>NC_090937.1:769013777-769628812 GCF_040938575.1 Ambystoma mexicanum | reverse complement strand
GCCTGGTCTTATTTTTTCCTCCACTATAGTTCAAGTGTCTTGTTTTGTGTTTTCATGTCGCTGAGAAGCTGGTTAAATCATTTTGCTGTTGCTCTTTAGCGTGATGGGGTGAGAGGTTTTTCCCTGGAGATGTCATTGATTGTTTCAGTGATCCACTTGTGCAGTAGTTCTCTTTTTTTTGTCGAGGACAGCTTCGTCCAGGGCCCTTGTCGTGGTTTGCTAATTTCCAAATGTTCTATTAGGGTGCTAGCTTTGGTGGTCCTCCGGTTTCTTTTCATGATGGTGGTCAGTTTGTCCGGTTGTTTGGCTGTTGGCCTAGGTAGCGTGTTTACGAAAGGGATATTGAGGTGGTCGCTCCAGAGGATCTGTATTGGTGGTGCTGTGGTGATGAGGTTTTTGTTGGTGAAGATTACATCTAGTGTATGACCTGCCATGACTAGCTGATGTAGTTTCATTGTCTTCAATTGTTTGGCTAGTGATTTTTGCGGATTCGTCTTCAAATCAGATGTTCAAGTCTCCCAGATTGTCAGATGTTCCTGCTCGATGGCTAGGTTTGTAATCGCTTCTATGAAGGTGTCCATGAAAGTCACATCATATGTCGGTGGTCTGTAAACTAGAAAAAATGTGAGGTTTGTTTTGGGGTTTGCTGTTAGGAGAACCATTAGGGATTCACAGTTTCTGATGCTTAGTGGTTCATCCGTTTTAATTTTCAGGTGTTTCTTGTAAGCTACTGCCAGCCCTCCTCATCTTTTGTTTTTTCTGCTTGCCTGTGAGCACTTGAACCTGTCAGCGAGGCAGTTGTGGTGTGTGATTTTGTAGTTTTGTCTAGTCAAGTTTCGGTTATGAATAGGATGTCAATACCCCCATCGCACAAGAGGTCAAACATCTCTGTGGCATGTTTGGACATTGATCTTGTGTTGATTAGGTTACAATGGATCTTTTCGATGGTGTTATGGTTATTTTTATTTTGTGTCTCTTTTGTCTTGCAGTAGTTCTGTTAGGTTGCCTCTGTTTTTGTTACACAAATTGATTGGAGCTCCGTGGGATCTGCTTCGTCGTTGTATCATTCTGTTCGATTCATAGCTGTGTTTGAGAAATCTTCTACTTCTTCATCCTCTATGTTTTGATGTAGTTGTTGACGCTGCCCTTGTATTTTTGTGATATAGGGAGTGAGGGCATTGATTTCGTTACTTTCTCTTCTCGGATCTTCTCTTCTTTTCCTTCGAGGTTCCAATAGGTTTTCTGTCTGCCTAGAACTGCAGGTGGCATTGGGGTGTTGTGGTGAGGAGGCAGTTGCAAGGTACGGTGTTCAATATACAGATTTTTCTCTTCCCATGACATTTATTCTGTTGGTTGTGGTGTTTGTAGGGGTGTGTTCTATATTCGTGGCAGTTTCTATTGGACCGCGGGAGCGGCTGCGTTGGGATTGTTCCTTGTTCCATGTTTCTCTGGCAGCGTCCTGTTCTGTGTTGGGGCATCTTCTGGCCCTACGTGGTTGCAGAGCTTGGATTTATTTATTTATGTATTTATTTATTTATTTAGGTATTTGTTTGTTTGTTTATTTATTTTTATTTTCCTTTTTGGTTTGGGTTACAGGGGCTGAAATCCATCTGTAGGATCTCTTGTGGTTTAGATAGTGTTGAGTCCTGTCCTTTTGACTTGTGATAGCGCTGTGCACTATGTGGCCTCGCTTCTTTTGTACATAGTTATAATCCAGGGCTAGTTGTGGGGTAGTTGTGATATAGTGCGCTGCTGTTGTAGATTGGCTGGGGTGTCTGCTTATGAGTCATATTGAGATATTTGGGAGATTCTGGGCTTGGGTTGTTCTAAGTTGCGGGTAGTTTGCTGCAGGTTTCCCGTGTGGCTGCCTAAATAGTGGATTTGGGTTTCGTATCTCTCTTTCCTGTGTGTGGAGGGTCTAGGTTCAGTGGTGTTGGGATATTAAGCATTGGAGAGGTGGTAGGCAGTTGGGTTATCAGTCGGTTGTGGGAGGTGAACGACCTGACCTTGGTTCTTAGTTAGTTGGGTAGTGATCAAGATATGGTTAGTTGCTTTCAGCAGGTAGCCGCATGTTCCTGGACGGTTTGTTAAAGCCTCGGTTTCACAAAGTAGCAGATATAAACACACCTACGTTTGAGATTCCTGGAATGTGGGAGAAGGGCATAGGCTTCAGAGTTGCAGATCTAAGCACTCCTAAATTGGAGACTCCTCGAGAGTGGGAGAAAGACCAGGGTTTCACAAAAAGGCAGATATAAACACAGCTGAATTTGAGATTACTAGATAGTGGGAGAAAGGCCTAGTTTTCACAGAGTGGCAGATATAAACACACCTACATTTGATATTCCTAGACATCAGGAGAAAGGCCTAGTTTTCACAGAGTGGCAGATATGAACACACCTGCATTTGAGATTCCTAGATAGCGGGAGAAAGGCCTAGTTTTCACAGAGTGGCAGATATAAACAGACCTACGTTTGAGATTCCTAGATAATGGGAGAAAGGCCTAGTTTTCACAGAGTGGCAAATATGAAAAGTTTGAGCGTCCTAGATAGTGGGAGAGAGGCCTAGTTTTCACCGAGTGGCAGATATAAACACACCTACATTTGAGATTCCTAGACAGCGGGGAAAAGGCATAGCCTTCAAAATATGAAGGGCATTTATGCTTGGGCTTGGACTTGGGCTTGAATTTGCACTAGTTTTCCCAGAAGATGTCACGGGCATGTGTGATTGGTGCAATTATTACACGTTTTTGCCTGGTTTTGGTATGATATGTTGTGTAAGTAATAAGAGAGGCAGGATTCTTGGAATACAGTGATTGCTGTATTTCCCACCCAGACTACACTTAACTTGTCAGTCGCTGCTGGTTGACGGATAGCTACTGCCTTCTCAGGTGAACACGGGCCAACACGCTCTGGAGATGCTTCTTTGGGAGCTGCCCTTTGCCTTGGGGTCCTCAGCAGAAGGGGCTGCACAGGCAGTGGGCTGCCTTAGGGGGTGTGGTTAAGAGCCTGCCTCCTGGAGGGAAACAGCCAATCATGGAGAAGGGGCAGGGGAGAGGTCATACAGGTGCAGCAGAGAAATGGAAAAAAATTCTAGAAGGCAAGAGGAAATGGTTGCCAGAAACAAGGCAGAGGCACACCTGACTATTCTAACCAATTGCAAGGGGGAGGGTGGGAACTGGGAGAAAGCCAGAGACAGACAAAGGACTACACCCAGGGACTGCACACTCTAGATGCAGGCAAACTCAGAAAAACAGGGTGAGAAGCAACAGAAACACAAGAGAAACCCACCAGAATAGCATAAACTGGTCAAAAAACGATTGAAAAAAACACTGAAACCCCTTCACGGGAGCACATGAAACAGGCCAAAAACGGATTACTTACTGCTTCTCAAGTGGTTTCCCTAGGAAGTCCTTTGAGAGTGCAGTCCAGAAGGCAAGTAAAGAAGATGGTCAGTCGCAGCATGACTCAATGGTGTTTGAGGGGAAAGAGCACAGTATGTTGAAGTACAATCGGTGGTATTGGCTCTGGGAAGAAAGAAGATAACTCCATCTGAGCGTGAGTGGCTCACGACACTTGACAGTGACCTACAGCCACAGCTAATGGCATTCATAGAAGATAAGGAGTGGCATGTGGCAGAGGGCCCACAGCTTGAAGTGATGAAGATTATCCAACAGAAGAGCAAGAGAGAGAGTCAAATGAAATGTGAACGGTTCCCCACAGACCGGCAAGGAGAGGATGAACTAATGATGCATTATATCAATAAGAAGAAAGAGCAGGGCAATGGGTATCAGTCCCTGGCACAGATGGCCTTGTGGTCCATGGACTAAGAGGGCTGGCATGATCACTTGGACATTTGTGTGTCTCATTGGAAGAAAAAACTGAAAGAGGACCCAAAGAAGGAGCTACTCAAACAGATGGATGTGAAAGGCAGACAGAAGGGAAGATTTGCTGTGATTTGTTCTCTATGGACTACGATTGAGAGAGCGGTCAGCGGCCAGGTATTCACCATGCAAGATGCTATTTTGGAGAAATATGACAGGCACTGACAAGTTATTGCTGACACTGACTGCGGGTGCACCTATGGACTGGGAGGTACTAGAGGCTGACTATATGCTGGAAAGTAAGAGAAAAATTGACTGACTTGGACAGTGCACACACACATGTCAGACACATGAAGGAGGTGGTGCTGGATTTTAGAGTGACAGTGATGCTCAGAGCTAGAAAGAGAGGATGTTATGACTGTTTTTGTTTAGATGCACCCTAGATAACGGCTGATGCTAATAAGTGGGGTGGTGAATGGATGGATGAATGAATGGGTGGATGAATGGGTGAATGAATGAATGAATGAATGAATGAATGAATGAATGAATGAATGAATGAATGCATGAATGAATGAATGAATGAATGAATGAATGGCTTCAGATGAGTTATAAACCTGGAACAGTGATAACATAGTTTAACATTACTGACAATCTGTGACCTCAGCATATGGATAGGTTTGTCAACTAACCTGCCTTACTAAAAACAAATGGTTTTTGCAAAGAATCATGTATGGAAGACAGCTTTCTTAGATTCAAGTAACTTTGATTCAATTCAATAAAGACAGTACTTGAAGCCAAAAGACAAACTGCAATTTGCTGATATATCTTTTAAGAAAGATATTTTATTTAATGATGTTTATTGTATGATACTTAAATGTTATTGAATAAGGATTTTGCTATATAGCGTGTTATAGTGTGAAAGGTTTTGATATAAACCAAACTTAAGTGTTCACATTTTGGGATGATTCGCCATTGGAAGGATATTTTGTATCTAGTTAACAATTAAATGTCCAATCCTAAATTGTGGTTGGTCTAGAGTGATGGAGAGGTGAGGCAACTTGGACCCTCTCTTGGAAGAGGGAGCTCTTGTTTTGTGCATGTCATGAACTTTACATAGCACAAAGCTACTCTATAACCTATTTTGTTTTAAATGGGCTTTGTTCTGAGTTTAGCGGCAAATTGGCAGTAAATTTGCCAATTTACCACCAAAATGGATTACTGTTAGTGCCACTCAGTCCTGTGGACTTACCACAGAATTACGAATGGTGGCACAGTGGTGTTAGTCCCCATGTTAGAGTCCATATGACTACTTCAGGATTTTTGTCAGACTTACCAAAAGTGATAATTCCCTGGGATATTTTCCTTGGAGGTACATCATCCACCTCACTGCCAAAACTTGTATTGCAGCATTGTGGTAATTTGGTGAGAAAATGTTGGTAAAAGAATAACCACCATTTTGCTGCCACTTTCAGTTTGCAATTGTCCAGATCTTTTGTTTTCCGACCTATCAATATCAGGCACACGGTATGTCCCAGAGAGCTTTACACTTTTGTGAAGTGGATGTACTTCACTCTTCAACTAAGTTGTCCAAGCCTTGGTTTATTTAGATTTTTGCAATGACTCACAAAGCGGTGCATAATCATTAAGACAGGAAGAAAGCCATTGTGTAACTAGAAGCAAGAGCATATCTATACTCCAACGAGTGATTCTGACTAAGCCATGCAAATGAATGACAGCATTCCATGTCAGAGTTCCTGGTAAGGGTATTTTGCTATCTTGATTCAACTTTATGCTACATCTTGTGCAGTTTTTATAATACCAATGTTATCAAGAAGGCATATATTAAGTAGAATATCTTTTGACTGCCGGTACAAGTTTACCTGCTACAATTGTGAACTCCCTCATTTACACTTATTGATTGCTCACTCAGGAGCAAATCAAGTACCTAGTGTTTGAGTCTTAGAAACCGTCTGGTCTTGTTTTTGTCCTAAAGTTTTAGACTTCTTCTCCATGTTTTCTTCTTCTGTGACTTTGCATATGGATGTTCCTTGGAAGGTATTTGCCCTATGGTTGCTGGTGTATCTGTTGTTGTCTTTGTCTGGTCTGTTTGTGTGATTTTGATAATAACAATTTATGATCCTTTATTGTTACTTAATGTTTTTATTTTGTTGTTTAAAGAGCATACCATAAGATGTGCAAGTTTTCCAAGATTTTTTAAGTCCTTTATCTCAGATTGCCAAACTCTGATAAGTTGTTACAATGATCCTTATTTCTCATATGATTGATTCTCTGCGAAATCACTATCTTCACCTAGTCCAATCAATTGTATGATATGTGATACTGACAAACCTGGAAGTACCTCTTTGCCTCACACGCTGTTCTTTGTGGAACTCTGCTACAGACTCTGACCTGCCTCATCTTTTCACGTGTGAAAATCGCCATTGTACAGCCAAAACAACTGAAGCCCTGCCCCTCCGGGCATCAAGGAGTTAAAATTATGACCGCGTGCGCACCAGCACGTGCGCACCAGGTGAAGTACCTGGAAGTACCTCTTTGCCTCGGACGCTGTTCTTTGTGGATCTCTGCTACAGACTCTGACCTGCCTCATCTTTTCACAGTATTTCTACTATGAGGATCAGCAGAGACTTGAGACAATCACCCAGCCTCTGGCACTTTGCTAGATATATTATACAAACATTTACAGCTTTATTTTCTTTTATTTAGTGTGAAAATCACCGTTGTAGGGCCAAAACAACTGAAGCCCAGCCCCTTCGGGCGTCAAGGAGTTTAAATTGGTATTGCGCATGCACCAGCGTGCGTGCACCAAGTGAAGTACCTGGAAGTACCCCTTTGCATCTTCGCTGCGTGGTTGCGGTGGGGCGTGGAGAGATACTATTCCAGTGACCCATTGTCAGGTGCTAATCCCTCTCCTGTCTTTTCTGCATTCAAGATGTTACAATATAAAGCACCAACACTGAAAACAGGTATGCCCGCCATAACAAACCCGATAGAAAGAGCACCAAAACAAAGATCGCAGTCCCTACCTCATGGAAACGACCTTTAAATTACTCGACATCCACACCAATGGAGAAACGTACTTGTAAAGCTGCAAAGCTTGGCACCAATCAAGCTCCGTCGCATGACATCCGCAAATTTTGCAAGTACGTCCGACTTGCGACGCCTTTGAGAACAAATACAGTACAAATGGTGCCGATTATTATGGACAAAACTCAATCACCCAGACAAATTCTTGACAAGTCCTCGAATACGTTGCCACAAAGATCACCAGAAGAAACTCCTGTAATGTCTATCTCTGGCCAAAAGGAGGTGACTGAGGGCACAGGGGATGCCCTCAATTCCTCGTTGATTGACAGTGCTATTTTGGAAAATGCACCCACTGCGGCTTTGGGTCAAAAAGACATACCATGCAGCAATGTACCGCCTGATGTTGCAATAATTGATTTAGACTCAAGTGTCTCTCGATTCTCGGCTCACGACAATCCACAAAATCTTTCAGGCTCTCCCATTCTGTTTGAAGAAAATGAAAATTCAAATTCCGAGTCAGTGGCTTCCTTTTATGCTCCTACCCCACGGAGTTTATTACCCCAATATTGGATCTTTTGATTCTGCCACAAGTGGACTCGCCCTCCAAATTAATAGAAATAACACTAAATGCTATGAATTTGACGGTGCTTTCTTTAAGTAAACTATATGATTCATTTGACAAAAAATTAACATCGCAATCTGCTCAAGTTGTTAAAATGTTGACATGGCAGGAAGAAACAGGGATTTGGTTGTGCCAAAAGTCGAGAAGCCTGGGTCGAATCGACAGTGAGTATTATATGTGCTATGGTTGCTTGTTAAACTACATTATGTGTACATACTCAAACAAATGCAATTGACGCAATACCAATATCAGGAAATCCTAACTCTGGCTCTTTGATTCCAGTGCATGTTGGTATTATTCATGAAATGCCTGTTCAACCGCGGGGTGAGGTAAATACGCAACCCCTCCCGCAACTTGTGGTACCAGCAGCCTCTAAAAATACATACACAATTTTTGCCAATTCGTCAAAAAGAAATCTTGTGTGCCTGCACAGGCAAAGTTGCCCAAAAAACAAAGAGATTTGAAAAGAAATTCTCTAACAAACACAAAACAATGTTTTAAAGCCATTAAACTACCAAATAAAAGCTCTATAATAGACTCCAACGCTGTTTCAAAAAAATACCAATTACAAGCACAAGCGAGAGCCAGTCTTCAATTGGCTGTTGCGAACAAGGAGATTATTCCCTATGCCCTATTGGATGAACTAGTTGAAGCCGTCTCTGGGCGTGATTCAGCTGACAGTGTCCCGTATGAAATTCCCGTCCCTAGAAAGGTCTTATCTACCAAAAGTACCTCTGGTCTACCGCCCACTCCAGATCCTACTGGCCGGGAGATTAGAAGAGCGGTGGATGCCTATATGGCTGGACACCCATTACTCCCTATATTGGGGAGCTCCAATATACCTGAAAGCCTGCCCATGAATGTTGGGAATGCAGGTTTGCATTCTGTTAGACAAGCTACGCTGATTAAAGAGACCCCAACGCTGAGACCTTGCGTGAGGACAGCTGATGCTGGCGATGGAAACATAAAGGCCGTTCAGCTAAGCAGAAGTGCTTGTCCATCAGAGTCAGAAGGAGTAACACCGAGCTCCGAATTGCACTCAGCGCATGGAATTTTTTTCTCCCTTTTAGCAGATCTAGCACCAGATATAATTCAGCTCATTCAATCTGTGCTAGTCAATAATAGAGAAATAGAGAAACAAGCCTGCCATTGGGGGGGCCCTCAAAATATAAAAGAGGAGCAGAAACTGAAAATTTACAAAAAGACTCTACAGCTCTCAAAACGGCCGGCTGCACATTATCTAAATCTGAAATGCAGACCGGGTCCTCATATGCAGTATGATTTAAATCGGCAATCTATTTTAGCCATATTCTCAGACATTCCTGGACTTGAAGACATTGGGCCTCATTACAAGTATGGAGGTAGCCATGCCGCTATTAGCGGCATGGTTACCCCTATACCGGGTACCTGGCCCTGGTTCCCCAAATAGGGAAGTACCGGGCCATTCTGACCTTGGAGGGCCCGGTAATTCCCCTTCCCAGGAACCCAGACCTGGTACATCCCCATTCCCATTCGAGCCCCTATAGGGCTCAATGGGAACAGGGAGGATGCAAACAACGGGCCCGTTAATGACAGTCCCATTGTTTGCATCCTGGTCTGCTTGTGGGACCCACTAAGGATGCCTGGTAAAACCAGGCGTCCTTAGCGGGTCCCGCGAGGAGACCTCGTAATGGGGCGGTAGAGGGATAACGGGGCCGGCATCTCTACCTGCCCCGTTTTCCCTCTACTGCATACCTCGTAATGAGGTCCATTGTATCAACGGATATTGCACTAGTGGAATTCCCAAATGTTTCCAGGCTAAATTCTGTTAGAATCTGGATGAACTCTCAAGTCATCCAAAACACAATATGGTTGGCTAAAAAACAATTATTTGCCTTGGGGTTTGAAATTTCAATAGCAGCTTCCTTGATAGCTGTTCCAAATGGTACAAATCCCGATTTGGCAAATAAGGGTCAAGATCTACTGTCCATCTCTCACAGAAATTTTATTTTAGGCAGCCAAAATGGGTGTGTTTGCAAATGTCTTGAAGCCTCTAGTTAACTAGACGTAATTACTCCTGATTTGGAGGTCTCCTTGCTTAGTTTGAACTCCAGAGGATTCAAGCATTTGTTAAATAACAATGAAAACTCTTTGACTGGTTTCAATATTTTACTTTTGCAATAGGCGTGGCTCACAGAGGTTCCGATATGGGACAATTATGATATTCATTTAAATGCTGCTCACAAAACAAACTGAGGGAGACCAACATCTGGCCTACTTATTGCAATAAAACAAGACACTGGTTTACAATCCAAGCAATGGGCTACGCCTAATAGTTATATGCAATTGGTAAAGGTATACATGAAATAATTTCAGTGTGCGGTGGTTAACTTGTATTTGAACCCAGTGGGAATATCTGACACCTGCTTCTTTAAAGCTTTGACCGAATTGTTTCTGCTGATTGCTCTCGTCCATCAGTCTCCTATATATTACTTGCAGGTGACTCGAATCTCAATTGTGTAACTGAGAAATTAGCAATCAATAAAAGCAAATTATTAAAATGGAACCACTTTATAAAATCGCAGAACTTGTGCAGACCAAATGGAGCATTTAAGTCAGACATTTCTCCACTTCCTACATGGCGCAGGGGAGTGAGTCATTCCACGATTGATTATACCTAGGTGAACTTGAATCTTTTCTCACTAATCTTGGATTTTTGCATTGTGGAATCAAATATGAGTGATCATGACCAATTAACAACTAAATGGGTTATACCTAGTACTAATCCAACTAACAGGAGCCATCATCAACAGGGCTTCCTTTCATTCAAATCTGGTCAAAACAGACTATGATGGTCGGATGAATCATTAGAGGATTTTAACCAATTATTATCGGAACTGAATACAAAAAATGCAGGTAACACATATAACATTATGTACTGTGGAATAATTGTATCCATGCCAATGCACCTTACTACACCCCTTTGCCAATGGGGAAAGAAAACTGCCAGAAATGGAAGCGATAACCCCTGTGCGTGCCAAATCTGCAAAACTGTGCATGGTTCATAAACCACAAAAGAGCTGCACACCCTGCCACACACAGGCAAGGTTGGTGGAAAAACAGGAATCAAAGAATGTCACCTGTCACCTGTCACATGAAGCAAGGCCACAGAAGGGCTCAAATCCAAAGATTCCCTTAAATACAGTTTTCTAATCAATGGCAACCTCCAAAGTGCTGTTTTGGCACTAAATTCAGTCATTTTCCCAGTGAATTATTGGAAGGAAAAGTGTGCTGAAATCATAGATTCTCCAGGCAGTCAGAGGAATCCAGGCCTCATTGCCTGACAGCTGCTTAAAGAAATTAGCTGTCAAACCCAGTTTAAATGAGTTTCTTATTCTGGAAGAAATTGCAAAATGCGCCTATATAAAGCATGTTTGTGAAGGGCTTAATTCTTTTAAATGTCCAAATACCTTATAAACTATGCTTATGTTTATATGTGTTAAAGAAAAGACTTTATTGTGAATCTTACAGTAACCCAGTGGAAGTAACTGCTTAATTCTGATTGGGCAGTGCCTGGCCTGGGAAGGTTGACATCTCAGCTTGACACTCCCTTGAAAACCTGAAGCCTAATGGTTCCCGCATATTGACAACAAAGAGAGCATCAGACATTCATCTCTGGCTGAGCATTGACCTCTGCTGGGAGGGGCAGGATGCTTCCCTCTCCAGGAAAGGGACACACCTCCCTGATCAAAGGACTGGACAGCTGTTCCCTTGAAGGGGAGGTACAAAGAAAAAAAACTGCTGGGACATTTTAAATCCTTATTTGTGATTAAAGTTGAAACTCTTCTACTGAGCAACCTAAAGAGGGATAAAACTGAAAATTGTTAGACATTAACCTAATTTCAGGCTTTCGATTTGAAGACATTGATGAAACCAGCACCATTTAAGGAACCAAAGTTATGAAAAAAATTCTCATTGTAGCAGAATGATTAATGTTGTAAAGCTAAGATTGTATGTACATGATCCACTGATAAGCCCCCAGAGATGTACCTGATTAGAAATGATTAATCCGATCTGTTATGGTTAAAATTGATACAAATCCGTAGAATGACAAAGACAGCTCTCACAAAAATATGTATTGAATGTGAATATAGACAATCAAATATGAAATGTATGTGTCCGATTTTATTAAGGTACATCATTTTAGAAACGTACATTGGTGCAACAGTTATGTTTTGGTAAAAACCAATGTGCGAGATCCTAAATCCCATCGTTAAAACGACAGCTCTGTTCTGACTGCCAACCAAAACAAGGCACAAGCCTGCAGCCACTCACAGCCATGGGGGTGTGTTTTGAAATTCTGCCCACACCATAAAACTTGGTGATGACATTTGATAGGATAAATATAGGAACTTCACTCCACATAGACACACTGCTTCCAGAACCCATCCAGATTTTTGCGCCGCACCTTGTTCCAGAACTCTTCATCTTTCAGCAGACTCCAGATTTCTTTGCAGAAGCCAGACTTTAGCATTGCTGAACTCTTGCTAGCTAGACCCACTTTCAAACATCCAAAATGTAAAAGAATAATTCTGATTCAGCTTGCCTTGCTACAATTAAGGCTTGCCTGCTGAAACTTGCATCCTGTAATCTACTGTGTCCAGTGACCAGAAGGGCCCATCCAAATCCAGTCTGAGGTGCAGTCCATAATTGACCAGAACCGCACCGCTGATCCAATCCCTCCAGAAGTGCCCTGCTGCCAGTAGACCTGACCCGATTCAATGACCAGAGCTGACGCTACAATTTAATTACAAAGGACTGTAAGTATTAATAGGAGGAACAGTGACCCATAGTATATCTGCATTGTATCATCCCAATCTCAACCCATTCCATCTTTAAATTCAGAACCCTAGTATTGCGCTGATTTTTCTCATCTGTGTTACAAAACCATAACTCCTTGGTGATTTTGTGTAACTAAAGTAAATCCCAGAAAGAAATTGAGTATCCACCACGTGAATGGTTGCGCTGAGCATGTATCTGTGAAGATTCATGTGTGGCCTCATAGTCTTTTCATAGTCTTAATATAGGGTAATAAAACCACTTTCACTTTCAAAACTGAACGTCTGCTTTCTTGTCACGCCTATTTTGTAAAAACGCCTCTTACTGAAACCTCTATGGGCCTCATTCCGAGATTGGAAGTAGTCATGGCGCTATTTGCGCCATGACTGCCTCCAATAACGGGACCGAGTCCGGTGTGGTGGAATGGGGACTTACCAGTCTAGTCCGACCATGGCGGGACCGGTAAGTCCCCAGTGCACCAACCATTCCCCATTTCCATTTGAGCCTCCATAGGGCTCAATGGGACTGGGGAAGCCGCTATTTACGGGCATGCTAATGGCAGGCCCCTAATTAGCGGCTTGGTCCCCTAACGGGTCCCGTAAGGGACATGTGGTCCGACCACACATCCCTTGTGGTTCCCGTTAGGGGACCTGACAATCGGGCGGTAGGGGAGTACCGGCACCGGTCTCCTTACCGGTGCTCGGAATCCCCTACTGCCCGACTCGTAATGACCCCCTATAACTTTTTCGATTTTAAAGATAGAAACAAAATTTTAACTCTCACTGATACCTATGACCCTTAGCTACATCCACAACTAAAAACCGCATTGCGGAACAATGTATTTGACCCGTTTTTCTCAAATATTGCATAGTAAAAGTTTGCCGCGAATTTGCAGTTTTCAAAAGTTTCCCACGTGTCTTTTCCCATCCAAAGGTTTCTTCAATCCCATCCTGATCTAAAGTGTGTACTGTTGTTTATATTATAGCTCATGTGTGTTAGTGTTGCTTTCCAATTCTATCAGAAATTCTATGATTGCATTTTGCACCCTTTTGCATTGTTTCACCAAGCCATTTCACCTGTCATTTTAAAAGTGCCATTTTCCAAAATGGTTTTCTCTCTTGTTTGGGGAGGGAAGATTGCATTTAAACTCTAGACATTGTTGTTCATTCCTAAAAATTTCTTTTTTTCCCATAGACTGAAAGGGGAAAAAACTTTGTGCACGCCTACAGCCCAAACTGCTGGATAGATTTTCACCAAATCTGCAGCAGGAGCAGCGGATTGGTCCCGAAAGCATGCTTTTGTAAATTTGGTGAAAATCCGTTCAGCAGTTTTTTTTAATACAATCAAAAAGTAGGTCACAAAAAATGTGTGATATCTATGTCTGCTACGCGGACACACTTCCCTGTTCTCTCCGCAGACAGGACACCGATTGGCTGATCGGCTCGCATCATGTCCGCAGACATGTGACGCGTTTGCTGATTGAATGGTGAAGAGCGGGAAGTGCGTCAGATTGTTCCGATGCGCCCGCCACCTTGGATCCGCAGACAGCGAACAGAGGCGAAATGCAGTTTTGGGGAGTGTTTTGGTGTGCAAGAGTGCTTGGGGAGGTTTGGGGAGTAAGAGATGGGTCAAATACTGTATTTGTTTAGGTGGCAGGTGCGACTGATGTATTTGCCATGCCAGCGCTGTCCGGGATGTACGTAATTAATAAAAATGAGGGGTGTCCTAAGGACAGTATTCCCATCAGTGCTGTCCGCAGGCAAATTGAAACTGTTCTAAGGACACGCACGGTGTCCACGGACATAAAAATTGCCCATATGCCACAGTTAAAATGTTTGATTCTATGGGTGTGATATGCTGCGGTGGTTGTGACCAGGGCGTAGAGTCTTGGATGCATGGCTGAAGGCCATGCATCCAAGACCGATGTTATAAGCACTGAAGTTATAAACCACCATGGGTTTGATATGCTGCAGTGGTTGTGGCCAGGGCCTAGAGTCTTGGGTGCATGGCCGCAGGAACGGATCGGAGTTAATAACATAGTCGACTTCTTTACAGGGATTTGACCTTAAGTACTTGGTATGCTCTGCTGTTACAGGCGAGTGATGACCACGGTCAGGATACAGCTTTACGCCGGAGGTCTGGGCTGATTGGTTTGTGGAGGTGTATCCATCGTGAACCCACTGATCAAGCTACCATCTATATTTGGTGCCATTCAAATTCCCAGTTCTGGGGTGAGTGCTCGGTGCAGCTTAACACGGTGGTGTTTTAAGGTCTTTGGGGTCCTCTGCTTTTGGTGTAGTTTCTTTCACCCTCAGGGGTACTCCTATTACTTACACGGTGTGGTGTTATGGACTCTATATAGTATACTGCTCATAAAGCTATGGTGAAGTAGGATGTGCTGTTGGCACGACCGGAGTTTAATAAGGTACTATTTGTCTTGTTTCATTAGGATTTATTTTGGAGACGTCAGTTCCCAGTGCCAGGTGGTGTTAAGGTTGGTAGGTGGAGGTGGACTAATGCATTTTGAAAGCCATGGTCTGATTAGTACCCTGATGTGGTAATGTCTGTACTCTTATAGGTGCACTGCCGAGTTTGGACTTATACCTTTGGAAAGATTAGGCTTCCCATGCTCTGAAGATGGATTGCTCTCCAATCCGAAACCTGTTGGCTATATAACAACATTAAGTGAAGTTTATTCAGCTATATCTACGAAAAGAAGCTATTTGATGTTTAAGTTGTTTATATGTGGCTCAAAAAAATGTAAATCTGATTATGTGGAACTGAAGTAAGCTGTCACAGAGTCACTATATGGATGAATCACGTGAAGCACAGTATTCCTTGAAATTATCTGCCCATTTGTTAATAAGAGTCCTATGAGGAAATAGGGGCTCAGTGTGAAGTGTATTTATTATTTTTGGTGAACCTTCTAGAATGATATTGAATATGTTATTGTAGTACATTTATTAAATTACTTTTGTTTCTGAATTGTAATTCTCAGTTGAATTATGCTCTACCTAATACTATGTAAACCTTGAAAATACCCATTGTATGTATGGAAAGTGGGGACTTTGACTTATAGATAAGTTCCCAACAAATACATTGTTATACCGATCTTGGGTTCGGAGGAACCCTTTTGGAGTGCATCCCGGGGGTTACTATACGGTGACGTATGATTTTGTTTTGGTACGTTTAAGCATTACTCTACAGTTTAAGGATAATTTTAATATTTTCTCCAAACCAGCTGTGTTGGAGATAAAATGTTCTAAGGTATTTAGTCTTCTTGTGGCTTGTTGACACATGGGTAGTGTCATACCATGTACGTCCAGTTTGTCTGTGGAGCAAATTTCAATTATTGGTTGCATTTCTATTTTCAACATTGTTTCACTGAATTTGGAACAGCTTGCAAGAGTTGGCATTAAGGACATACAATTGACATTTTTGTGTGCTAATTGTTCCCTAACATCAGTAGCACATGAGTTATGGCCATAAAGTGCATGGATGTGCCGGGTTTTTAATATTGCTTGTCCTTCTTGAGATAGTACACCAACTAGAATACTTTTAAAAATGTTGGCGTAAGTGAGGTCTGCAGATTGGCACATGTTTTCTGTAAAGTTTCTGTATTGGAAATGTTGCCAAAGGTGGACTTTTCCTATGCTGCCAACAGTTTTACGGCAGAGTTTGTGTCCTAAGATTTTAAAAATAGGTTCACCTTTCACTGGTGATCTCCGAAAACAATAATGTGTTTTCCTCCAAAGAGCTCTTCGTAGTTTGTTTTAAGTACTTCTTGCAATATTAGGTGAATCAAAGCCAACATTAGGTTGCAGACCATGCTCACTTCTTCTATTAGTAGCATTTACATGTGTTTTAACACTCTGCGTAGTTCTATTGCAGCTTCTGTAGAAAGTTTGTAATATTCTAATTTGTTTTGGTGTTCTACTAATTTGTTTTGGTGTTCTACTGGAAGGAGTAGTAATCGGTGTAAAGTGACACCGCCTATGTTGTAGGCAGCTAAACCTGTGGGGGCAGTTACAACAGCCGACAGTTTGTTGTTTGTCAATTGTTGAAGGAACTTGCTGATGATTTTGATTAACAATGTTTTGCCTGAACCAGCTTCACCACTGACATATAGTAGTATAGGTTTTTCAATTTTGGCAGGTACATTCTTTATTTTCATGTTGTACACCATGTGCAATTTCTTTTGTTACTTCTTGAAAAATGGTGCGCTGTTCTTTGTTCAATTTTGATTGTAGTACAGTTAAGTCTTCTGTATCTTCTTCATAGTGATACAGGGTGTTCTCTACTTCTGTCATAGCTAATTCTGCCTCATTTGCTATTAGTGGCCGTCCCAGTGGTTCTTGACTTCCTGTTACAGAAGGTTGACTACTGTTGGAAGTGTCCTTATCTAGTTGGGCCTGGAGTTCTTCTTCGTGTTGCTGTTCATTGTGCAAAATTGTTTTGTACTGTGAAAAGTTTATATCGGTGATAGTGCTTTAATTTGCTTTGAAAGCATCTTCATAGGAGTCAAAGTTTTCTAGTATCTCTTCTTCTTTTCTCCATGGTTTAAAAAGTTGTAGCAGGAACATGTAATATAGTTCTTTATGTTGAGGAGTTTTTAATGACAATTTGATATGATTAATTAAGCTTCACTAAGCTGCCTTCACAATCTGTCACTCTATATCTACCTTTTTTTTCATCTGGTTTTATATTATTTTTGTATGTGAAGTTTTGGGCTATGTGGTATAGACACATGGTTTCCAAAGTGGTATTCCTGTTCAGGTAGTATGTGTCGAGTAAATTGTTTTTCAAAATGTCTTGGCTGTTGGGATCATTTTTGGCTATTGTTTCTATGTCATCGTATGATTTGAGAACTCTTTTTCTAGATTTAGCAGGACCAAGACTTAGCCATACTATATTTTCAGATTTTCCATACAAAGCAGTGCCGGTTAAACGATCTGCAGCTCCATAGGAGCCACATTCTCTATGAGAGAGCATTTTTATGCCTAAGCTGTACAATTTCTGAGATAGTGTTTTGTCCGATGATAGGTCATTCCAGAGGTCTTGAAGCTCTGTTTTTTCTGCTTTTGTTAAGTAGGCTGTAACATATCGTGCAACTGCAGTCGAATTGTCTGCAATGTACTGAACATCTATGTTTGCATTCCATAACAGGGCAATGATTGCATTATAATCATTGATATATTTTGATTCTTCTGTTCTTTTTATGTAATATGTGTTCTTATGTGATTTACCATTAACACTATGTCTAACTGAAGACATGAAGTTGTTCACTTCACCTGTTTCTGTAACTGGTCTAGGGAAACCAAAGCAGCTTTTGGTGTAGTATTTCCCTTTGTTTTTGTATTTGCTACGACAATATTTGCCACATTTGTGTCTTTGAAATTGTACAATTTGTGCATGAAGATCACTATTTGTTGCTTCTGATGGAATTTCACAAGTGACATATTTTTCGATAAACTGTAAAACAGTGGCATCAATGTCTTGACCAAATTTAGGAGCATCTTTTAATCCATCAAAGCATGTGGATATGTGGTGCTCCTCTGGCTTGGTATTCTTTTCTCCAAAAGAAGTGTTGCACTTCTCCGAGGGGAGGAACAGTTTTATTACAAATAAAGTGTAGCATAGCAATGAAAAGATGATGGAAATATCTTGAAACATCAACAGGATCTAGAGAGCAAGTGTTAGTATATCTATGTTTGTTTTGTTTTTGTTTGATATGCGTAGGAAATCATGTAAATCTTCCCATGCATATTCTGCACAACTTAATGTAACAAACCAAGTGGGTGGGCCAAGGTTTCTTATCATACAACGTACATGTTACGCTCACCTGGTTCCCACGGGGCGTCGACCGGAACTGGGCCGCTGTTATTTCCACCAGCGTGGCGTGTAGCGCCGAGATGACTGACTGGACTGGCCCGCTCAGCCTAGTTTGTCTGGCTCGCAAGAATATTCTTCTGCAAAGGAGAAGAGGAATTAACCACCCATGGAATTGAGTGTCAACCCACCTTCCCCACTCCCGTTGTCTTCCCACAGATCACTCTTGATGTCCCCTCCTTAGTCTCACCTGATAGTTTGGAAGGATGAGCTCTCCATCCTGCGTCGACCGCAGGGGCGCGATGATGACCAGTTACTTCACTGGCGTAGAGGAATTGGTGAGTTCCAGTATTGACTCTAAAGTCCAATTGTTCATAAGAGTTCAAATGTCTGCTCTTCACTCTGTCCGATTCATTGCAGGTTGCCGATTAATCCACTCGAAGATTTCCAAATGGCACTCGGTAAGATTCAGGTAAGTCTATTGTGGTTTTCCCCTTAGGGGCCGGGGTACGGCGATGAAGCAGAGTTGACTGTGCCGACCCGAGATGAGGTGAGACCCCTGTGGTAAATCAGGTAAGTTTTGTGGGTGGTAACTGGTATTGTCTTTACTTTCTCCCCTTAGGGGTCGGGGTACAGCGAAGAAGCAGAGTTGACTGCGCCGACCCGAGATGAGGTGACTACTTCCCGTGGTAAATCAGGTAAGTCCTTGGGGGTAGCTTGTATAGCCTTAGAGAGTCCCCTTGCTCACCTTGCTGTCTTTGTCTCCTTAGGTGTCGGAGGGCGGCCGCGAGATGGAGAGACCGTGATGGAATGCTGAAGTACCGCCAAGCAGGTGAGTTCAGCGCGGCGCCGTAGGAATGCGAAGCGATGCTTCAAAGACTTCTGTCTTTCAGTTCCATGGTAAAATGGATCAGGATTCAGGTAAGGATTAAAGTTAAAACTCCTGTTCTAACCTTTATCCTTCTTGTCTTCTTGTTTCAGGAGTCCCAGGACTGAAGCGGGCGTGGCTGAAGACTGGAGCTGCTGAAAACACGGTGAGCGTTACGCTGCAGCAAGCAGAATAACGTGAAGCACGTGTGGCTGTCCGGGCGTGGTTTAAATAGCCTTGGAAGAAGATCCAGGTAAGTATTCTTCCACAGCCCCGCCCAAGTAACAAAATAGTCCCTTCAGTGAAATAGTCCCTCCTAAGCCTCATTTGGCTTGAGTCTTCATGCAGCATGGTCTGCCTCAGGTGAGTATGCAGCATGGTCTGCTTCAGGTAAGTTATCAATAATGAGCCTGGCGCCCATGGCGCCAGGACTGACTTTATCTTTATGAGCCTGGCGCCCTAGGCGCCAGGACTGTACCCAAACAGCCTCTAACTGGGGCTTTTGGGCATGCTCCAAGTGGCATGATGCCTGCTTCTGGGGCTGCTGGGCCTGGTCTGGTCTTCCGGGGGCAGGCATCATGACAGTACATCTCTGTGACATCAGAACCAGTACTCATTCGTACCACGCATGTTTGCTAACAGATTTGTAATGATTGATTGTAAAACCCCATCTTTTTCTTGCACTTTTTGTATTAATTGCATAGCTGACATATTTTGAAATTGGGTTCCTGATCTCAATATGTGTGCAACTCCGTAACATAGAGTTTCTAGTTCACTTTCATAGAGTAGCTGGAATATGTATTCCACATTTTGTCTAAATCTGGGATCTTCAGAATACATTCGTAACGAGCGGTATTCTGATGCTGTTATTTGAGTGGGTCTATCATCGTACCTTCCTCCTTTGCCAGTAGGAAAGAGCAGAGGAAAAGCATGTGCTTCTATACTTTTTTCCCTTCTGCTCATTGGTGATCCTTTGGTTTGTCGCATTTGGTACGTTTCTAGTGCATCATCTATGGTGTCATTAGAGTGTAATGGATGAATTGTATAATGGTCTAAAATATTGGATACTGTAGCAGGATCTAGAAGTTCAAATTGACCAGTTTCTTTTGACTCTTGAATTATTTCAGTTGTTTCCCTTAAGGTTTCTTCAATATTTATTTGTTTGTAGTATTCATTATTGTCTTTTAGATAATGCAAGGCTTGGTTAACTGTATGTAAGTCTACGAGTTGTTGCCAATTTTTTTTGTCTTTTGTTGGTACACCATTTACTAAAACAATTAAAGATTGTTCTATTGGACGTTGCACTCCCAGAATGTGCAAATTTTCTTTCAGATCTAATGGTAAATAAACTACTTTGCCACAAATGCCTTTCACCAATTCAGAGGGAGGTAATTTTGCTGTTTTTGGTTGAAGGCGTATTATTGCTTGAAAGGGGTGCACTGTTTGAATTATGATGCTCTCATATAAATTGAGTTGTTGCAGGGGTTTTGGTAGTGGGAATAATTCCAAGTTATTTGTGATAGCACGTGAAGGAGTTTGGTTGTTGTCAAGTTTTGTAGTGCAGTAACTGCAAAGTATTAAGGGGTCAGTTATTTCGTATTTGTTTTATGCTATAAGGTAGAGAGCTAATTCAAACCATTTGGAATCTTCATTGTCTTCTATTTTGTATATGTTACATCTACAGTTTTTGTGTTACTTTTATAAAATGTTCTGCAGCAACACACACACACACGGTTTGGTACTTCAGCAGATGTACTTTTAAATGTTAGTATTTCTTTTTTCTATGTGTGTAGTAGAAGGTTGCAATGTGGAAAATTGTTGCTAGTCCGTTGTAAAGCTTTTGCATTTTGTAAGTGGCTTTCACTTCCAAAATATTTTCTCTGGATATGGTTGATTTCTTCGAGTAGGTCTTTGGGTGTACCATGTAGAAGAGTGTTATTTAAATTGGCTAGTGCTAAAGCAGGACTTTTAGCATAGTACAGTATATAGACTAGATTTCTTATAGTTTAATGATGTGTTGATATAATTTTGATATGATGGAAGGTGCTTTTGCATATAGGTCCTGAAATTCAGGCTAATGAATGTCCTTCTAGTCCTGTCTATTTGCGCACTGGAGAGGTATCCATATTTTGCTGCACTTTCATTTTGATTTTGTCTTTGCCTTTCACATACTGATTGAGGAACTGGCGTAAAGATTTGAAAGATTTTTTGGGAATGTTACACATTGACGTGCATGGCCATTTGTATACTGGACGTTCTGGTTCAGTCGAATGGAGAGGTAATTTTGAGTTTTCTGGGGATATGGTTGTAAGCAGTATTTCTTGTTCCATTATGGTATTATTGTTTTTTTCATAACCTCGTCCACTGCTATGGATGGCAATTGTGTTTGTTTGGTTTTGTTTGTATGCTTCTTCATTAAAATATGGTTCAGTGCTCGTGGTGTGACTCCATTCACCTCCACAGATATTTAAGAAGTTATTTTTGTTGACATTCCGTTTATTGAGATTTTTTTGTAATTTAGTAGTTAGTTTTGTTAGTGCTTTCATTCTGTTTAACACTAAAATGAATAATGTTCTTTTGAGAAGGATTGCACTGTCTAGCAAAGCTTCTAAGATCAGTTTTCTACAGTAGGTTTGAAGGGTTGTGTATGATTTGCCTCCTGTTTTTATAAGATTCTGAAGGACTCTGTGGCGGAACATTTTTTCTAAAATACTTTTTTTGGTATGGTTACTTGCTAGTATATCAAGATTTATAGGAGCAGTTTTAGCAGTAGTGGTAGCCGAATTCTTGTTAACCACTTTCTGTTTCATTTTACATTTTGATAGAGGAGGCAATGTTTCTGTACTGGAAGCTTGATTTTTTTCGCTAAATGACTGTATTAGTTGTTTTGTTTGAACTTTTTGTAGAAGCTCTGGTAGAGATGGATGCTTATTTTGGACACTTTTATTTTCATCTGCTCTATTTCTGCATTGCTTTCTACGGACTTGCTTTTTGGTAGGCATTCTTTGGGGTCTGTTGAAAAAAAAAAGTATAGGTTGGGCCATTCTGGTATGTATGTGTGCTGTGTGCATGAGTATCTGAGTATGATGGGAAAGGTGTATGTTGTGGTGTGTGATTGTGTATTGGGCAGCTACAATTAGTTGGGAAGGCTATTCTTCTATTTGTGTGTTACTAAACTGCGGTTCAGATGAGAGTAGAAAGTGAGCTAGTGGTGAGCAGAAGCATTAATAGTAAACCTTATGGTATAAAATTAAAATAGTTTTTTGTTTTGTAATACTAACATTCTAGGGGTTGAGTATGTTATTTGTGTTTCAAAAAAACAGGGATTTGTGTGCCATTCTGCCTGATAATCCCTGTTTAATAAATGGGGATTTGTGGGCAGAATGGTTCAGAAATCTCCATTTCTTTTGGTCCGCAAATTACATGAATGAACCACACAGTGTGTTTGAGGAACAGTACGAATATTAAGGTAGTATTGTACTTACTCTTTTTTTGTGGAATGAGCAGGTTTCTTCGGTTATGTTGTTTGTAGTTCAGATGCTGCTGATTTTCAGGAGAGTGGTCTTCACTGCAATTGTAAAAGATAGAAGTTAGTAATTCTGTGTGTTTATAGCACTGATGTTAATGTAGACTTTGATTTTTATGTTTTTGTAGTAGTATTCTTGTTTGATATCTGAACATAGTGTATGCATGCATTTCATTTGACTATGTGCAGCCTTTATATTTTATTTACAATATGTTAGTTCAACATGCTTTGCAAATGAGTAGAATTTTAAGTGTATGAAATTCACTTGGTTTTTTAAAGCTGTGTTGTAGATAACAGACAGGCTTGGAAGTGACAATTGGTTATAGTAGATGGGAAAAATTTCAATAAGTTCTTTTTATAGGCAGACATGCCAACAATCAGGAGCCCTTGAGAGGTAGATTTTACCACAGCAATCGGGAACATTTGTTTTTCCCCATAGGATTGCATTGGGATTAGCATTAATTTAGGCGGGAGACAGTTAAAAATAGTGTCATTTTTCAATGAAAAATCGGGAGTCTCGCAGCTAAATCAGGAGGGTTGGCATGTATGTATAGGCTATGCAGGAGACAGTAAAAAATAGTGTGATTTTTCAAGGAAAAATTGGGAGTCTCACTGCTAATTCGGGAGGGCTGGTATGTATGTGTAGGTTATGCAGGTTTAGAGGCATTACTCTGTTTATATGGATTAATAAGAGTTGTACATGTACTGTGAATAAAATATGCATACCTGTAGTTTGTATTCGTGCATGTGGATATGAATGCAGCTGTAAGTAGAAATCTTGGAGACTTGTAGAGTAGTTTTTGTGGTAGGTGCTTTCCAATTATATGAGTACATTTGAAGTGAGGAACTCTAATGATGGAGTTAGATGTAGATGTCTTGGATGTGATTGGTGGATGGTTGTGTGACTGCTTAGCTGTACCCAATGAGGGAATGGCACTGAGAGTGATGTGGAAAGGATAGAAGGGCTGGCTAAGAGTTACACGCCACGTGGACAAAACGGCTGTCTGCAGATAGGTCGTGCCACATCCGGAGTTTTCCAGAACATCCAGTATGGAAAGGGGACTGTAGGGATCAGCCAATCAGATGTTGACGTTGTGGATTTGTTTAGAAAGAGATTGTGTGTAGTGAAGATGGCAGAGGTGGAGAAAGTCAGGGTGTTGGTGCTCGGAGATATGTTTGTGCATTGTTTACAGCAGTATGCTCAATGCAGGCATGTGGCAAACAATTTTGATGTTAAAGGAGTGGAGGTGGTGTGGAGCGCTGTGCCTGATTGCAATGTAGAGTGAATTCTACATGTTTGTGAAGATATGGGCAGGATGAACAGTCTGTGTGTGGTAGTTTTGCACTATGGTGCTTTCCATTTGGGCTACGTCAGTGCCCCTACTTTGTTGGCAGATTTGGAACAGTTGGTTCAAGCAGTAATGAACATCCTTCCAAATGCGAAAGTAATTGTTTCTGGATTACTTCATAGGGCAGTATGGGACAATAGTTCTGTTTTTGTCCTCATCAAAACATTGCTAGGTGTGCAATCAACCAAGGCATGTGTGCTTTCATGCTTAGAACTGGTATGTTTTTCTGTAATAATGAGAATATTGATTCGAGTAATGCTGTTTATTTTGAAGAAGATGGAATTCCCTTATCTTTTTTGGGAAATGCCATGCTGTTTTGGAATATAAGGGTTGCTTTTGAGAAGGTTATGTGAAGATTTTAGTAGTAAAGTAAGAAGAAAAAACCCCCCAAAAAAATACAAAATAACAGGTGTCTGTCAGGCATCTGCAAAAAAACCCTTTCAGAGCCAACCTCAAAGGGGAAATGGGGCACACTATTTAAATTTCTATTCACCACGCTCAGATTTTCTATATGTCCGCGGACATGGCGGTAGTCCGCAGACACCGCGTATTACATACAGGGATTTTGGGGTGGAGAGGCATACAAATGAGAATAAGCAGAGCAAGAGAATGGTCAGTAAAGTTTACTGGGTGTGTTGTGTAAGGAGAGATTTTGTTAGTAGGTCTTTTTCCTGGGAGAAGAACAGATAGCTATGGCTGTGTGTTTTCAAAAACAGATTATCTGGATTTTGGGAGACTCATGGATACATTGGTTGGAGGTGCATGCAGAACATTGTGGAGTAGCTGCAGATCCTGGATTCCCGCATGTGGAAGTGCACTGGCATGGAGTGCGTGGAATGAAGTTGCTGGACTTGGTACCTCTCTGTGCTACTTTAGAGACAGAACATCATCCAGATATAATTATAATTCATTGTGGAGGGAACAGTTTAGGACATGTGTCTGGAATTGCTTTGCAATTTGCAATGAAAGAAGGACTTGGGAAGGTCATGGACATGTTTCCAAATTCCCAAGTAATATTTTCTCGTATTGCGCAAAGACAAATGTGGCTGCGTTCTTCTTCATTTGGTCCACAAATGGGGAAAGTGAGGTACAATGTCAATAAGGCTGTTTGTGCCTTTCTAAGACATGTTGGCATGTCCTCTTTTCACAATGAAAATATTATGTTTCGTAGCACATACATTTTTTTGCAGAGATGGAGTCCATTTTACTTATGCTGGCAATCAGATTTTTCTGAGAAATGTACAGAATGCATTGCAACCTTTTTTGGAATTACAGTCATCTATTTTGCAGTAGATGTTGACAATTTCAGGTTTTTCAAAATCACCACCAAAAGGCTCTTTTCAGAGCCACCACTTCCTCCCAGAGAAAAGTGCATTGGTTTTGCTAGGGCAATATCCTAAAACTTTATATGTCCTAGGACTGTCCGCGGACTTCCCAAAAAAATGTGCAGGGCCCTGCACTGTTTATATGCCACTTTTATTTTTAAACTGGAAAGGCGGCTCTGAAAAGAGTCTTTTTTGGGGGGGATTTTTGGTGTTTTAGATTTTTTGGGTTTTTTACACACGACACACTAGGAGAGGAGGGGAAAGGAGGGTAAGGAAGGGACACCAACCATGGGGATAAGAAAGGGCAGATGGAGAGAGGAAGATGCTCTGTGACTGTAGTCTTGAAAGCACTTTGAAGACTCTCCCCCCTGCAGAGTACTTCGTCGCAGTACATACACAATATTGTGACCCTCGAAAGGTAAGGGTCAACAGCATCGTGAATGGCCTGTGAAGCAGCTGGAGGGATGCGCTCTCCCACAGGAGTGTCTCTTGTGGTGAGAGGAGCGGAAACGGAGGATGCTGTAGAGTAACTCAACCTACTATGTTTATCACAAGGTACAACCTTGCGAATGTTCCCACTGTGGAACGACGTTAGGTGTCGCTTCATGGATGTCATACCAAAGCTGTACGAACCACGTCTCCCACGACTCAGCACCATTTTGCACTGTCTGCAGGTGACCCTGTTCGCACATGCTTTTGGTACGCTACCATGAATGGTAAACAACTGCCACACCCAATAGTCCCGGCGAGTGCTGGTATTAGGGAGTTCCCCGACCTCATTCTCTTCATCCTCTTCATCCTCGTTCTCTACATCCTCACGCCTTTTCCCCTCTGCAGGCCCTGGGGGAGGTGGTGTTGGTGGAGGGTTTGGGGGTGGTGCTGAGGCAGATGTAGCAACAGCAGCCATTGATGCCATCAGGGTTGATGAGATAATCTCAGCAAGAGCAGCAAAGGCAGCAAAAGTCAATCTGCAATAGCCAGAAGTACAATGAAGATCAGCTTTGGGTGTGGCCTTTTATAGGGGTGGAGGGGTGCGCTTCGCAAATAGATCGAACACTCAAAAATGTTCAAAAAGTTCCAGAAAGTATGTGGAAAGCCAGGGTCATTGTCTGGGACATGTGCAATGGTGAATTATTACTGTAAAATAATTTGGATTGTCTGAAAAAGTTATTTTAAAATGTTGGGGAACCGGACAGTGTCCGCAAATTAGGACACACGCTCAGCATGGGTGCGGTCACATGATGATGTCGGGAACATGTCCGCGAAGGGAACCGGTGTCCACAGGACACCAAATGCACAGGAACGGTCATGCGCATGCGTGCGGGTGTTCTACGGACAGTGTTCAGGTCCTCAAACAAATTAAAAGTGCGACACAAGTGAGACGGACAGTTACGGACAGGAGCGATGTTTGCAGGTCTTACGGGTGTGGTGCGCATGTGCATTGATGTTCTGCAGACTGTACGGACAGGTATAGTGTCCTCAGGACGGTTTATAGTGATAATTTGGACAACAAAAATGTCGAAAGTCAAAATATCGAAAAAAAAATGTCGAAAAAATAAATGTCGACTTTTTTTTTCAATGCATTTTTTTTTTAAATGGGGGGGTTCCCCCCAACCCCCCTTTTTAAATTTTTTTTTAAATTTTTCCCTTTTTTTTAACTCCCGAACCCCTAAAATAAATATATAATTAAAAAAAACGAAAGTCGACATTTTTTTTTTCGACATTTTTTTGTCGACATTTTTGTCTGTCGACATTTTTTTTCGAAATTATGACTGCCCACCCCTCAGGACACCTCCATTTTGTTTGACTACGGACATCACGGACACCGTGAGTGTTCTTAGGACAGTTCCATCTTGGTTACGAATGGTACAGACAGGTATATTGTCCTTAGGACACCCCCATTTTGTTTGTTTGCGGACATCCTGGACACAGAGTGTGTTCTAAGAACAGTTCCATCTTGCTTGCGAATGGTATGGACAGGTATAGTGTCCTTAGGACATTCCTATTTTGTTAATTACAGACATTCCAGACAGGTGCGCTGTCTGCTGATATTTTAACTGCTTTTTAAAAAAAATAAGACACAACGGATTTCATTAAAAGAAACACAATTTTTTTTTATTATATACATATACACAATTTATGAAAGAGAGGGGAAGCATAAACTGATACAAACACAGGGGAATTAGGGGTTTGGAGAGGATGGATGGGAGGTGATGAAGGGATGGAAGTCTCAGCAAAATGTTTTTCTTGGTTTTGAGGGTTTGGGTATAGTTGACTGGGACATGGAGAGGGGGAACAGGTACATGTGGGACAATGGTATTTATTTTTTTCTTTTATGTGGTCCTCCACAAACTGTTTCAAAAAATTGAAATTTTCCTTGAGCATGTCCATTTTCTGTTCCATCCTTTGCAGAGTCTTTTCCAATGTGTCTTTTCGTATATTATTTTCAATGTTTGTATGGTCTGTTAAAAATAAATATATAGATGTTAAGTGCACATAAAGTAATGATTATTAATTTGCTTATATAGAGAAGTGTCTACCATTAGTGTCACTGTTTTCAGACATTTCCTCACGTGGAAAATATTCCTCAAGCCATTCCAAAGTACTGCACATTTCTGTGTGAAAAACAAAAATATATTAATTTTAGTGTACCTAATACAAAATGTTTAGAAATATATAAGAAAAATGAAGTTTACTTACTAGTTTCTAGTAAATTGTATTTGTACTGTTGTGTAGGTGTACTGTTGCTTCTAGCTCTGCAGTTTCTGTGAGGTAATTATGTTGGAGGCATATCTTTTTTGTTTTGGTATATTCCATTTTACTACATATGGTATTTAAATGGATGGTTGATGTGTTAGATATATAGGTTCCACTTCTTATTTATTATTACATATAATGTGTTTATGTGCTTTGAACTTGTGAAGTGTTTATATGGCTTGATAGAACAATTTAAGATACCCCCTGAGTGTTTGGGTAGTGTTGAAGTTGTCTGCGTCCGTTCGCGGACATACGCACTGTCCACAGACATCAAAATCATTAGCAGGGGGTTCAGTATGTTCTATGTTACATGTATATAAAGTAAGGGAATCCTAGTAAACATCTATCAAATTCACACTATGAAAATGTATATTCAGTAAAAAAAAACTTTGATAAAGGGAGGTCATGGTTAAGTTGTGCTACTAAAACCCGATGAAATTCAGTAAAAAAACTTTGTTAAAGGGACGTTATGGTTAAGTTGCGCTACTAAAAACCTATGAAATTCAGTAAAAAAACATTGTTAAAGGGACGTTATGGTTCCAAGTAAAACCGAAAAACCCCTGAAATTCGCCAGTTATAGTAAGCTAAGCAACCATATCTTGCGCCACCACTGTGCACTGCTAAGACTAACACCCAGGACATCAAAGATGATATCACAAAGCAGCTTTGGATTGAGCATTTCTCTAGACTGTATTCCCCTCCAGAAGGTTGTTTGGGATTGGGCTTGTGGATATCGAGTAAATTATTTGTCAAATTTGATCTGGCCGATATACAATTTTACATCAAAAAGACAAGTAACTCTAGAGCATGTGGACCATGATGGCCTTTCAAATCAAATTTTGAAAAAGAATCCAGAAATTTGGGCTAACATATTGTTTAACATTTTCACTGCCATAAATAAAACACAAATTTTACCATCCTCTTGGAGGCATTCCATCTTCGTCCCCATTTATAAAAAGGGTGATTGTCAGCTCCCAATGAGCTATAGACCCATAGCACTCCAGGATGCTCCTGGGAAAATATTCTCCCGATTAATATTAAGGGACCTTAATGAGTGGACTCAAAGAACCCAGTTAAGAGATCCTTTCCAATCTGGCTTTGTTACCGGCTTGGACACAATTCCGAATATCATGGTTCTCAATATGATTAAATCTGACGTGGCGTCTCTAAATCAATTGCTTTACATAGCATTTTTTTTATTTTCGAGTCGCTTTGGACTCCATTGATCGCCTTCTTTTATATCAGAAATTGGTTTCTTACAATTGCCCCCCATCACTTTGTACGCTCATCATGCTCATACATACTGAAACTGCAATGCAAGTCAGATTGACTTTATATTGACAATTAATAGCGCAATCTGCAACCCATCGCGGCCTTAAACAGGGCTGCATTCTGACTTCAACTGTATTCAATTTGTTTATATTGTATATGGGTGATTCTTTTCTAAAGGTGGCAAGTGATCCTCCAAGATAGGAAAACAGAAAATATGCTATTTACTATATGCCGATGACCTTGTGTTACTATCCCAAACTCCAGTTGGTCTACAAAATATGCTAAAGACAGATAAGATGCAAGTTATGGTCTGCAGACCAAACTCTAGAACTAAGCAGATGCTTTACAAGTGGAAACTGGATAATGTGGAACTCACAAACATCACCCAATATAAGTATTTGGGCATTACAATAACGGATTCATTGAATTGTGAGATGAACAAAATTCAATTAAAAGTAAATTGCAGGCTCTAATTGTTCGAGCAAAAATAATAACACGGGAATTTGGCACATTTTCACTTAGACAGTGTTATACTATCAACAAAAGGTGATCCCCATTCTATCATATGGGATGGAAGCCAATACCCCCAAAGTCCAACACTGGTGGGATAAAATTGAATCTCGGTTTTGGAAACAAATTTGATGTCTTCCTAACTGTACGCCTCTCCCATTGATACGTTTTGAAGTTGGACTAATATCTTTACATGCGCATGCGCTGTGGAAAATGTCATCCTTCCTAAGAAAGTCCTTGATGAGCCTTAATTCTCTGAATATTCTTGGTGTAGTAGCTCAATACTTATTATCCTCGTAGCATATACTCCCGAAAATATGGCTTAAGTATATCCTAAATGCTTTGGCAGATGCATCTGTTGATTTAGATCTATTACTACAAATCCCTGATCGTGCTAAAATTAAAATCTATCAGCATGATTGGATTATGAATCGAACTACATGTCTGATATATAAGGATTTCAACACCTCATTGTTTGGCCATAAAAAATTTCGTTTCATGGCCGATTATCTAGCTAAGTGTGCATCTCCCCAAATATGAACCCAACTTCTTCGATTCAGGTTGAACCTTTGGCCAACGCAAGATGTGTTGGCCAGAAGAAAATTAATATTACCTGAACACATTTTTTGTTGTTTCTGCAAGAACCGAACAGTGAGAGAAACACTCCACATTGTATTGTAACAAGTCCCGCGCTAAAGGACAATCGAGAAATATATTTTAAGAATCTTATTGTGCCTCACTGTGATATGGAACCAGATGAAATTTTTTATTGTCTTTTCACAAATATGAAATTAGCTGTCCGTGTTGTTATAGCACAATATTTGGAATCTCTGTTTCCTTTAATACCAAAGTAATACATTTAAAATCTGTACTAATTGTATTATTGGGGAAGTAATTCTGATATAATTCAATGAAAGTTTTAAATGAATTTTCGTAAGAAATGAAATTATCTGTTGATCTAAATGTATAGTGTATATGTGTGTATGATAATGTGTTTGGTTGTATCTATATTTAAAAGGTTGATTTTACCAGCCAACCAAATTAAAAAAAATAAAAAATTACTGACAAATGGGAATTAAACACTCCTCAGCAGACATCAAACAACAGAACTCTACATCTCTACAACCAACTTACATACCACAGCCTGGACCAATGCATACTAGTACCACACCCAGTAGTCAAGGCTCTTTCCTGGACCTGATAAAGAGAACCTAGACAGAGACCAGCATGCAGAGTTCATGGTACTTCTAGCCTGCACTCATCAACACAACAGCAAAGCCACCTTGCGTTTAAATCCCTCCCACTAACCTAAACAAACTCTCTCTCTCTGTCAGTCCCATTAGAGCAAATGGAGTTAATTCAAATGGCAGGTATAAAACGGTACAAAACCCAGGAACATACAATAACATGTCATATAAGTCACTTTCTGATGTATGTATAGACCCAGGCAGCACGTTAAAGGAAAATTGTTGTGCATCTTGTTAAATAAGTTTTGAAAGTGCTCTATGCAGTTTTATGTGTGGAGAAACTTGCGCAAAAAATTATATCCTACTAAAACAGAAAACATGTAAACTGGCATTGTCTCTGACAGGGACGTTGTCAGGGCCTTTCAACTGTTTCAGTTGAAATGGGCCTCAAGTCTCAGGTTGGCCACCAGAAACTGCCTCATGTTGCCATCAGCAGTCTTATAACACAAAAATATATTCCTGTGTATAGTACTTTCGTTCTGGGACTTTAAATGTGTGCTTAGAAGCACTCGAATACTGGCTGCATTAGTTGGAGCCCTTTAGGCCATCACTCCCCTCTGGGCATACCTAAGTGTTCCTATCACCTGCTTGTCTTTCAATACAGGTTTCTCCACGTCAGCCCATTGATGACAAAGAAGAATGTATAGCTTTTCAGTGGACGTTTAGTGTTACAGATCCCTGTTGGCTGGCCATTTCTTGATAAACAGTGGGTATTAAGCTCTGGCTGTATGTCTTTGTCTACATTATAATGCATGAACCCCACGGGTGCCTCAGTCTGTTTTCCGCTGTAAGCAAGACCCCACGCATCTTCAACTGGGCCTGGTCTCTGTAAGGTAATTTGCACTCTATTAAATGCCATTTGAACATCAATAATATAGCATATGCACTGTCGTGTATTGCGCGGTGTTAGAATAAAGTCTAACAGACACCCAGAACCATGCGGTGCCCTGGACCTAGACATCCCACTACGCTAGGATGGCATGCCAACAGGTGAGCCCTCCTCTACCAATGGCACGGGATGGCATGCCAACAGGTGAGCCCTCTCTACCAATGGCACGTAGCAGTGTGAGGCGCGGTCTCCCCCTGAACGGAGAGGAGGCCTCAATGAGAATGTCACACAAAAGAGCTGAATCTGCGCGGCGCGCTTCTAAAATGCCTTTCTGGGCTATTCTTAGCTCTATGCCCCAATTTGAGGCAAACAGGTGGTGGGTGTCAATGCTGGTTGTGTGCTATAAAGTCTCTTCCTAAATAGTACCGGGGCATTCACTGATTAATGCCTCCACGTGCAGAGGTGGACATGTAAGACGCGTTTTATACAATTGCACATATTTCTATTTCAAACAGCACCCATTAAATCTGACACATTGAGAAGCAGTTTGTCAGCCTTTCTGTAAAAAGCGGAATACACACACAAAAAGACACACATATCTAACTTCCTTCGTGTGCGCCCACTGCTCCTTCCTAGTGATTGGAAACGTGAGACATCAGCCCAGTTGGGCATCTTTGAGTATGTGTGCGGGGTGGGGGTGGGGGGTGGAGAGGGGCCAGGGGGGCATGCATCGTTGGCATGCTCATGATGGGTAAGAAAATGCGGTGTTAAACTGTGTTCAAGCTCATAGAGGCTGACAGAAAAAAACACCACGAAGAAACCCACTATACGCATGAGTAATAGGGAGAAAGTAAGGCATGCCAACCACGTCAGGGCCGCCACCGCACCATCAATCACGCACTCCTGCGGTAAACCCGGTCCCTGGAGCAGAAGTGGGGACAGTTATTAGCGAGGCCGCCTGACTGAGGCGCCTTTTATAATTCCACCGAAATCGAGTGCAAAGAAACCTGCGAGCGTCGAGTGCCGAGATATAAATTAGACCAAGTCATGATACGAAAAATAATACCGCATTCGCGCCTTTTGTCATTGTCGGTCTAGGTGCCGCAAGGCGCATGGACTAAAGGATCGAATATCAGATAGTTTTAGGTAAATCTGCCGAATTATCGAATCCTTCAATTGTGGTCGGGAACACACGAACGCTGCTAAAGGGAAATATTCTGAGGTCTTGCACTTGTAAGTAACCAAACATTGATTGTTTACTGTATATTTACGCACAGTGATTACATTCGACAACAATGAAAGGGGAATACCACAGTACGAGGCATTGGTACATATCCCCTTCTACCCTTATAAAACAAAAGCGTTTGTCATAAATAACCCCACTTAATTTCTAGAGTTTAAACTCTGAAAGGCTATTTAATTAGACTTTGAAAACGGAACACCCAGCGTAGCAGCTGTCTCGGCCAATCTTCGCTCCAGGGTCCGCGTAAAAACGCGTGTGTGATTCGTGCGTGCATCCAGCTGCGCGAGAACATGCCGGCGTGTGTTGTGAGGTGTGTGCAATTTGCGAACACGTGTGTGTGCATGCATGTGAGGGAAGAGTGCATGTGTGTAGTTGTGCAGCTGGGTGGGTGTCTTCGTTTGCTGGTATTGTTTTCCCGTGACCGTCCCTCCCCCGCGCCTGCCGGAGAAAACAACACGTTCTTTGGTGACCAACCTCCGACTAATCATACTCTTAAAAACAGTTGATCCTTAGATCAATAAAATGTATGAAAAAGCTGGTGTCAATCATGTTTAAACTGGTATTAAATACTCCCCAGTGCCCAAATTAGCAGAACAAAAACACAGGTTGCGAGTGACCTTTGAACTCTGTCTTCATAGGCCAGCTGGGGAATTGCGGCTCTGCCCCCTCAGCGGGGCTGCTCCCTTCAGCCTGTCCTGGAATCCATATGCAGCCCCTGGCCACCGGGGAGAGCCTCGGGGCCGCCTGGGTACACTCCAGGGGTGGGATTGTACTCCGGGCTTCACTTGGCTGTGAGGACTATTGCTGGAAAGATTCCGCTGGCCTTGTGATTTTTTTTTTTTAGGTCTGCTTAGTTTCTGGGGTTTGTGTGCAAAAGAAAGTGCCCGTTACGGTGAACATCTGCAGTGTAGCAGTAACGAGGCATCGCTGGTGCCCATAAAACCGTCCACTGTATATGCCGAGTCACGTCTCTGCAATCCAGAAGGGTCATCACTCATGGCCGCCTGAGGGGCGGGGGACCCTGAATACATGTCAATGTGTTTTGGGTAATGCAGAGGCCATGTGTTTTGTGTTACCCCATACTGTAGAGCAAGCAGACACCAGGGGGAGGGTGGGCACGCGCTGCTTTCATATAGTAGTCATTCCCAAGGTGCTGTGAGATTTCTTACGGAAAATCGTACTTCAGTGACTTTGGAATGGGTCTGGTTAGAGGGAACACGCTAGCATGAAAAGGTTGCTGTTAAAATCGGAGCTTGTCCGCCCGCCCTGGGAGAGTTTCGATGATGGGCGACTGAAACAAACGAAAGCATTCTGTCAGGGGCTGGTGGGTCTGAGGACGAAGTAACTAACTCTGGAAGTCTGAAGCACACCCACCCCTCTCCAGCCATCCGTTAACGTGTTTTTCGAAATTACAGGCGCCTTGTATATGACTTATATCATATCATATCAAATTGAGCTATAGAAGTATAGGGGAAAACAAGCAAGAGTACACTGGTTAAATAGAAATAACAATAGAAACTAACATGCACCATTAGAAAGCAATCACCAGTGGAAACAACCAAATGGCTGCGAATGAATACACTATAAACCATTCATAACGGTTGAACTGAAAGCAGTGAAGCCCACGTGAGCTCTTTGCCACGCACATCCACCATCACAATGTCGTCAAGTTTTCTTTGTAATTTTTTAGCGTGGGCTGTTAGGTGGCACTTAAGAACCACCTATAAGCCGAACCTATTGCACAGTATGACAGGCACAAAGGAAATGACATGTGAGGAGGGACCCACCACTTTTGGGTGTTTGATTATTTATCTACCCGTTTACTGCCCCTGGCAATGCTAATCCCACTGGCATTCCCACCCACTGCCTGCCCCCGCCCGCCCAAAACACATCCTCCTGGGATTTTTTTGAGTTCTTCTATCAAGAGATAACATACAACTTTGGCGTGTCACTGTTATTTCTACCTAGTCTGCTGGAGTTATTGGTTTAATTACAGCTGTAAATGGCTACTGGAGAAATAAAAATGTCTTAAACAAGTGTACATTCAGCCACTTAATTTATATCTGTCATGCACTTAAGTCCCATAAAACACATGCAATGACAAAGCCAACAGTTTTGGCTTGAGGTATTAGACAGGCTTTTGCCAGGAACTTTGGTTATAATCCCAGGTAATCACTATTTTCCAGCTGTTACGACTGCATGGCCAGGGAGCACCATTAGGTCAGTGCCTATTTAATGCCTATCCGATGTCTACACAAAAGCCCAAAGTCTTTGCTTTGTCGATGCTTCTTTTCTTTGCACCGACAACTGGACATTGGTAAAATAATAAACCAATCCTAAGGTTCATGGCATTTGTGCCCCTGGTATGTGACCCAGACATGGGGTTATTGTTAACGGTGCCTGGAGAGGCAAGCTCACTGATGAGGCACAAATATGAGAAGGCATGCCCCTAAACGCTCACCTCAGCAAAAATACACTACGCTATACGCTAGGGAAAAAGGCCCAACAAACTCTTGCAAGGATAACAAGTTTTATTACACAAAAATAGGTGCGTCAGCAAAGAACTCTGCTGCCATGGAACGTTCTGCCGGCAAAAGGTACCAGCAGAAGCTTAAAAGGAGACACAGCATCATAAAGCACATCCTTACATATGGTGAAAACCTGTGTGGCTGGTTGGTGCAACCCTATACATGGTCGGCCTACTCATAGGAGATGCCAGGCCATTGGTCCCAGCCCAGTCCATCCATCTTCCATCACGTGGAGTGTACTGGGCTCATTGTCTCCAGGGAACCAAGGCTGAAGAACAATTACCTACATTGGCTAACTGTGCTACTCTATCACTATACAGTGCACCTGGTATAAACACAGACTGTCACAGGGGGAGTATCGAGGTCACACAGACACACACACACATTTCACTCATCCTGATTGCGTCTCTGGGCTTCCACCCTCGCCTTTGAACTATAACTTGTCCCTCCCTGTACCTTGCATTACAAATCATGTCACTCTGAAATACAGGTGGGACGACTATGTCCTTGGATCTTTTATGGCTGATTGGTTTAGGGTCGGTGATCCGGGATCAACTGGTATCTCGGAATTCAGGGGTCTTGGGAGTGGGACAGTTGTAGGAATTATAGCTCGTAGTTCGCTGGGTGTGGATCAGAGGCCTGCTCTGGCCTGTTTGTGATAACACATACACCAAGATGCCCAAAACTGTCTTGTGGCCTTGCAGGGCACATTCTTTCTGAGAACAAACATATTGGCAACAACTTTGAAAACAAAGAAGAGTTTCTGTGGAGGTTTGCATCATGGGCCTCTCTCATCAATGCTTGGGCCTATTCAGATTTCCCCTTCGGGCTCGCGGCCTGTGTCTAACGCACATGGCCGTGCAGGCCCTATGATTCAACTATGGCTACTTAACATCTGCAAAATGATGTCTGCGTATATACGTGCACTATGTCTAAAAAGCATGCAGTATCATGATCATGTGAGGGCTTTTAGGACTCCCCCCTCACCGCCTGGTCTGATCACCTTATGGGGCTCCCCTCACCCTTAAGCACCTAGGGGGGTGGTATGGTTTGCTCCCTTCCCAAAATTCCCCCCTTCATTACTTCTACAGTAACAAACTTCCACCCACGCATGCGCTCATTCACCCTTCTCACTGTCTCCTCATGCGGAGGAGTCCCATTTTGTCATATATAGGCCCTGCAGAAAGACGTAAGCTTCCCCCTATTCGCGCATATTCCTCTGGCATGCATGTCATATAAATACATCCCCCATCGCCTGCCAGGTCCACCCATACTTGCTCATAGTTCTCAGGGTCAGGCGGTTGGACAATGGTGGTATGATATAAGCAGTCCACCTTGTCTCCATAGGGGATGGGATGGTCAGTTTGTATTTTGCAATCTTTTGTATTGTGAGGTACCTTTGTAACCCCAATTGACACCATCCTCATTGTGCTACTAGTCACTGCTTTGGCACAACACCAGAGGCCCATTTGGCAGGTGCAGAAGATGACCAAGATGAACATGATGACAGGTACTGGCATCTTCACAATGACACTCAACCAGGACGGGCAAAATCGAATGCAACATTGATCAGTCATTTCCTTGAATTCCTCCTTCTTTCTTCATGTGGACTCCTAGACCATGTACGGCTGCAACTGTGCGGGATAATGACCCATTCTCTGTGTCTTTGGGAGGTGCGAATGTGCAGCAGGAATCCCCAATTTTTTGGCACACACCTCCTTCCATCGCCATCAACATATCAAGGACGTACCTGTTCTGCATCGTCATCAGTCTTAGGGCATGCAGCACAACCTTAATGTTAAACCCATGTTCAGTGTCATTTGCCTGCGCCGTTCAAATCTATGTTCTTAGAAAATATGCGTTATTACCTCATGTTCCTAAACTAGAATGTGTTATGCTCACCTGGTCTCTGTGGAGGCGTTGGGGCACAATTGCAGCCCTCCCTGAACTTGAATCACCTCCTTCAGGCCTCTTCCTCAGTAGAAAAGTTATGAGTGGTGGTACGTGGAGATACGTGGTGATACTGCTCCTGTGAATTATGGAAGATAAGCTCCTTCTGGCAGGGGCACGTCGAATGGGATCTAGTTCCTTCACTGATACCTGATAAGGATTAGACCAGTCCAGCTGCGACTATGCTTCTCCTTATGATTGGTAAGTCTTTCTTGAGCTCTTGTGATGCTGTTTGTTCTGTTTAATGCCTTTATATGTTGCTCCTATTTATGCCCGCAATAATGTCTCGCTTCTGTTTTCTTACCTAAGATGGAAATGCGGCCTCAATGCAGCTGTGAGATGCAAGACGCAGCCGGATGGAAGATGGATGCTACTGCAATGTTCGACAGCAGGTAAGTGATGGTTTAAGGAAAACTGCAAAGTATGGCGAAGTGCAACCTTAAACTGACTGTTGTTTGTGATGTCTAACCGTGTCTTCTGTTTTTCCTTGCAGGCACTGCTGTCGACGATGGAGCGTGTCGTGCTGCGGTGCCAAGATGAAGATTTCGGCGTTCTGGAAAGTGTAAAGATGAATACTTGGTTCGCCGAAGAGATGTACAGGTAAGAACAGTAAGTATGTGTTATGTTCACCTGGCTCCCACAGGGGCGTCGGTCGGACCCGGACTGCTGCGGCCTCCACCCACGTGATGCGTAGTGCAGCGATGACTGACTGGATCTGCCCTCCAAATCTTGTCTGCTTGACCCTTAGAAATATTCTCCTACAAGTGGAGAGATGGATTTAGCCACTTGTGGATTCAAGTGATAGCACCCCCACTGTCCTCCTCACTAATCACCTCGGTGCCCTCTCAGCAATCTCACCTTATATTCTTGAAGGATGAGCCCTCCATCCAGTGAAGCACGCAGGGGTGCATTGATGACCAGTTACTTCACTGGCCTGAAGATATTGGAAGAGTTGTAGACGAATCCTGACTCCAAAAGGTCCTGGCGAAGTGCCGAAAGTATATAGTTCGTAAGAGTTCAAAATGTCTGGAATTCACTCCTGCCCAATTCCTCTTTTATCTTGCAACTTTGACCCAATCAGAAGATTGACTGCTGAAAACGCTCCGGTAAAAGTCTGTGTTACCCAACACTGTCCGGTAAATAATGCCAAGGGTTAAACTTGCTGCTTTCTCCTTTTCTTACAGGTGCGGCATAAGAAGATGTGGCGTGCTGATGAATAATACCTCGTAAAATCAGGTAAGCATATGGCGGCTAAATAGATTTTCTCTGTCTGTTCTCTCTGCTCACCTTGTTGTTTCTTGTCCCCCTTAGGTGCCGGGATTCGGCGATGTAAAGATGGAGACAGCGCCGGATCGAAGAAATGCTGCGTGGAACGGTGAGTATGGCGCAGCATTGCTGCTGCGATGCGACGCGTTTAAAACAAAGTCTTTCCTCTGGTTTGAAGATGCGATGAATCCAGAATCATGTAAGAAATCAGGTAATACTCTTGTTCTAACCTTTGCTTCTTTCCTTCTTTCTAGGTGTTCTAGGTTCGAGGCAGGCGTGGCAGAAGGCTGGATGCTGCTGCTGGCATGGTGAACGTTACGCTGCTGGATGCAGAATAACGCGAAGCGTGTGCTGCTCTTCGGGCGTGGTTTATATAGCCTCCAAAGTAGTCCCAGGTAGGTATTCCTCCCCAACCACACCCGAGTAACAAAATAGTCCCTAAGGTAAAGTAATCCCTTCCAGGCCTCACATGGGTTTGGATCTTCTTGCAGCATGGTCTGCATCAGGTAAGTGTGCACCTATGAGCCTGGCGCCATAGGCGCCAGGACTGATGTCCCATATGAGCCTGGCGCCATAGGCGCCAGGACTGAACCCAGACAGCCCCTATCAGGGGTTGCTGGGTTTTCTCAAGGCAACATGATGCCTACTCCCTGGGCTGATGGACGTGGTCTGGATGCCCAGGGGTATGCATCATGACAGCACTCCCCCTCAAGGCCCCTCCTAAAATCGCTCCTCCCCTTGGTCCTGGTTTGTCTGGGAAGTCCCGGTGGAATCTCTTCACTAATCGTGGTGCATGAACGTGGTCACTAGACTCCCATGACCTTTCCTGTGGCCCGTAACCTTTCCAATCGATTAAGTAAAAAAGTTTTGATTTAACCACCTTGGAGTCCAGGATGTTTTTCACCTTGAATTCAGGTTCTCCATCTATCAAGATAGGATCTGGTGGTTTGGTTAATCTTGTTCCTGGATGAAATGGTTTTAAAAAGTGAAACATGAAAGACAGGATGAATTCGCATATTGGAGGGTTTTTCCAGTTTGACGGCCACCGGGTTGATAATGGCCTTAATGGTGTTAAGGTCCCAAATATCTAGGATTAAAAGTTTGAGTTCCTTTCAGAGGTATGTGTTTTGTAGCTAGCCAAACCTGATCTCCAATTTGGTACTGTGAAGTTTCACTTCTATGTAGATCAGCATTTTTCTTGTATTTCTCTTTTGCTTGCTTTAAATGTTCTGTTGCTTTCTTGAAGGCTTGTGTAATAGTAGAAATGGAAATGACTAACTGCAGGCATTTCTAAGTGCTGAGGCGAATCGAGTTCTGAGGTTCGAGGGTGGTGTCCATATATGGTAAAAAGGGGCTTTGTCCGGTTCCTGAATGTACAGAGTTATTGTATGCATATTCGGAAATCCATAAAATATCTTTCCAATGACTTTTGGTCTGGTGAAGCATGCAACGTAGGTACTGTTCAAGGGTCTGGTTAGTCCTTTCCGTCTGACCATCGGTCTGGGGATGGTGACTGGTTGATAACCTTACATCGATTTGCGCCAATTGGCAACATTTCTTCCAAAATGTGAAATGAATTGACTACCTCGGTCAGAGACCAATACGGAAGGAAACCAGTGTATTCGAACGATGTTTTCGAGGAACTCCGTGGCCAGAATTGAAGCAGATGGTAATCCCTTCAAAGGAATAAAGTGGGCCATCTTGGAAAAAAGATCCACGATAACTAGAATGGTGTTAAATCCATTTCATGGAGGCAGATCAGTAATAAAGTCTAAAGATAAGGTGTGTCATGGTGTAGGTGGAATATCCAAAGGTTCTAAAAGGCCAGCTGGTTTTTTCTTCTGACTTTTGTTTTGGGCGCAAATGCCGCAAGACATCACAAATGACTTTATATCTTTTCGCCAGGTGGGCCACCAGAATGGTCTTTTAATTTTAGCTTTGGTTTTTGCGATACCTGGGTGACCTTCCATCAGTGTATCATGATAATTGGAGATGACAAGTTCCTGTAATTCCTAGTGTGGTAGGAATAGTCGTCCTTGATAGTAGGGTAGATCATTGATGACTGAGTAATCCAGGCCTTTCTTTACCCAGTCCTGCAGGGCTGCTGGATCGAAGAGTTGTTGGATTTTTAAATGAATTTCTTCTAGTGTCTGTAAAGTAGTTATGCCAAGAATTCTTTGTTCAGAAATTATAGGCACCGGCTCCGGGTTCGCATATGCTTCTTCCATTCCTATTCGGGATAAGGCATCTGCCTTGCCATTTTTACAGCCTGGTCGATAAGTAATCACAAAATCGAATTCGGCAAAGAACAGTGCCCATCGAAGTTGGCGCGATGACTGGGCTTTGGCTGTTTTTAGATACTGCAAGTTCCAGTGATCGGTGATTACAGTAATGGTATGCCTGGCACCGAGAAGATAGTGTTGCTAAGCCTTAAAGGCAGATTTGATGGCTAATAACTCTTTATCCATAACCGCATAGTTTAACTCGGGTGCCGAGAACTTTCTGGACCAAAATGCCATTGGGTGAAGTTGACCAGTTTCAGGATCCTTCTGGGACAGGACAGCTCCCATGGCTAAACTGGATGCATTAGTTTCCACTATGTATGGAAGCTCTGGGTGTGGATGCTTTAAGACAGGAGCAGACGTGAATTTCGCTTTCAGCTCTTGGAAGGCCTTTTCAGCCTCTTCGGTCCACAAGAAACATTTGTTCTTTCGCAAAAGTGTTGTGATGGGATGTACAACGTGTGAGAAGTCCGGAATGAATCTGCTGTAGAAATTGGCAAATCCGGGCATGCTTTGTACCCCTTTAACTGAACTAGGTGATGGCCACTTGAGAATTGCGTCCACCTTTCGTGAGTCCATTCGGACTCCTTTTGGAGTCAAGATAAATCCAAGGAATTCAACTTCCGTAACATGAAAAACACATTTTTCCAATTTTGCCTATAACTTGTGCTGGCGTAGTTTCTCAAGGACTGCACGTACGTGCTTAACATGGTCTGATTCTGAGGAGGAGTACACAAGGATATCGTCTATGTATACAACAACACAGACGTCAATGAGTTCACGAAAGACATCGTTCATAAAATACTTGAAGGCTGCTGGTGCATTGCACAACACGAAGGGCAACACCTGATAATCGAATAATCCATACTTAGTGCGAAAGGCCATCTTCCATTCATCGCCTTTCTTTACACGTACCAGATAATGTGCCCCTCGGAGATCTAACTTAGTGTAGATACAAGCATCCTTTACTTGGTCTAGTAATTCGGGGATCAGAGACAATGGGTACTGTTTTTTTACCATAATCTGATTTAGTGCGCGGTAGTCTATGCACGTTCTACGATCACTTCCTTTTTTGGCACGAAGAACAAAGCTGAGGAAACAGGGGACTTGGATGGACGAATAAAACCATTAGCAAGGTATTGGTCTAAATATTGTCGTAGGTGCAGGTTTTCGGGTTCCGTGAGGGCGTAGATTCTGCTGCATGGGGGTTGTGCACCAGGGATGAGGTCGATTTGACAATCGTATGATCTGTGTAGCGGTAAGCTATTTGCCTGTTCTTTTTGGAAAACGTCCTGGAATTCTTGGTATTCCTGAGGTAACTGCACGACTGGAGTAGTGACTGTGGCCAGGCCTTTGTTCAAGGGTTTTTCCAGGTAGCAGGTGTGTGCACAATCCAGGAAGTTTATTCTCTTCTCTCGCCAATCAATACAAGGATTATGTGTTTCTAACCAAGGTATCCCCAGTATTATTTGGAACTGTGGGGCTTTGATTAAGTCAAACACAATAGTCTCTCGATGCCCGTCCTGACCCAGCAATGTCATCTCTGTAGTGGAATGAGTTACAGCCCTGAGGCAATTTCAGTTCCATCGACTGTGGTGACGACATCCGGAGCGGTCTTTTTGCAGAGAGATAGATTCATCCTAGAAGCCAATTTATGGTCCTTATAGTTTCCTACGGCCCGGCTATCGATATATGCCCTTGCTGCGTGCATACGCGATGGGAGTCTTGGATCAATGAGGACCATTGGTATGATTAGATGCAAGGTCTGAGTGTCCTTCTTCAAGCTCGGCAAGCGGACCTCTACGCTTGTCGGGCGTGGTCGTTTCCCGATTCAGGCTCTGTTTGATTTCTAATAGCTACTCCGGCTACTTTCTTGGATGGTTTAATAGGGCAATCCCTTAGAAAATGTCCTGAAGCCCCACAATAAAGGCACAATTGCATTTGTCATCTTCTTTCTCTCTCTTTTTGCGTTAAGGGTCCCTTAACCCCCCGGATCTGCATGGGTTCTGATGTGTCAGTTCCTTTGGAGGTAACATGTGGTTTGACCAGTACTCGATTCTCGAATTTAGCTCGATCAGCCTTTCGATTCTGGAGTCGGTGGTCTAACTGGACTACTAAATCTATATATTCTGTGCAATCCTGGGGTGGGTTCACCACTTGGGCCAAAACATCTTTGAGTTCACTCCGAAGCCCACGATGAAATAAAGTAATTCTTTTCTCCTCTGGCCAGCCGGTTTCCACCACTAACCTGTTGAAGGTTGTGATATAGGTTAGCAGATCCTGAGTGCGTTGTCGTAGGGATAAAAGTTTGTTATCCAGGGCCTGACCCTGCAAATGTCTGGCAAATAGTTTTTCCATGCTCAATTGAAAACCTTGAAAATCCCGAAGAAGAGGGTCATCCTGGTTGACCAGCGGGATTGACCAATCTGCTGCGCTGCCACAAAGGTACGATAGTACAAAGGCTACTTTGGCTTGGTCGTTTGGGAAAGCTCCTGGTCTGCATAGAAAGTGCAAGCAGCACTGGTTCATGAACACGGCAAACCTTTTCGGGTCCCCAGCAAAACATTCGGGTGGAGCTAAAGGAATGCTCCCTGGTAGAACCACTTGCACAGGATTGCTCGAAGAGACAGGAGTTGGATTCCCTCCAAGTCCAGGTATTGGTGTTTGGCCGGTTTGGCTTTGCAGCAGTTGTCTAGCAAGATCATCAGTGCGTTCCTTCGACAAAATAAGTTCTCTCCTGAGGGCATTAGTCTCTTGGCGTGCAGAGTGCACCTCTGCCCTAAGTTCCCCTAACAGTTGGGCTAGTTGATCGGTTTCAGAGGTTTCCATAACGCCGGGTGTTTTTTTTTAGGTAGGCTTTGCGTTCTGTTACGCTCACCTGGCTCCGACAGGGGCGTCGGTCGGACCCGGACTGCTGCGGCCTCCACCCACATGATGCGTAGTGCAGCGATGACTGACTGGATCTGCCCTCCTAATCTTGTCTGCTTGACCCGTAGAAATATTCTCCTACAAGTGGAGAGATGGATTTAGCCACTTGTGGATTCAAGTGATAGCACCCCCACTGTCCTCCCCACTAATCATCTCGGTGCTCTCTCAGCAATCTCACCTTATATTCTTGAAGGATGAGCCCTCCATCCTGCGAAGCACGCAGGGGCGCGTTGATGACCAGTTACTTCACTGGCCTGAAGATATTGGAAGAGTTGTAGACGAATCCTGACTCCAAAAGGTCCTGGGAAAGAGCCGTAAGTATATAGTTCGTAAGAGTTCAAAATGTCTGAAATTCACTCCTGCCCAATTCCTCTTTTATCTTGCAACTTTGACCCAATAAGAAGATTGACTGCTGAAAGCGCTCCGGTAAAGGTCTGTGTTACCCAACACTGTCCGGTAAATAATGCCAAGGGTTAAACTTGCTGCTTTCTCCTTTTCTTACAGATGCGGCATAAGAAGATGTGGCGCGCTGATGAATAATACCTCCGGCGGTAAAATCAGGTAAGCATATGGCAGCTAAAGATATTGTCTCTGTCTGTTCTCTCTGCTCACCTTGTTGTTTCTTGTCCCCCTTAGGTGGGATTCGGCAATGTAAAGATGGAGACAGCGCTGGATCGAAGAAATGCTGCGTGTAGCTGTGAGTATGGCGCGGCGTTGCTGCTGCGATGCGACACGTTTAAAACAAAGTCTTTCCTCTGGTTTGAAGATGCGATGAATCCAGAATCAGGTAAGAAATCAGGTAATACTCTTGTTCTAACCTTCGCTTCTTTCCTTCTTTCTAGGTTCTCCAGGTTCGAGGCGGGCATGCCAGAAGGCTGGATGCTGCTGCTGGCACGGTGAACGTTACGCTGCTGGATGCAGAATAACGCGAAGCATGTGCTGCTCTTCGGGCGTGGTTTAAATAGCCTCCAAAGTAGTCCCAGGTAGGTATTCCTCCCCGACCACACCCGAGTAACAAAATAGTCCCTAAGGTAAAGTAGTCCCTTCCAGGCCTCACATGGGTTTGGATCTTCTTGCAGCATGGTCTGCATCAGGTAAGTGTGCACCTATGAGCCTGGCGCCTATGGCGCCAGGACTGATGTCCCATATGAGCCTGGCGCCATAGGCGCCAGTACTGAACACAGATAGCCCCTATCAGGGGTTGCTGGGTTTTCTCAAGGCAACATGATGCCTGCTCCCGGGGCTGATGGACGTGGTCTGGATGCCCGGGGGTATGCATCATGACAGAATGCTGGCAGGAAGCAGGATGACGAGGAAGCAGGATCTTCAAAGGTAAGTCTGACCTCAGGCGACGGTGAGCGTTATGCTGCTTGCAAGTGCAGAATAACGCAAAGTGTCTGTCTTAAGGATCGGGGCAGCTTATATAGCTGAGATCGTGGGCACGCCCATTAGGGCCGTCTTACCAGTCACACCCTGCCACTCCTAGAGAGTGAGCATGTACAAAGGAAATCCATTAGCAGCCACACCCAAGAATACACTTGGGGCTGCTTAATGGATGGAATGTTCAAGGTCAATGCATCCTGCTTAATGGATGGAATGTTCAAAGTTAATGCATCTGAAGTGCTATGTCCATAATAAAAGCCTTTTGGTGTTAAATGGATGTTCTTGTTTACTTTTGTTCATGAGCCTGGCACCAAAGGCGCCAGGACAGTGTCCACCCAGATCTCCTGTGCATGCGACACCTGCATGCCTGTGCCCCTGACTTCATGACCATGACAGCACTCCCCCTCAAGGCCCCTCTCAAGGGTGGTTCTCCTCCCGGTCCTGGTTTGGTGGGATTATTGCGATGGAACTTTCTGATTAAACGCGGAGCATGGACATGTTCACTGGGTTCCCAAGTTCGTTCTTGAGGTCCATATCCTTTCCAGTCAATTAAGTAATACAATTTTAATCGAACCACCTTGGAGTCCAGGATGGATTTGACTTCATATTCTCGTTCACCATCTATTACTTCGGGCTCTGGCGGAGAACTAAGCCGTGTATTGGACTTCATTGGTTTGAGGAGAGAGACATGAAATACGGGTTGAATTTTCATGTGAGATGGTAACTCCAATTTCACAGCGACAGGATTGACTATGGACTTTATAGTATAGGGGCCCAGGTATCTTAGGAGGAAAGCTCTTGGCCCCTTCAGGGGAATATATTTTCTCCAATCTGGTAGGCAGAAGCTTCCTCCGATGTCGATCAGCAAACAGTTTTTGGCTTTCCTTAGCCTTGGTCAGATGCTCTGTCGTCTCCTTAAGAACCTGAGTGGTGGTTTTATGCACGTTTTATTATGGGTGGCATTTCCAGGGTATCGGGTGGATCAAATACTGATGTCCTTGGATGTTTTCCGTGCACAGTGTAGAATGGAGTTTGCCCTGTGCTTGTGTGATCAGAGTTGTTGTATGCATACTCAGCTATCCAGAGTATATTTTTCCAAGAATCCTTGGACTGTTGCAGCATACACCTGAGATTGTCACGGAATTCCCCCTTTCTCACCTGGGAGTGATCCTTGCAGGATTTCTTGGGCGGTGTCTTCTTAGGCATGGACCTGGTCTTGTATAAGCCCGCGCGAGCCTCTTCTGTTTCCAGCGTGCGCTCAGAGCTCCAGGATTCAGACACTCCGGGATCCAGGAACGAAGAAGGTAAGCACACAGCAAACGAGTCCGGGAAACAAGGAGGAAGGAAGAGGGTAATGGGAATGGAATTAGGAGGTCCAGGAACAAGGACAACAGTGTAGCGAACTTCAGAGCACACGTCTAGTCGGTGCTTGCAGTAGCATTGAGACGTGCGGGCCCGCGGGGGTGCGGCCTATTTGTAAATACACTGCGTCTGACGTAAGGACAAGGAGGATGTTGCACATTAGACGGCCATGTTGGGAGTATCAAGGAGTGCAAGCCCCGTTGTGACAAGGACCATGAGGTCCAAAAGGGGCGTGTTCTGTGGATCATGACAACATGCCCCCTCCGAAGACTCGTTCCACCGGGTTTACCCGGGTGTATGAGATGGTATCTTCTGAGAAATCGAGGGGTATTCAGGTTAGAAGCTGGTTCCCAGGTTCTTTCACTTGGAGGATATCCTTTCCATTCAACCAGGTATTGAAGCTGACCCTGTTTATACCTGGAATCGCATATTCGGGATACTTCATATTCCACTTGGTCGTCCACCACCACCGGAGGGGGTCTGCAAGATTTCCGGGAAGATCGGATGTAGGGTTTTAATAAAGAAGTGTGAAAAACTGGGTGAATCTTCTTCGAGAAGTCGGGTAGCTTGAGTCGGTATGAGACAGGATTTATGATTTCCTTGACGGGAAATGGACCATAGTACTGGGGGGCCAGTTTGTTTGGCCGTAAGTGTCGGGGTAGTAGCTTCGAGGACAACCAGACTTGATCACCAACTGCATATGAAGGCCCCTGTCTTCTTTTAGAATCAGCATTTTGTTTAGTTTGTATTCTGGCCTTCTCTAAGTGTTCCTTGGCTTCATTGTGTACATTGATGAGTGTTTCCATCCAGGAGTCAACGGTAGGAACAGGTGTGGGATGTGGAAGAACAGAGGGTAACACTGATGGATAGAATCCTTGACTGCAATAAAAGGGGCTGGTGTTGATTGCCGAATGATCGGAATTGTTGTACGCAAACTCGGCCACGGGTATTAGGAGCGACCAGTCGTCCTGAACCTTAGTGGCAAAACAGCGAAGGTATATTTCCAGGGTCTGGTTTACAGGTTCCGTAGATCCATTGGTTTGTGGATGATAACCTGATGAGAGAGCACGTTGGATTCTCAGAATGCGACAGAGATGTTTCCAGAATTGTGAGACGTATTGAGGTCCTCGGTCTGATATGATCTTGGAAGGAAGTCCGTGTAGGTGGAAAATGTGTTCCAGGAAGATTCCAGCTAGCTCTGATGAGGACGGTAGTTTATGCAGGGGTGTAAAGTGAGCCATATGAGTGAACAAGTCAATGGTAACCATGATAGTCGTGTATTCCCTGGAAGGTGGCATTTCCACAATGAAGTCTGCAGCGATAAATTCCCATGATCTTGTTGGTAGAGTAGGTTGTAGTAGGAGACTTGCTGGTCTCTTGTTATCATGTTTGTTCTGACTACAAATAGAACAGGCTTGGATGTACAGTTCTACGTCTGTCTTCATTCTAGGCCACTAAAATTGTCTTTGTATAAGACGGAGGGTGTTGGTGACGCCACGATGTCCAGAATGAAGGGTATCATGGCAGAGGTTGATTATACTTTGTTGTAATTTCTGTGTGGGGATGACTAGAGCATTATCCTTGAACTATCCATCCTTGATTCTTAGATTCCATTGATTCTTCCTTGAAATATCCTTCCAGAGCTCAGAGCATTGGGTTTGTATCAGAATTTCTTTGAGGAGACTGACTGCTTGAGCTACAAAAATCGTGTGGGGAAACATCTTGGGATAGGTCCGGTCTTCAATTGTTTCGTAGTCAGGACGTCGGGATAAGGCATCAGCAATTATGTTCTGTGATCCGGGGACATGATGGATGTGGAACTGGTACTGGGCAAAGAAGAAGGCCCAACGGGCCTGACGACTGTTCCTACACTCCAAGGATTGTAGAACTTGAAGATTCCGATGGTCCGTGCGGACCTGGACTGGATGTCTCACTCCCAGGAGTAGGTGTCGCCATTCGGTGAAGGCTTGGCAGATGGCTAACAGTTCCTTTTCCAGGACAGAGTAATGTAGCTCACTGGGATTCAGAGTTCTTGAAAGATAAGCAATGGGGTGTTCCATCTTGTCCTCAAACTCTTGCTTCAGCACTGCTCCTATGGCGTAGTTAGAGGCATCCGTCTCCACTATGAATGGTCGATTTATGTCAGGTTGGGCTAGGATGGGGGCTTGAGTAAACTCTGTCTTTAAACATTGGGATGCTTTGTCTTGAGGTGTAGACCAGAGAAAGGGAGTGTCTTTCTTCAAGAGTGCAATGATCGGCTGAACAATCTCAGAAAAGGTGGGTATGAACTTCCGGTAGAAATTGGCTAGCCCCAGGAAGGATTGAACTTGTTTCACAGAAGTTGGAGCCGGCCAGGATAATATGGCTTTTACCTTTGACTGATCCATACCAATTCCTTCTGGACTAAGGACAAATCCTAGGTAATGAACAGAGGTCACATTAAACAGACATTTCTCGGGTTTGGCTAGGAGTCTATGTTCACGTAGTCATTGTAAGACAGCCTTAACATGTTCTTCATGCCTTAGAAGGTCCTTGGAATAGATCAGGATATCATCCAGGTAGACGATGACGAAGATGAACAGCATATCGGAGAACACCCTATCCATAAAACGTTGAAAGATGGCATGGGCATTAGCAAGTCCAAAGGGTATTACCAGATATTCGAAGTGTCCAAAGGGTGTTCGAAAGGCTGTTTTCCATTTGTCTCCTTCCCTGATACGGATCAGATGATAGGCACCCCTGAGATCCAGTTTCGTGAAGATTACAGCTCCTCTCACCGTTTCCAGGATATCCAAGATCAAGGGTAAAGGGTAGCGGTCCTTGAGGGTGCATTGATTTAATCCACGATAATTGAGGCAAGGTCTAAGTTCCTTGGTGTCCTTCTTGGGAACAAAAAACAGTGAGGCTCCAGCTGGGGATTTCGATGGTCTTATGGTGCCATTTTCTAGGTTGGTATCCAAGTATTCTCGTAGGGCTCTCTTTTCAGGTTCGGATAGGATGAACATGAATCACTGCTGAGGGTTCTGTGTCTATGGCACAGTCTTCAGGTCTGTGAGGGGGTAGAGCCTGGACTATGGCAGTTGAGAACACATCAGCATAACTCTGATAGGCCTTTGGAACCAATACGATATTGGAAACCATGAGTGGAACTTGCTGATCTATTGATGGTTCTTTGGAAGGTGTCACGGATGGTTCCAGGAATAGACAGTGAGACATACAAAACTCAGATCCAAGAAATAAGGATCCTGCTACCCAGTTGATATAAGGATTATGCTTCTGTAACCATGGCATACCCAGGACCATGGGATAATGAGCAGACTTAATGATGTCAAATCTGATCAGCTCTTGGTGATGGTTTATTGAAAGTTGGATCTCTTTAGTATGCAGGCTTATAGGCCCTGAAGTGAGGGGTCTTCCATTGATCGCTTCCACCGGTTGCATGGTACTTCGTGTCTCATATGGAATGTGGTGACACGTAACCCAATCTCGATCAATGAATATTCCCATAGCTCCGCAGTCAACCAAGGCCAAAATGGAGTAGGTCTTATTCTTGGATGGCGATAGAAGGGCCTGTACACTCACTAGGCTGTTTTGTCCAGGAGAGTTCAAGGATGGAATAGACGTGGAGCAAACATCTCTCTCCCGAAGCCTTGCTCCATCTAGGTTCAGGAGCTGGCATTTCACGAACGCTGAGGAGGGTCTAGAGGGCATTCTCTAACCAGGTGTTTATCCGAGGCACAGTACATGCATAACCCCGTATCAATCCTTCTCATCCTTTCTTGCAGGGATATGGGTCCACAGAAGGCTCCTATCTGCATAGGTTCTGGTTCAGCTGCTGACCCTGGATTTGTGTCAGTCTTGGAGGTGATCTCGAAAGATGCCTTCGGGGGATTACTTTGGTTTTCCTTTTTTCTGCCTTTCTTTCCTGGATACGAAAATGTATTTGCATGGAAAGGTCCAAAAGAGCCTGGAACGAGCTTGGGTGAGCCACTCTGGCCAACTCATCTTTGATCTCCTCATTCAGACCCCTTCTGAAAAGTGTAAAACTTGCTTCAGGAGACCAGTCAGCTTCCTTGGTCAATTGCTTGAATCGGGTTACATACGTAAGCATATCCTGGGATCCTTGTTGAAAGTCTAGCAGGCGCTCCTGGGCACTATAGACCTGCTCAGGGCGGTCAAACATGTTTTTAAGGACTTGTATGAAACCGTCGTAGTCATCCAGGAGGGCATCACCAGAATTGTCTAAGGGCGTAGCCCAGGTTAGAGCATTTCCAGAAAGGTGTGAAATTATGAAGCCAACCTTAGCCCTAGGGGTTGAAAAGTAGTAGGGCTTAAAAGTAAAGAAGACTAAACAAGAATCAAGGAATCCACATCGTATTTGTCAACAATGCCGCCCAGCAATATGCTTTCCTTTGTGGCAGAATCACGGGATAGAACTAATTGTTTGAGAGCGGCGTTTTCCGCCTTTAAATTTTGTACCTCGGTCGTTAGTTCTTGCATGCCACGCATGAGATCCTGAACAGCCGCTTCCATGCCGGCTTCGACTTCGGTCGTTTGGCATCTCAAACTGCCACGGAATTCCCCCTTTCTCACCTGGGAGCGATCCTTGCAGGATATCTTGGGCGGTGTCTTCTTACGCACGGACCTGGTCTTGTATAAGCCCGTGCGAGCCTCTTCTGGCTCCAGTGGCGTTCAGAGCTCCAGGATTCAGACACTCCGGGATCCAGGAACGAAGAAGGTAAGCACACAGCAAACGAGTCCGGGAAACAAGGAGGAAGGAAGAGGGTAATCGAAATGGAATTAGGAGGTCCAGAAACAAGGACAACAGTGTAGCGAACTACGGAGTACACGTCTAGTCGCTGCTTGCAGTAGCATTGAGACGCGCGGGCCCACGGAGGCACGGCCTATTCGTAAATACGCTGTGTCTGACGTAAGGACAAGGAAGATGTTGCACGTTAGACGGCCATGTTGGGAGTATCAAGGAGTGCAAGCCCCGTTGTGACAAGGACCATGAGGTCCAAAAGGGGTGTGTTCTGTGGATCATGACAGAGATATTGCTCTAAAGTTTGGTTGGTTCATTCAGTTTGCCCATCAGTTTGAGGGTGATGGCTTGTGGACAACTAGAGATCAATATTGGCAATCGTACAACACTTTCTCCAAAAGGCAGAAACAAATTGCGTTCCGCGATCAGATACTAATATTGATGGAAATCCATGCAATCAAACAATTTGCTCTAGGAACACAGAAACGAGAGTTGACGCAGTTGGGAGTCCCTTCAGAGGGATGAAATGGCCATTTTGGAGCATAAACCCACAACGACTAATATGGTGTTGTATCCATTGCAGGGTGGAAGATCCGTGATGAAGTCCATCGACAGGGTATGCCAAGGTGCTGGAGGTACTGTTAGGGGATGTAGTAAGCCAGCAGGGTTCTGTTTCTGAGACTTGTGTTGTGCACAGACACCGCAGGTTTCAATAAATTGGGTGATGTCTTTTCGCCAGGTTGGCCACCAGTAGTTTTGTTTTACTTTAGCCTGAGTTTTGGCTATTCCTGGGTGTCCTTCCATTAATGAATTGTGGTACTTTGTGATGATTTGATTTTGCAGTTCTTGGTCTTGGACATATAATCGTCCTTGGAAATATGGTAGATTGTCTTTGATGGTGTGCTGGTCACCTTTTAACAGCCATACCTGTTGTGTTGATTGATCCATCGGGGATTGCAAACTGGTTCTTTGGTCATCCACACACGTGGTGGCAGCTATTCTCGTTTGAATCCTTTCCTCATGAATCATGGCCACGGGGTCGGATGCTGTAAAAGCCTCTTTTTCTTCACTCATGAGTGATAGAGCGTCTGCTTTCCCATTGCGTACTCCAGGTCTATAAGTGATAATAAAATAGTATTCTGCAAAAAAGAGAGCCCAACGAAGTTGACACGAGGATTGTGCTTTGGCGGTTTTCAAGTATTGCAAGTTACGGTGGTCTGTGATGACAGTGACCTTATGTCTCGCCCCAAGAAGGTAATGTCTCCAGGCCTTGAATGCTGCTTTAATCGCCAGTAATTCCTTATCTGTGATTGCGTAGTTAAACTCAGGGGCTGAAAATTTGCGGGACCAGAATGCGTCAGGGTGTGGTTGTCCTGTTTCAGGGTCTCGTTGTGACAATACTGTTCCCATGGCTATTTTTGAAACATCTGTCTCAACTATGTAAGGTAGGTCTGGTCGTGGGTGTCGAAGGACTGGTGCTGTAGTGAATGCTAATTTCAACTTCTGGAAGGCTTCTTTAGCTTCTGTAGACCAATGGAACTTTTGATTTTTCTTTAACAAGGGGGTAATTGGATGTACAATTTGTGAAAACCCAGGTATAAACCGAAAGTAAAAGTTTGCGAATCCGATCACGCTTTGCACTCCTTTTGTGGATGTTGATGAGGGCCATTGGAGGATGGCATCTACCTTTCATGTATCCATATATATGCCTTGTGGTGGTGTGAGCATGAAACCGAGAAACTCGACCTTGGTTACATGGAAAAAACATGTTTCCAACTTGGCATACAATTGGTGTTGTTGAAGCTTCTCTTGTAGGCCATGCCCGGAAATGGCCTACATGTTCTTCCATAGGATTTGAGTAGATAAGAATGTCGTCAATGTAAACAAGAGTGCAAAAGTCCGGTAGTTCACGGAGTACATCATTCATAAAGAATTGGAATGCCGCGGGGCATTGCATAGCCCGAAGGGCATGACCTGGTATTCAAAGAGGCTGTACTTCGTGTGGAAGGCCGTTTTCCACTTGCCTCCTTCTTTTACTCTTACAAGATGATATGCTCCTCTTAAATCCAGTTTTGTGTAGATTTGAGCATGTTTCACTTGGTCCAGGAGCTCTGGTATAAGTGGTAAAGGATATCGATTTTTTACTGTGATCTGATTGATGGCTCGATAGTCGATGCAAGTTCTTAAGTCCCCTCCTTTTTAGGCACGAAGAATAAGGGTGAGGAGGCAGGTGTGAAACCGTTCGCCAGGTACTGATCCACGTAACTTCTAAGATGCTGATTTTCCTGTTCTGTCAAAGCGTAAATTCGGCTGCAAGAGATCTGGGCTCCGGGTACAAGATCTATTTGACAATCGTAGGGTCTGTGCGAGGGCAGAACGTTGGCTTGCTATTTTTTGTAGACATGCTGGTAATCTTGGTATTCAAGCGGTAATGAGCTGATGAGGCCCACCACCATTCCTTTCTTCGGTTTCAGATTGGTGTGATCTTTTTTGTAACATGTGTCAGCAGAATCATGAGGAAATGTCTGAACTCATTTTTGCCAGTCGATCCTAGGATTGTGGGTCTCCAGCCAGGGCATTCCCAATATCATCTGGAACTGAGGAGCACTAATGAGATCGAAAGTAGTGTCCTCTTGATGCCCGTCCTGACAAAGAAGCTTGACTTTCTCTGTGCATTGTGTCACCGGGCCAGATGATAGCTGAGAACCATCCACAGCAGTGATGCTTTCCGATTTCTGCTTCTGTCGGAGAAGAAGGCCTATTCAGAGAGTCAAATCTTGGTCAATGTAGTTACCCACAGCTCCACAATCCATATATGCCTCCAAGGCATATATTTTTGATGGTTGCTTGTGATTCACCAAAAGCACTGGAAGGACTAGATGTGAGGTCTATGCGGATTCCTTTTTCATGCTCGGCAAGCGGACCCCTACATTTGCCGGACATTGGTGTTTCCCGAGTTCTGTTCTTCTTCTTCATCAGTTTTGTCCGTTGCTGCAACTGTTTTCTTGGGTGGTTTTACCAGGCAGTAATGGAGGAAGTGACCTGCTTGTCCTCAATATAAGCAAAGCTGTTGTTGTCTTCTTGTTTCCCTTTCTGCTTTGGTAAGGGGACTTGACTTCGTAATCCACCAATTTTCATTGTCTCAGACTGTTCATGTGGCTAAGTCTGATTCTCACGAGGTCGTATGTAAACTGACCATCCCTCTGATCTAGCTCGATCCATTTTCCGATTCTGCAACCTATGATCGAGTTGCACCGTCAGGTCTATGTAGTCCGCACAACTCTCAGGGGGATTCACCACTTGCGCCAACACATCCTTATGTTCTCCACGTAACCCTCGGTAAAATGTGTAGTCCCCTTCTCTTCTGGCTAGTTGGTCTGGGCTATGAGACGATTGAAGGTTGCAATATATCTTGAATCCCTTGACTGAGTGACAACAACTCGTTGTCCAGAGCTTGTCCTTGAGTATGATGGGCAAACAATTTCTCCATCACATGTTGGAAATTCCCAAAGTTCCGGAGTAAAGGATCATCTTGATTTACCAAAGGTATAGATCAGTCCACTGCAGTACCTCCTAAATACGAGAGTACAAGCGCCACTTTGGCTTGGTCATTACGAAAGGCTCCTGGTCTGCACAAGAAATGAAGGCGACATTGGCTCATAAATACAGCAAAATTGTTTGGGTTGCCGATGAAGCGTTCAGGAGGGGTTAAAGGCACTGCTCCTGGAAGAACCATCTGAACCGGTGTTGATTGTTGTGGTGTGGAAGAATGAGAAGAATGGGTCACTCCAGGCAGTGGAACCTGTCCTGCTTGTGCTTGTAGTATTTGTCTTGCCAATTCGTCAGTTCTTTCTCGAGTTACAATAACATCCCCCCGTAATGCATTGGTTTCCTGTCTTGAAGCATGTATTTCAGCCTGTAATTCCCCTAGTAAGAGGGCTAACTGATCTGTTTCTGAAGTTTCCATAACACCCAGGCATTAGATTATTAGAGGCTTCACATTCTGTTACGCTCACCTGGTCTCTGCGGAGGTGTTGGGGCATGGTTGCAGCCCTCCCTGAACTTGAATCACCCCCTTCAGGCCTCTCCCTCAGTAGAAAAGCTGTGAGTGGTGGTACGTGGTGATACTGCTCCTGTGAATTATGGAAGATATGCTCTCCGTCCTGCTGCTTCTGGCAGGGGCATGTCAAATGGGATCTAGTTCCTTCACTGATCCCTGATAAGGATTAGTCCAGTCCAGCTGCGACTATGCTTCTGCTTATGATTGGTAAGTCTTTCATGAGCTCTTGCGATGCTGTTCATTCTGTTTAATGTCTTTATATGTTGCTCCTATTTATGCCTGCAATAATGTCTCTCTTTTGTTTCCTTCCCTTAGATGTAAATGTGGTCTCAATGCAGCTGTGAGACGCGAGACGCGGCCGGATGCAAGATGGATGCTAGCGCAATGTTCGACAGCAGTTAAGTGATGGTATAAGGAAAAGCACGAAGTATGGCAAAGTGCAACCTTAAACGGACTATTTTTTGCGATGTCTAACCGTGTTTTCTGTTGTTCCTTGCAAGCGCTGCTGTCGACAATGGAGCTTGTCGTGCTGCGGTGCCAAGATGAAGATTTCGGCGTTCCAGAAAGTGTAAAGCTCAATACTTGGTTCGCCGAACAGATGTTCAGGTAAGAACAGCTTCCCCAGGTTGGTAAGTATGCTGGCAGGAAACATGATGTCCAGGAAGCAGGATCTTCAAAGGTAAGTCTGACCTCAGGCGACGGTGAGTTTTCTGTAGGCTGTCCTAGCCAGGATACGTATTTGTCCCAGGAAACGAAAAGGGCTTTCCCCACACCATAGCAGTGCCTCGAAAAGGGGCGACCGTACTATTTGGTGTTCCGCTGAATGGGGTTGGGCCACCTTCCTGTTGAAAAGTGTGCTGGGGTGTGAACTGTTGTACTGCTTGCTGCTGCTGCACAGGTGGGCCTGGTATCTGTGGGGTTAAGTGTGTATAAGCCTGGTGTATTTTGTGGGGTATATAAGTCATTCTGAGCGTTATCCCTTGTGGGTGTTCCTAAGGTGGTGGGCCGTAATTATACCCTATCCTTTGTCTGCTCCTACACTCTCTTGAAAAATGCTGCCATTTCCCACAGTTCCAACATTGTGAAGGCCTCATTCCTCCACCTCTTGGCCCTAAAACCCCCACCCCTTGCTCCTTGGAACACAACTCTTCCTCACTGTTGTCCTCCTTGTTGCCACAGTGAACTGGGGTACTGTGCCCCCCCTACTGTCCTTGCCCTCCTTCCAACCAAACGCAGCTATTCTAGCATATAAAAACTCTCTGGCGCTTCCTACCACCTCTGTCTGTGCCGGCGTCGACACTCCAGTGATTTTAGCTAATTTGTTTTGTACTAGTTTTGGTTCCTCGGCTTTCCGCCTCTCAGCTGTTTCTGTGTCGGCCTCCTTTATCCTCTTACAATGGTGTATTATTATACTCTGTATTTCGGCCCACCCCTTCTCCTCAATGCCCACTATTTTGTCTAGTGCCTTTTGAACTTCTTTGGGTAGGCCCATTTTAAAGATAAAGTAGAAAAAGGGTATAGAAAAGTCCCACAAGCTACCCGTTTCTGCTCTCTGCATCTCCTGAACTTTAAGAATAAACTGAGAGGGGTCTTCATCATCGCCCATAGTACATTGCATTATTGATTGTAAGTCAGGTGTGTCAGGAAATGCCCGCCGCAGTGTGTCCAATATTGTTTCCCGAATCTTATTGAACGATGCTCCATCATGTGTAGCATTCCTCAAAGTCACTCCCAGGTGTCCGCTTTCACCCACACATCCCCAGCTTGGTCTCCAATAGTCGCTACCAACAAGCTTTTTATGTCGCTGACTGCCAGGGGCACTCTGGTGGTCTGCTTTTAGAATACATAAATCCGCTTACCTGTGCCCGCTGTGTGTGGTGGGAGCACCATTATCAAATTGTTTTATCCATCTGTGCCCATGGGACATAGTGTGGTCTGCCAGACCCCTTATGTATAAGGGGCATCTGCATCCTTGTCGTACTCCCATCAGGCCTTTTCCCACTTCCACTTTTCCTTGCCACTGCCATCTGGCCAAATCTACTCCTTAACCTGCCCTCCCACAAACTCTCCACCTGGGGAGTTTGTTTAGGTGCCTGCTCTGCCTCCTCGTCCTCATCAACCTCATACTCATCAAATGTACTCCACCCATCTTCCTCTCCTTGACAAGATCCTAGATTCTCGTCCCCTAAACTGTCAGCCGCTCATCCTCTTCTCCCTCCTTTTCTATATGCACGTTTTTTATGGCTGTGCTATCTATCCTGAACAAACAGTCCCCTGCTTTCCACCAATCTAATCCTTGCTCTGTTGGTTTGTCAGGCTTCATTTCAGTCGGTTCTGCTCACAATCTATTCAATTCTGTCTTTGTCGCTGCTAGCGGCACTTCTAGGTTTCGTTTATTGACATCAGCATGCGCTGGAACATCTGAAGGGGATCCATAAGGGGGTGGTGGGGCTGTCACTGCAGTGGACATATAGGTTGGGTTAGTATAACCTACTGCAGAGTGTGTTGTCAATGAGCATATTCCCTGTGCTTCGCTGTTGCCCCACCTTCCTTTCGTGTACAGTCGACCTTGCTATTGTTTTGTGCTCCTCCTCCCTCAGAATCTTCTGCATCTTCAAACATTTTCCAGAGTTCTAAGGCTTCTCTTCTCTTTTGTAACTGCTTTCCCTTATATTTGGCTGTCAAAAATATGGACATGTGTTCCAGAATATCCTTAGTCTGGAAGCCCTGCTCAGGCCATGAACGGAGCATCCCCCCTCCTTTTGTTTCCACCACCCAGTGCTTGTGATACTTCTCAATTCTGTCACGATATATAGGGAGGGCGTTATACATATAATCTATGGGTGTTTCTCCTCCCATTGTATGATTCTTGTGCCTCAGTGCCTCTACGCCTTACTAGTGCGCTGTGAACGCTACTGATGCACGCGAACAAAAAGTAAATCCTTTATCCCCTCCCTCCCATCAAGAATCCAAAAAACAAAACAATAATACCTTCCCCTGACCCCATTTTTCTCCTCACACCCCCACTCTCACACTCAACACACACTACTAATTACACAATGCCCTTCCTCTGGCCTCTCACAATTGCTGAAAGAAGCAGGAAAACTCTAAACTCTGGACCAGAGTATTATTATAATACACAAACTGGAAAAAAATTGTCCAGAGGGCAAAGTTATTTACCACAATGGTGTATCAAAATGTATTTGACTTGATACAAAAATTCAAAAAAGTCAGTTAATCACATGCTATTACACACTTAATTATTGTATAACATGACAGTACAGCAAAGATGTACATAAAAATGGCTAAAAAAATCAACCACGATAAACATTCAAAGTGCAGCATTTATACCATACTGAACCATTATGTCATTCAATCATACAACAAATACTAAAAGACATGCCAAAATTCATTAACAGTAGGAGGATAGATATACAAATTCTCTGAGCAACCAATCTGATTATTTTTGTGTTTTTTTTTATAAAGACAGCAATAGAACTGATTAACACAACAATCTATCGCAAAGGTGGATCGAAGAGAGAAAGATTTTTGAAGATCACATCCCTTTGAGATTAACTCAACCGGTTTCGACGTGGAATGTAGATTTAAACAACGTCTTTATCAGGAGAAAAAGATGTAATGAAACTGTAAGACAAGAGCATAACTGCATAAGTGTGCGGCAGTGCCCTGCCCCAATCCATAACTTTAATACCAAAGATGTCTACATCACATGTAGCCTGTACAGTTAAGGAAAACTTAAAAATAAAATTAAAAATGCACAGTGGCCATCTAAAGAACAATAAAAGGCGTCCGCAAAACCCGGAGTTTAAGGACCAGAACAAGGGGCTAGTGAGACCCAAATGAAACCGTGCTACGTGATGGTAGCCGGGTGACACCGTGAAGAAAACTGAGTTGAATAAAAATGATATATTTGAAGAAGGTTCATGTGGTGCCTGCAGCAATTAGAGTTGCACACAAAACCTGACCTCATGTGTGTGAGCTGTCGCAGTCAAAATGGAGCTGTGATGGGATGACGACTGGCGGTGGCCCAACTGGTCCCAAACAAATTCACAGAACCTGTTCAGAAGATCAAAATTTAGGCAAATAGGGCCAAGGGCGCTAAGCAAGATATGCCATGTATTGTGCAGGAGCTCACCTGAATATTGGTCCACTGCAATACACTCTGCCCGTCTGTGGCAAACGTCAGGAAATAATCACTTTGGTGGTGTAGGCGCAGTTTTTCCAAAAGTTAACTGGGCTGGTTAACTGAAAATAGAAGCCAGGCCAGAACGAATCAAATACCCATGGTTCGTAAGGGCTAAACAATGCTAATCACCCAATGTTATCTTATTGAGCCAGATAACATCGGAACAAAGCTAAGACTCACTCGACTAAATTAGTAATTAACTGGCCAACTTCCATATTGAAAACACTGGTGCCGTGTCCGCTAAATGTGTTCACTAGTCGGCAAAGTGGCAGTAATTGTATTAAAACGTAAGCGCACACCACAGTGCCCTGCCAATTGCCTAACTCCCTGAAGCTTTATCAAGAGAGACAACGGACCAACTTAAATAAAAGTCGTTTTGAAAGTGAACTTAACTAAGCATGGCCGTCCGACACGAAAACAAAGGGTCCAGACAGCCATAAATGCACAAGCTGGCGACTACTGTCAAGCTTCACATAACAGTACAAAAATTAGGATTACCCAGTTCGAGTGGGATTTACTTAAATTGCAGTCCATGCGTAAGTCGCTAGCTCGTCCTCTACAAGTCTTTGTAATGGAGTAAACAGATGACGTGCTCCATGTACGTGAGAGCCCGAAGGGGCTGAAATAGCCCAACAGCATGACGTGCTATGCGTCTAGCTAACGGCGACCTTCCGTAGCACTTAAAGCTGTAGAGGTAGAAAGCGGTCTATGCTAGAGGGGAGGAAAAAGACCAGACCACAAAACCGGGCTGCAGGACCAGTCATACAAACCCAGGCACGTGACAGCTAGCAAAGCAAGCGGCCAACAGGCAGCTGTCTGTCTTTAAAATTGGATGAATTATGCAGAACTCATCAATAATACCTGGTGAAAAGGAGGGGATCAAACGTCACATAAATGAGAAGGAAAGATTAAAATCTAGGACAAGTGCAGCAATAAGGCATGTAGTGAATCCAAAAGAAAGGAAAATGGGAATAACTAGCTGGCATTACAATCCCAAGATTCCAATGTGTTGAGGCCTTTGTGGAGTGTATTTAAATTAAAAATCCACATTTGTTCTTTGTAGGCCAATATATTAGCGGTTTGCAGTGGCCCACTAGCGAAGATTTTTTCAATGCAGAACCATGTGTCTATATCATGGCCCATCTCAACAAAATGAGATACCAATGGAGCAGTAAGTGTGTGTGTCCTAATCTTGGAACGATGTTCGTTAATGTGCACATGGACCTCTCTTACGGTCTTGCCCACATAGAACAATTGACACGGGCATTGGATGGTGTACACTACATTCCTACTTTTACATGTAGTGAAGGTGAGAATTTACACACAGTACATGCAATACATGGGTTGAGGTTGGTATCTGTAACCAAATTGAGTCGTAAAGGTAATCTATTAGCTCGTGTAAGTTTCTGTCCCAAACTCTTGCTTTTTTTAAAAGCAAAAAGTGGTTTTTGAAACTTAAGGCCGGTAGCATTGAGAATCCTGCAGTTCTTCAAGATGATATCTTTAATAGTCTCACTGTGTTGGCAGAAAGTGGAAACACATACTATTTGTTCTTTATCTGTATTTTTTGGTTTTGCAATAAGCAGGGCATTCCGGTTAGTATACCACATTCTTTTCCTTGAGTCTTTAATCAATTTCTTAGGATACCCGCGGAGTAGGAGACTAGCCTGTAGGACATCTGCACGTTTATTGAAGTCGATGATATTGGAACAATTGCAATGTAGCCGTAAAAACATGCCATATGGAAGATTCCATGATTCCATAACAGGCTTTTTGGGTGTTGGCTCTCAAATTGCAAAGTGGTATTTCTTTCTGTGGGTTATTTATACAACTCTGTTTGTAAAAACCCACCTTCATCAAAAATGGATAAATCCAGAAAGGATATTCGAGAGGTGGAAAATTCAAAAGTGGACTTTATGTTAAAGTCCACCTGTTAAGCCAAACAATAAATCTTGCCAATGTATTGGAATCACCTTCCCAGAGCAGGAGGATATCATCTATGTACTGACGAAACAACTTAATGTGTTTGACAAAGCGGTTAGTATCGTTCAGCACGTTATTCTCTTCAAACAGGGACATGAAGATAATCACCAGATTGGGGGCAAAAGTACAGCCCATCACCGTTCCTTTAGTTTGTAAGAAAAAGGTATCCTTAAACTTAAAGAAACTGTTGGCCAAAACGAATTCAGCTCAGTTGGTCAGAAACTCAGTTGGAACAATGTGAGGTAGACAGCGTCTGTCTAACATAACACGCAAAGTTGAAATAGCTTTGTCCTGTGGAATATTAGTATAAAGGGGCTCTATATCTAGGGAGACCAAGATTTGTTTAGAGGCATCGAAAGGGCAACCTTCCACACGATTGATCACATCCCTAGAATCTAGGAGGAATGTAGGTGTAGCCATTGCTAATAGTTTGATGAAAACATCTATATATTTGGACAAAGGTTCTAGAATAGAACTACAACCACAAAACAATTGGGCGGCCAGGAGATCTCAAAATATCTTTATGAATTTTAGGAATGATGTAAAAAAGAGGAATTTGTTCTTCTGAAAAGTTGATTAATTTGAATTCCTTATTTGACAAGAAGCCCTCTTGGAGTGCCCTTTCACTAATTGCAAGTATTTTCTTTTTTATTGAGAGAGTGGGATCACTGTTAATTTTCCGATAGTGGCCGGGAATTTTAAGCAATCTAAGAACCTCTTGATTGTAGAGTTCAGCGTCCCAAACCACAATACCTCCACCCTTATTGGCTGCCTTGATAACTACAGACGGATCCTGTGACAGAGTTTCTATGGCATGAAGCTCTTCAAGTTTAAGATTGGGTCTTGTGATGTTTCTCGAGTGCACAAAGCATTTTTTCAATTCCATTAGGAACATTTTTTCATAGATTAAAACCTCTGGTGGAAGCTCCACAGAGTTAGGCGTAAAAGAAGAAGAGTTCGCCAATCCAGAGTTATTAAATTTAGAAATGTTCTCTTTGTTGGAAAAAAATACTTTTAATCTAATCTTTCTCAAAAACTGTTGGATCTCGCTGGTAACATGCATCGCACTATGGGTTTGTGTAGGAACAAATGAGAGAACTCGCTTTAATATAGCCAATTCAGATTCAGTAAGCACTTGTGACGATAAATTGAAAATCGGTAGTATCTCATTTACCACCTGTATGACCGGATGCGTGTTTGAAAGTCCCGGTGCCCTTGGCCTTGCGGGGGGACATTCTGCATCTGCATGTGAGGCTGCCTCAAAAGTTCACACAAAAAATAATACTCCAAATAATAACACAACACACATTAATCACCCCTGTGATCACCTTCCCTTCTTTTATAACTGTTTATAATAAGAGGTATACTTTCCGCATTGTCCCTCCAATGCATTTCCAGCATCACACATAGGCGATCCTGGTCTAGGAGGTTTGAGTGCTTTGCAGACGCTGGTGCAACGTGCATTGGATTTGACAGAGTTGGAAAATGGGGGTGCACCCGCCTTTGCTAACTTGGTGTTGTGTGCAGCCTCCGGTGTCTCTGGCACTGCTGCTGCCATTGCTGCTGTTTTGGATGGCTAGGAAGCAGTGAAAGCAGTGAAGGCGGGCCCACTGGGCGCACAGGCTGAGAGCTGGTTCGCAGGCAAGACTCCAGTGGAGAATGGAGAAAGCAAGCTGAGGCGAGCACATGCCGCAATGTGCGAGGAATGCCCGCCTGCCAGCGCGGCCAGATTGCAAGATATGGAGTTCGAGGTAGAGTTGACAGATCCGTCAGCTACTGCCTTATTGAACTCATGTGCAGCTGCAGCTGTAATTGTATCAGAAACGAGAGACCTGAAAGAGACGGATGCGGAAAATCAAACACAGACAACCGATGCACAGGAAATGCGGATCATCCAACTAATAAAGAAATTGAACGTATTAGTCAGAAGAAAAGACATCCCGGTCACAAGGTATTACAAATAAGAACAGTGGAAACAGATTCTCTAAGAGTGCAAAATTGTGACAAACATAAGATGGAACTGCTATTGGGCACAAATCCGCATCTACATCACTAATGTGGAAAAGTGCTTCTCAACTGCGATGTATGTCCTTTCACCTGGATACACTGGATTGTCCATCGGAGCAGGAGGCACAGTGCTGCCAAAATTCTTCTATCATAAATCTCAATAGCCCAACTGCTCAACAAAAATTACCAACCACAAAGGTTAACCCTTCCTTGACCTCGCCAGTTGGCTCTAATAAGGTTTGTCAAGACCAGGCACGGATTTGCCCAAGAGGAACGCCATGGAAAGGGTATAACGAGTCTACAAGTAACTCTGACTCGTTGGATTCATCTGTTGATTCTTCAATTGATTCTACAATACCTAAGAAAAAATTCCAAAATGTAATCACACATTCTCAAGGAAACCATGATCAGAAATATCGCAGTCAAAGAGAGAGAGAGACAAAGTGCTAGGAAATTCGGAGAGTTTTCGAACACAAAACACCATAATGTATGCACTATCAATTGCGTTAGCTCCATTTTGAAGCTGTATTAGTTCATTTACAATAGTTTCAAAGATCAGGCCACTCTACTCACCATGACGCATACAAAAACTATTCACATAGAAGCTTTTATAAATTCACTACAGCAAAGTCTCGACCGAGAGTTTGAATCAGAACATTACAAAAATGACTAACTGACCACATGAGAGAAATTGGGGCTAACAAAAAGATAGAGCTTGAAGTGGCTAAAGAAAATTTTAAATGGGGCAAAGAAACGAAAAAGCACATCTGGAACAAGAAAAAACAACTCACACAACTCAAACAAAAGCAAATCAGAAGACAAATTTTATTATGTCTAATCCATATATTCAGCAAGGGGAGATCCACGGAATAACCCCTGCGCTGGATTGCGAAATTGTGAATGAATTCTTTCACCCTTCTGAGACTACAAATATAAATACTCTGGCAATCACTACTAAAGAAATCTCCCAAACATCAGACGAGGGTGACGATGATCATACTCAAGTCCAAGTTCATCCACCCATCGTCACAGATCCAACACCTGCTGTGGCCGAGAATAGCCGCAACTTGTGAACTGACGTTTATGTCAACATTAACAAATCCTACATACATAAACACTGATGCGAGTGCTGGAAACTCCATAAGTTAACATGGAATTAACGGGTTCTGATTGAGTTATTGTTTTGGCCTGCTGTGCCGTAGGAGGTAACACCAGGCACTATTGTTGCAATTCTCCTAGAAGCAGTAGTTCTTAAGAAGAACAGTGTGGTTCTCTCAGCCACCGACGAGGAAGGCGGACAGTGGCGCACAGTTGTGTGCATTGATCTGACTTTATCACTTTGAGATTGGAGTGCCATGCCAGATTGCGATAGAGCAAAAGGAAGTACCACAGACCATCGCCACATTTAAACGAGTATTTGGAAAAAGGGACAGACCATTTATCGACCAACAATCCTCATGATGTGGGGCTGCTAAAGAGTGTTGGAGCAGTGCAAATAAAATTGAAACCTGGTGCGATATATCCATGGTTTAAGCAGTATCCCATGTCTAGAGAGGCAGACGAGGGAATTCATGAAACAATTATGGCATTGTTAAACCAAGGCATAATACAACCTTCTGTGTCCCCATGTAACATGGCCATCTACCCTGTGAAGATGGTGAAGTGGTCCAGTGGACAGTTGCTGCAGGATTTGCATCCCCTCAATGATATTACTGAGGCAGAATTTCCACTAGTACCAAATCCTGCTACTATTCTCTGTAATATCCCAGTGATTGATTTAAAAAATGCATTTTTCTCAGTGCCCTTAGACTGCGATTCTCAGTACCTCAGTACCTCATGCAGTATGATGTTTACAATTAAATTGAGAATGTTTTTTATATGTTAAAAAATCACATGTGTCTGGTTTGAGGTCTAATATGTATTTATTCATTCATTTGCATAATATACATGTGGCTGTCAAGCCTTGTATATACAACATAAAACATTAACAGTATCTGAACAATACACGATTTAAAACAATTGGAAGATTAAGACATAAAATGCTTTCAAAAACGCATAGTACATCTAAAACGCATTATTACAAACATAAAACATAGATATACATCACAGTTTATATCACAACAAAATACTGCCTAAATTTCAATTTGATAATAAATAAAACAATTCATAAAACATTACTAATAAAAGGCTCATATTATCATTAAAATTTCCGTGAACTTCCAATAAAATTTGATCATAAAATGAATCAAGTTTTCATCGTTACCTTCCATGAATATTGGCCACAAATGTAAGTGATCAGTACAGTCCAATTGGTTATTGTACATTTTCATTAAGTTATTTCTCAATGGATTTAAGGCTTCATATAGTAGCAGGGCGTGTTGTAGACATTCAATTACTTCTGTACCACATAGGCGACAATATTGATTATCACAAGAAATGCCCATTTGACCACCCTTCGCTTCTAGTGTCTCGCAAATATTGAATTTCAGAAGAAGATATTGACGCACAATTCTGCTATTGGGATATGCAGGGATGTAATCTGGTCTATGTGGACGTGTATTAATGTATTCAATAAAACAGCATGTGTTTCTTTTGGATGCTAATCGTACAATTCGACTCTCCTGAAAGAAAGTATTCAATTTCTGTTTTAACATGAATTTGGTTGATGAAACAGAAATGGTGTTGGGTGAAGAGTCAGTTTCAGTCAGCCATCTGTCATACACTTGAACAATATTGCCAATTATGCCCAATTTCTTATAATTATCCAGTCGAAGAAAGGACTGGATATAGTTAACTATGCAGATGCTGTTTACTAGTCTGAGCAATTTCACCAAATTCATGCAAGTCCTTTGAATAACAATAGATGCTGTTCCTGTGAGTTTGAATTCAAGGTATAGGAAATCAATTGATAGTGCAGATGGCATGCGAAGGAGTTTACGTAACAATTTGGTCTCAAACTTAATTAGTTCTACTCCAAAGGCATGGCCCCAAATGTCAATTCCAGAGGCTAGAACTGGCACAGTTTTAGCAGTGAATAACAGGAGAACAGTCTGCACTGATATCTCAACATTTCTTCCAATAAAATTACTTAAAGCATTGGCCATAACCATACATTTGGCTTTAGTTTCTAGCCAATGGGCATTCCATTTCAGCAGGGAGTCAATAATTAAGCCAAGATACTTATAACAACGAACTCTTTCTAGAGTGGTGCCATCCAGTTCCCATACAAAGTTTCCTTTCATCTTCTTCTTGGACAGAAAGATCATTGTCTTACTCTTTGAGATGTTCACACTTAGGCAATTCTGATCAGCAAAGATTCCTAATGCAGAAATCATAGCTTGAAGGCCTTTAGGTGTGAGATAAAGCAAAATCAAGTCATCCGCGTAGGCAAGCCAGCAGATTAGTTGCTGCCCACTTTTACTGGATAATGGGAAATATTTACACATTCTTTGTGCAAATCAGATAAAGGTTAAACAAGGTCGCAGCAAGAGTGCAGCCTTGTTTAACTCCTCTATTTGATCACATTGATCTGGATAGCTTGCCTCAACCATCTAGTCGGATCCTCACTTTGGTATCAATGTGAAATAACATTAGCATCCTTAGGAGACCAGATGGAATCTTCAGCTTAATTAGTTTAGACCATAAACGATTTCTCGAAATCGAGTCAAAAGCAGCGCGGAAGTCAATGAATATGCAGTAAACTGCTGTGTCTATTTTGAGCTTGGAGTACTCTATTGCAGAGATCAATGTTAAGATGTTACGACTGGTTTAGGATTTCATATGAAAGCCTGTTTGGTAGGGGCTCAAGAGGTTGTTAGTAACGATTCAAGCATTATGTTCTGCAAGGAGAACACAGGAAAATGCATTGGCCGGAACATCAAGCATCACAAGCATGTGATAGTTGGCTGGGTAATGACTTTAGAATAAAAGGGGCAGAGAGGGCCAGTAAAAGAACCAGCTCACCCTCAGTCTCCAGTCCTGCGGTGCCGCTGGCCTACACCCCGTGGAACCGCCACCACCCGTGCCCATGAAGCAGCTTCAATTTTCCACCTCCGCCCTCCCTACATTATGGGCAGGTGGGTAGGTCAGGTGGTGGACATTGAGTTGCCCCTTACATGAGATGCTGAGTCTGGTAGGGTGCAGTGGCAAGGGCACATTCTGCCTCCCACTGGGTGGTTTTGGGCCTGACCAGTAGGGGTCCAATGGGAAGGACCCTGGGAGGGCAAGGCCAGAAGACGGACAGTGCCTGTCAAGAAAATGGTGCTGCTGGGATCACCCCCCCAATAAGGGCATGGCTAGGGGACCACACCGCTATATAGTACACATGTAGTCAGAGGGCGTGGTCCACCAGGTTAGTGTGTTCCTCTTCACGAAATGTAATTTCCTAATGAAAATGTGTTTGATTCTTGTTTTGGCAATGATTCTTGGTATTTTGGGTCATATTTAGGATTTCTAGTGTGTGTTTTATGGCTTGCTGTGTATGAAAATAAATGTGGCCATATCTTTCCAAGAATACTGTTTATGTGGTTTCTTCCGTCTGTGGTACTGCCTCCCTGCTGAGCCCATTGCCCGCTGCAGTGTAATTAGAGTAAAAATTGGCTGCCATGTTTGCATTGCAGGCAGCGTTTACACTGTATCCCTATGGCGTCTGCCTGCTTTTTGCTGGCGCTTAAAGCCGGCGAGGCCTACACGGATCCACAGCATTTGCAGCGGCATGAAAATTCATGCCGGCGCAAATGCTAGGAGTATTTGTATGGTAGAGAAGAAGGGAGCAGCGGAAATCCAAGTTGCGTTCCGGCCCTCCCCACCGCCATACAAATGCAGGATAATGGGGAGTGGCGTAAGAAGAATGTTTCTTACCTTATTCTCCAATGTCTTCCAACCACTGTACACTGGTACTGGGTGTAAACTGATACCTGGAGTAAGACAGTGCTAAATGCATTCTGCCTCGTTCGCGCTGCTTCCAAAACAATGGGTGGTATAGATTTTGCCCCCAACTTCGTTCTGTTGGTCACATGTGAAAGTGGAACAAGTGGATCACAATTGCAGAAGGGGGACCCCAGGTGGAACGCAAAGCGTTTCCCCCTGGGTTGATTTTTTGCGCTGCACAGGCCAGCGAGCTGGCCTGCGCATAGGACGCCATCCGGGGTATTTAAGGGTTCAGGGAAGGTTCTGGAGCAGGCGACGGTTGCGATTTGAGTTTGACTGCAGTCCTGGTCGCCTGCTCCCGAGCCTTCCCTGAGTGGGGCGTAGGTAGTGCAGGTTTACGGAGGAAGGAACAGTGGGAGCATAGTTAATTAGTTGGTGGGAGGGTAGGCTTAGTTCTATATTACAAAGTTTGTTTTTCATTTTATATTGTACATATCTTGACATAGTCGGGTGCGCTGTAAATAAAGCACACCCATAAGCTTACTTGTAAGCTTGTGGTCATTGCGGCCTGTGTCGCAGCTGGGGTTTTGCCCTGTCAGCCCGTTCATCCGTGTGCTGCGTGGCATGGCTCTGCTTTTCCGTCCCGGTCACATGGGCATTTTGGTTGTAGCTCTGCATTGCCTGGGCAAACGGTGGGCCAGTTTTAGCAGGCCAGCGGGTTTTTTTAGTCGTTAGCTGGTTGGTGGGGACGAGGTTCTCAGGCATCCGTTTTCTTGTTTACAGCACAGTGATCAGTTTAGGGGCATATTTTAGTTCACAGCCATATTATTTGATGCACTATGGTGGGCCAGGGAGCTAGTTAGAAGGGATTGGTGGATGCCAGGGCGCTGAGGGAGGCCCTAGAGATTATTAGCAGGGCATCTAAGGCCCAGCTGGAAGGGGCAGTGGTAGAGGTCACGGGAGAAGGGGAGGAAGGTGGGGGTAGGCCGCAGCGGAGAGCAGCGGCAGATGAGGCTCTCGCGGCAGTGGTGGCTTGCACCCCTGCGGCTGGCATAGGGGAGGTCTGGGAATCTAGGGCCAGGAAGATGATGAGGGAGATTGACAGGAGAGCTTCCAGGGGGGAAGTGCATTTGGGTGGGGGCTCAGATATAGTTGTGGAGCATAATGACCAAGTGGAGGTAAGGGATGTTAGGAGTGTCCAAAAAGGGGCAGTTCGGGGGGGGCCACGAAGGTGGTGGTGATGGAGTGCAGAGTGGGGTGATAGGACAGAGGGGCAAGGGGGGAAATACCTGCAGAAGAGTGCAGGTGGGAGGAGGAGAGAGAGGTCCCCATCAATTAGTGAGGTTAGGGAGCAGCCCCTGCTGTTTAAGAGGATGAAAATGGAGAGAGTTTAGGGACGCCCCTCCTTGAATGGCGCGAGGACAGTCTAGAGGGCACAGCACGGTGTGATGCTGGAAATGCATCGGAGGGACAGGGCCTCCGTCTCCTTGTCCTTTACTGTTTTTATCGTGTGTTCTGTCATGTTTTCCACGCAGGAGTTCATGTGGGACTCCTGGTGGTGCAGCTCTCTCCTTTGGTTTCGGTGAACAGACCCATGGGATACCCTTATGGCACCCATGGGTAGGGGTGCAACCCTGTGCCCCTAGTGTATGTTTTTGGCCACCTGTGTGTGATAGCACCATGGTCCAGCGCCTGGGTCGTAATGAGGCCCAATGACTGAGACAGCCCTGCCCGAAACCGGTATGAATACAGTGTGGAGTGTTGAATGGCTGGGTACTTGTCCCAATACACATAACTTGTTGTGAGTGTCTGGAGAGAAGTGAATGGCCTAAATGCACTGTGTGCCTGATTGGCTACCTGCCTGCATAAATGCCCTTAGTCGTGATTGGATGCTTGAGTATGACCCAGTGGAATGAATGAGAGGTCAACAGTATATCTGGGGACCTCTCACTGCTAGGAATTGTGTTCAGAACCTGAAGTCCACTACGATGAGTAACTGGAGTAAGTGAAGCTTGACCTTGAAGCTCTGCTGGATGAGAAGAATTGCTGTTACTCTCCTTCACAATCTGAAAGCTGCTGTGTCTCCAAGGACTGACCCAGAGAGGACCTGGTAAGGCACCCTCTTCCCGAGCTACGAGGGACCATCGTGCACCAGCTGATCTTTGCCAAAGCTCCCTGGTAGACAGACCTTCGACAGGCTGCCGACACGAGACGGGGACTGCTGCGGAATCCCAAGGAGAAGCGCCCGGACTGTTGTCTGCCACTGTCGATGACCGCCGTCGCCGACCGGAGCCGCCGTGCTCCCGTTTGCCTAAGAACTTCATTTGATCCAAGGACCCTCTCGTCTGCATCGTCGCCGCTGTATCCTGCTGGAGAAGGCCTGACCGTCGACGCGCCGAGGAGCATCCCCCGGTGGGTTTCCCGCCACGTAAAGACCACAGAGATGCCAACGACTCGACACCCTTGCTGGGCCACAGTTCTTCAAACTCTTTGCGGTCCAGAACTATTGACACTGATGTGCCCCGCACGCCTCTTCCTTGCAGGACGTTTACGCTTCCCCGTCGAGGAGCACCGCTAGGAACGAAGCTGCCACTTCACCGTCGTAGCTCACCCTGTTCTCCGTCGCACGTTCGACGACCCGTGACTCCTGCCTTAAAGGGAGGGCACTCAAGAAGGGTCGTCGATTCCCTGACAAGCAACGCTACAACGCCAGGTACTTTGGGGTTGCAGAACTATTGGGAAGTCTCTTGTGAACAATATATGGACTGGGCTTGTATCTTTATTCTACAGGTTGCCCAGGTGAGTGGATCTCCACACAGAGCTGTGTTTAACGGTAGTGACCAGTATTTCTGCCAATTGTTATCAACTGCTTTCCTGTTTTGTCTACTGTTGGTTTCCTTTACGACTTGATTTGTGTGCCATTTAACCGTATATATTTGCCATTATTGATTTTCGTAGCACAAAGTGGGTTATCGTGATATTGTACATAACCTTGAATATTAATTATATAAAGACTGTGTTTTAACTGATACAGTGTGAAGACATTCCTTTGCGAGTGCTTGGGGACTACACTGTACTTAAGAACCAGCCTGCATCACCTACTGAGAAGCTAGGCCTTGATTGCTCGACCACGTACCAATAATAGAGAATCTTGGCTGGGGTCCTCTGTTCCTCTCCTCTACCATATAGTGAGCAGAAGTACAGACACCCCCCTCCAGTCTTTACACTGGTGGCAGCAGTGGGATGCTTACGGTTTTAAGAACCAGTGTATAACCGTGCCACTTACAAAATATCTGCACTTTGTTAAATTGAGGTTTAGTTGTATACGAGATAACTACATTACAAGCAATGGAATCTATTGCAAATGGTAAATTGACTCGGATGAGCTTAGAGGTTCTCCAGAGTGCTTGTGAAGCCAGGGAGTTAGACTTTGTGGATAAGTCTAGGGCTGAGCTGAGAGCTGCCCTGGTGGACTACCAGACTGATTGTGAAGCTCTTGAAGGGGGGGGGGTGCAACCAATGAGGACTCTATGCCGAGGGTTGTCGCCGAACCTGTTTCTGGGAATGCAACCATTCCTGCCTCCTCTGTTCCAAACCCCAGCACTTCCTTCGAGGTTGAGTTATTAAGGATGAAATTGGCCTTTGAATATCGCAAGTTGGAAATAGATGCTGAGTTTAAGAAAGAGGAGTTGGCACAGCCAGTGGAACTCAAAAATAGGGATCTTGAACTCAAAGACAAGGACACTGAATGTCAGTGAATCCAATTAGAGAAAGCTCGAGTGGAGACTTCAGCTAAACCAGTTGAGAGTGTCAGGTCCCCAGCAACCAAATTTATGAAAGATTTGGTTGCTGTGTATGTGGAGGGTTCTGCTATCCTCCAATGGATTGAAGCGCTTGAAATGGTTTGTGCAATTCACGATGTTCATAAGAGAGATTGGGCTAAGTGTTTGTTAAGCAGAGTGCCTCAAACTGGATATGACTGTATTCTGAAACTGAGTGTGGAAGAAAGGGGTCAGTATGAGTGCATGAAGTCTGCTTTAATTGCCACATTTGGTAAAACACTGACCCAATACCTTAAACGGTTCAGGGATTTTAAGAAACGAGAGAATGTGTCTTGGATTCACTGGGTGAGTGCTGCGCACATGAACATGATGGGGTGGATTGATGGTTACAAAGTGAAAACGTTTGTTGAATTGTCCCACCTTTTATGTTTTGAGCATTTTTCGGAAGCCTGTTCACTAGAGCTGCATCTGTATGTTGCTGACCAGAACATTTTGGACCCCTTTAAGCTGGCTAGGTTGGTTGACAAGTGGGTCTCTCATGGGTGTCCCCTAAGGACTCCAGTGGGAAGGACAAGGACAAAGAAAAGGGGGCCTCTCAGAAAGCTGAGGAGTCCCCAATGCAGTAGCAGTCGGGTAAACCAAAACCGTCCTCTCCGAAGACCCAACAACCTAGTGGGGATAAGTCTGTTGTGGGTGGGAGTAAGAGTAGTGGTCCGCCTGCTGCAAAGCAGGGTCCCAGTGGTTCCAGTACCGTACCCCACACTCCTGGCACTTGTTGGGATTGTGGGGCTCTGGAACACCGAAGGGGTGACCCCAAGTGTAAGAGTAAGGCACTTGGAATCCAGGCTGTCAGCCTGACCTATCCCTACTCCTTACCTGATGTGGAGGCCCACTGTCCTCCCCGCCTCTACTGGGATCACCTTCGGTGCTCCCGTAGAGATTTCCTTAGTGTCCCATGGGACCTGGGACCAGTACGCAGAAGTACTGATGACTATCCCACGGAACACTTGTAGGTTTTTGAGAAGTGTCCTCTTGAATGGCCAGCCTTCTACTGGTTTGAGAGACACTGGGGCAAGCATGACAGTGGTGGACAGGACCCTGCGTTACGCCAGAGGACTATGCAGGTGCTCCTCTGAGAACCACCAGGTTAGCTGGTGGGCCTCCCAAATGATCGCCTGTAGCCTTAGTCAACCTTACGATTGGTGACAAGACAGCGAAGCTTCTGGTCCTAGTTCAGGAAAACCTGCCTGTGAACATTTTGTTGGGAAACGATTTGGTCGAGTTGAGGATGATCACGGATGGTCTACCCATAGCTGCTGTGGCGGTCACCCGATCGCAGGTCACACAGGGTCCGACTGCGATCCCGGTACCCTCACCGACGGGGAAACCTAAGGCGCGAAAGAAACGGAAGAGTAAGAAGGCCATCTCTGTGGAGGGAGCCCCTGCTCTTCCTGCTGTTCCGACAGCACACATTGGGATCCATGCTCCAGACGGGCTGGGTGCAGTGGTGAATCCCATCTCAACTCCTGTGGGAGAAGAGCCAGAAGACTTTCCTGTGCGAGAGACTCTCAACCCGGAGGATCATCCCGACCTTCAATGCTTATTAGCTGAAGGGGGACACTCCCAGGCAGACTTCTGTAAGGGGCAGAGAGAGTGCCACTCTCTCTCGAGGGCCTGAGGAAGCAGGCCCTGTCCCTGGCACAAGGAGAAGTGCCTAGGACATTCCGGATTTATTGGGAGGGGGAGCTCCTTGTTAGTGAGCCCACTAAGCCTGAACCTGGTGCCCTCAAGAGGTTGGTGGTACCCCAGGTTTACAGGCCCTTCCTGCTGCAGTTGGCGCATGAGGTGCCCTTAGCTGGTCATCTTGGTACCAAGAAGACTAAGCAGAGGCTCTCTGCCCATTTCTACTGGCCTCGGACGGGAGTAGAAGTGGAGTCCCACTGCAGGACCTGCCCAACTTGCCAGTTGCCTGGCAAGACTGGAGGCAGTGTCATTGCCCCACTAAAGCCGTTGCCAGTGGTTGGCACACCGTTTGAAAGGGTGGGCATCAACATTGTCGGTCCCCTTGACCCTCCCGCGTCAGGTTGACATTGGTTCATCCTGGTCTTGGTTGATCATGCCACCAGCTACCCTGAGGCTATACCCCTTCGGACTATTACTACCAAAGTGGTTGCCAGTGCTCTCCTGGGCATTTTCACCAATGTTGGATTCTCTAAGGAGGTTGTCTCTGATAGAGGATCCAACTTCATGTCGAGTTACATGAAAACCACGTGGAAAGAGTGGGGGTAACCTATAAGTTCTCCACCTCTTACCATCCTCAGACCAATGGTCTGGTTGAGAGATTTAACAAAACTCTCAAGGGCATGCTAAGCGCTTTGGAAGAGCCCCTAAGGAGGAAATGGGATCTCGTCCTGCCATGCCTGCTGTTTGCTTACAGAGAGGGACCTCAATAGGGTGTTGGTTTCAGCCCCTTTTAGTTACTCTTTGGACATCCCGTGAGGGGGCCCCTTGCCTTGATCAAAAAAGGTTGGGAGGTCACCCCTCCAGGTCCCGCCAATCAAGTGGGGGACTATTTGTTAGGCCTCAGATAGAGGATGACACAATGATGGGTCAAGCAACAGCAAATCTCAAGGCTAGCCAGGAATTGAACAAGTACTAGTATGACCTTAAAGCATCGCAAGTGGATTGGACTCCGGGACAGGAAGTCCTTGTGATGGAGCCTACCAAACCTCGGGCTTTTGCAGAAAAATGGACTGGACCCTTCAGGATAATCTCCAAGATGGGCGAGGTCAATTATCTGGTTGACATGGGAGCCTCTGGGGTAGCCCCTCAGGTATTCCATGTTAATAGGCTCAAGCCTTTCCACAGGCGAGCCGAAATCTCATGTCTCTTGCTAGCTTCAGAGCAAGAAGAGGATGAGAGTGAGCCCTTTCCCGATTTGCTACATAGCAACCCGCATGATGGCTCAGTGGAGGGGGTGCATCTCTCTCCAGATCTGATGACAGAGCAGCAGAGGGCCTGCAGGGTTTTGCTTCGGCAGTATGCCTCTCTGTTTTCACTGACACCAGGCCTTACACTGTGGTGTAGGCACGAGATTGACACTGGTGACAGTGTGCTTGTCAAAAGCAGGTGCTACCGTATGTCAGATACAGTTAAGAACCACATCTAGGCTGAGGTCGCCAAGATGTTGGATCTGGGTGTTATTGAACCCTCAACCAGTCCCTGGTCCAGTCCAGTGGTCCTTGTCCCCAAGGCAAGTTCCCAGGCAGGTACCAAGGATTGGAGGTTTTGTGTGGACTACCGAGGAGTCAATGCCGTCACCAAAACTGACGCGCACCCATTGCCCCAGGCTGATGAGCTTGTGGACACCATAGGTGCTGCCAATTTAGGAGAGGAGATGACATTCAGTGGAGAAGCTATGGACCCATAGTTCTAAATGAAATTCCTGTAATACCCAGTGAGACCTAAGAAGGCTCTCACCTGGGTCTGAGTAGTAGGTGTTGTCCAATTTTGCACAGCTTCAATCTTACTGGGCAAAGGCCTTATTTCTCCACCTCCTACCTCATGTCCAAGGTAGACCACTTTACTCTGTCCAATCTGGCATTTACTTGCCTTGATGGTCAGATTGGCCTTTCCAAGAGCCTGCAAAACATATCTCAGGTTGTCCACATTTTCCTCCCAGGAATTGCTGAACACTGCTATGTCATCCAAGTATGCCATGCAGAAGTCCTCCATCCCTTTCAGAACCTGGTTTACCATCCTTTGAAACGTAGCAGGTGCATGTTTCAATCCAAAAGGCATAACCTTAAACTGGTATAAGCCAACTGGGGTAGAAAATGCAGTTTTCTCCTTGGCATGGTCTGTCAGGGCTATTTGCCAATAGCCTGACGTCAAGTCAAATGTGCTGAGGAACTTGGCTGCACCAAGTCTATCCACCAACTCATCTGTCCTTGGCAAAGGGTGGGCATCAGTCTTAGTGACTGCATTAAGAGCTCTGTAATCCACACAGAATCTAAGTTCTTTAGATCCTGCCTTTGGTACTAACACAACTGGGCTAGACCATGGACTAGTAGAGGGCTCTATTACCCTGACATCAAGCATCTTGTTGACCTCACCTTTGATGTGGGTTCTTACATTTTCTGACATTCGATATCCTCTGCTTTTGACTGGCAGACAGTCACCAGTGAGTATGTCATGCTGTCCCCAAGGGGTCAAGCCTGGTGAAAGTGAGAACAGGGAGGCAAACTGATTCAACATAGATTTGCACTCTTCCTGTTGTTCAGGTGTCAGATTTGAAGAGAGATTTACTCCTTCAATCTTTTTGTCTAAAGGTAAGCCTCTGAGGAGATCAGGAAGAGCTTCACTCTCTTCTTCTTCCTCGGATGATGCTAGAAGCAAAGCTCCTACATCAGATCTGGAGACATACGCTTTTAGTCTGTTGGTGTGGAAGACTGTTGGAGCCTCCTTGGGGTTGCCCAAGTCCACCAGATAGTTGACCTCTTCATGTTTACCCACAGGTTTGAAGGGGCCCATCCATTTGTCTTGCAAGGCCCTCTGCCTTGTTGGAATCATAACGAGAACTAGCTGGTCCTGAGTAAACTCAACCATGTTAGCCTTTTGGTCATGCCAGTGCTTGACTAATGCTTGTCCAGCTTTCAAGTTATCAGTTGCTTCTGCCATCATTTGTGACATTCTCCTGCGGAGACCTATCACATAGTCAGTCACTCTGACTGGCTTGGGGGAAGGAGCACTCTCCAACCCCTCCTTGATCAGGGCCAATAGACCTCTGACTGGATGACCATAGAGAAGTTCAAAGGGAGAATAACCTACCCCCTCCTGAGGGACTTCTCTATAAGCAAAGAGAAGGCATGGCAGTAGAAGGTCCCACTTTCTTTTAAGGGGGTCCTCTAAAGCACCTATCATGCTCTTCATGGTTGCTGTTGAACCTTTCAACCAGCCCATTTGTCTGAGGGTGGTGTGCGGTTGAGAACTTGTAAGTAACTCTGCAGGTTTTCCACGTGGCTTTCATGTAGTGGGACATATAATTTGACCCCCTGTCAGAGATTACTTCCTTAGGAAACCCAACCCGGGTAAAAATACCAAGGAGAGCCTTAGCCACAGCCGGAGCTGTAACAGTCCTCATAGGAATTGCCTCAGGGTACCTAGTAGCATGGTCTACTACAACAAGTATAAACCTGTTGCCTGAGGAAGTTGGAGGATCAAGGGGACCAACAATGTCGATCCCTACTCTCTCAAATGGGACTCCCACAACTGGGAGAGGCACTAAAGGTGGCACATTCTTGGAGCCAACCTTACCAGAAGTCTGGCAGGTGTGGCAGCTCCTGCAGTATTTATCTACTTCGGCCCCCATCTTTGGCCAATAGAAGTAGAGTGAGAGCCTTTCCTTAGCCTTCTTGAAACTCAACTGACCAGCCAAAGGAATCTCATGAGCTAACTGCAAGAACTGTGGTTTGTTCTCTTGGGGTACTACAAGTCGTTTGTTGTCCCCAGGTGCAGACTCGGTTGGTTCACTGTAGAAGAGGCCATCTTCTCAGTGTAACCTATATTTCCCAGGCTCTTGCCCTTCAGCCTGAGCATCTGCCTGGTGTCGAAGACCTTCCAGTGTTGGACATTCTCTCTGTCCCTTACTGAAGTCTGCACTGCTGGGTCCACCTTCTGCCAGTAAAGACTGCAGCTCAGGATGGTCAACAGGATCCAGATCTCCAATGAGTTCCTAGCCTTCCACTAGTTCTTCTTCAGAGTCTAGTTCAACCACACAGGGTTGTACCTCCCTCTCAGCCTCAGCTGGAGGGGGAGTTACGGGTGTAACTTTGGACAACCTAGGGGAAGTCCTTGTTGGCTGCATTGGAGTGCTGACTGCTGGTTTTTTGTTAGAAGTCTTAGGTTTCCCCTTTGCTTCTGGTTTCTTAGAGACAGCAGCTGACATCTCTAGTGGAGCAGGAGTGATCTCTTTCTTCATCATCTCCTTGGGAGTACCTCTCATGGTTCTCTCCCTTGCAGGTGTGGTGAGCTCCTGTAACCTTTTACTAGGAGGTCTGGCGGTATGTGACACTACTCCAAGAGTTTTCAAGTCATTACCCAGCAGAACCCTTCCTGGCACCTCAGTTTGTATGCTGACAGGTATCTTCACAGTCATGTCATTACACTGGATGAGAACTGGTAATTGGGGAAGCATCTGCACAGGCCCTCCAGCTAACTTGGTGAGGCGTTTGGGTGCCTTAGCAACATCATCAGCCTGAAAAAACGATTTGTCCACCACAGTTATTCTGGCCCCAGTGTCCCTAATGGCAGGAGTCTCCTGACCATTCACCTGGACACTGTCCTTATAATACTCTTTAGTATTATCTGGGATAGAATTATAGACATCTAAGTTCTGTTGTTCCCACAGACCCAGAGACACTAAAGAAACACTAGCTGAGACTCCAATGGGTTCATCGGCCAGTAATAGAAAGTTTCCACTTGCCATTTGGACTTCCTCCTCTGGAGCGAAGGCTAAGGAGACAAGCTGGACCCCTGAAGGTTTACCCTTACATCTGGGATCTCCTTTCACATGGTCAGTAGAGCCACAAACAAAGCATTTACCAAATGCTTTCTGGAATGGTGGCTTGCTCTGACCTCCTTCTGGTTTGGCACCAGGAGGTACACTAGCCTGATTTGGTTTTCCTGGTGGCTTGCCCTTTTGGTTCTGTTTGGGGCCCTCTTTGGAATGGGAATTATTAGAATTCTCTTTGGAGTCCTTTTTTGGCCGTTTTCCCTCATCCTTTTTCTGAGTAGCCCCAGAATCCTTGTGAGTGGCCCTGTTGGCAACCCACAGGTCAGCAGCCTTAGCTAACTTCATGGAATCTAATTCCTCTGAATCAGCCAAGTGTTGTCTGAGCTCAGGAGAGCAGGCATCATAAATTGACTCCAACATTATAAGATTCTTCATTCCTTCATAAGTGTTAACTCTGTAACCCTTAATCCATCCCTCTAAGTTTTTCAAACTTTCACTCACCCAGGTAGCCCAAGGGGTACCATCATGCTTTTTGAGGGTCCTAAACCTCTTAAGGTACTGGGAATGGGTCTTCCCAAATCTAGCTATCAAAGCTAGCTTCACACATTCATAATCCTTCTTATCCACCTCCCCCAACTCCATTACCACATCAGTTGCAACAGGGGGAAGCCTAGAGAACAACCAGGGAAGTAACTCATTCCCTGTGATATCCTGGAGCCCATGATTATACACAAACATGTTCAACCAATCCAACACATCCAATCTAGGTTCATACATACCCACTAATTCCTTAGGCATCCGGGGTCTTTTGGGACTGGAACTCCTAGAAGAACCAGAGGAGAGAGAAGCATTTTCCACAGACAACTTTTTCATTTCTAACTCATGATTAAGCTCTATTTCTCTGAGTCTTAACTCAGCTTGCTTCTGCTCAGCCTGGGCATTTGTTCTTCTGAACTCTAGCTCTTGGTTTCTTTCAGATTGAGCTAACAAACGTTTGTATTCTAATTCAAGCTTCATTTTTTCAAGTTCAAAATAAGCAGGGTTACATGTTGGACCTGGTATGGGCCCCGTAGGTACAGCAGGTAAGGCAGACAGAGGCTCAGAGTGGCTAACTTCATTAGGTTCACTTTCCTCTTCTGACTCATTCTCAAGACTTTGATTCAGATCAATACCATCACTGTTTTCTACATTTGCTGGGGGGGTAGATTCCTCTGTACCACCCAGATTTTGGTTTTCTAACAATCTTTCTATAAGTTCCATTTTCTTGCCCTTCTCAGAGAGATTCTTATGTCTACACAATACTTTTAAGCAATCAGCAGTTTTGGCAGACAATGATTCTAGGGTATAACTCTCCATAGCAGACATAGTTAGAAAATCAGCTTTTTAGTGCTAAACTCTGTGGTTAGTTGTCCTAAAGTGTTCAACAAGCACTCTAAAATGTATACTCAATACAAATCCCACCGCTGTACACCGGTGTTAGGCGAAAACCTGTGCAGTTCCCTCTGGGACCACTGCAAAAGATTTAGGACTACAGGTGTTTGGCAGTAAACCCACTTGGTAGCAGCCTGTACCACACAGATTCACTTGGTAGCTGTGGCTGAGCAGTCAGACTTCCCTCAAGAAGAGTTAGGCAGTATACAGAGTATTCACAATAGGTCAAGAGAACACAGTAGAACAAGTAAACACTGACCAGGGCTTAGTGTAAAAGAGATATAATTATTTATTTTAAAACCACATCTAGAAAAGCACACAGACACTAATAGTAAGCAATTTAAAAACACGGTCACTAAAAGATATACATGCCCTTAAAAGAATAATTAGACAAGTCTTAAGTAAAGCCCCACTTATTTTCAGACAGCCGTGAGCGCTTAACGTAGATGGCACTCTAATAGTTTGTTTTAAAAAGGGAGAGAAGAGCAGAGAACAAGTTGAAAACAGATCCCAACACTTTAATCAGAACATAACAAGAGAGGACGGCAAAGTAAAACCGTGAAGTTAGAGTTCAAGAGGCCGGATCCACTTTCAGAGGATCCAAACGAAATGTGTCCAGGGTCACACGGTTGCAGTGCACAAAAGTCTTGTAAAGGTTCAAAAAGGAGTTGGACCAAAGAAAGGGACCAGTTAGAGGGTCAAGGCGGCCAGCCCAGTCCAGAAGGTTAAGTGGTTATTATTACCTTGTAGCAATGTTTAGAAAGGGAGGCCTGGCGGACACGGTACCTTAAAGTGGTGAGAACACTCCAGCGGGGGCAGTTGTTCCTGGTAGCAGGTGAAAGTCAGTGCTTCGTCCGGGGGAAGAGAGGATCTCGTCGTGGAGGAAGACAGGAGTCCGTTGCACTGCCAGGGAAGAAACCAGCTGCGGAGTTTCTCAGGTACAAGGAGCGGTCCGGTGATTCGCGGTTCAGTGGTGAGTGGCTATCCGGCTGCCGGAGTGCTTGGCACGGGCAGTTCGACCACAAACCGGGCTGGGGTGCGAAGAAAGAAAGGTAAACTGGTTGTGCCCACCAGTCAGGGGAAGAAGCCTCTCCAGCTGGGAGATCTTCTCTATCGTTGGGAAGTGGTGAGTCGGTTCTGCAGGACTCCACCGTCGTAGTAGGTCAGCTCAACTTCTCCCTCGTCGGATTCTCAGGTCCTGTGGCGACTTCTGAAGTTCCACTCCCCAAAGCCCTGCTTTTATGCAGAAAACCCCCATTCACTCAGCCTAGCTGTCACTCAAACATGCTAAGTGGTGAGCCGGCCGGCTCACCACTTGGGCCAATCACACAAGAGTGTGACCTGAGTTACCAAGGTAACTCGGTCCAGGGTGCCTAAACCCCCTCCCACACCCCCTGTGGTACCCAGACAGAGTGGCACCACTTTTGGAGGCTTCTGTGGAGAAGCCTGCCAAAAAGTGGAACAAAGGGCTCGACTTGGGTTGGAGTCACAGAAGAGAACACAAACGCCATTTTTGAATCGAGTCTTGGCAAAAAATACCAACCGGAGAATTAATATTAATTAAATAAACTGGCGGTATGTTCGAGGCTATGAGAATTAAATAATTAAAGTTGGTAGTCTCGAACAATGGGAAAATCCCATGGGAAAATATTCGCGGTCGAATATAAAAAGTAGTTTTACAAAGGTAGCGGGCGCCCCTCTCTCGCAAGAACAGACATGATAACCTGTTCAGTGGTTATTAACCACTTGAGAGTTCGCAGCCACTGCTTTTACTCACTGTGCCTTTCACAGATGGGTAATATCCATTTGCATATCAGTCTTTGTCCTGCCCAGGGGCAGTCCAGCACCGAAATACAATGGCAATTCCAATCTGAACGAGAGTACCACCAGCAACCCCATACACGTGTTTCACCCTTGTTGGGGATCATCAGTGAGGTGAAGCTGATGCCTCTCTAAGCACAGTGAGAGGGAGAATATAAAAAGTAGTTTCCACTGCCACCAGCCAAATCTCGATCAGGGGGGACGGAGACGTGCCCCCTCGACTAACAGACCCCGGGGCAATCGAATTGCCCTGACCAGTATGTCCACAATATGATGGTTTGTACTGGTTTCTGTTAATAATTTGGGACTAGTAAAGCCAATGGTGACTTTACATGCCCTGGGAGACAGTAGTCAGTCCCAGGGTATGGAGTCTATGGTGGGGTGTCACTATGACACCCCTGTGTTACTGCACGGTGGGTGCTGTGTAACACACATAGGAAAAACACATGAGACCCTATGGAGTAAAGGACCCCATAGCCCATAAAACACATTACCAGTCAAAGGAATACCATTAATCATGTCCAAGAGTGGGAGAAAAAGAGTCTCACTCTTGGCAGGAGGAAAAAACAAACTCCAGAAATCCAGCAAAGCTGCTGAGGGACTCACTAGGTTAGGAAATTCAGCCTAAAGAGAGAATTCTCCCTAACACTTACATGCTATTGGAGCCTTGGTGGGTGAAAGGGAAAATTGCTCAGTGGAGGTAAAAACGGACAAGGTGATTGAGCCATTGGCGCACGAGGTACAGGTTTCAAAAGAAAAAGAGGTTAAAGTGAAGGGCAAGGAGAAAAAGCTACCATACATGGGCATCACAAAAACTTTGGGGGCACACTTGGTGACAGCGACTATGGATAAGATTCAGGCAAGGGAATTTGTGGATGTTTTTAAGCTGCTTCATAGGAAAGTGAGAGCAAAGGAGGGTTCTAAGGAAGAGGAGAGAGAAATGGCCTCGCGCCCAAGGGTCACAGTGACAATTGAAAATTGGACGTCAGCATTTATTATCTACGCCAGTGTCTATTGCGAGAAATTTCCGGAGCGATGCGTGGCTCTGCTCAAATACATGGATGTGATTAGAACGGCATTTACAAGTTTTGGGGGCTTTGTGTGGGTGCGTTACGATGAAGAATTTAGAGCAAGGATGGCAGAGGACAGTCAGGCGGTCTGGGGGGAAATAGACATGGATCTATGGCTGCAGTGGATGGCACCGACGGGCCCTGCCCCGACATTGCACACAGCAAGTGGTTTGCCTGTGCCTTTCGGGCCCTTTCTTGGTCGCCCCGCCCAGGAGGGGGCGGGCGGAGGAGGCAGAGGGCAGCCCACAGCGGCATGTTGGGCATTTAACAAGGACGGCTGCACAAGGAACTTATGTAGGTTCAGACATGAATGTAGCAAATGTGCAGGGAAGCACCCACTCACGCAGTGTTTCCAACAGGGGGACAGGGGGAGAGGATCCGGCAGAGGGATTGCGGGGAAAGGCTTTTACGCCAATTAAATTGGATGTGTTAGAGAAGTGGTTGGAATTTTATCCGGACATGGAAGGGCCGCAGGGGCTCAGACGCCAAGGGTGCGTCGGTGGGCGGTAAATTTGAAATCCGCCAAGGAAAATGTGGAGGTGGTGAGAGAGAAATTGGGCAAGGAGATAGCAGTGGGGAGGATAGTAGGGTCATTTCATGATCTGCCGGGTGATTTAGTGGTATCCCCACTGGGTGTTGTACCCAAGAAATTTAGATTGACACACCACTTGTCATGGCCTGAGGGCATGTCTGTCAATGATTTCATTGCCCCGGAGGAGTGCGGGGTTGTATACGCAAGTGTGGACCAGGCGGTGGAGTTGGTGAGGAAAGCTGGGTGTGGGGCCTTCATGGACAATTGTGACATTAAGGCGGCTTTCAGGCTGTTGCCGGTGCACTCGGAGGATTTTTGGCTGCTGGGATTGCAATTTGAGGACCGCATCTACATCGACAAAGCTTTGCCAATGGGGTGCGCAATTTCCTGCACCTTGTTTGAGTGTTTCCGTTCCTTTTTACAGTGGGTTTTCTCATACATTTCCGGTTGGGAAGGGGTATTGTATTACCTAGATAAATTTATGTTCATTAGCGGGGTAGACAGACAGAGGGAGTTCGGGGAGATGCTAAAAATGTTTCAGGACTTGATGGGAGAGTTAGGTGTGCCTTTAGCAGAAGACAAAACAGAAGGGCCGGCAGTGGTGTTGACCTTTTTAGGGATTGAATTGGACTCAGTGGCCATGACCTCACGCTTGCCGCACAACAAGGTGAGCAAACTGGTAGGATTGCTGGAGAAAGCAGTGGGGGCCCAGAAGATGATGCTAGTGGAAATGCAGAGATTGGTGGGGCATTTGAATTTTGCATGCAAAGTGGTGGCCCCAAGGCGGACTTTTTGTAGAAACATGGCGCAGTCTATGCCGGAGCAAAGTGCCCACATCATCGGGTAAGTGTATCAGGTGCAGTTCGGGAAGATTGTAGGATTTGGCTGCCTTTTTTGGAGAGTTTTAACGGGCTGTCCATGTGGTTGCAGGGAGATCCGGTGTCCCGCGAAGTGCAGATATTTACAGATGCAGCAGGTGCGGGAGGTTTTGGAGTGTTTTGGGGAGGAAAGTGGTGCACAGATAAGTGGTCATCTCTTTGGTTGAAGGAAGGAAGGAGCATAGCATTCCTTGAATTTTTTCCTTTGCTGGTTCAATTGGAGTTGTGGGGGCGGGAGCTGCAAAAAAAGAAAGTGAATTTCAACATTGACAACGAATGCGTGGTTCGTGTAGTGAACAGGCAGTCAGCAAGGGAACAGAGGGTGGCGAGACTGATAAGAGAGTTTGTTCTGCGTTGCATGGAATGGAATGTGGTGTTTAAGGCAACACATGTGCCAGGGAAGGATAATGACATCGCTGATGCATTATCTCGTTTTCAATGGCAGAGATTCCGTGGATTGGCTCCAGAAGCGGAACAGGAGTGGCAGCGGATTCTGGAGGAACTGTGGAAGATAGGAAGCTGAGAGCACTTGCATTGGTGGAGGGTTTGCTTTCCCCAGCATCTAGGGAGGCATACAGGAGAGCTTGGGAGGATTTCATAGGAGGAGGAGCTCATAGTTGGAAGGATAGGGGGGATGCAGAAGAACGGAGAAGGGATGATGTCACTAACTTCCTCTTGTGGTATATGGATAGGGGTTGGTCTAGGGCAACTATGACGGGGAAATTGGCAGAGATCGCTTTCTATGGGAAATGGTTTTGATGGTTTTCAACCGAGTGGTGGAGAAATGGCGAAGAGGATGTTGGAAGGATGGGCACGGGAAAGTAAGAAGGAGAAGGACAAGAGGAGACCGGTATCAGCGGAACTGCTAACAAGATTGCGTCGGGCTGTGGGGGGGGGTTGCTGTTCGGCCTGGGAAGGAGAGTTGTTTGTGATTTGCTTTACATGGCTATTCTTTGTGGACTTTAGGGTTTCTGAGCTGGTGGGGAAAAAAGTGGGGTAAGTGGACTGCTTTGGGAAGATGTTCATTTTACCGAGTTAAGGTTGGACATCAAGATTAAGAGGTCTAAGACAGATCAAAAAGGAAAGGGCTCTTACGTTTTACTGGTTCCGAGGAGCAAGGATTTGTGCCCGGTTCAGACAGGTTTGGTGTGTAAGAAGCGTTGTGGGGGGAGGACAGGTTTGGTTTTTCAGCATGAGGATGAGGCAAGAGTATCAGCAGCGCAAGTTTTGTGAGTGCTAAGAAAGGCTTTGGTAGCGGTAGGGCAAAAGGCAGAGGAGTTTGGAACTCATTCTTTTAGGATGGGTGCTGCATCTGAAGGTAGTAGATTGGGTTTATCGGAGGATAAAGTGAAAAGTTTGGGCGGTGGAAGCCAGGGAGATACAAAGGGTACGTTAGGGATTTGGGTAAAGGGGACGTTTGAAAGAAGGTTTTGGAGGATCTCAAGAGTGTCGAATGTGGTAGGATGGTTGAGATTTGTAAGTAATAATGTAATTTCTTTTTCAGATGCTGCTCGGAGGCTGGGGGAGATGCCGCAGATATGGATTGTGGGCAACTCTGTTTTTAAGTGGGCGGGGAAGGAGGCAGAGAAAAGGGTATTTGGCAGGCAATTGGGTTGCAGCTGCAAAGAGGCATTGGTAAAATGGTCCGGTTTAGGTGGGCTTTGCTGGGATCAGCTGCTTCCTATGTTGGCGGGGTTGAGGGAACGCTATGGGTCTCCAGAGGGGGTGATCATTCATGCAGGGGAAAATGACCTGGTAAGAGATGCAGGTGTGGCTCTTCTTAGAAAAATGAAAAGGCATGGGAAATGTGGCCCCAATCATGTGTAGTTTGGACTAAGGTTTTGCCGCTGAGAATATGGAGGGGAGCGAGAAGTGAGGGAGCAATAGAGCGGGCAAGGAAGGGAATAAATAGAGAGATAATAAATATTGTGCCTCGGTGTCGGCAAAGGTTTTGGAACACAAAGAAATAGTTTATGAAGGCTTCATGATCTTCAGAGAGGACGGTGTCCACTTGTCAGTTTTCAGGAATAGTTATTATCTGGCGGATTTCACCGTGCTGGTGGGTGACAGTAAGCAGTTGGAAGTAGAAAGAAATGGTAGGGGTGGGGCAGAAAGAACACCTTGGTGGAGGGTTTTTCTGTTGCCGGGGGCATGGCCCCTTTTGATGTGGGGGGGGAAGCACAATGGGGGGTGCTGTTTGCACAAACGGGCTACCTCGGGGGAACAGGTATTGAACCTGGAGGTGCAGGGCCCCGGGGAGAAAGCGGGACGCCTTGAGACGTGGTAAGGAGACGGTAGGGACCAAGGGACAGTTAGAGAGGAAGTGGAACTATTTAATTATTTAATTGTTGGGGAAAATGAAAGTGTTGAATTATTAATTGGTTGTTTAAAACATTTTGTTAGTCTGTAAGGCCATGGGAGCCAGGTAAGCGGTTAATTGTAAGCTTTGGCCTGTCACATTAAATCGACCTTTTCCACTATAAGCAAGTCTGGGTGTTTTGTGCAGTAAGCCCAAAAGAGGGCCCCGGGGGGAACGCAAAGCATTTCCCCCCCAAGGTTGATTTTTGGCACTGCACAAGCCAGCGAGCTGGCCTGCGCATAGAGTGCCCTCCGGGGTACGTAACGGGTCAGGGAAGGTTCTGGAGCAGGCGACGGTTGGAAAGCGAGTTTGTCCCTGCCCTCCCACCCCCTTTTAATTTCCTGGCAGTGAACTGGTTTTAATTTCTTGGGGGGGGGTTCCTTTTAATTTAGTCTCTGTATGGTTATCTCCCTTTCATGTTGTCATGGGTTTTTAGTTTCTGTTTAAGCTTCTTATTGGTTTTTGAGCAGTTTTTGTGTGACAGGTTGGGGCAGTAGTTGGGGAAGTTGTGATGTAAATTTCTATTGCTGATGTGGCAGGGCAGACTGGCTGCTGGTCATAGGAAGGTGGAGTTTGGTGTAGAGGGGAGTTCTATGGGTTTTGAAGTTGTTTGGTTGCCGGGGGCATGGCCCCTTTTGATGTGGGGGGAGGTAAGCACAAGGGGGGGAGAGCGCGGGAAAGGATGGTGGTGGTGCTGTTTGCACAAACAGGCTACCCCGGAGGAACAGGTATTGAATCTGGAGGGGCATGGCCCCGGGAGAAAGCGGGACGCCTTGAGAAGTGGTAAGGTGACGGTAGGGACCAAGGGACAGTTAGGGAGGAAATGGAACTATTTAATTATTTAATTGTTGGGGAAATGAAAGTGTTGAATTATTAATTTGTTGTTTAAAACATTTTGTTAGTCTGTAAGGCCATGGGAGCCATGAAAGCGGTTAATTGTAAGCTTTGGGTTGTCACATTAAAGCGACCTTTTCCACTATAAGCGAGTCTGTGTGTTTTGTGCAGTAAGCCAAAAAGTTGTAAAATCATAGTTCTACGTTCGGTGCACAATTTGGAATATCGATGCGGGAGAAAATGAAGGATTGGGGGAAAAACCCATTCGTTCCACTCCAAGCACCAAAAACGTTGCATAAAGTTTTGCTTTACGTTTTTCATCAGTTTAAACTTTGCAACCTGCGTCCCTCTCGCTAGCCTCCCTCCTCTGCCAGAGGGAGCTGTGTCTGCAAGGTGGATGAGACCCCCTGCGCGTGGAGAGGTCTCTGCGGGGATTGCTTTCCTCACTCACTGCCCCCTGGTGGCTTTCCCTGACCGAGTCTCTGCCCACCTCTCCGATTTCTCTATGTAATTGGTGTATCTATAGCCGCCCTGCCATGCTTGTCGACGCCTCTTATCATAGCACACTGGTGTATTATACACAGTGCTCCCCACACAAGCCTTCCAGCTTCTAACCACTGCAATTACCAATTCTACCATTAGGCACATCTCGTTTTCTGGAAAAAGTGGAACCCACTGGCGAACATTACAGTTAATCGCAAGGGCTTTTACAGGATCGAGTTTCGGACACGTGGTTTTTGGACCGTTCGAAAGAAAATCCAAATAATAAGTAATTCCGGCTGCATTTTACACATAGTTATTTGAGTCCTATGAGTCTATTGGTTTATGTTGGTATTGCTTTAACAGTGTGGACTCCCCTTGTCTTCGCTGTCCTTAAACGTGTAGGCTGCAGATGGATATTGAAGTGTATGCACTGCTGGAAATTGACAAAATTGACTAGGGGAACTCCCTCCACTCCCCGCCCACATTCGCGTACATGAGAGAGGTGGAGGGGGAAGTAGCAATTGGGAGGGGGCGGATATAGGTGCCCTGAATATAGGGTACTGGCTGCTTTACATAGAACATTGCAATTTGGGAACATAAGCATGACCACCAATTTATGAGACATGTCTGTGACAATAATTCACATGTGCATTCCTTCTGAGCATGCAATGCACACAGGGTACGGTGCTCATTTCATCATTCAGAATAGTCACCATGACAGTAAAATATGTGCAAAGCATGAGACATATACTCAGCTTTTGACGGTTTCATTGTTTGAGTTTGGGATGCCCTGGAGGGCAAAGGGCGACTCTCAGAGGCAGCAGGTGAAGTCCAGTATTTCAAGTTGTCGTTGCATATCGCCACTGGCTGCCTGCACCCAAGTTCAGGAGAGTCGCAGCAGTCTGGGGCAGAGAGCTTCCTCAAATTGGGGGCGGTGGGGGTGTGTCCTCGGGTGTGAACGGAGCACCGGCAGAACAATGTTTTGCTGGAACGTAGCTCTGTCTTGTTCAGGTCCAATTCCTTCCCGGGGAGTGATCGCAAACATCCAGGCCATTACCACATCGACAGCGAATCCCTATACAGTTGACTCTGGTCGGCATGCCCACGTTAAAAATATAATTGCCAAAGAGGGTGAGCGAGCTGATACCGACAAGTGCCCAATGACAGACGGGCATGCCTGCGCCCAGACAGACACCCTGTTGCTCTGGGGCCACCCATGTGTTAATTCTCCAGCAGATTAGAAAAACCGATTTCGCCTCACGGGGAAACGAACACACACGGCGCATCAATATGTGGTGAAATGAAACGGGGGCTGGCATGGCGGCACAGCACACAGGCTATGCCCTGATTCAGACTGCCAGTGCAGGGGTCAGAGTAGCCGCAGAGATTCACGCTTCGAAACACAGCAGAGCTGAGCTCTGCCAAAGTGAACAGGTGGGGCGTGGGCACGGGGGCGAACCGGGGTGTAATGCAATCCATTAAACGCGTGCCAATGTCGGGCATCAGTGCTGCATTACAAAAACGGGGAGCTTTGCTTTCCCGTCGCCTCGCCTCAGATTGGCATGCATGTTGGATAAAACAGGCAAATAATCATAAAAAGAGATGGGTTTTAGGTGTGCATTCACAATGTTTGTGTTATATTTTAGGAGCTGTCAGGCGCACCAATAACAAGAAATCGCTCTCATTCAAACATAAATGCCAACACAAGCAGGTAGCGAGGCTGTGCGCGGCCACTCTGCCCACAAGCAATGCGGCTTGGGAGCCTGGCGCAGCTCTTTGTTCGCGGGCGTTTTGTTATCGGGCACTGCAACATCTCTTTCATGGCTTTCCTGCCAAAAAAAAGAGTATTCCCAGAGGAAAGCCGGCCGGAAAAAAAGTAGCGGCCAATCCTTCTCAGACTATTGTCAGGCGGCCCCGCCCACCAGCCGCAATTTGCATAAAAAATCAAGAGAAGTCTCTGTTTGACCAGAACACGGTCAGATCTTCCCCTCTCGCCACGCACCCGGGACACTGCATGCAGACTCAGTGGGCTTGGGACAGGGCAGAGCGGGGCTACAGTGCTGCGAGAGGGACTTGCAGGTTGGAGAAAAGGAAGGAGGAGAGGGTCGCCCGGGGGGAAACAGCAGGGGGTTTAGCTATCTAGTGCCCTCGGCAGGAGTTTCTCCAACACCTTCCACAGGGGATGCCCTGGGGCTGCTAGGCTGAGGGGATACGGGGGAGGGGCAGGTTGGTTTGGTAAAGTCCTTTGCAAGGAGTTGGAAGATCTCCTTGGGCACTTCACACACAGAGGAGCGAGGGAGGGCACGGTAGAGTAAGCGGCCCCATTTCCACCCTCAGTTCGCCGACTCTGCGCTGAATGATGTCCCGCGGGTGCCTGGTCCTGAGCCTGTTTTTCGCCGCCGTGCACTGCATGGAGCCCGTCACGGGGCTCTTCCCCTTCGGGCAGCCAGAATACTCCTACAAGCGCAGTAACTGCAAGCCCATCCCGGCCAGCCTGCTGCTGTGCCACGGCATCGAGTACCCGAACATGCGGCTGCCCAACCTGCTGGGGCACGAGACGCTGAAGGAGGTGCTGCAGCAGGCCTCCTCCTGGATCCCGCTGGTGCAGAAGCAGTGCCACCCGGACACCAAGAAGTTCCTGTGCTCGCTCTTCGCGCCCGTCTGCATCGACGACCTGGACGAGACCATCCAGCCGTGCCGCTCCCTCTGCGAGCAGGTGAAGGAGAGCTGCGCGCCCGTCATGTCCGCCTTCGGCTTCCCGTGGCCCGAAATGCTGGAGTGCGGCCGCTTCCCGCAGGACAACGACCTGTGCATCCCCCCGGCCGCCGACGACCAGGACCTGCCGCCCACCAGGGAAGGTAAGAGCGTGTCCCCCCTTGCGCCCTGCACGCGAGAGGCTCGACGCCTCCTGACTTTCTCTCTCACATAACGCATGTGACGCAGTTTGGCTACCTGGCTGCTTCTGCGCGCGACCGCCTTCCTTGCTATCTCGCGCCGCTCCCTGAATCATCACAGCGCATTGATTCGGAAATACCAACCTCCTAACCCACCTTTACCTGCCTGCGGGCGGTGCCCCAGCAACACATTTTACTGCCCACTCTGTTATTCAGTTCATAGCAATTCATATATATACAAAAAGTGACTCGGGGCAATAATTGCTGGCAATGTTTTCTTAAGTCAAAATCTGCACTGAGCCGTTTCACCACATTTCAACATGGTATGACCGCTGCAATTCGTTTTCGGAAGAACTGAGCATAACATAGTCGCATGATACAAATAACATTTGTGACAACTCCTCTAACTGCATGTAAGCGCTTCATTTGGTTTGGAGAGGGAGAGAAGGTGTGTGGGGGTGGGGCCACAGTTAAGCGCGGAAGAAATGTAGTACCTAAGTGACCTTCCCCCTTTGACACCTCATACTGCATGGTGCTTGTTGTGTACCTATACAGACGCCACACTTTCCAATTCTGGAAAATACAGGAATCCCATGTAGCGACATAGGGTCTGATTTACAAAAGCGTTTTCAGCGGGCTACTCCTACAGAAAACGCCGTGCAAATCAGGCCCACGGTCTTGAAGATGAAAGACCTACACCACCCCGCGTGCTCATTGTACTGCAGCCAGGCCTGGCCTCGTGCCTTGTCAGGGCAGTCCCTCCACTCCAGCCGCACCTCTGCCCCTGCATTCCCACGCGAGCACCTCAGCGCCGCTCGGCCACGCCAGGGCGCACAGTTGTCGCCCGTCTTGTAATGAGGGGAAAAGAAAAACGCGTTACCCGGCCTGCCACACTCCCTGAACTCTGCGCATGGACGGAAAGACCGCTTTTCTGCGTTGTGTGCATCACAGCGAAAGCGGCACTTCTAGTAGCATGCCTCACGACCACTGACTTTAACACGGTGGCAAAGCCATGTTGAGTTTCAGTTCTTACTTTCTGCCCTGCTCTGCTTTCCTCTATCTCTGCCTGCCGCCCTACTTCGCGCAGGAAGCATGTCTGCATGGGTATGGTCTCCTTAATTGTGGCACGTTAGCAGTGGGTCTGAAAGGGTGCGTGTCTGGGCTGCCGTGCCACTTCATACCTCGCCCCGCTGTGCACTGAAGCCCTCCCTCCGCTGAGCCTCACGCTGCCTTGTCTCTCTCTCTCTCTCTCTTTGTCCCCAGCGCTGAAGGTGTGCGACGCCTGCAAGAACAGGAACGACGACGACAACGACATCGTGGAGAGCCTGTGCAAGAACGACTTCGGTGAGTGGTAGCGTCCTCTCGCACGCCCCCCACCCGCCCCCTCCGCGGCAGCGATGCGAACACCACTTTAAACAAAAATAAACTGGGGTACAGCGTTTCCCGCGTTGGGTGAGCACATCAGTTAGAACACACGCCCACTAATGCCGAAATGTAACTGTTTCCATCTTAGCCTTCGAAGTTGCCTTTATTTTTTGGGAAGGGGTGGGCGGGGGATGTGGGGGTTGATGATAAGCAGCCATGTATTCCAGTATTAGGGGTAATAGTTGCACTCAGCGATATCGACACTGGGGAGTGGGAGGTGAACAGGATCTGGGTTCCTCAACAGGCGGTTAAAGATTGGGGGCTGGTGGGTACCTGGCCATGGGTTTTCACTTCCTGGCACCGAGTAACTTCGTAGCATTGAAAATATCAGATGTTACAATTGCCCAACTAAACGAGACTCATGTTATCGCCATTAAGGGTTAAAGGCAGGCAAGGCCCTGCCAGAATATGCGCCACCGTATCACAAACCAAGAGTGGAAAGTGATGGGGAAACCCAATAGGTCTCTGCCCCCCCGCCAGGCGCACCCCTTCACAAACCCAGACTCAGGGATGCCCTTTGGGTTTTCTGGCCCGCTTGTCAGGACTCGCCCTGCCATCAGATATACACAACCACAGCTCATAACTCCAGCGACTACTCAAGAAAATAAAAAAGTGCCAAATCTTACCATTGGGTGAGATATATGTGTGGTTGCCCTATGGGATGGACCAATTCCATTGGCACAATGATGTTTTCTTCTGGGCACAACAGCAACCTTAATGCAAAGTTACTTCTTAGGCGGTCAGCAAAATTCACACACAACTGCTGCCCACTTCTCACAACTAATATCAGTATCACTGCGTCATTCCCAGTCTTCTTTCTCACAAGGATAAGCTGAAGGGGGTTTAGAATCACCTTCCTTAAATCCTGTTCATGAACACATTATGAATGCAGGTCTGCAGATGTCAGGATGCATATGCTGTGAGCCCAAAAGGAAGGAGTGCTTGATGAATTCACGCCTGACGCGGGCAGCTTGAGCTCCCTGTAGACTGTCCCGTTAGGGGATTACTATTTTCACGCCTATGTGCTGGAGCCACCTGATTGAAGTCATCACGCATGCATCCTGTTGTTATGCATGACGTGCACATGATTTACACATCAAACAAACGGGAGCTGAGACTTAAGATAAAGGCCTATTAGTGAAAAGGAAGAGATTGTGAAAAACGGATTTGCAAGCGAGTGGGAGAGTGGCCAGGACACTTGCCACCATTCCCGGCACTCATGATGGCTCTTGCAGGGGCACCATCTGGGCTGCAAAGCCCAAGAGTGCTCCAAAATGACCTGTGAGGGCGACGCCCGCATGCTGCCTCTTCCCCCGTGCCCCTCTCGACCTGCTAGTCGGTTTTAGGGCTACTCAGCAACGTGTACTTGTGTGACAGAGGACTGTCATCTTCAAAGGCCCTTTCCAACAACCAACCTCCCTCGTCTGTCCGGTAATGTCTCTCTATTTAGCTTCCATTGAAAGGGTCGGTCTCTCAGCCAGTGTGGTTTTGCCATTGATGTTAGCGCCTCCTCGGAGCACACTGAACTAGATTTTCTGGCTTCTGAGGATGCGCAGCGTTCACAATTATTCCGCATTGCCAGAGATACGCCACCATCACTTCCTAGCCTTGTGTTCCTAGCACGGCGCTCTATGCGTGCATTTAAGAGCCATCGCCCAATCCATCATCGTGGGTGGCTGAAAATCCGCAAGTAACTGTGACGAGCCACACGCATACGCACATAGCCGTGGCCTGGCAGGAACCTCAGGGGGCGGCGTGTTCTCCTTTTATGGGAAAGGCGCCATTTCCCCACTTTGCAGAGAAAACACATACCATCCAATGGAACGCTCTGGCGTCTTCAGAAGGGCGGGGTCTTGCATAGGACATCTATGCCGTTTATGAACAGGTGATAACTAAAAATAAACCTCTGCCAACAGTGTCTCGCGTACACGGGCAAGTATTGCTTGTTGCTCGATGCAGATCCGCGCCAGTTGAGTGGCAGTCGGTCCCCTTCTCATTTGAATGCGCCCCTCGGGCGCCGTGTGTCCAGGGGTGGCCGGGAGTGCTAATTAGGCAGACACTGTTCAGACCAAGTGTGAAGAGGCGGCAGAGAACGGAGAAAGGCCACAGATTAGCGGGCATTTAGCAGATTGCCGTGCTCTTTGGCACGGTCTAATTACTTCTGCACATGGGGTTAAGCCTTGCAGTTGATGTGGAGCTAAGTGTCTGTTTATGAGAGTGGACAAGTGGGAGCTTCACGAGCAGCTGTCACATTGCCTACGGTGATTGACAGGAGGGCACTGTCCAGTCAATCGCTAAGAAACTTTTTACTTAGCTGTATGTTTGTCGGGCGCTCACTGGTTTCCTCTTTAATGAATATCACCTCGACACGTCATTCGAGAGCGCAGTACAAGGGATTTCATTATTTATTATTCGGTTCAGAAAGTGATGATACGCACATCTGCCACACTCGTTATATTCTGGGAGGGTAGAAAGGCGGGGCACGGTCCATGAAAGTGTGGTAGCGGCCGGTTGAAAACTTGCAGTCATTACAAATTTACAAGGAGCGGGTTTCAAAGAGAGCATGTGGAGTAGTGAGGAGAATATGGACAGTTGAAGCAACAGCACAAGTGGAGCTATTTTACCAATAACGGGCCAGGCTACTGTTTGGATTATTTACTCTCGTGTGGGAGGGAGAACAGGGGCGCCAACCTCCAGAAGGAACAAGAACGACTGGACGCGTTTCTGGTATGTGGATGAAAGAGCTGCGCTGGTTTACCATGTCTTATAGGAGTATTTTTCATGTATTACCTGCAGGGCTGAGGGCATACCCATTTGAATTCCAAAAATACTCTAGACAGGTTTGATGTAGCAGAAGAGCGCCCCCTGTGGGTCAAAGGTGGTTCAGATGTATATTCTTCCAGAGGCAGGTCAGTGACTGTGAAAACAACCTCCCAGCACGAGCTCCCTTCTCTGCCGTGCAGTTACTTTGCTAATCTTGAAAAAATCAGTTACCCAAAATTATGTGCTCTGTTACAGTACATATGGACATATAGTAGCACAGACCGTGCTACCTGTTTTTCCCCCCTTTTTTTCAACAAATGGGGAAATACTAGTCTTGTGTAGGAGCTGGTCATTTGACTCCTCATGCTTATTTCTTAGTTTTGGCAAATTGCCACCTTTAAGCTGATACTGTTGCAATGGAGTGCAGCTGGCGGGTATGGCATATGAGGAGGGACACCAAGCTTGCAGGTGTTATTTAGGTATTTACCCACCCATTGACTGCCCATGACCATGTTAATCCCTATGGCCATTAACAGCCACTTCCGGCTCCTCCCTGCCCAACATATATTCCACTGGGATCTCTTTGAGTAAGTTTATCAAGCCTTAACAACACCCTTTGCACTCAAAGTGCCTGGCCATGTTGTTTCAAAGCCATTTTAGGATAGTTAATGGTTTAATTGGAGCTGTACATGTTTTACTGCTGCAATAAAAATGTCTTAACAAGGTCTTCCTTCAGCCACTCGATTTATAAGCACTAGCAGTGTCCTTCAGTGTGGCCCTGTTAAAGACAAGCATTGGCAAAGCCAAAGGTTTTGGCTTGTGTATACATATTAGGCATTTGCCAGGCACTGCTATTATATGCCAGGTGCTTGCACCGTTTTGCAGCTGCTACCCATTAATGGTCAGTTAATACCACTATGACAGTGCCTGGCAAGCATCTTTCTCAGCCCTACACAAAAGCCCAAACTGTTGCCATTGTCAATGCTTGTTTACTTCTGTGACAGTCAATTTGCCACCAACTTGGTAGATGTCTGGTCTCTGGTGCTCCCTTTTTACTGCAACCTAATTCAGGCAGTGACCTCTCAGGTACATTTTGTATGCCTCCCATTGTGTGTGCAATCAGGACCACAGCAATCTGTATGTTTACCACCTCAGTTGGGGCACTGCTGTATCTTTTGCAAACTTGTCTCATAATGAACGGCAGTCTTGGATGTTGCTTGAGGAGCAACCAGTGGTTCCATCCTGCTGATGACACCCATACTTAACATCTAGTCTTGCCTTTACATAGAACCGGTACCATCAGCAAGCCAGGTGCCCTGGTTACAAGTCACACAAACCCAGGTTCTTTTGTGTAGTCAACCTTAAATCATGACGGTTCAGAGAGCCACAGATCCACCTTAGAAAGTCCTTTTGGAAGATAGGTAGAAGTCAACCACAGAGGAGAGAACATGAAAACTGGGGTATGAGTTGGTAGACACCTGCTATATAGACCAGGTACAATATATATTGGTAAAGGCAACCCTCCCCCAAGCTTTCAGCCAGATGAGTGTAGGCATAAATGTGAGCTCCATACCGCAGCAAGTTATACAGTCCTGTGAGGACTTCGGGGGTAAGAAGGGTTCTCCAAGAGAATTTAATTATAGAAACGGTTTCAAATAGTGCATGTTACATTGCAAACAGTACAAAAGAACCGTCTAAGAACTCTAAAGTTGTAAAGGCAATTCTTAGGGGAAGACATGGGAGGTACCCTGATGCTTTCTAGGATCTTGCATCGAAGTGGTCCAATGGAAAAAGTAAAAGCTGTGATTCAAACCTGCATCCTGCACCGTAAACACACATACATGTGCTTGCTGACAGTGATTGATGTGGAACTTGCATTTTATACACATCTCTCTAATTTCTCACTTGGAATGGGACCCATGCATTGTGGTTTACAAAGAGATCTACACAGGGACTGCTAAACACACTGAGCTTTTTATTGCAATTACAAAATAGAACATCCAGGTTGCATACAGATCACCGCAGTTAGCACACTACCTTTGCGGCTATAATACTAATTGGAAAATGTGGTGTCCCATGCAGCTTACACAATGATCTCCCAAGTTACACAGTGATCTCTCTTACTACTAAGACTGGAATCTGTGGCCTGCACAATATACAAACATCTGTGCAACCAGCACCAAATCCACTGAACTTTGTTACCAGAAATTAGGTATATGACTTGTCGTGTAAAAACACATCTGCAGCAGTGACTATATACCACTGAGATGTCTTGGTGGGAGTGGTGCTTTGTACCTGCAGCTGATTACTCCTACTAGCTAATCTAGGGCTGCAGACACCAACAAGTACCAACATTCAAGTCATGCTGATTGTGGGGTTGGGGCATGGGGAAGAGGCTCAGCAGTCGGTTGCTGCCAGCTACAGGCGGCGGGACTACACCCATGCCCAATGTATTGCCAATGGTGCACTTAGAAACATGTCTATCCCTATTCACTGGCCAACGTGAAGTACTCTAGTCCTGGCAGGGAACACTAAATCAGTATGTTCCAAAGTGATACTCTTTGCCATGGGATCAAGAACTACGTGGGTGGGGCTTGCTTGGGTCACTGTTCTACTGGATACACGAGGAGCAATGCGAGAAACTAGGAGTAGACTGATAAGTGGCCTTATAGGTCCTTTATGGATATAGCCAGGGCTGGGTGTCCCAGGGCTAAGGGTGAGAAGGGATAGAGGGCCAGGGAAAGCTGCAGAGTCATTCTGGGAAGTGAGTAGCAGTCAAAGTAAAATGTAATCTAACTTGTTCACTTTGGCCGTGGTTCCCTCCCACCCATTGCTGTTCCTCTATGTACAGGCCATCTGTATTTCAGCCTGCATGAATGTTGGCTATATGGGACACTCAGAATTTCCCCCTCTCGCTCTGCCTTGACCCCACCCTCTTGCTTTGCCTTTTCATAGGCTGGTGTGTTGTTAAAAAAGTCTCTGTCAAGTTCCCTCCTTACCTGCAGCCGACCCCACCCTACACATGGTATTAGCATTTGCCATGGGGGCAGATTAGTAAATCGCCTCCACACATGTGCTAGTCAATCTCCCACCATTGTTATGAGTGACAGGCGAGTTTAGTCAGCCTGCCTGTCGCTTCTGAACATGGTGGGAGTGGCTGAGCTGTTCTACTGAAGAAAGTGGCGATCACAGAGGACCTGTTGTCTACCCTCTGCCTTGCCTCCTTTCTCAATAAACTGTTGTGGCAATCATATTGAGGAATGTGGTATACGTTTCAGATGGCCGGGTGCAGCAAATAGCCATGATGAATGAGTGGGTACGCTCCTATGATATGATATGATGATATGATATGGCATTTGTAATGCTCCTACACACAAGTGTTTCAAGGAGCGACAAGGCAATGAAGGGGGAACAGAGGGAGGACAGAGACAACGATCTTACTAGGCCAAGTGACATTGAGATTGCGCAAGTGCAGGGAGGGGAAAAGTGCCAGGGGAGGGGGGGGGGGCAGTGCTGTACATGGGATCAAAACAAGAAGTGCGACCAGCAGGTGGCAGGTGCAAGGGTAAGTGCAGACAGCAGGTGTTCAAAAGTGCAGGTAGGAGGACTGTAGGGTTACAGACCCAAGTGCAAGGGTTGCCGGGAGGCAGTGCAGGTGTGCAACTGGGCGGGTAGGTACCTGGGCCCAAAATCAAAGGGTAGCCATGTGACCAGGACAGTATCAGACAGGAAATCAGAAGGGTTGCCTCTAACTCATATGGTGCTATGGTGCCTCTAACCCATATGCTCACACCAGGATTCCCAAAGTATCATGGATAGCTCTCTCCACTGTCACTGTGTGGTGCACACTAAGGACCCCTCAGCTGGAAACATCCATTTGGTTGAATGTCTGGCCACAGTTCCATGTCATCATCTTGCATTCATGGGCTGGGGGATAGAACACCACAGTTCTCCTCGCCAAAACGACATTTCAAAAGGGTATGGGAGGGATTCGAAAGGCGCTTCTATTTTCAGAAAAAGGCACACATTACCTCCCCCAAAGAACCTAACATTGCAGTCCAGCAATTTAATTGATAAGTACTGTCTTCAAGTCCTAAATAAATCCTGGGGGGGGCTCTAATATTGGCAATAGAAAAGTGACATCTCAGGAAGTCAACATATTGTAAAGTGAAAAATCCAAACTTCATTCAATGTTCCTTTAACATTTGAAGACAGACCAGAGGACAAATACGTATTCACCTTCAATAAACCAAGAGCGCAGATTTTTGTGTAACGTTGCTGGCTAAGTATAAAGTCGGTTCCTCTTTCAAACCTAAGCATCTGCATCAAAACATGTCCTGTATAGCAAAATGCCACCATGAAAGATTTTGAGAGATTTTACAGACTCATAATCTGGGCTTCTTGTGGTAGAGCAGGTCAATTCCTGTCTCAAAACCTTCCGGTCTCTGTTCCAATCGAATCCCGGTCACATCGTTTTGTCTAAGCAAGTGCATTTAAGATTTTTTTTTGTATTCTTCGAAAACACACGCCGTCCACCAGCGTGTTTCCTGGACTTGTAGCCTAGATAAGCAGCACAAGTGAGCTCACATATGCAAAAAAGTGGCTTCTGTACCTCATAAGAAAAGCAAATTTAAGTTTCTGGGTTACAAAGAACAGAGAAAAACAGCTTTAAAAAATTATTAAATTCAGCAACTCTAAACTGTTCCTTGGGAAAAATCATTGCCATGGCTTTGAAATAGAAATGTGTGTGCATGTGTGGAAACCCCATTGCCTAAAAACCGATCTGTGAAATTCCAATGCAAGTTGGGGACAATGCACAATTATCATTAAAAAAAAGAACCCCTGTTCATTCCAAACAATGCAACGCAAGTGCCCCTTTAATACCTGCACAAAGGACACCTGCTGGCCACCACATGAGCGTTTCATTAGCGATGCCCCGGAGTGTATGTGCGTGTGCATTTATGGGCTCTCTCTTAATTTCGTCCCTTACCTGTGCCCCACCCCCTCTGTTTCCCTCAACAGCCCTGAAGATAAAGGTGAAGGAGATCGCCTACATCAACGGTGACACCAAGATCATCCCGGAGAACAAGAGCAAGACCATCTACAAGCTGAACGGCGTGACTGAGCGCGAGCTGAAGAAGACGGTGCTCTGGCTCAAGGATGGCCTGCAGTGCACGTGCGACGAGATGAACGACATCAACGCGCCCTACCTGGTCATGGGCCAGAAGCTGGGCGGGGAGCTGGTCATCACCTCGGTCAAGCGCTGGCAGAAGGGCCAGAGGGAGTTCAAGCGGATCTCGCGCAGCATCCGGAAGCTGCAGTGCTAGTCAGTCGTGCAGCGCCGGAGCCCGCCTTTTTGCACCTTCTCAGCACCCGTCCGTTCCCCGTAAACACCACGAGGAAAGAATGGCGCGAGTGCGTGTTTTGTGTTATTTCGAGTGGCTGTGCCGGGAGGAGGTGGTCTTGTAAATAATGGCCCCGCAGTCGGAATTTTTTAATGGCAGAAACAGCGTGAGGCCTTCAAGCCTCGGCTAAGGCAGCCACAGGATGCCTGCAGATGTGACCCCCACTTTGCTTGGTATTGGTCTCATTTAGGCCACAGCTGTTCTGAGACGGCCGCAGTAAACAGCGAGATAATTGTTTCAACATGTTACGGGCTAGTCTTCGAGCAAGTCTTCTTGAGATATAGCTGCCTGTTATCTCACCCCGCCCTTTTTTTTAATTTCTGGCCTTGTGAGTTAGGTCCCTGTGTTGCACCCCGTCTATGAAGTGCCGAAGTAACTTTGTGTGTCTTGGCATGCAAGACAAGAGACTGAAACTTTTTTACGCTTGATGTATTTCTACAATAACCACGCACTGTGTAATTGATACACACATGGCACAACGTTAACAGACCCGGAAGCATCCATTCGCTTGATTTCAGTTTTGCTTACATTTTGCAGATGTAACTGCACCGTGTTTACCCTTACTGTAATATACCCAGTGGTTTACCTGAAGGAGTTGTAAAATATTGCTTTAACCAATATTGTAAATATCGCAGATAAACATTATATTCTTGTATATAAACTATAGATAACAGTTTCTCGCGTGCTCATTTATTCTCTAGTTGAAGTTTTTTTGTGGGGGCTGTTTTCGAATTTGTGATTGAAGGATTCACTGGATTTTGCATTTTTGTAATTTGTTTTCTTTGTCCTCTAGCATTTTATCTGCATCACTCTCCAGATGTATGGTTTATTATTTCTCTGGAATAATCTCTGTTTCTACCTCCCTTTACCTCCCTGTGTCACACTTTACCTACCACTTTCTATGTGTAGCCCCAGCTTTACTACTTCTCTGTATGTCTGTTCAACCAGAGGCCCGGTAACGTCATGATCAGTGAGTACAATGATAAAAGGGGACACTTGTCACACGCTGAACACTTAACAGGACATGGTTCCCCCTGAAACTTACCCAACCTTCTGTTTAAGCTAGTTATGTTGTGCTGCAACCGACCAGTGGCAGGTGCAGCTTTTGGTGCCGGTTCGGGGGTGGGGGGTAGGGGGATGGAAGGACAAGGGGGGAGTATGGTTAATGGGCACCAAGATTTATTTATTTTGATTTATTTCAATTTGTAGAGGAGATATCTGGGTGCTGGTTACAGGTAATAGATGAAATAGTCACAGTGCATGATATGGCTGAATAGGCATAGTCCAATATAATAATGACAGAGATGACACAGATTGATGGAGTGAAGCTAGGGGTCTTGTGTGAAGAGCCAGCTTTTCCGTTTTTTTGCGGAAGAAGTATAGGGAGGGGTCAGATCTGAGTGATAGAGATTATAAATGATTCATGGGTAAGCCCTCACAGGTTGGGGAATTTTTTCTGTGGGGGGAGCAGGACCAAGAGGGTTCACCTGGGGAGTTGGTGCACCTGGGGAGTTGGAGGCTTTATATAGCCCACACCTCTTGGTCCAGCTCAAGCTCCGCCCCCTCGTCACCCCTTTGAGATGTGCACCCTTGTGCCGCTCCGCCACCTATTGTTTTCTTGGGTGGCTGGGTGGGAGCCCCCCCTAAGGGTGACGGCTGCCATTTGCCACCCGTTGGTCAGCACTTCTGCCCGCCATAGCGGGGACATCCCACAGCTGTGTCTCCCCGGACGCTGGCACCCATACCACATTCATACACCCTACCCCCCACCCACTTAGATCTGCAGGAGGTTCCTTGGAATCAAGAGGCAAGACCAGTTTTCAAGGTGGAAGTCACTATGCCGCAGCAAGCCTTATTGCATAAAGCCAGGAGTTATCTTACAGGTGACCCGTTTCTCTGCAACACTGCAGGATTATTCTATGCTGGCTGAGGGGAACCTCTCCACCCCCACCGTCTGTGTCCTGAGGACCCTGCCGGGTAAGACCGTCTCTCTATACACGCCATGTATCTGTAGCAGATTTAGAACACGACACACTCCAGCCAGGGACTTTTTCCACTGACAATGAAAGTGATGCAAACTAAAAACGCTTTTTATCTTTATTGATTCTCGGGTTCTACTTTGAGAAGGCACCCAACCCGTCTCACACCCACCTTAACAAATACCCAGTGTCTCAATGGACTATGAACCAGGCCGATGTGCAACAATGAAATATTTATACATTTTTATAATTCAAAGAAAATTAAGCAAATCAAAATTTAACACAGCAGTCACCACTACTGTGGCTATTCGATGCAAAAATCCTACAACACAATTCAAATTCCTACCATCATCTACATGAACCTTTAATAGAAAGCAGAAGCTAAATTACTTTTCTTTAAAATGACAGATGGCACACAGGTTATGCACGCCTCCTGCAACACTTCCCCCAAACACCTACTAACCAAATTCTTTGAGGATGGAAAGTAGTGGCAAGGAGTCAGTATAAAGAGCGAAACATCGATTTTTAAATTCAACCCACCAGCCCAGAATGGGAGGCCAAAGAAGGAAAAGAAAACCTTCAAAATGAGCAAAATGGCATACTCAGATTTTACTTGTTACTTGTATCTCAGTTCACAATTGCGGTAGGATAGCTATGACAGAAATTTGTGTGGCTGCACTTAAATAACAAGGAAGTCTACAGACTACTGAACAGGACACCAAAGCAACGTGACACAGGTAAGAGATTTTGGGAGGAACACAATGCAGAACAAAACACGTGGCAGAATTGCAATTTTTTATTTTACACAGACTTTAAAATGACAAGCAGCTAAGAAAGGAGGCTTAGCTGTCAAAATCGGAAATTGGTTTTTGGATGAGAAACAAAGGCACATAACAGACAGGATTCTGAGGGAAAGGGAATCTTCTTAATGGGACTATGTTTGGGGTTTTTATGGGAAAAGTGCAAATCGGAATTGAGAGAAAAGCAAAATGCACATGTAAATTCAGTTTTGGTTGCAGAATGACCGGTTCTACTGAGGCTATATTTTAAATACTATATTTATTAAACAAAGGCACTTGACATGAGGTGGTTGAGTTCGAAATTGCAACCAGCTCACTGTGGCTCTCTTTATAGGGGAATTAATTAATTTATTTCAAAATGGTACTAAGGATTTACACAGATAACTGAAATAATTCGAAAAGGAATACGCTACCAGATATGGACTAACAAAGATTCTTCTAAGGAAAGGTGAATAGATGACACTAGCAATCTGGGACTTGCAATAGGATTTGATTAGGAGATGCAGTATTCAAAAGAGAGTGGTATGCAATATGGGAGTTTCAATGGGATTTTCTGTAGGATGCAAAATGAAAAGAGGGAGAGATGCAGTTTTTTTGCACTGGGTGAGGTGATACTTACAATGTAAGCTTGGGTTTGGGACTGTGGACAGCCTGCAAGGTCTCTGGACAGCAGGCCAAGGGATCTGGTCACTGGGACAGCAGGGTCAAGAGATCTGGTCCCTGGGACAGCTGGCCTCTCCTAGAGGGGATCAGCTGGGCAAGGTCTGGTCACTGTGGACAGCGGGTTGGGTCAGCTACCTTTCCTCTTTTCTCCCTGGATTATTGGGTATGGATGGATCTGGAGGGGTGGTTCTGCCTGGATCTGGTTGGTCCTGACTGGATGGGATCCACTGCCTCTGGATCTGGTTTTTGAGTTTCTGCATCTTTTAATCTCTTGTGTCTCCCTGTCTCCTGCTTATATAGCCAGAGTGACATCAAAGAATTTTACAACCTGGGGGGAGTACTCTGGAATTACCCCTCTGCTGCGATAGGCCTGGCTTCTGGTGTTCCCTCCTCCCTCCGGGTTGATTGGCTCAGGGGAAATTACATCATTTTATGTGTGTGCATTTGTGACTTTGTTTGTCTCACAAAAGTTACTTTAAACAAGTTATGAAGCAAAACTTCAAATCTATCCCAGTCATCATCATAAGAAACAGATATGCAGATTCCATATTTTAAAGGGAATCAGACAGTCCAATCGCCATCTCTGGGCGAGGTAGCATTGCTTTTTGGCACAATTTTTACACTTTTAGGAGACACATAATATTTAAAAATATGTCAGTGGCTACACATATTCCCAATATCGTTTTGCATCTGTCCACTTAGTTTCATAATTTTGCCATGTATAATTCACCCCAAAAATAATTTTTCCTACCATTCCAGTTCCCCAGGTGCTAGGAACATGCTGCCTCTCTCATTGTGCTTGTTTAAAAATCACATGAAAACTGTCATAATACCACATTGCTGCTTATTCAGATTGCGGGGAAACATTTCTTAAAGTATAAATGTCCTTTATTGTCAATGGGGTAGATTTGTCACAGATGTGGGTGGTGCTACAACCCCCCACAGCAACTGTCTTCCCCAGGGTCAGTCTGAACAAATGGTTTCCATGACACCCTTTGAAGCCAGGCAGTTGGGCTGGGGATGGGTGTCAAAGGAAATCACACCTCTTGCTGAAAATGCTAGTTCCCCTTCGGTCCTGTGTTCCTTTCTGTAAGGATGCCGGCTAGTCTGACTAGGAGCCCAACTCCCATACTTTGACCCTTTCATATGCCCATGGGGCTGGTTCATTTGTGGAGGTAATTCTTTTCCCATGGAAGGCAGGGCACCTTTGAAGTAAGTGCCTTGCCAAACCTGTTCTGCTGTTTTCAAAGTTTTATTTTCTTTCTTTCAACAGAAATCAAGTCTCTTTGGGAATAAATGTAATGTACATTTCAGAGCAAAACCCCCCCATCCCCACAAAATGTATCTGATTTCTGTGTGAGCACAGGCTGTAATTGCATTTAACTTTCAAAGGGCATTCTCCTGAGTTGCAAAAGCACTGTTTTACACATGGGTTCATTTTTCTTTTATGCCAAATTAAAAATGGTCTTTTTGCAGAACATAGTTTCTCTTTAATTATCCTTCTGGTGGGCTGTTACTGATCTGGTCAGTTTCTGGACATAGAGAGATATACTGCCAAGCATTTCTTTGAAATTGACATGAGAAAAAGAAACACTGCGTTATTTCTTTCATTTACTGCAGTTTGTGCGTGATGGTGTATAGAAAAAGAAAACACAAGCCATGTTTAATTGGAAAACCAAATTCTTTGCCTTTCAAGTGATTTCCCAGTACATCAGCTGTTCAGGAAATGTATTGCCTCACATCTTGGTACTCAGCAGAAGTAAAGCATGCCAGGGTGGGGTTCCATGAAGGGCACAACTTTGTGATGTTTGAAAAGGAAATCAAGAGCAAATTGCAAAGCCGTCTTGGATGTCATTTGTGCATCTTAGGACTCTTTCCACTGGCAAGGAATGTGGCGCACAATAAAAATGCTTTTATTCTTATCGATTTCGGATTCTACTTTGAGAAGGCACCCAACCTGTCTCGACCCACCCCCCCAACCCATCTTAACAAACACCCTGTGTTGCAATGGACCATGAACCAGGCTGGTGTGTTATAATGAAATATTTATTTATTATTAAAATTCAAATGCAAAACCAAAGAACCAAAATTTAGGGCAGCAATCACCAGTGGGGTGATAATATACAGCAAAATGTCATAATACAATTAATTTCACTTTCTGATCTCAGATGCATCCATTTTAAATGCAGATGAAAGCAAGATCACTTCCCCCCACTTATTGCCCTCCTGTTATACACTTCCCCTGTAACACTCCCTCCAACACCTACTAACTAGATTCTGTGTGGATGGAAAGCAGTGGCAAGGAGTCAGAAATAAGAAGAAAAAATATTTTTTTAGATTCGACCTACCACCCCAGAATGGGAGGCCAAAAACTAAAGCAACATGAACACAGGTGAGAACATTGATTTTGGGAAGGCAAATAATGCAGCAAAAATCACATGTGGCAGAATTGCAATTTCTTACTTTACACTGACTTTAGGCAAGCAAACAGCTACAGAAATAAGCTAAATAGTCAAAATCGGAAATTGGTTCTTCTGATGGGGAACAAAGGCACATAGCAGATAGGATAATGAAGTGAAAGGATGACTCTTTATGGGATGACAGCATGTGTTTCTTTATAGGAAATGAAAATCAGATTTTTTAAGGAAAGCAATTACACGGGCAAAATCGGTTTTGGTAGTACATTGATAGGTTCTACTGAGACTATATTTGAATGTCTAGACTATTAAAGAAAGACACTGCACGCAAGGGGGTTAATTTGATATTTTAAACAGCTCGCGCCGCTTTTCTCTTTATAGGGGAATTAATTAATTTATCTAAAAAATGGTACTAAGGGTTTACACAAATAGCTGAAATGATTTGGAAAGAATTACGCCAACACATATACTAGCACAGATTCTTCTAAGGACAGGAAAAACAGAGGATGCTGACAATTTGGAAAGTTACTAGGGTTCTTATGGGATTTTTATAGGATTTGGACAGAACGCACAGAGCAGGGTATGCAGTTTTTGGGTACAGGGAAGTGTGATACTTACAAAATGCACTTGTGTTTGGTAATTTGGACAGCCAACTGGGTCTCTGGACAGTGAGGCAAGGATCTGGTCACTAGGCAGTGGCTGCGCTCTCCTTTATGGGAACAGCTGGACAACAGGGGTCGGGTCACTGTGGACAGCAGGGCATCAGCTGGGCAAAGGGTCTGGTTGCTGGATTCTCCCCTGAGGGATCAGCAGCCTTTCCTCCTTTCTCCCTGAATTGTTGGAATTAATCTAGTTCTGGATAGGGGGTCCTGCCTGGATCTGGGTCAGCTACCTCTGGACCTGGTTCTGGAGTCTTGGAATCTTGCAGGGTGAATTTTAATGTTGAATCTCCTTGTGGCTCTTTGTCTACCTCTTATATAGCCAGGATGACATCAGAGAATCTTTACAATGTGGGCAGAAGTGATCTGGACATACATCTTGAGTAAGATAGGCCAGGCTATGAATGTCGCTAACTCCCTCCGAGCTGATTGGATTGAAGGAAGTGACCTCCCCTTACGCGTATACATTTTATGACTCCTTTTGTCCCACAAGCCTAATATTTCACAAAAAGGAGTTATGGAATACAAGTTTATATCTACAATAATCACCATCACAAAAATCAGGTAGGCAGATCCCATATTTTACAAGGAATTTGCCAATTCAAACGCCAATTCTGTGCGATGCTGTTTCACCCTTAGGCACAATTTCGCTGTTTTTAGGAGAAACAAAACACCTACAATTCTACAAATGGTTCCATATATGCATACTATCATTTGGCATCTTTTCATCAAGTTTCATGTTTGCGCCATTTATGATTCACACTGAAATACAATGTTTCTCTCATTCAAGTTCACCATGGGCTACAAAGACACACCTAGGGCCTCATTACGATTTTGGCGGTAGCCATGCCGCTACTGGCGGCATGGCTGCTGCCAAAATCGGGTCCGGGTTCCCGGAATGGGGAATTACCAGGCCATTCCGAGTTCGCAGGACCCGGTAATTCCTCCCTCCAGGAACCCGGGCCCGGACCATCCCCATTTCATCCCCCATAGGGCTGAATGGGAATGGGAGAGGGAGCAAAAAACGGGCCCGTTGTTTGCTCCCTCCTCCCCTTGCGGGGCCCGCTCTGCACGTCTGGTAAAACCAGACGTGCAGACCGGGTCCCGCGAGGGGACCTCGTAATCAGGTGGTACGGGGTTGACGGCGCCGGCACCTTTACCGGCGCCGTTAGCCCCTTACCACCTGACTTGTAATGAGGCCCCTAGTCTATGGAGGGCATTTGTCACTGTATGGACGGTCCTTCAAATCTACACAGCCAACCCGCCCCCTCTCTGCCAGTCTGAACAACAGGGTTACCATGACTACCTTTGATCCTAGGCAGGAGAAGCAGAGGAGGGGTGTCAAAGGAATTCACACTTTTTTGTGACAGTGCTAGTTCCCCTTGGTCCATTGTCCCTTGCTGTAGAAATGCCAGACAGTCTGATGAGTTTGCAAATTTCCACACTTTGGCACTTTCATATTTGTGGAGGGGCTTCCTTTTCCACTGGGGCAGGTACCTTTGAAGTGCCTGCCATAGCAACACTGGTTCTGCTGGTTACAAATGTGTTTTTTCTTCTTTTCCTTTATTTGAACCCAAGTCTTTTTGTAAATAAATATAGTATACATTTAAACCAAACCCCATCCCCACACATATAATACAGTTTCTGTGCGAGTAATGGCATTTTTTCACATTTAGTTTTCAAAGTGTCATTTCACTGCTTTGCAAAAGCGGGTTTACACATGTTCTTTTATCTCATGTTCATTTCACAAAATGCGGTTTCTTGGCCATTCATTTTCTGAAAGGCTTTTACAGATCAGGTCAATTTCTGAGCACACAAATATGCTTGCAAATAGTTTTCTTGGTAATTGACACACAGCAAGGGAAAGCATCATTTCTTTGAAGTTCCTCGCGTGTGTCAGTTTGTTGCTAAATGAAATTCGAGCCGTGCAGATTTGATGCAAATTCTCTGCTCCTCATGGACTTGATTTGATGAAAACAATACCGTCCTACAGGGCTTGTTTGATTTCATGGCATTCAAATACAATACACGGGCAGGGCAGTGATGAATGGAACAAATTGTGTGCTCTTTAAAACAAAAAGAGACACCAGTGCGATGCAGTCCGGAGTGTGGGTTTTTCACTGACAGAAATGAAATGGAAGGCCCTTCTGCCTTTAAGTTATTTTCTCAGAATTCATGTGGAGAACAGCAAATGCAGCCATTCTTGGGGTGGCTGTGTTTAACTCCCGCCCCATATGTGCTCAGCAGACACAGCGCTGCTATTTTTTGATAAATGCTGAAATGCAGTTTTGTGATGCAGGGGATTTCTGTTGGGGCTGGTAAATGTACCCCGCATAATCCCCCATCCCCTGCTCTCCCTTGAATTCTTGTTGAGGGAGAGTAGGGTAAAGTGGGGTTCATCTGGCAGAGTTATTCTTCATCAGGAATTGACACACCAGGATTTCCTTCCATTTTTCGGTTGGAGAGTATGGAGCGGCACTCCCTTTCCTTCCTTCCCTTTCCAGGTCCCCGGGGAGGTCCTAACCAGACTAGGAGGTAATGAAGTTAATTATCTAATAGGAGATAGATAAAAACAGGTTTTAGTATGTTTTACTGACCAGTTCCCGGAAGAATTACAACAGCGGAATAATGCTTACAGTTACAATTTTCTATGATATAAACTTTTTTTCATCTGCACCATCACACCAAGTAGATTACTCAACCAGACAAGAAAAACAATTTTTAAAACACATTTTTTTCCTTCATTTTTACAGTAATAATAAAGAAAAGTTCTCCCTGTTATATAGATATACCTGTGGACCTACATATGTCCTTCTGCTTTTTCTTTCTCTTTCTTCTCATTCTTCAGATATATCTTCTGTCTGATTTTACTTTGGCTCCTCAATCAGCTTCAAATTATGTCTGGAGTGACAACTTTTTAACTGATTGATGTGGACCCATTTCTCATCTGACAGCTCTCCTTTGGGGATGCATATTCTGCAATTTGAAAGGGACTGCTCAAGGAGGGGAGGAATTTCCGCTCCTTAGTCTGGTTCCTTTGAAAACTGTACAAGTAGACCCTGTCTCCTACTTGGTATTCTTTTTTGGTTGTTTTTAAGTCATAGTGAGTTTTCATCCCCTCTGCCGATTTCTCCAGATTCCGCTGAGCATACTCAAAAGCATTCTGAAGGTGTTTTCTTAGATTCTCAACATATTCATGCGTTGTGGAGGCGTTTATCAGTGTCTGCTCTTGTGTTCTATAGAGCAGATGCTGAGGTAGCACCATTTTACATCCAGTCATTAGCTCAAATGGAGACATTTTGGTTGCAGAAGATGGTGTAGATCTGATGGCCATCATGACAAGCAATAATCGGATGTCCAAAATTGGCCCAGAATCTGCCACACACTTTTTGAGAATGCTCACAATAGTTTTATTGTACCTCTCAACTCCCCCACTAGAGGATCCGCAGTATGCAATATGAAGTTTCCTTTTTACCCCAAGTATCTCCCACATCTTTGTCATCACTACACTGGTCAAGTGACTTCCTCATTCTGACTCAATCCTTTGGGGAAGGCCAAACCACAAGATGATGTGGTTGATCATCAGGGTAGCTGCTGTTTCTGCCTTGCAATTTGGTGTCGGGAGACATTCCACCCATTTGGTGAACACGCATGTTACTGTTAACATGTACTTGTTCTCCTAATGGAGTGAATCACAGGCCCGATGAAATCTACTTGTAAATCTGACCAGTGTCATCCGCCTCTTCTGGAGGGGAGTTCGATGTGTGAGTGAACTTGGCTAACATTTGTGCACACACAAGACACCCCTTCAAATATGGGTTGAGGTCCTGCCCCATGTGTGGCCACTAAGCAACCTCCTGCAATATTTCTAGAGTAGTATGAAACCCCAGATGACTGGCTATGGCTGCGTCATGGGCGTGACTTAGCATCAGGCTTCGGAACGAAGTAGGTACCTCCCATTGGTCACATCCAGAGAAGGATCTCCTTACCAACAAACCATCTTAGATTCAGAACATTTGGGTAAACTTCATCAATACCTTGAGGTCTTCTTTCCCAATGTAATTGGTTTCTGTCAGAGGAAAGTTCACGGGGTCCTCAATGTGTTGGCAAAATTTCCCAATAATTGGATCCCTTTTTTGCCATAATTAAATCAGCATCTGGGGTCTCATTACTCCACTGGGCAGTTTACAGTTCATTGTGAGCATTTGCTGGGACCTGGTGACAGCAGTGACCTGGATTTCCCCCAGCAGGGACTCAATCTCAAGGAGATGCCCCTGCATGGCTCTGGTTTTGGCCAACTGATCAGCCAGGTCGTTTCTAGTTTTGTCTGGTCCCTCTATTCTGGAATGACCTTTAATCATTTTCCAATCGATGGTCATCCAATTAGAGGTGACCAGATCATCAATATTTTGTATGAGCTTGCCATGTTTAAGTGGTTTATTATTTGCACACAGCATGCCTTTGGTTTTCCAGTTGATCAGGTGCTCCACGAACCTGTTCCAACATAATCTGATTCGGTGATTATGACCAGTTCATGGAGTCGGTGTTGCACAGCAAAGAGGATGGCCTGGTGAACTGCCATCAACTATGCCACCTGACTACTGCGGCAACCAATTTTGTACCCAGCTGATGGTTCCGGGGCATCATTTACCCAGGCATTCCCTACGCCGGCCACCGGTTCCTTTTCCCCATTGTTGTCAACATGGTAGGAGCACCCATCCACATAAACCGTGGGCACCCCATCACACTTGTCTTCTTCATAGACTTTATGAGGGGGAATCAAGGTACGCCTCCATGTTGTCTTGGGTTTTGAGACTTTTGTACTCGAGACAGTTTTCTCTGGCACAATCATGCAAGTCAGCCAGACCCTGTGCAAGGAGACTCTTCTTGTTTTGGCCATATCTGACCTCCAAAGGAAAGCCTTGCATGGACAGAATCCAGGAAGTAATTCTGGAATTATTCACATTTCCTGCCCAGATTCTTTCACTTTGGAGGTATTGCAAAGGCTGGTGTGGAGTCTCCACTATGATGTGCTCCCCCTGGATGAACGGGCAGTAATTTTTCAATGCCCAAACCGTTGCCAGGGGTGCCTTCTCACAATCGTTGAATTTTTCCTCCAAAGAGTATAAAGTCTTGCTTGCATAGGAGATTACTTTATTGACCTCGTCCTGCTTTTGATGTAATACTGCTGTTAAGCATGTATTCAAGAACACCGTCTCCAAGAAGAACTCCTTGTTTTTTACAGGGTAAGCCAGACAAGGTGCTTGTGAGAGACTTCTTTTGAGTTGTTTTACTGCCTCGGCTTGTTCTGGACCCCATTCCCACTTGACCGCCCTCCCTTTAACAGATGGACCAGGGGTCTTGTGAACTCTGCATAATCCTCAATGAACTTCCTACTGTAGTTGGTCAGTCCAAGAATACTCCTTAGTTTACGCAGAGTTGTGGGGTCTTTCAGTTTTATTAGTGCTTCCACTTTCTTCGCCTGGGGACAGAGACCATCAGGGGTTATTTCATGTCCGAAGAATTTTACACGGGTCCTACACCACTGTGCCTTATGGAAGGACAGTTTTGCTCCGGCAACCCTCAACTGGGTCACAACATAGCGAATTTCCGCTACGTATTCCTCCACAGTTGAGCTTTTAATCAGGACATCATCCACATAGGCCAGGTTACCCCTTTTACCCAAGTCAGGCATGGCCTTGTTTAGGAAGATGTTGAATTAATTGCCAGAGTTTATGTATCCAAAGGGAGTCCGGGTCCATGTGTACTGCTGCCCCCGAAGGTAAAGGCCAGCTTGTACTGGTCCTCCCTACTGACGGGCATGGTCCAGTATCCATTGGTCAGGTCAATGGCAGTGTACACCTTTGACCCCTGGATCTGGACCAGCCCCTGGTCAATGTAGGGACATGTGAACCCGTTTGTTCAGCTCCCTAATGTCTGCGCAAAGTCTCCATTGGACATTTGGTTTTAAAATCCCCAGTACCGGATTATTAAAAGTACTGTGGACTGGATGAATCCCACAGAATGCTAGGGTTTTTATAATTTCTGTGAGGTCTCCATAGACGCGATTGGCAAGCGATATTGCCTCACGAATGCTGGAGTCATTCCAGGGTCCGTGGGAATTGAGGTAGTATGTATCTCGGTGCGACCACAGTCGTACGAGTCCACAGCAAAGATATCTTGAAAATCTAAAAACCCCTGTTTCAATTTTTGCTTTTGTTCTTCGGTCTCACAAACATCAGCAAGGTGGACCCATTCTTCAACCATCTGTCTGAAGCCTGGAAAGACCTCATGTTTTGCGATCTCAGGGGTCCTCTTCCAGCTGTGTGGAGAGGTCTCTAGTGAGGGTGTTGACCTGGACAGAGGGCTTCAGGTAGGAGATGCAGTCATTGTGGACTTGAAATATCACCTCATCCTTCCTGATGTCACAGGTCACCTCTTCCCCCCATAAGGGCAGGAAGAGTACACCAGGAATTCCCCCCTTGCCGGGTGAAGATCCTTTCTGGCGGTATGTCAACGTCACAGTCGTAGCAGTGATTGGGAATTGGTCCTATAAGTTCATTTCCTAAGTCCATGGAAAAATGCTGGTCATCAACTGCCATTCCAATATTGGTACCTGCACCCAGAGTGATACTCCTAGGGTCGCTTTATCCACCACCATTGGAATGGTGTTGTTTTCTACCTTAACTAATGGTGTTGGGTTTAACCCCAATCCCTGCTGTTGGAGATGGGAATTGAGGTGTACATAAGCGTCTGGATTCTGGAGTTTCTGTCCTCTCTTAATTTTTTAAGTCAAGTGGGAATTGTCGAGTCTGTCCAGGGATGGTGACCTCTTCTCCAATTTGAACTTCAACTGCATACGGTAGCAATTGAGCTGACTGAAATGCCTTTTCAGAATGATCAAACCCATAGGGCTGCCCCCCAGTCAGGACCAGGCCTTGTAATTTATGAGGTCCAAATTAAATGCAAACCGATTGAGAATGTCACGGCCTAAATGGAATGCAGCAGGGACCTCTCGCATGACCCAACAATGATGCTTTAGGCTTTTATCACCTATAGACATTTTGAGCATACAACTGCTAGGCGGGAGATGTTTGGAATTGGGAGTTTCCAAGCCCATTTCCCAGTTATCAATCAATTTAAATGTGGGAATGGCTGGATCTCTTGGGAGTTTCCTAAACAACGCTTCGCTGAAGAAGCTTTTTTCATTATTCAGGCACACTCTGGCGAGAACAGCCCCACCCTCCTCACTATACTGAATAGGAAGGAACAGCTGTTCTCTTATTTTCTGAATCTTAGCCAAACTTTGAGCTGGTTTTTTAATCACTTTTGACTACAGGACTTGGATTTTCAGATTGGGGATCGGTATAAAATGTCAAGGTATTTCCTTCCAGTCTGGAATGCCACTTGAAACTGGAAGGAAGGTTGATTTTCAGGAATGGAGAGGAGTTCCCATCACCAGTTTGTTGTCCTACAGCAATTACAGTAACATCAGGTATTTGATTGTTTTTGAAATGAAACTCAATTTGGTCAGATTTTTGTTCAAGCGTGTGGCATGTGCCATTTAAAATGACAAAGTTGATGCTTTGTTTTAATTTTATTGGCCGGTTAGCTTGAGTCCAGAGTACCTTATTCACACAACTTTTAGGGGAGACAACCTGCGAAGGATGTAATTCCCTAATAGAGAGGGGGTTCCCTAAGGAGTCACGACTATGACCGGGTGCTTCACCTTATGTCGCCCAATAAAATTTCCAATCCGCAGTCCCCTCAACAGGAATTTTATTCCCATCAAAGTTCTGGAGTTGTCCAGGAAGAGGAGTGAGAGGGATCTGATGTGTCTCCCCCTTCCTGAATTGAGCTGCTCATAGGCCCTTTTGAACAGAATGTGGCTTGGGATTAAGTGTCCACCAGTGCTAAAAATGCACATCGCCCCTGCACCTGGACGGGGGAGTACAACCTCCCTTCTTTCTCCTACAATGGAGCAAAGGAAATGGGCATTTTGGGCAAGCTGGGCAGTCAATTTCTTTATTTTGGACTCCGACACTGGGGGGTTTTGGAGAGTATTTTGTGTCAGAGTTCGGGAATCTGTAAAGAAAATTTGTCATCCTGAAATAGGTGGGATTTTGGAATCCCCCTTTCCCTTAGCTCTGTGCTGTTCCCCTTTACCTACTGGAAGTCACTAGAACCAGTTTGTGGGGAGGATCCCTCGGTGATCCTTAAGTACTCTGCATATCAATTTTGGTGTTCAGGGATCGGTGATTCTGAATCAGTCCCCACACCTACCCAGTCTAGGTTCTGGTCTCTTGGGACCCATTTTTCTTTGGGAGGAATTCCCCCGCCCCTGAAGGAGAAGACTTTCTTCCCAGAATCCTCCAAGGATTCTTCCCCTTCAAACTGGAGGACCCTGACTTCCTCCACAAAATGTGCCTTTTTGGTCTCTTTGTTTCTCCTACCCACCCTCTGTTCCGTGGGTTGCAGATTTGCGGAGGCAGGAGATTTGAGTTCTGGTTCTGGGGTCTCTAGGGGCTTTTTGTCATGATCTCTGCTTCCAAAAGGTCAGGGTTTTCCCAACTCCCTTGGAAGCAGATCCATAACCCAGGTTCCGAGTGCCAACCAGTCCCAATTGGGACCTTTTGGACCCAGTCCTGGCGCCAGTGGCACCAGGCTCATAAATATGCCCAGTCCCAGCGCTCGAAGCGCCGGGCTCATAATGCTTGGGTGGACTTACCTGCAGCAGACCATGCTGCTTACTTGCCTGCCAGTTGAGTCTCTGATCCTCTTCTGTTTGGAACTACTTTTCCTGTTGGGTGGGGCAGGAGCCACTCCCTAGATTCAGAACACTGGAACTCTTCTGGAAAGCAGGAACTCTTTTCTTACCTAGGCGTGGCTGTGGAAGGAGACACCTAAGCACTACAGGAGGCTATTTAAACCACACCCAATGGATGAATCTTGCTTTGCGTTATTCTGCATCCTCAGCAGCAGAACGCTCATCGTGTCTTCTGCATCCGATCCTGGGCCTAAGGAAAAAGGCTTACCATTCTGAATCCAGTCTTCAGCAACACCTATAAAGACAAGAAAGAACAGGTTACCATTACGGTCTTCAGTGACAGCTCTTCACTTACCTGGTCCATCGGCTGTCACCAACGCCTCGCGCTGCATTCCGGCATCTGAAAGACAAAGGCTTACCTACTCTTCGTGCGCTCCGGAGGTCTTCACACTGCATTCGGGCATCTGAAAGACAAAAGCTTACCAACTCTTCGCACGCTCCGGAGGCCTTCGGCGCTGCATCCCGCATCTGAAAGACAAAACAAGGTGCGTTTAAAGACATTGGGGAACTTTAATACTCACGTGCCATTACTCCTTTCCACATCTAACCCAGTGGGTATTCCGGCACCCTACAGCCGCCCCGAACTTGTACCTGCAAAATAAAAAGACAGTTAGAGCGCATCGTGAAGCAGGCAACAAGCGCTTACTTACGTGCTTCCAGGCGCTTCTATTCATCACACGGGCTCCATCTTCAACTCACTTCAACCCGCCATCCGCCATCGCCGGAACCCTGCAAAACAAGAGACATCATTACTAAAGACTTTAAAGACATTAGAATTACTCGAAACTTACCGTTCGTGCAGTAAACGACGGACAGCAGTTCTCTGAAGTCAAGAGGCCTGCTCCCCTTATCCAGTGAAGAAACTGGTTACAGCACCCTGCCTCGAGGCAGATGGAGAGCACGGCGTTCACTTACCTAAGGTGAGAGCGTTAACCTTTGGGGTTCTACAGGAGAAGAGAAAGGGAAGAAGAGAGAGACATTCAATAACCCAGTTCATTAATCCCACATTTTCTATCTGCAGACATCTTACCCTTCGAGCCAGACATACAGTGCACAGAGGTCCAGCCCAAAGAGCCAGCCGTGTGTTACACATCACCTTTGAAGATACGGTATACGCCCAGTCAAGACCGGCGCCTCTACGGGAATCAGGTGAGCGTTACAGAACGCAAGCCTACCACAAAACTCCCGTCCAGGCGCTATGGAAACCTCGGATACCGACCAGCTAGCCCAGTTACTTGGGGAACTAAGGGCAGAAGTGCATGCAGCCCGTCAGGAAACGAACGCTCTAAGAAGGGAACTGATTATTTCCAAGGAGCGAACAGATTATCTCGCTAGACAATTGCAACAGTCACAAGCCGGACAGACCCCGTTACCCGCATCTGGGGGAAATCTTCCTTCTACATCCTCTATGAATCCAGTGCAGATCAACCTACCTGGGAATGTACCTCTGGCTCCACCCGAACAATTTTCTGGTGACCCAAAGAGGTTTGCAGTATTTATCAATCAGTGCCGGTTGCATTTCTTATGCCGGCCAGCAGCCTTTCCAACTGATCAAGCTAAAGTAGCTTTCGTGCTTTCGTACCTTAGTGGCAATGCGGCAGACTGGTCGATCCCTCTAGTAAATCAAGATGATCCGGTCCTCCATGATTTTCAAGCTTTTCAGCTCAGTATGGAAAAACTGTTCGCAAGACATTCACAGGGGCAGGCCTTGGACAATGAGCTTCTTTCGTTGCGACAAGGTAATCAAGACCTTTTGGCTTATATTGCGTCTTTCAACAGACTGATAGTGGAAACACACTGGCCTGAGGACAAAAGGATTACGCTGTTTTATAGAGGTCTACGCGGAGAGCTCAAAGATGTGTTAGCCCAAGTAGTGAATCCCCCACAAGATTGTTCGGACTATATAGACTTAGTCGTTCAAATAGATCACAGACTGCAGAACAGGAAGGCCGATCGTTCCAAGTTTGATGCTCGAGTATTTTCCAAACCGCCAACTCCTTCCAAAGCAGTAGACTCCGGGGAACCCATGCAAATAGGGGGTCTGAAAGGTCCTCTAACACAAAAGGAGCGGGAAAGGAGAAAACAGTTGCAATTATGCCTCTATTGCGGAAACTCAGGGCACTTTCTTCGAGACTGTCCGGTGAAACCTGCCAAGAAGGCAGTAGGAGCTGCAGTTACCAAAGTTACAAACTCTGAGCAGGGAAACGACCTCGCCCGACAAGAATAGAGGTCCTCTTGCCGAGCGTGAAAACCAGTTCCGTGACCTCGCATTTCGTGATATCTATGGTCCTCATCAGCCCTGATAATCCGGATCGATTACATGCAATTGAAGCTTACGTCGACAGCGGTGCCATCGGCAATTATGTGGATCATGAAATAGTTTTGAGGATGAATCTAACTCTTTGTCCCAAGGCTGTAATGGACGTCATTACTACGGTGGATGGTACGGAGATAGCCTCCGGGCCAGTAACGCATACCACTCAAGAAGTGACGCTAGTAAGTCAAGATGAACACCATGAGAAGATCGTGTTCGATGTGATCAAGGCCCCTCAGTTTCAGATTATTCTAGGAATACCTTGGTTAGAGAAACACAATCCTCTGATCGATTGGCGAGCAAGAACGGTCCAGTTTCCAGAATGTGTCTCTACTTGTCACCCTCCACCTGGTGTTGCACTGGCAGCAATTTCTTCAGAGACTCCCCAGTTACCTCCCGAATACCTAGAATACCAAGATGTTTTCCGGAAGGATCAGGCTAACTCTCTACCTCCTCATAGGTCTTATGACTGCCAGATCGACCTGATACCTGGATCTACTCCTCCTTGTAGTAGAATTTATGCCCTCACCGAGCCTGAGAACCTTCACCTTCGACAATACCTGGATCAATACCTGGAAAATGGGTTTATTCGTCCTTCCAAGTCCCCTGCTTCTTCAGCTTTGTTCTTCGTTCCAAAAAAGGAAGGAGACCTTAGAACTTGTATAGATTATCGCTCCCTGAACCAGATCACCGTTAAGAATAGATATCCGTTACCTTTGATCCCTGAACTCCTGGACCAAGTCAGAAAAGCATGCATATATACAAAGCTGGATCTTAGAGGAGCTTACCACTTGGTACGAGTAAAAGAGGGCGATGAATGGAAGACGGCCTTCCACACCAAGTATGGGCTATTTGAATATCAGGTCATGCCCTTCGGACTTTGTAATGCCCCGGCCGCCTTTCAATATTTTATGAACGATGTCCTCAGAGAGCTCATAGATGTGTGTGTTGTTGTTTACATTGACGACATCCTCGTTTATTCTTCATCGGAATCTGAACATCGGAAACACGTGAAAATGGTCCTCGAAAGATTGCGTCAACACAAACTTTTCGCTAAGTTGGAAAAATGTGTTTTCAACGTGACTGAAGTTGAATTCTTGGGATTCATATTATCACCTGGCGGAGTGCGTATGGATTCAAAGAAGGTCGATGCAGTTCTCAAATGGCCATCACCATCCTCCGTAAAAGGTGTGCAAAGCATGTTAGGCTTCGCTAACTTTTACCGCAGGTTTATCCCCGAATTCTCTCGAATAGTCCAGCCCATCACTGCCTTGTTAAAGAAAAACAAACGTTTTGAATGGTCTACCGAGGCGGAACAAGCTTTCCAGGATTTGAAGACTAAATTTATCTCTGCACCAATCTTAAAACACCCTCGCCCCGAACTCCCCTACATCGTGGAAACTGATGCTTCAAGCCTTGCCATGGGGGCAGTTCTATCACAAAAGGACCCGGTAACCAATCAGTTGCATCCCGTGGCATTTTGGTCCCGCAAATTCTCGCCTCCTGAAATCAATTACACGATTACTGACAAGGAACTTCTGGCTATCATGCCTGCCTTTAAGGCTTGGCGGCATTATCTGCTGGGGGCCCGACACACCCTTACTGTGATTACGGATCACCGAAACCTGCAATATTTGAAAACCGCAAAAGCCCAATCCTCTAGACAACTCCGTTGGGCATTATTCTTTGCCGAGTTTGACTTCATAATTACCTATCGACCTGGTACAAAAAACGGTAAAGCTGATGCCCTTTCTCGGATGGGAGTGGAAGAACACTTGATCAACCCTAAACCTGTACCAATCATTCCCGAACAAAGAATTCTGGGTGTAATCGCCACAGAATCCATAGAGGAAGTTAAGGATAAAGCCAGGCAACTTGTAACTCCAGCAGACATACAGAATTGGCATCTGCAGGGAAAGGACTTTGCAGTAAAGGACAACTTATTGTATTTCCAAGAACGATTATACCTACCCAGCACAGATTTACAGAAAAAAGTAATCTCTTGTTATCACGATTCTTTAATGGAAGGACATCCCGGTATGGCCAAGACCTCAGAAAAGATCAAGCGCTACTTCTGGTGGCCGTCTTGGAAAAAAGACTTTATAATGTCCTGTGGCGTATGCGCCCAAAACAAGAGTCAAAAGGAAAGACCAGCAGGCCTCTTACGCCCTATTGACATCCCACCTCGCCCTTGGCATACGCTTTCTATGGACTTCATCACCGATCTACCTCCATGCTCCGGATACAATACGATTCTAGTAATCGTGGACTTATTCTCCAAGATGGCGCATTTCATTCCGCTCAAAGGCTTGCCAACAGCAGCAACTCTGGCCCGAGAATTTCTCGAAAACATCGTCCGACTGCACGGTTTTCCTTCGGTTCTAATTTCGGATCGAGGTAGTCAATTTATTTCTCATTTTTGGAGAAGTTGCTGTCGGTCGGCTCAAATTGATGTGAGACTATCGACCAGTCACCACCCTCAGACCGACGGACAAACCGAGAGGACCAATCAAACTCTGGAACAGTATTTACGCTGCATGCTGCAACAAACTGAAAAAACTTGGAAAGACATCCTTTGGATAGCCGAATATGCCTACAATAACTCTGTCCATTCGGGAACTGGGAAAACCCCGTTTTTTCTTTTGTACGGCAGTCACCCTCGAACCTCGGAGTTGGATCCCCTCCAAGATCTTGAAACACCAGCAGTAGACTACCTGCATTCTACAATCACCCAAGCCTTTGAGGAAGCTGTTTCTCACCTTCAAAGGGCTAAAGAACAATACAAGAAAGGAGCAGATCAACATCGGAAGGAAGCCCCTCAATATCAAGTAGGGGATCAAGTCTGGTTATCCACCAAATATCTACCTCTAAAAGGGCCACGCACATTCAACCCAAGATACCTTGGTCCCTATTCCATCACTACCATAGTAAACCCAGTAGCGGTCAAGTTGGACTTGCCCCCGCACATGAAGATACATCCGGTCTTCCACGTCTCTCTATTAAAACCCGTGCAACCTCAAACCCGACAAAACCTATCCTAGTTGATGGAGAACTCGAGTTTGAAGTCAAAAGCATTCTGGACTCCAAGATCTCCAAATCTAAACTATTCTACCTAATTGACTGGAAAGGTTACGGCCCCAAGAAAGATCCTGGGAACCTGCTGAATATGTCCACGCTCCTCGCCTAATCAAAAGATTTCACCGAACATTTCCTGACAAGCCAAAACCCCCGGAGAAGCCCGGTTTGGGAGGGGCCTTGAGGGGGGGTACTGTCATGATCTCTGCTTCCAAAAGGTCAGGGTTTTCCCAACTCCCTTGGAAGCAGATCCATAACCCAGGTTCCGAGTGCCAACCAGTCCCAATTGGGACCTTTTGGACCCAGTCCTGGCGCCAGTGGCACCAGGCTCATAAATATGCCCAGTCCCAGCGCTGGAAGCGCCGGACTCATAATGCTTGGGTGGACTTACCTGCAGCAGACCATGCTGCTTACTTGCCTGCCAGTTGAGTCTCTGATCCTCTTCTGTTTGGAACTACTTTTCCTGTTGGGTGGGGAAGGAGCCACTCCCTAGATTCAGAACACTGGAACTCTTCTGGAAAGCAGGAACTCTTTTCTTACCTAGGCGTGGCTGTGGAAGGAGACACCTAAGCACTACAGGAGGCTATTTAAACCACACCCGATGGATGAATCTTGCTTTGCATTATTCTGCATCCTCAGCAGCAGAACGCTCATCGTGTCTTCTGCATACGATCCTGGGCCTAAGGAAAAAGGCTTACCATTCTGAATCCAGTCTTCAGCAACACCTATAAAGTCAAGAAAGAACAGGTAAGCATTACGGTCTTCAGTGACAGCTCTTCTCTTACCTGGTCCATCGGCTGTCACCAACGCCTCGCGCTGCATTCCGGCATCTGAAAGACAAAGGCTTACCTACTCTTCGTCCGCTCCGGAGGTCTTCACACTGCATTCCGGCATCTGAAAGACAAAAGCTTACCAACTCTTCGCACGCTCCGGAGGCCTTTGGCGCTGCATCCCGCATCTGAAAGACAAAACAAGGTGCGTTTAAAGACATTGGGGAACTTTAATACTCACATGCCATTACTCCTTTCCACATCTAACCCAGTGGGTATTCCGGCACCCTGCAGCCGCCCCGAACTTGTACCTGCAAAATAAAAAGACAGTTAGAGCGCATCGTGAAGCAGGCAACAAGCGCTTACTTACGTGCTTCCAGGCGCTTCTATTCATCACACGGGCTCCATCTTCAACTCACTTCAGCCCGCCATCCGCCATCGCCGGAACCCTGCTAAACAAGAGACATCATTACTAAAGACTTTAAAGACATTAGAATTACTCGAAACTTACCGTTCGTGCAGTAAACGACGGACAGCAGTTCTCTGAAGTCAAGAGGCCTGCTCCCCTTATCCAGTGAAGAAACTGGTTACAGCACCCTGCCTCGAGGCAGATGGAGAGCACGGCGTTCACTTACCTAAGGTGAGAGCGTTAACCTTTGGGGTTCTACAGGAGAAGAGAAAGGGAAGAAGAGAGAGACATTCAATAACCCAGTTCATTAATCCCACATTTTCTATCTGCAGACATCTTACCCTTCGAGCCAGACATACAGTGTACAGAGGTCCAGCCCAAAGAGCCAGCCGTGTGTTACACATCACCTTTGAAGATACGGTATACGCCCAGTCAAGACCGGCGCCTCTACGGGAATCAGGTGAGCGTTACACTTTTCACCGGTGAGTAAGGAAGCGCCCTTTAGGACTTTGCACCCCCCTTCCTCCCATGCCTCCTCCTCTGGAACCAGTGGGTTATCAGGGTTCTCTCCCCTTCATTGTTCCAGGGTGCCAGACCCTCGGTTTGAGGTATTCTGAGCCACCATGTTCATCTGAGGGTTCTGCTGAGCCCTCAACATGCGACTCAGATCCTGGGTAAGGGGGCCCATTTGGGGGGCACCATACCTGAGTTCCACCTGCTTCGCATTGATCAGAGGGACTTCTCTGCCTCTGATTTGGTTGGTTTTGGGAAGGTGTATTTTTAGGCCCCCCCCATTTCTAGGTCCAAAATGGGGGCAATCTTCACCTCTGCCACCTTGGCAGCAGCAGGGGTGTTGGTTGGTTTTGGTTGTATTTTTGTTGTTTTCTACAGGTTTTTGGACCTAGTAGATCCGGGTAGCTTGCTCTATTACACAGTCTAGGGTCCTGTCATCATGGAAATCCCTTACCAACTGTGTCATGATGTATTTTGGTAGTGCATGAAAGTGGGTATTTATAAATTCCCTACTATTCGTGCGCACCGGCCTAGTAGTTTGCGCAAATGCCAGTTTTAGTTCCTGAACAAATTCTCTTGGGGCCTGATCCTCTCCACACTGCAGATTGTAGGCCGCTTTGCGGGCCTCCTGGGGTTTTCTGTGCGTGGAGAAGTGCTTCAAGATGGCCACCTTGTAGGTGGTAAACCATGAATGGTTCTGGTCTTCCAGAAGCGCAAATAAGCTGGAGTACTCTGGGGAGAACGTCCATTTGGAAAATTCTATACAATTTCAATTTGTTTAAATGTCAAAAGATGTCATCATCTGTTCATATAGGTCCAAATGCTCCCAGACAGAATATTTGGCATTCTTGTGGTACAAAGTCATGAAACATCTAATAGCTTTAATCTGTTTAATGGGGTCTTTCACCAAAGTCGTCTTTTGTTTACTAGCCTTCTTTTGCCGCTGCACATTCGCCCTCAGACTCAGAGCTCCTGCTTTTTGAGGTCCCATTCTTATCCTCTAGGTACTCCCTAATTCTATGAGCTTGGGAGTTTCTCCCAGAATGATGGGGCCTAGTCTCATCTCACCTGTTGTGCCTTGCGCTCTCTGGGTCACTCCCCTTCGAATACCTCTTTCGCACAGGAGAGTAGTCTTCTGACACCTCCCTGCTTCCAGGATTGAGGGAGAACTCCTCCCACCTCCCTGATTGGGTGGAGGTTTTCAAAATACTCTTTTGGGGCCTCAACTCAGACTCTTTTTTCTCTGCAATGTGAACCAAGTGGTTCCTCTGTTGCTGATGTTTCTGCAAGTCTAGCTCCCTGATGTTCTCGTCATAGTAGCTATCCTGGTCAGATCCATCAGCCAAGACATTTTTTAACCTGAATAGGGACGCCCGTCCATCAGTCTCTGATGGGCGCTGACCTGTCAGCTCAATCATGCTAGGCCTATTTAAGTCTGGCTGCTTCGTGGTTTCTGGCTCATGTGAACCCGTGGACATGAAGTCAGCAGTGCCTTTGGCATACACGGTGGTAAATGGATTTGAGGCCCTTGGTACAGAGGGCATCACACTGTGATCAGGGGTTGCCCTGGCACTTTCTTCCTGGGGTCTCTCAAGTTTTGGTTCAACCTAGCACACTCTTTTTCAAACTTACCAAGGTTTTCCTTCTCGCTGTCACGACCCGTGACCCAGAACCCCACTGGCATGGTCACATGCCAGGTAGGGTTAGGGCTCTGGGTTCATTTTGGGCCCCAAGGGCCTTGCATTGTCACTGGAGACTCTCTGGCGCCAGGCTCATATTTGGAATGGGACTTGAAGGGACTACTTTTCATATGGAGGCATGCAGCCAACATGGAGGGACCCACACAGTCTAGTCCCTAAGAACCAGACTGTGCGGTGCAGTGTTTTAGGGTGTGGTAGCCCAGACTACTTTACCTGGACTACTTTACAGGGTAGGCTATATAAACCACACCCAAGCTAAAAAACGCGCTTCGCGTTATTCTGCAGCCAGCAGCGTAACGCTCACCATGTTCAGAGACCAGCACTCTGCGTTCCTGGAATCACGGAGTCTTCCATCCTTCGATCCCAGCTGCTCGCAGTCTTCCATTCCGTTGGCAGCATCTTCAGGACATCGCGCTTGCACCGGAATGAAGCACCCGGGGAGGAGAGAAAAAGGGACAATGTTAAACAGGTTACCCACGGCAAGCTCAGCAGTAACCAAAATCTCCTCACCTGGCTGGGCATATCTTGGCTGGTTCCGCTCCGGAAAACACTGCACGCCCAGAAAGACCATCGTAATCTGAAAAGAAATAAAGAATACAGGTTAGCCCAAAAAGACATTTGCGCGCCACACTTTGCGCTGTACCTACCTTTCTTCATACGCTCCACGTCCATAAATCCCGGCAGGAGCCGAACCCAAGAAGCGCACCCAGCGAACCTCTGCATACCTAAGGGGGAAACAATCAGGGAAAGACATTAATAGCCCACAAGAAAGCAAAGGCCCTCAAAGACTACTATAATCGAACTTACCTCTTTAAAGACACTTGAATGAGTTGGCATCAGTGAAGTTAACTCGGTCGCTTCAACCCGCAGAAACTATGTGCCCCTGCGCAGAAAGCAGGATGGAGAGCACGCCAGACATCATAACAAGGTGAGGGGGGGGCCTTCAGGTCTAGTCCAAGGCGCTGGTTGGAGGAAACAAAATCTGAACCTAAGCCCAGCCCTCCTGTGTTTTCAGGCCCACCTGCCATAGATGACATCATCCCGAAATACGGTAACCAGGGCATACAGGCGTCCCCGTGGATATCAGGTGAGCGTAACACTCTGCCCCTACCGCTTGATAGTAGGCAAAGGCCTGGACCTTTTGCTCTGCTATCAGGGCTTGACTGACCTTTATTACCCTCTCCTGCGCTGCTACCTGGCTCTGGAGTAACCTGTTCTCATCACAAAGGGCCTCATTGTCTTTTTGTGCTTCTTGCATTGCCTGGGAACACTGAGAGCATTTTTGTTGCAGAAGATACATCTCCTGTCTCTGAAAATGTTTGGCTTCTATGGCCTGCTCTAGATCAAGTTCCATTTGACTCCTATGTCCCATTACATTTTCGTACTCTGCTTTTAGGTCAGTCAGTTCCTGAAGGTCTGACTCCCTTCTCCCCAGGTCTGTCTTTAATTTGCACACTTCCTGGCCTAGGGCATCCTTTTCCTTATACAGGGTGCCCATCTGTTCAGTCAGGTTATCCCTCTGTTGCTTTATGGCTCCTAACGTCTGGTGTTCTTGGTCAAATTCTGTTTGGGAATGAACTATTTCAATTACTAATTTATTATTCTCCTTGTCCAATTTGTCAATCCGTTTTTGTAGAGCGTCCATGTCCTCTAAGTACACTCCATTATATGTTATTTGTTGCTTTAATTTGTGTTGACTCTCTTTCAGGGAATCAACCTTTTCCTGACACTCTTCTTTTAATGTAGCTAATTGGGCCTCTTGTTCTGAGATGGTTTTTTGCTGTACTGCCAACTCCTCTTTTAACTGTTGGATAAGGTTTCTTAATTCTACCTTAGAATTGTGGCTCTCTCGCAATTTTTTTTCTACCTTCTTTAATTTACTCTGGGTTTGATTTAAGAGGTCAGACTTGTTTTGTGCCGAAGTTATACTTCCTTGGTATTTTTCTTCCATAACTGTCAGGTAGAAACATATATGTACGCAGTGAGTTGGGCCATTTTAAGCTGCTCCTCTTTGATATTCTGAGTCATGTAAAACTCAGTCAGGGCTTCATATAACAGGCCACTGTCCTGCCACACATCTGTGCTTGTGGAGGTGACCTGTTGCATCATGCTGGATAGCCAGGCTTCCTCCTCTTGCTCTGCCTTTCCCCTCCAATGAATAGTTTGGGCAGAAGGTGCTGCCCAGCCATGGTAATCTCCACAATGCTCATTATGAAAAGTGTTCTTCCTTTCTTTATTGATTTATGCAAGGACAAATCTGTACCCTGCTCTTGCACAGTTTAGGATTAACCTTACTTTATTTTTACACACAGGCCTGATACTTAGGGTATACATTTTGGGATGGCGCCTTTTGCAGTGTAACACAGTTTTCTAACCACAAAAAGTATCACTACCTTTTCTGGGTTACACTGCTGTATTAGACTGTCACAGGTGGAAAACCTAAGCTCAATCATGGCATGAGCCCCCAACGTATAACGGATTTAGAACACGGCACACTCCAGCCATGGACTCTTTCCACTGACAATAAATGTGGCGCACACTAAAAACGCTTTTTATCTTTATTGATTCTCGGGTTCTACTTTGAGAAGACACCCAACCCGTCTCACACCCACCTTAACAAATACCCAGTGTCGCAATGGACTATGAACCAGGCCGGAGTGTAACAATTAAATATTTATTAATTTTTATAATTCAAAGAAAATCAAGCAAATCAAAATGTACAACACCAGTCACCACCACTGTGGCTATACAATGCAAAAATCCTACAACACAATTAATTCAAATTCCTACCATCATCTATATGAACATTTAATAGAAATCAGAAGCAAAATTTATTTTCTTCAAAATGCCAGATGGCACACAGGATATGCACTCCCCCTGCAACACTTCCCCCAAACACCTACTTACGAAATTCTTTGTGGAGGGAAAGTAGTGGCAAGGAGTCAGTATAAAGAGGGAACAATCGATTTTTAAATTCAACCCTCCACCCCAGGATGGGAGGCCAAAGAAGAAAATGAAAACCTTCAAAAGGAGTAAAATGGCATACTCAGATTTTACATATTACTTGTATCTCAGTTCACAATTGCAGTAGGATAGCTATGACAGAAATGTGTGTGGCTGCACTTAAATGACAAGACAGACTACTGAACAGGACACCAAAGCAACGTGACACAGGTAAGAAAATCGATTTTGGGAGGAAAACAATGCAGAACAAAAATTTCTTATTTTACACAGGCTTTAAAATGACAAGCAGCTAAGAAAAGGGGCTTAGCTGTCAAAATCGGAAATCGTTTTTTGGATGAGAAACAAGGGCACATAACAGACAGGAGTCTGAGGGAATCTTCTTAATGGGACTATGTTTGGGTTTTTTTATGGGAAAAGTGCAATTCAGAATATAGAGAAAAGCAAAATACACATTCAAATTTTCTGTAGGATGCAAAATTAAAAGAGAAAGAGATGAAGTTATTGTTTTTGGATTGGGTGAGGTGATACTTACAAGGTAAACTTGAGTTTGGGATTGTGGACAGCCAGTGAGGTCTTTGGACAGCGGGGCCAAAGGATCTGGGCACTAGGACAGCGGGGTCAAGAGATCTGGTCCCTGGGACAGCTGGGTTCCCATGGAGGGGATCAGCTGGGCAAGGTCTAGTCACTGTTGACAGCGGGATGCTTCAGCTGCGGTTCCTCTTTTCTCCCTGGATTATTGGGTATGCCTGGATCTGCAGGGGTGGTTCTGCCTGGATCTGGATGATCCTGCCCGGATGAGATCAGCTGCATCCCAATATGGTTTTTGAGTTTTTTAATCTATTAATCCCCTGTGTCTCCCTGTCTCCCGCTTAGAAAGCCAGAATGACATCATAGAATTTTACAACCTGGGGGGAGAACTCTGGAATTAACCCTCCGCTGGGATAGGCCAGGCTCCTGGTGTTCCCTCCTCCCTCCAGGTTGATTGGTTCAGGGGAACTGGCATCATTTTATATGTGTGCATTTGTGACTTCCTTTGTCTCACAAAAGTTACTTTTAACAAAAATAAGTTATTAAGCAATACTTCAAATCTATCATAGTCACCATCATAAGAAAGAGATATGCAGTTTCCATATTTTAAAGGGAATCGGACAGTCTGATCACCAACTCTGGCCAAGGTTATCATCGCTTTTTGGCTCAATTTTACCATTTTTAGAAGACACATAATATTTAAAAATCTGCCAGTGGCTACATATCTTCCCGACATCATTTCGCATCTTTCCACTTAGTTTCATAATTCTGCCATGTATAATTCACCTTAAAATGTATTTTTCCTGCCATTCTAGTTTCCTAGGTGCTAGAAACATGCACCCGGTCTCATTATGCTTGTGTAAAAATCACATGAAAACTGTCACAATATCACATTGCTGCTTATTCAGATTGCGGGGAAAAATGTCTTAAAGTATAAATGTCCTCTATTGTCAATGGGCCAAATTTGTCACAGATGTGGGTGGTGCTACAAACCCCCACAGCAACTGTCTTCCCCATGGTCAGTCTGAACAAAAGGTTTCCATTATGCTGTTTGAAGCCAGGCAGTTGGGCTGGGGAGGGGTGTCAAAGGGAATCACACCTCTTGGTGAAAATGCTTGTTCTCTTTGGGTCCTTTGTTCCTTTCTGTAAGGATGCCGTCCAGTCTGACGAGGCCACAAACTCCCACACTTTGGCCCCTTCATATGTCCATGGGGGCTGTTTCACTTGTGGAGGTAATTTTTTTCCCATGGAAGGCAGGGTACCTTTGAAGTAAGTGCCTTGCCAAACCTGTTCTGCTGGTTTCCAATTTTTTTTCTTTCTTTCAACAGAAACCAAGTCTCTTTGGGAATAAATATAATGTACATTTCAGGGCAAATCCCAGCCCCCCGTCCCCATATATTTAATCCCATTTCTGTGTGAGCACATGCTGTAATTGCATTTCACTTTCAAAGGACAAAAGCACTGTTTTACACGTGGGTTCATTTTTTTTAATGTCAAATTACAAATGCGGTTTTTGAAGAACATAGTTTCACTTCAGTTCTCCTTCTGGAGGGCTTTTACAGATCTCGTCAATTTCTGGACACAGAGAGATATACTGCCAAGCATTTCTTTGAAATTGACATGAGAAAAAGTAACACTGTGTCATTTATTTCATTTATTTCATTTACTGCAGTTTGTGCGCAATGGTTTATAGAAAAAGAAAACACAAGCCGTGTTTAATTGGAAAACCAAAATCTTTGCCTTTCAAGTGATTTCCCAGTACATCAGCTGTTCTGGAAATGTATTGCCTCACATCTTGGTACTCAGCAGAAGTAAAGCATGCCAGGATGGGTTTCCATGAAGGGCACAACTTTGTGATGTTTGAAAAGGAAATCAAGAGCAAATTGCAAAGCCGTCTTGGATGTCATGTATGCAGCTTTAGTTTTCAGAAAACAGAACAGCAAATGTGGTGCTGTTCTGCATGCAGGTCATTTTCAGATTATTTCAAATGGAGGTAAAACAATGCAGAGCACTTCTTTTGGTGGCATTTTTGTGTTTAGTGCTCGCCAGATATATGTGCCATGGAAAGAAAAGCGCTGCTGTTTTTCAGCATTATTTCCATGCAGTTTTTGTCTGAAGGGGATTTCTGCAAGGGCCTCAAATGTACCCCACATATCAATATGTTCCAAAAGGGCCACACCATTTCTTTTACTTTTCACAGTACACTTTTCACAGTACACATTTCCTGGTACACCTTTTTCAGTGCATTTCTTTCACAGTAAACTTTTCACAGTACACTTTTGTCTTCATTTCTTTATTTCAGTTCCTAATTTCCTGTACCACCATTCATTATTATTACTATTCCCTTGTCCTACCCGTCTACCATTCTAATTCTAGTGCTTAGTGTTCACTACTTTCCTTCACTTCTATTTTCTATTCCCTTATTCTGTCTAGTATATTACTATTCTATTTCCCAGTTCATGATTTCCCATCCTACCTATCTTCGTTGATCTTTTTTCTGTTCTAATTCCAAACCCTATCCTTCTTCCCCCCGCACCCAGATCCATGCCCCCCAACTACCAACCACCCCTTTGTGGCTTAGTCTCTTCCTCCTCACCCAGTGCTTCCCTCATACAGTTTCTTCCCTTTCCACTGCCCATTCCTTCCATATTCAGTTCTATCTATTCCACAAGTTGCCTGCCCCCCTACCCCACTGGTTCTAGCCATTATCCCCCAGCAAGTTATTTCACCAACCGCCTAATTCCACTCAGCCGTGCCAACTTTTATCCCCCGAGCCCTTTCAGTCCCCCACTTGTCACTTTCCCCTAGGTACTTCCCCTTCCCCATTTTCTTTCCTTATCCATTCCTTCCTTAACCCACCCTCCTTATCCATACCCCTACTTCTTTCTTTACCCAAACCCAACTGTAACACCTTCTTCTCATTTCCCCTTGACTTCCCTTCCCTTTTTCCCAGTTTCCATTGTCCCCCCCACACATTTGAGGTTGGAAGGACTTCCGAGCCCCCTAACGCCTCCCCCTTTACCCAGGGCCTCCCCTGAGTCTAGTGCTCATGGGCACTCTTACTTCTAAGCTATTGGCTGTGCAGTCCCCTATGAGATCTGTCAGTACTTTTCCAAGGGATCACCATATAACTCTGCTGGGCGTTTCTGAAACAGAAAAACACAAACAATTATTAAGACAATAAAGAATATATCTGTAGTGGGATGGGTGGGTGGGATTTCCACTATTCTGTGAGGGGGAGCAGGACCAAATGAGGGCACTTGGGGTTGGAGGCTTTATATAGCCTGCACCTCTCTTGGTCCAGCTCCGCTTCCCCCCTTGATCGCCCCTTTGTAATGTGCATCCTTGTGCCGCTCCCCCCGCCTATTGTCGGCCCTTCTTTGTTTCCTTGGGCAGCTGGGTGGGAGCCCCCCATAAGGGCGGCGGCAGCCATTTGCCGCCCCGTGGTCAGCGCGTCCACCCGCCATAGCAGGGACATCCCACAGCTGCGCCTCCCCGGACGCTGGCACCCTTACCACATTCATACACCCCACCCACTTAGACCTCCAGGTGGTTCGTTGGAACAAAGAGGCAAGAAATAGTCACAGTGCATGATATGGATGAATAGGCATAGTCCAATATAACAATGACAGAGATAACACAGCTTGATGGAGTGAAGCTAGGGGTCTTGTGTGAAGAAACAGGTTTTCTGTTTTTTGCGGAAGAAGAATAGCGAGGGGTCAGATCGGAGTGAGAGATATTATAAATGATTCATGGGTAAGCCCTCACAGAGTGGGGAATGTTTTCTGTCGAGGGTCCTAAACATTTCCTCAAATTAGCACGAGTGACTGAGTATAGCCAAGAAGAATTAAGAAATGTTCAGGAGGAGGTTACCCTACACCAGAGAACATTTTTTTTTTAAATATATCCAAACATAATGTGTTTTGCAGCACAGTTTTTGAGAAAAATGCGGTAAACTATTTACAGTTGGTTCTCTAGGGTAAGACTTGTAAATGTCATGTCTTGAACAGTAAACTACATAGAGGCACTTATTCACTTTTCACAAGGCTGCATTTAAAACCTCGCTATGCCAGTATTGGTCAGTGTATATTTCTTCCATAAGGCTTCATCAACAACCTATCTATGTCAGAGAAGTGCATTAAAATCACATACATGAATAAGATGCCACAACCTGTCTATGCCAGTAAGCATTATTGACATATATAGGTGGTCGCAGCAGTGTCGTGCAAGTTATTTAAAGTTAAAGGTCACTTTAAAAACACATGAATGAAGCTACTCTTGCAGTTAATGGTAGATTTAAATTACACGTATGAAGCTTCTGCTAGAACCTATCTATGCGAGAAATGGTCACTGTAAGTAGCATGCATGAAGCTGATGGCCCAACCTATTAATATCAGCAGTCTCAGCTAGGCATTTACAGTGAACAGACCTAACCTAGACACACACTCTAAGACAGATTCTAACATACATACACGCAGAGCCACAGATTTACTTAACTAGTTATACACACACAGTGCACAGTCAAACACAGAAGCATACATACACATAACACACAAAACAAAAGAACACATACACCCTCTCCCTCTCTTCTGTAATGTCACCAAATGAGACAAATTCAGGTGCGCAGCACCAACGTGCACAGGAAGGACTTGGAAACCCAGGGCCAGCCATTATTAAAGTCCTTCTAGTGCATGCGAGCACGCAACAACCTGGTTGGCTGTTTCTGTATCCAGTTGCTCTGACAAATCAATTCCGGGCAGCAGTGGTCCAGGGGTGAATATCGGTTTCTAAATGAGCAATCAACCTCAGATTCCTTCTAGTACACCAGAAGTACACCAGAAGTGATATGAACAGATTGGAACCATAAGCAAATTATAAACCTCCTTGTCCAATTGTATTAACGTGGCCAGAACGGTAGGCTTATCTCTGAAAGGTCGTGGATCGTTGGTTAGTTGCAACACAGCGAAAAATGCAATTATTACCCAACGATAAAAGGGACTGTCCAGTCGAGGATGTATACACATATTTACTTTACAACAGTCAGTTCTAGCACCCTACGAAATACAACCTACACTGCTGTCATGGTTTATAACACAGCACACACCAGTTAGGGAACTCCTTCCCCTACAATGGATGTAGCGCACTGTAAAATGCTGTTTATTTTAATATACTATGGATTCTTTTGGGTAGGCCTCCAACCCATTTCGCACCCAACCGCCACAAACATCCCATGTCACAATGGACTAGGAACCAGGCCGGTGTGTATCAATAAGATATTTATTCATTTATTATTTACTGAAAAAGGAAAATCAACCAATTTCACAGCCACCAATGTTGTGGCAACACTAATGCAATGATCTGTACAGAACAATTAGGTTAAGATAGCCCACTATAATTCACACAGTTCTTTAATGGACAAACAGAAAAAAATATGTTTTACCAATTCATAGCACCAACGGTTTAGCACTCCCCCCTGTAACACTCACCCCCAAACATCAGCTAAACTTGATTCCTTTGAATGGAAGGCAGTGGCTAGAAGTATGAATAGAGAGAGAAAATCAGATTTGGGGTATAGCCCACCACCACAAGATGGGAAGCTAGCAAAGAAAGTGAAAACCTGTTTTTGGAGCAAAATGGCAGAATGGGATTTCGATTATTATTCACAACTGCTAGGGGACAGAATGAAAGGAGATTTGTATTGCTTACACTTCAGGAGATTGGGAAAGTTTATAGAATACTAATCAACACACCAGGGCAAGAATAGACGAAGTGGGAAAATCAGTTTCGGAAAAAAGCAAGTGCAAAATGGAAAAAGACATTGGCAAATGGAAATTCGTTTACACTGGGTTTACAATGACAGGCAGCTCAGCAAAGGGGTTTAGCTTACAATAGGAAAATCGGTTTTCAATGACAAGGGCAGAGGCACATAACAGGTAGACTTCTAGGCAAAAGGGATTGCTCACAATGGAACAAAGGTTTGGGGTTTAATAGGACAGATGCAAATGGTAATTTGTTTGGTAATGCACACAATACACAGACAAATTCGGTTATCAGCTACAAGGAAGCTAATTCTTTTGAGGCAACGCTTTAATGGCTAGAATAATTAAATGCAACACCATGTACAAGATGGTTAATTTTGAATTTCAACAATCTTCTACCATGACTTTCATAGAGGGAATACATTGATTTACTTAAAAATATAGTAAGGAGTTACACAGACACTGAGACGTTTTTCAAAGGAGATAATATATATATAATATGCTAATATGCTAATATACACAAGCAAAGAAGAGATTCTTTTATGGGAAGGTGACAGAATTACACTGGCAATTTTTGGGGGGGTTTCAATGGTGTTTTCAATTGGAGAAATATTGGATGCAGTGCTACAGAAATGAAGGGCTTATGCAATTTAGGGCTGGGGTATATGCTACTTAAAGCAAGCCTTGATTTGTGATTCAGGAAAGCCAGCTGGATCTTAGGACACTCTGGAAAGCTAGGGCCTTCTCTCTGTCCTCCTTCTACTGTCTCCTTGATTTTGGTGTGTCTCTCTAACCTAGTACAGTCCCCCTTATATAGAATGAATGACATCACTAACTTTACAATCTAGGGGGAGTACCCTGTAATTATCCCTGCCACTTGGATAGGACAGTTTACCATTCCTCTCTCCGCCCCTGGCATGATTGGTTTAAGGGAAGAGAGTACCATCTGTCTGTGGGCATTTATTACACTGCTTTGTTCTCAGCTCAACTTTTTGGCAAAAACAAGTTTTTTATCATAACTTCATACCTATACTAGCCCCTGCCATAGGAAACAGATATTCGGTTTTAGCTGGTCATAGGGAATTAGGTAAGCCGATCTCCAACTCTGTATGATGTAGCATGGCCCGGTGGCACATTTGTGTCTTTTTCATAAAATGTACAAAAGTTATGAATCTGCAAATGATCAAGCATGTTCCTAATTTCATTTTCCATCTTTTCACCAACTCAACTGTCACATTTGTCCCATGTTTAGATCAGCCAGAAACCTAATTTAACTGCCCATTAAAGTTCCCAAAGACCCTGGAAAATGCAATTTATATCTTTAAAACCACCTGGAATTTACATGAAAAATTGAATGACATTAAATGAATCCTTATTCTGATTGCTGCACAAAATGCCTAAAAATTAAATCAGTCATTTAATGTCAATTGGGAGTGTCTTGTTGAACATGTGGGGGAGAGGGGGCACAGCAATCTGTTCCCCTGGGTCAGCTTGTGACCAGAGGGTTTTTATGAGTCCCTTTGAAATTGGCAGTTTGCTCTTTGAAGTGGTTGCAGGAAGGGCTCACATCTCCTGGTCATGCTTTAGCCACACTTTGCTTCCTTTGAAATCTCTGGGCCCCTGTCTTCATGTCTGACAGAGCAGGGAATTATGACGACCTCAGCAGCATCACATGTTATTGTGGGATGGTTCTCTGGTAGGTGCGACTTCCAGCTAGGAGCGGGGCTTTTAATTGTGAAGTTTCCTGCCTTAGCACAAACTGGTTTTTCCTGTAGTAAGTGTCTCTTCAAAGGTGACTGGAGTTTTGTGGGTTGGCACATAATGTACATTTGCTTGGGCAACCCCCCCTCCCCATTATATTTCCCTGACATTTTCTGCGTGAGCAGTGCTATCTTTCCACTGTGGCTTGTTAAAGCCGTTTTTCTTTTCCGACAATTCTTTGATTTCTCTCCTTTTTGAGCAAGTTTGCATTTGCTGTTGGTCCATTGATAATGAGGGGTAGGCCCCCTTCCACATGGTTCTTTAATTTGACGTGAACAAAAGAAAAACCAAGCCATTTTTCGTTTGCAGTGTTTAAAGGGCTGCTGTTCATGTGCAAGGGAGAGCAAAAGATGTTTTTGGGTGTAGTGTTGAAATTCTTGTCCCTCATGTGACATAAAGTAAAGCGAGGCTGTTTTTGGTTGCAGTGTATAACTTCTTGTCATTCAGGAGAAATGAAAGTAAAGCAACACCGTTTTTGGTGGCAGTGTTTAAATTCTGCTGTTCAAGTGAGAGGGGCTTCTTTCTAGGGCCTTTAAATGTGCCCCACACTGTAAAGGAATGTAGATTAGAGACAGTTTCAAAGAAGGAAAGGGGATGCACTCTGGATACTGACAGGAGGGTAGTCAGAATAGTAAATAATTGTAACAGTTCAAAGATACCTGGTGTCAGCACAAAGGGAGCCATGGGTTGTACAATGTCTCTAGCGGCCTTCGGAGAAGGGGCAAGGCACAGGTCTTGGACAAGGGCACAAGTAGCACAGGGGCAACACGCTGGTGTTGGAAGCAAGCCCACACAGAGCAACATAGATTCTAATCCCGGATCCACGCTTAGAAACCAAATTCAGGTATGGTATTAGGCAAGTTATAAAAAACCAATTAAATAAATTAAATAAATGTACCTTGTGCTTGTAGGTGTTCTTGGTGCTCGACAGGATGGAGTCGGATTCAGGATGCTTTGCAGCTTCTGCAACAGAGTTCAAGACGGGAGACAGCTGCAGGTATCAGGCGGCAAACAGTTCAGCGAGCGAGCAAAGCTGGACAGAGTTGCAGGCTGACCTACATGGCAGCGAACAGTCAGGAATCGCTGTCTCAGTGATGGTCAGCATTTCTGAAGCACTGTTCAAGGGGCCTCAGAAGTCTTTAAATGACTACAGCGTAATGTAATGGTTTATTGAGAAGCCACCCCAACACAGGGAGTTCCTTCCTTCCCCACGCACGTGGTTATGCAACAAACTCTTTAACATATTCTTTTTTCAGACCTATCTCAGACACATATCATGCCCTTTGAAGCCCTCTCCCCTGAGCTAACAATGAGCAAAGAACTAGTCCGGTGTACGGGAAATGTATTGGTATTTTTTTAAATTAACAGTAATAGAAATTAGCATGAAAATATCAAAAACACCACTTTATCCGTGGAACAACACAATCAACTTCTCTCAGCATAAATACATCACAAAAGTGAGCTCAAAAGAACACTATCACAATCGTACAGATTTTTTTCCAATTTCACTTCACAAAATAATTACACTGATCAATAATATAATTTCGCCCAAACGTTTGGTTTAAAACAAACACAGGGTGATTTATCACTTTGTTTTTCAGACCCCTCCCTGCTTTGATCTATGTTGGGAAGTCAGACAGAAACAATTGAATGCTTTGGGGAATTTTGGATTTTAGATACCTCTTACTGAAAGGTATGTGTTGGGGAAGCTGGATTAAAAGGTTGGACTGATTTAAAAACAAAGAAACCCCTCTTCCTTATAGAAGTCAGGGTTAGCTGGACAACAAGGATTACCCAATTAAATTATAGACAATGGGCCTCATTCCGAGTACGGCGCTAACCAATGGCGCTATTAACGCCTTGGTTGACGCTGTACCCGGACCGGCAGTGCCATGGTGGATGGCGGAATTACTGCCCCATTCCAAGGTTGGCGGGGCGGTAATTCCCCATTCACCAAGGCTCTTCCCCATTCCCAAATGTGCCCCCATAGGGCTCAATGGGAATGGGGAAGATGCAAATAACGGTGACCGTTCATTACCGTCACCGTTATTGGCTTGGAGGCCCCTTTGCGCCCTCGACTTTAACACCTGCTCAAAGCAGGCGTTAAGGGCGAGGGCGCAAAGGGAACTCGGAGTATGGCGGTAAGGGATCACCGCCACCGGTCTCGTTACCGGTGGCCGCTATCCCTTACCGCCATACTCGGAATGAGGCCCAATAGTTTTCAGCGCACACTGGGAAATTAACAGAATTCACCCCGTATTGTTCTGCCAAATGGGGAATTAATTAAATGAATATGTTTGGTTACATAGGCTAAGGATCTACACAGTTTTGCCCCCACACCCACTATAAAAGGAAAGCATTCAAGGCAAGCAGACACCCCACAACGTTTGGTTTTCCAGGGCAGTTTTACTTACATAGCAATCCTCTGTTTAAGGTTCAGGAAAGCCAGTTGCATCTCAGGACACTCTGGAAAGATAGAGCAGGAGTCTGGTCACTCCACTCTCAAAGATGGCCTCCTGCTCTCCACCACAGGACCCAGTCAGCTTTGAGGCCTTCCCGATGGTCTGTCTCTTCTCTCTGTGCACCTGTCTATCTCCTTTTTCTGTCTCCCCAATTTTTGTGCGTGCCCTGTCCTAGTGCAGTCCCCCTTATATAGCAGCAATGGCATCACCAATTTTACAATCTTGGGAAGTTCCTTGCAGTCATTCCTGCTATTAGGATTGGACAGTTACTCCTCTACTCCCAACCCGGCCTCCAAGTCGGGATTGATTTAGGGGTGTGGAGCACCATGTGGCAATACCCATTTGTAATCGCCCTTTTGTTCTCCTTTCATCTTTTTGGCAAAAACGAGTTATGTATCACAACTTCATAATTCTACTAGCAACTGCCATACTAAACATATGTTCTGTTTTAGCGGATCATAGAGAATTAGATAAGCCAACCACTAAATCCGTATGATGTAGCATGGCCATGTGGCACATTTCTGCTGTTTCCATAAAAAGCACAATAGTTATGAATATGTACGTTATTAAGCATATACCTAATTTCACTTTCCACATGCTCACCAACTCTCACATTTTGAACATGTTCAGATCAGCCAGAAACCTAGTTTAACTGGCCATTACAGTTCCTAGAGTCACAGGTAGATGGATTTTATATCCCCAACATTGCCTAGAAATTACATAAAAAACTGTACAAAAATTAAATAAATCTGCCTTACGATGTCTGAGAAAAAGGCCTAAATGATAATAGTCCTTTCAAATTAATTGTACATCTGTATGTTCAGCAAATGGGAGATCTGCTTCATCCAGCAAACCCATCTGTCTCCCTGGGCCAGCCTATGACCAGAGTTATTTTTATGAGTCTCTTTGAAGTTGGTAGTTTTCTCTTTGAAGTTGCAGCCCCCTGTCTTCACACCTTTTAGTCATGCTCCAGCCAAGGATGACTTTCCTTGTAGTCCCTGCTTTCAGAGCCAACAGTTCGGGAGAACATTGAGCTTTCGACACCTTCAGCAGGACATTTTATTACAGGGGTCATTAGATGGGAGATGTGACAGCCAGGTTGGAATTGGGAGATTTCCTTTGTGAAGTTTTGACCACAGTCAGAAATAGGGTCTGCCTTGGGTTGCCATTTTCCATAAAGACAAAGTGGCACTTCAAATGTTACTGGAGTTTTGTAGGTGAAACATAATATACATTGATTTTGTCAACCCACACATCGTGTTTTGTTTTCCTGAAAGTTTTCTGTGAGCAGTGATATTTTTTCCACGTTCTCTTTTTGAAATCCGTTTTTATTTGCACCCATATATGCAGGTTTTTGTAGGCCCCTTTCCACATGGCTCTTTAACTTTACTTGAAAAACAAAAGCCAGACCATTGTATCAGTGTTTAAATGCCTGCCATTCATATCAAAGGGACTTATGTTTGGGGCCTTTAAGTGCACCACACATGCATACCCCCTGTTCTTCCATGACTCTTTGTTGGGGAAGAGCAGGGCAGAGTGTGGTTTCCTTCATCTGGGACTGGGCACTCCAGTCTCCCCTTACATCTCTGGGTTGTGGGGAATGGAACCCCCTTTCTTCCTTCTTTTGGGAGAGGACACTCCAGCCTCCCTGTCCTTCTTTGGGTTGGAGGGTGTGGAATGGCTTCTTCCTTCTTTTCCAGGTTCTGCGGTTCTCACCAGACTCCGCTCTCACCTCCAGGCTGGAAGTTTAGTTCTGTAATAAAAGATAGAAAAAGAGTTTCAGTACTTTTTCCACACATTTTTCCCAAGGAAGATTTACATAGAATTTACAACAACATACAGTTATAACATGACATTTCCATTTCACCAAACACATTTTATTTTCTTTATTTGTACAATAACACAAAGTAAATTGCTCCCTGTTGTGTGTATATATATATATATATATGTATATATATATATATATATATATGGTCCGATTTGTCTTCCTTCCTTTTCATTCTTCAGATGGTTCCTCTGCTCGACTTTCATAATCAGTCGTAAAGCGTTTCTGGGATGACATCTTTTCAAACGGTTGATGTGGACCCATTTTTCTTCTGTCTGTTCTCCTTTTGGGATGCGGATCTTGTAAGCAACCGTTGATATTTAAACTACAATTTCAAAGGCACCACGCCAAGATGCGAGGAATTTCTGCTCCTTGGCCTGATTTTCATACTCTTTCTTGGTGGTCTTTAGATCATAGTAGGTCTTCATTCCTTCAGCCAACTTTTCTGAATTGCGCTGAGCACAAGCAAAAGCATTCTGGAGGTGCTTCCTTACATTTTCAATATACTCATGAGTATTGGACGCGTTTATCAGTGTCTGCTCCTGAGTCCTATAGAGAGATGCTGTGGTAACACCATTTTTCATCTGGTCATGAGCTCAAATTGAGACATCTTTGTTGCAGAAGATGGTGTAGACCTAATAGCCATCAAGGCAAGCAGCTATTGGATGTCCCAACTGCGTCCACAGTCAGCCACAAACTTCTTTAAGATATTCACAATTGTTTTGTTGTATCTCTTTACCCCCCCTCTAGAGGCCTGGCGGCAGCAATGTGGAGTTTTCTTTTTACCCCTAGAATCTCCCACATCTTTGCCATCACCTCACTGGTAAAATGGCTTCCTCTGTCTGACTCAATCATTTGCGGGAGGCCGAAACGAGAGAAGATGTGGTTGATCATTAGTGCCGCAGCTGTCTCTGCCTTACGATTCGGGGCTGGAAGACATTCTACGCACTTCCTGAACAAGCATGTCATAGTCAACATGTACTTTTTTCCTCTAGACTAGCGAATCACTGGCCTGATGTAATCGACTTGCAAATCTGACAAAGGCAGTGTAATTCCTGTTGTTTGTAGGGGAGCTCTGTATGTGCGTGAACGGGGTTGAAATTGAGCACACACAAGACACCCCTTTAGGTATGTGTCAAGGTCCTGGCCCATATGTGGCCAGTATGCAACCTCGCACAACATTACCAATGTTGTATGAAATCCCCTATGACCAGCAGTGGCCGTGCCATGGACGTTGTTCAACATCAGGCTTCGGAATGAGGTAGGTACCACCCACTGGTTACAGCCAGATAGGGCTCTCTTTACCAACAAACCACCTTGCATCCGGAACATCTTGGAAACTTCATCAACACCTGGGGATCCTCTTTACCGGCATAATCTGACTCTTTTAGAGGAAAGATTACGAGGTCTTCAATGAGTCGATAACATTTCCGAATGATAGATTCCTCTATTTGTGTAGCGATCAAATCTGCATCTGGGGTATCTTTACTTCACTGGTCTGTTGCAAGTTCGCTGTTAGCCCGTGTTTGTGACCTGGTGACAGCTGCCATTTGGATTTAACCCAGCAGGGATTCTGTTTCTATTAACTCCCCCTGCAGAGCTCAGGTTTTAGCCAGCTGATCAGCCAGGTCATTCCCAGTCTTATCTGGCCCCTCTATCTTGGAATGACCTCTTATCTTCTTGCAATACATGGTAATCTCATTAGAGGTCACCAGATCGTCGATTGAGTGGATCAGTTTGCATTCTTTAGGGGTCTGTTGTCGGCACAAAGCATGCCTTGATTCTTTCAGTTAATCAGGTGCTCCACAAACCCATTCCTGACAGAATCAGAATCAGTGATTATGACCAGTTCATTGAGTTGGTGGTGCACTGAAGTGAGGATGGCTTGATAAACAGCCATCAACTCTGCAACCTAACTACTTTGGGGTCCTATTTTCTAATGAGCAGAGGGTTCCAGGGAATCATTCACCCAGGCATTCCCAATGCCAGCCACCAGCTCTTTTTCCCCATTATTCTCAAAATTGTAGGAGCACCCATCCACATAAACTGTGGCTATACCCTGACACGTGTCTTCTTCATACACTTTGTGTGGGGAAGTTAAGTACGCCTCTAGGTTGTTGTTGGTTATTAGACTTTCGTCTTTGAGGCAGTTTTCTTGAGCACAATTATGCAAGTCCGCCAACCCTTTCGCTAGGGGACTTTTCTTGTTTTGGCCATATCTGATCTCCACTGGAAAGCCTTGCATGGATAGAATCCAGAAAGTAATTCTGGAATTACTAATGTTCCCCACCAAGATTCTCTCACTTTGTAGATACTGCCAGGGTTGCTGAGGAGTCTCGACAATGATGTGCTCCCCCTGTATGAATGGGGGGTAATTTTTCAGCACCCACACTGTTGCCAGGAGTGCCATCTCGGAGTCATTGAATTTTTCCTCCACAGAGGACAAAGTCTTGCTCACGTATGAGATTACTTTGTTGACAATGTCATGCTTTTGGTACAAAACCTCTGTTAGGCAAATGTCTGAGAACCCTGTCTACAAGAAGAACTCCTTGTTCTTTATGGGATAAGCCAAACAAGGAGCCTGGAAAATCTTCTTTTCAGTTGTTTAACTGCCATGGATTGTTCTGGACCCCACTCCCAATTGACTTTAATAAATGGACCAAGGGTCGAGTGACCTCTGCATAGTCTTCAATCAACTTTCAACTATAATCAGTACGTCCAAGAAGGCTTCTTAATTCGCGCATAGTGTTAGGGTCTTTTAATTTCAATAAGGCTTCCACCTTCTTCACCTGGGGATTAAGACCCTCCGGTGTGATCTCGTGCCCTAAGAAGTTCAGTCAGGTCTTACACCACTGTGCCTTCTGAAAGTACAGTTTTGCTCCGGCCTTCTGCAACTGGGTAAGAACATAGCAGATTTCTGCTAAGTGTTCCTCCACAGTTGAGCTCTTTATCAAAACATCGTCCACATAGGCCCAGTTTCCCCTTTCGCCCAAATCGGGCATGGCCTTATATAGGAAGATGTTGAACACATTGCCAGAGTTTATGTATCCAAACGGGGTTCAGGTCCACGTGCACTGCTGCCCCCGAAGGTAAAGGTAAGCTTGTACTGGTCTTCCCTACTCACAGGTACTGTCCAGTAACCATTGGCCTGGTCAATGGCGGTATACACCTTTGACCCTTGGGTCTGGGCCAGTCCCTGATTGATGTAGGGAAGAAGTCATCTTTACATGTGGACCCGTTTGTTCAACTCCCTCAGGTCTGCACATAGTCTCCATTGGCCGTTTGGTTTGAGGATCCCCAGTACCGGGTTGTTGAAGGTACTGTGGATCGGACTAATTATCCCACGGGATTCTAAATTCTTAATAATCTCTGTGAGTGACTACATGGATGCGAGAGGTAACCAATATTGTTTCACAAATACGGGACCCATCTCGGGGTCCATAGGAATGGTGGTAGAATGAATGGATGTGCGTCACAGTCATATGAGTCCACTGAAAAGATCTCTTGGAATTCCAGGAAGATCTGTTTTAGCTTTTGTCTTTGTTCCTCGATCTCATTAGCATCAGCAAAATTGATCCTTTTCTCAACCATCTGCTTGAAACATGGAAAGACCTATGGCAATTTCAGCGGTATCCTCCAGTTGGGTGGAGAGATCTCTTTTGAGGGTGTTGAACTGGACAGGGGATTCCAGGTAGTGGTCCTTGACTCTGAACACTACCTCCCCCTCCTAGTGTCACAGGTCACCTCTTCCACACCGTAGGGGCATGAAAACATCATGAAATTCCCCCCATGCCTAGTAAAAATCTTTTCTGGAGGAATACCATCACTGATGTCGAAACAGTCATCTGGGATTGGTCCATGATTTAATGACCTAAATCAATAGAAGAATGTTGGGCATCAACTACCATTCCAATAAAGGTGTCTGGGCCCAAAGTGATACTTCAAGGGTCGCTGTTATGTACAATGTTCAAATGGTGTTGTGTTCTAGGTCTACTAGATGTGTCAGATTTAAATATAAACCCTGTTGTTGGAGATGGGAATTTAGATTTATATAGGCGTCCTGATGTTTGAGGATCTGTCCTCGCTTAATTTTGAGGGGAAGTGTAAATTGTCGCACCTGCCTTGGGATGATAACCTCTTCTCGTACTTGCACTTCAACCACATAAGGCAGCAATTGAGCTGACCAGAATGCTTTTTCAATGTTGTCAAAGCCCACAGGGTTACACCCCAGTTTGGAATAGGCTTAATTATTAATTAGATCCAAATTGATTGCAAAACAGTTGAGAATGTCACTTCCCATATAAAATGCAGAAAGTACATGTCTCATGACCCAGCAATTATGGTCTATACTTTTGTTGCCAATGGAAATCTTTAGCATACACCTGCTAAGCAGGAGATGTTTGGAATTTGGGGTTTCCAGACCTACTTCTCATTTGTCAATCAATTTAAATGTGGGAATGGTCTGATCTTTTAGGAGTTTCCTGAACAATTCTTCGCTGATGAAGCTCCTTCCATTATTCAAGCATACTCTGGCGAGCACTGGTTCCTCCCCTGCTTGCCCTTTTATTGAATGTCCGTCAAACTTTGAACAGATTCTACCTTGTCTGATTTCACAGGACTCAAGGTTTCTTCTGATTTTGGACTGGTGTAAAATGTTAGTGTGTTCCCTTCCAGTGTGCATTGCCATTTAAAACTGGGAGGAAGGTTGATTTTCAAGAATGGAGAAGGGTTCCCATCCCCAGTTTGTTCTCCTACAGAGATGACACTGATGTCTGGGACTTGATTATTTTTCAAATGGAACTCTACATTCCCATAGCGTTGATCAATTATGTGGTATGTGCCAATCAGACCTACATAATTGGTACTCATTTTTAATTTGGTAGGGCTGTTAGTCTGAGTCCAGAGGACCTTGTTTACACAGTCGATGAGAGGTGATAATCTCCTAAGGCGATCGTTCCCGAGTAAACAAGGTGTGCCCTCTGGAGTCACAACGATCACAGGATTTTTCAGCTGGTGGCGTCCAATTTGTATGTCCAGATCCGCAGTCCCTTCGACGGAAATATAATTCCTGTCAACATTTTGGAGTGGTCCGGGAAGTGGGGTGAGTGGAATTTGGTGGCCATCCCCCCGTCCTGAGTTTAGTTGGTCAAAGGCCCTTTTTGACAGGAGGGTGGCTTGGGATCCAGTATCAACCATAGCTGTTAATTCACACTGACCCTGCACCTTAACCGGTGCATAAAATCGGCCTTCTTTTTCCTCCAAGGTGCAAAGAAAGTGTGAGTTATTTGACAGCCCGGTGGTCATTTTCTTAATATTGAATTTTGCCAACGTTCGTCTACTAAAAGCAAATGTAAATATAACTGACCAGTTAGCTGAGCTATTTGTATTTGTTCATCATGAGCAGTTGTGGTCTTATAAAATGTCTCAAGTGCTTTGTGCAATATCCCAGCTTCAAGCCAAATATCATTGCTTACCGAGGTAACCTCCCGCACAATTCTGGTTTGCCAGTTTCCTGCATCGTCCTCAACCCATTCTCCTTTGAGAAATTAATTTTGTTAGGAGACGCTCCCTGGCTTTCCCAATTTGTACAGTAGTCATTTTCCCAATTTGCTTTTTGCACTTTAATACAACTTTCTTTATGCAGGAGCAAACTCACCATGTTCCTGCTTGATTTCCTCACTCAAATACATTCTTACACACTCTTAATTTTCTGCCTATACACCTCCCCGTAACTCAGGAGTAAATTCCTAGCAGCACTTTAACAAAACAAAGATGACTTTCCCTCCACCTTAATGCAATTGCATCAAAATGAATGGACTCACACAGTGTACTTGTCATGGGTCAGGAATACAAAGCTAAATCCCGGCCCGAGCGTCTACTTTGTAACAGTTTATTGAGAAGCCACCCTCAACACATGGAGTTCCTTCCCTCCCCACTCACTTGGTTATGCAACAAACTGTTTAACAGATTCTTTTTTTAGCCATATCTTAGACACATATCATACCCCTTAGTTCCCTCACCCCTGAGTTAACAATGAGCCAAGAACCAGGCTGGTGTACGGGAAATATATTGGTATTTATTTAAATTAACAGTAATAGAAATTAGCACGAAAATATAGAGCCTAGCAGTGCACGCTGAGTGCTGACTGGGTGCCGTTTTGGGAGCTGCTGGAGGCTCCTCTGTATCTACCTCTTTTCCCTGGCAGATGTTTAGGGAGGGATCTTGCTTTCCTCTTGGAGGTACTGGCCTTCATTTACTGATGGAAGATGGGAGGCAGACTGTGCCTTCAGCCAGGTTCTGCTTCTGGTGAAGCCTTCAGATGATATGCCAAAAGAGGGGCTTGGCCCTCTTTTAAAGCCAAATGGACCACAGGGATTGGTGTAGGCTAAGCCTATCACAATGAACAAATGGTGGGCCCCCACCAACAATCTCCTGTATGCATGAGGTCATAACCAGAGTGCTTTGCAACAGAAAACGTATGGGGTGAAAGCATGTGATACTAAGTCCCAACCATCTTCCTGTCTGTTGTGGATCAAAGGGTCTCTCTGGTTAATGGAGCTCTGTGGTTCCTGATTAAAGTGGCAGGTCTCCCTTGAAGCAGCGGCGAGACCAGACTCTCTGGCTCTGGCAAACCACATTCACGTACCTTACGAATGGGGTCCCCCTGTGGGGTGAACTACTGTAAACATGCAGTCCCAGACATGACAGTTCCCTGTCAATCCATACTGAGGGCACGAGCCGGCTTCAGGTTGACACAGTGCATATGAAAGGTTGTTGGGGTTTCCTGTGACCTTCATTAACCTCTGCAGCCAGACCCCATGTGGGCCTGTTTGAATTAATCTGTGAATGGTATGAAAATCACTGCCACCAGCTTCAGGGCCCCACAAAAGAACAGAGCAGATCTATGGAGCCTTTGTTAGTTAATCAGGCTGGCCATGGCAGGGGGAAAGTTTGGTCCTCCACCTTCTGGAGATGCATTGTGCACTCTGACTGTCATATGCCAATTAAGTATGACAGGGGGACTGCACCCGTAGGCTGTGTCCACCCAGAGTACACCGGTCTATGAGTATGTCGTGCAGGTAGAATAGGAATATGTGTGTGAATTAAACCCCACATATTTTCCAAAGGTTGATCTACAATCATTCAATTTCATTTCAAATATTTGAAAAAACAGGTGAGCGCACACCCACTGTGCAGTTGGTCGAATTCCTCACATGCCCCCAGCCTCAACATGTGAACCGTGACCCTACTGAGGGTCTGGTTCATCATCAAAGCGAAAGTACCAGCTGAGGCCATCTGCATTGCCATGATGGATGCCTGGTTTGTGCTGGATATCCATATCTAATCCCTGCAGGGATATGGCCCAAAGCAAAAGTTTAGGGTTGTCCCCTTGCATGGCCATTAACCATTGAAGAGGTTGTGGTCAGTCTTGATAGTAAAGTGCACCCAAAGATATAGAGTTTCATATTCTTTATATTCTTATGGCGTGAGCCTCTTTTTCAACAATGGCTCAGTTCCTTTCCATTTTTGTCAATTGCCTGCTAATGTAGGCACATGGTTGCTCTACCCCTTCAGAGTTCAGCTGTGCTAACACTGCTCCAATCCCTAAATCACAGACATCTGTCTGGATAATGAACTCCTGACCATAGTGTAGCACATTCAGAACTGGAGCCAATCCATCCTCTAAATTCTAAAAAGGGATTGGACAGGCAGGGGTCCAAGTTACCTTCTTTGGCATTTTTAAGTCACTGTGGCCTGCACTATCTTGCACCTCATGGCCTTGATAGTCAGACCTTCGTTCTGCAGCGCCTAAATCTCTTGTTTCAGGTGGGATAAGTGATCTTCCCAGGTGTAACTAAGCACAGCAATATCATCTAAATAGGCGACACTGAAGTTTTCCAGTCCGGACAAAACCTGGTTAACCATCCTCTGAAAAGTGGCAGATGCATTCTTCAATCCAAAGTGCATCATAGTGAACTAATAATGTATTTCCAGAGTTGATAATGCTGACCTCTCTCTCGCTCCATCTGTCAAGCCAACCTGGCAGTACCCTGCTGTGAGGTCAAAGATACTCAAGTACTTGGCTGCGCCGAACTTGTCAATGAGGTCATCTGCCCAAGGAATGGGGTGAGCATCTGTATTCGTGACAGAATTGAGCCCCCTGCAGTCCACACAAAAGCAGACTTCAATCTTCCCACCACAGGTCATTTTGAGGACCAGTACCACTGGGCTAGCCCAGGGGCTGTGGGATGGCTCTATCACTCCTAGGGACATCATCTTGGAAACTTCTTCCTTGATGGTGTCCATGACCTTATCGGACATCCAGTGAATCCTGCTTATCACCTGATTACTGTCTTCAGGGTCCACATCATGGGTGCAACAATTTGCTCAACCTGGCGTCAGCGAAAACAGACTGGCAAACTGTCCCAGTAAATGGTGACAGCCCTGTCAGTTGCTTGTCTGATAGGTCAGTTGCAAAGTTGACACCTTCAACTGACCCATCTGTGGCTTCAGTGTGTAGGAGGTCTGGGAGGGGATCGGTCTCTTCAGTCTATACATCAGTCACTAACTCCATGACCAAGTCATCCCAGCTATAATGGAGTTTTAGCCGTTTGATGTGAAAGACCCTGCACATCTGCTTAGGTCCTTTCACATCAATGAGATAATTCACCTCACTGACTTTTTCCAGCACAAAGTAAGGCCCAGTCCACTTGTTCTGAAGGGCACTGGGTTTGACAGGCTCCATAATGCACACCCATTGGCCTGGAGAATAGACTGTCACTGTGGCCTTCTGGTCATGCATGCCAGTGCTTCGTCAGCTCCTGACTGGCCTTTAGGTTTTTCGTTAACTGTTCCATGTACTTTGCCATTCTAGAACAAAGGCTAAGTACATAGTCCACCACATCTCGCGTAGGAGATGAGGAGTTTCCCTCCCATCCGTCTTTCACTAGACTTGGAGTACCTGTAACGCTCACCTGGTATCCACGGGGATGTCGCTCAGCCTGTCCTGACCTCTTACGACCTCGAACCCTTACCTGGAGGCTATCCGACTGGAGACTGGGCCTGAAACACAGGATTGGTACAGTTTAACTCCCTATTGTCTCTCTGTGCTTGAACCCCTAGTTACTTCACTGGCAAGAGTCCGACAGGTAAGTATAATGAGTCTTTTGAATAGTTCTCTAACTTCGTTCCTTTCCTTCCTTAGATGATGGCCGGCATCCGGGGATGGCGGCGTGCTGCTGAGATGAGTAGCGCAGAAGGTGAGTGAGAGCGCGATGCACAATGCACCCCTTTCGTATTTGCATTAAACTGAGTTATTTTTCTTTGTCTTTTAGGTGCTGCGACGTTTTCAGCGTGGATGCCGGTTATGAAGAACAAATGCGGTGGGGAAGCGCGGTATGCGGTGCCTCTAGATGTTTCCACGCTAACCTGGAGTGTCTTTTCCCTCTTGCAGATGGATGAGAAGTTCTGGAGACAGAGTTCCCCCAGAGCGGCTGGGATTCAGGTAAGCGTTTGAAGCTCGTACAGTATTTAAAAATAAGCGAAGATTTGCAGAATGCTTATTAATGCCTTTTTTCTGTTCTTTTCCCTTTTCCTTAGGAAGCGGAGTGCCGGGATGGGAATGACTCTGCCGAAGATGCCCGCAGAACAGAAGGAGCGTTGAATGATGGGCAGAAGCGCCGCACGGTAAGGCTGTTCCTAACGATGTTCTTGTTCTTGCAGGAGCTGAGCGCAGAAGAAAGATGCAGGCCTACTGGAGACCGATCCGAACACGGTGAGTGTCACGCTGCAGGTGCAGAAAACGCAAGGCATGTTTCTCAGCCTGGGTGTGGCTTAAATAGTCTCGGGGTATCCCAGGTGTCTCTGGACTGAACCACACCCAAAAGACTAGACCTCACATGCAGTTCTGGGAAACAAAATATGTGGGGGCATCCATCTTGTCCCCATTGATGCACTACAAGTCCAATCCCCAATGTATCCTATGGGAGTGAGTGAGTCTGCTGCCACAAGTGCCAAGTCTGACTCCAAGTGGGTCTTTGGAGGGATGGAGAGGCCCTTGTGGGCCATGTAGGTGATCGTGGCCTGGCTCCAGCCTGGCATCTTGGAGGGCTGGGGACATGAGGGGAAGGAATCATGACAGCACCTCGTACACAGTGTCCAAACAGAAGCTCAAAGGGGCTAAACCCTACTCCGTTCTGTGGCACCTCCCTATAGGCAAACAGAAAGCATGGCAGGAGAATATCCCATTTTCTCCTCAGGTGCTCTTCCAAGCTACCTATCATGCCTCTCCGGGTCTTGTTGAACCACTCAACAAACTGTTTGTGGAAGGAAGGAGGTAGAGAACCCTTAGGTGACGCCACACTCTTCCCACATAGCCTTCATATATGCTGATATGAGGTTTGATCCCCTGTCGGAAACGACTTCCTTGAGAAATCCAACCCGGGAGAATATCAGAATCAGAGCCTTCACAACCATGGGGGCTTTGATGCTCCTCAGAGGGACAGCCTCAGGGTACCTTGTGGCGTGGTCTACCACCATCAAAATGTCTCTGGTCCATAGGCTGGTTTGGGGACCCAACAGACCCACACAATCCATGCCTATTCTCTCAAAAGACCACCCAACCATGTTTAGTGGAATTAAGGGGGACTTTGTGGCACCACCTGACCTGCCAGAAGCCTGACAAGTTGGCCAATACCAATTCATTAAATTTACACTGAAATGCAGCCAGTAAAAGTGTGTAGAGAACCGGTCCAATGTCTTAGTCACTCCCAAGGGACCCACTGAAGGATTTGGTGAGCCAAATCCAAAAGGAACTTTCTGTGGCATAAGGGAATCACCATCCTTCTGGTGCCCTCCCCCTCAGAGCAGGGCCATCCTAAGCACGTTTGGGGCCCTGGGCACAGACTTCTTTGGGGCCCCCCTCCACCAAACCAAAGGAATTAAGTGATCAAGAATATCTGAGATGCCCCCCCTCCCCGCCGCAATCACAACCCAAAAGTTGATATGCTGCCACACAGCATTAAAAGTAAGGCTTTTTACTCCCTTTAAGTCCCCTTACTCTATTCATTCTTGCTCTAATCAGACTGATAATGTTGGCCTTCAAATGCTACTTGTTGATCAGTCTAGGAAGAGGTTACTTCTGTTCTAGCATAGATAGAGGAAACTTTATATCAATAGAATCCAGGAAGGTATGCAGCCTGTAGGATTAATGCAGGACTGTATGTAAAAGGTACATGAAACCCAGAAAAGACAGAGATCTCACATTGGCTGCCTCACAGAATGCAAACGTGCTCAAGCATGGATTGAGCAGACCAATTGGTAGGAAGGAGAAAGCTACACGTACCATAGCAAGGATAGTGGATGTAGATTAGAAGCTACCAGGAAGGTGTCTGTATCCAGAGAGACTGAGATTATAAGTGGGACATCGTTTTCAAATAGTGGTGCCATTAGAGATCAAAAGGAACAAGTTCCTGTGGTGTGCAATATATCAATGCTCACTATTATAGTGGAAGCAACACTATAGCCAGTGAAACCATGAGTGAGGCTGTTTTGAAGATCATACCCTGAGAAGGAAAACCCTTATGTCTACCACCCCTTCCACTCAAATAGCCTACATAAGAAGAAGGATCAAGTAATGGGCTAAATGATGCCACCAGCATGCAGGGAGGCAAACTTCACAGAAGATAGTACACTAATGTACGAGTTATAAGATGATTTATAGGATCACTGCATTGTCTGCTGGCAAAGCCAGGATACAAGCATGAATGCTTTGGTTCCAAATTCTGATACTTATTCATCTCTGGGACTAACAGTTTATGCTCACCGTTAGAGGCGATTGTCTAGGTTTTACAACACCCCATCTGAGCACACCAATTTCTAGACCTTCACCATAAGGATGCCATGTTCGTTGTTATAGCAACCCCTATCTGGTGCAGGTATATTGCTGATTATAGCACCTGTTGTGCTGCAAGACCAAGTACATATGCAGGCAGATTTATGAACTTCAGACATAGGAAAGGCTCAGCCAGCCTTACAGGAATGTGCTATTCTAATCTTGCAGAGTAACACATATCACTGCAACGAGTGCTTAACACACTGAGCTAACTTCTGAACCATTGTGGCACTCAATTTACCAGTATGCATTTCAAATGTGGCTATTGCACATGATCAACATAATTCCCACAGAAAGGAAAGAATGCTACAGGAGTTGTACCGCAAGGAACACACACACTATATATACCACAGTGAGCACAGAAAGCATTACATGATGAATTGATTGAGGTAAAATGTACTTTCCAAAACAGACAAGCAATAGGTTTAGAGCCTCAGCACCATACAATACAATACCCTTGTGTGTGCTATTTAAGTCTGGCGAACAAAGGAATCTTACTTCTTTAGATCAGGCAGCCTTGCGGGGGCCCCCTCCAAGGTGGGGGCCCTGGGCAAGTGCCCCTTTTGCCTTCCCATAAAAACGTCCCTTCCTCAGAGTCTTTTGGCTCACTGTACAGGAGTCCATTCTCCCAGTACACTTTGAACAGTCCAGAAACCTCGCCCTTAACCTGCTCCTCTTCCTGCGTCCGCAGGCCCACCAGAGTGGGACACTCTTTCTGGACTTTAAAGAAGTGAGTCTGATCTAAGCCCCCAGCTGATGCAAACTCATTCAGCTTGGGCAGGCCCTTCAGATCTGAGATCACCTGGTCCTCCACCCAGGTTCCTGCGCTGCAACAGGTAACTCTGAAGTCACTGAGTCCTCTGCTTCCAAAGTAGGGTCCTGAGTGGCTACTGGCCCCTCTACTGCAGGAGCAGGTGACTCAGCAGGTGCCAAACTGGGCCAGGGGCTACCAGCCATGCCAGTCCCTCCAACAAGCCCTCAGGAATAACTCCAGGCCCGAAGGCTCTGAGAGTGTTCCATCTGTTGACCTCTTTGGCCCTCGATCAGGTAGCCACCATGACTCTCGGGATCAGGAAGCCGATTACCCAACAGACATGGGACTGGGATGAAATCTTTCACAGCTACACATCGCCGGGTCATTTCACCTCGCCAGTTGAACTCTACTATCACCAAGGGGCACTTACTCTTTCCGTCAAACCCACTGATGCTACAATCACGCCCATCAATATATACTGGCCTGGCTGTACCCACTGCCGGGTAAAAGCAGTGTGGCTAGCTGTGGTGTCTCAGACTGCAGGAGATTTGTGCCAATTGGTATACACTGTTCTAAATGGAGTTGAGTATTATTGGTAACTGGCATTTCTTCTGGAGACCCCGTACCATTCCTATTGAGTGTAACCAATCCACATTCGGCTACTCCCCGGCCTAGTGGGATTCCTCCGCTAGGAGGCACACACTAATTATGACCTCCTCTATGAGTCCAATATTCACTATGGCTTGCTTGGGTAAGCCCTTGCAAGCAGGTGTAGAGGAGCAGCTAAGTGCCCCTGCAGGAAGTCCTGCCCCACTCCTACCTATATGCTGGAAGCCAGAAATTGTGCCATGCTTGACACCAGTGCTTATAACTATTCCGCAGCGAATCTTCGAGAAAAGGTATCCACTAAGAACACCCTATCAGATGTATTCCCGAATAGATGACAATCTCGTGGAGAAAGTCCCCGAAGGAATATGAAAAAAGCAAGAAAAGGAGCTGGCGATGTCACAAGAAACAAATGTGATGCACAGAGAAGACTGGCTGAAGAAAAGAGTGTATGGATCTTATAGAAATTGATGACGAAGTAAAGAATCGAGTAAGCTTTCATAATCGATATAAAGATTGCACGTGTCAAGAGCACTGAAGAAAATGCAAACCGTTCAATGACTGTACAGATGCAGTAACGCAAGTAGACTAAGTGATCATTTAAGCTAGCTATACGTAGTGAATAGACTGCGGGCGGAGCCGCCATTATATAGAACCTAGACATCAGTGTCACAACTTTAGTAAGTTCAAACCCATGGAGAGAAGGGATGAAAGCTGTGTTGTAGGAAAGAATTAGCTGGGATCATGGAAGAATCGAGAAAGGCTGTCTTGCCTGGTGTCAAGGCTAAAGCAGCCAAGAATGGTTATTTATCCTTGAAGACAGTGAAGGTGAGACACTGAATCATCCCTTGTTAAGGTGCAAGGAGAGAACACCAGGAGTGCCACCTTTTATTCATTTAAGACAATTAAATGCTGCAAAATTGGCTGAATTGCCATCTCCTGTCACGTGAGTTAAGGATAGAAATAGAGTTGGGCATGCAGTTCCGGAACTATGATAGAGCATGCTCACACTCCCTTGAATTCTCAGGAGCAAGGATACTTTGCAAAGCCAAGTTCAAAGACAATATTCATGGCAGAAAGCATGGGTGATGAGAAATGATGGGCTAATTGGGTGGGGAGGTGAAGTCATGTCTACCTCCTGACATCTGGGGTATGAGCTTACGTGCTGCAAGTGAGCCGAATGTTCCAGACTGGCACAAGTATGCCAACCAATTGTAGAGGGACATATAACAAAGGGCCTTATAGTTTGTGATCTAATGATGTACCGTGTATCTAATAACTGTTGAAGATGACTTGCACTAGGGTGGGGCATGAGTTGTCCACCTGCCAGTAGATGTCCTATCACAACCCAACCCGTATAAAATGTATACTTAGATGTTCCCCTTGAGCGTATCACAACCCCCCGTAGGTTTAGCTTATTTGCCATGTAGTATGACGTCACGTATGATGAATCTTTGTTACATAAGTATGATTTTTTATGAAATGCTTCGAGAATGCTTGTGCGACATCCGTTAATTGATATTAAAACAGATAAACGTGCCATCTTCCTGAGTTGGTTCCATTATTTGGTGTAAGAGTTACTCTGCTTCCCATCAACTGCATGATACGCTACCAAAAGTGCCCTACGCTCACGTGGTAGCAGAGGATAGTTCCAAAGATCCAAACTAGTTCATCCCCAGTCTTTCAGACAATCGGTATCCTCCGCCATCTAGCCGGAAGATCGTGGGGTTTCCTGTGTAGAGCGGCCGGATAGAAATCTTGCAAGAAGAGTCGAGACGGTGGGCAGGCCCCCCTTTGATGAAATCCCTGTCTGGTTTCCACAGGCGCTCTGCGGACGGAAGGCAAACGTGGTCGGTTGGAGGAGCAGATGATAACGAAGGCATTGAGACGATTAACAAATGAATGGTGAGTAGACTGAGTGGAATGGAAAATTAAGGGAACAGAGTTGTGGTCATTTTAAGTATTAGGAAATATTGTGTGAAGAGATAGTAGCGCCTAGAGATGTGGCTCAAGGGAGCTTCAGAAGAAGTGGAAGTCAAATAGGCTACATGTGAACAGGTTCGGCATAAGGAGACGATTTAAATTCTGTGACAGGGTATTTGAATAGAGGCAATGTCAAAAACTTGAAGGGAAGGGTGTCAACACCCACTCCCTAACCACAGAAGCCGAATTAGTTTGACCCTCCCACCGTGGTTGGCACTGGTTCCTGATGTTAGCGATTACAGGGGATCATGTGGCAGCCAGTGGGGGAAGGAGCGATTAGCGGTAGTGGATAGGGAAGGGGAAGTAGGGAAACCAGAGAGAGGATTAGAGTAACAAAAGTGGATCTGTAGAGGGGAATTAGAGAAAAAGCACACCTTGATACCTTTGCATAAGCACCTCATAACCTGACTTCTCCTAGACTTTATCCAAAAATGCCTGATACCGCCTCCTAACTCTTTATGTTCTATTTACATACTTCTAACCGTGCCCTCTGTGGACCTAGAACATCTGTAACATACAACATGAGACACCCTCACAATATGACATGGCAACATATGAAACAAACAACATGGGTCTCCCCTTATGATTGACAACACTCATGGCCTGTTAGGCAAAATGCACAGGAAACAAACAGCAGGGTTCTCCCCTTATGATGGAAAAACTCATGGCTAGTCAGGTAAAATGTACATAAAGACACATAGCACGTAACATGCAGCACAACAGAAAATAAATGTTTCCCCAGTTCCCTTGCACTGGTTAATTAGCTTGTTATCCCCACAACCTTGCACCCTAAAGCCAAGTTTAACTCTCCATGTTGACTCCAATAGTTCAGAGCCCAAAGAATACTGTCCCTCCACTAGAATGTGGAAATTGCATTGCATACAGGTGGGTATTCCGTTGTAGAAAATCAGATATCCTCCACCACCAACCCACGTTAGAAATCACACATGGTTGACAATGTTGTGCACTTAACTGAAGTCCGGGTCCCCTGTGAGAGCACCCGGATGCTGTAGAAGACGCCTTGTACACCGGCTTCCCACCGTCACCGCTCGCTGCCCGGCTCCTCTTACTGTTCTCCCGTTTTCTGGCCACTATGTAAATGGTAGTATTGCTCCTCACGCCGCATCTGCCAGTGCTGACAATCATCATCATCATCATCAATAAACAACACCTGGCACGGGCAGAGCAGTAATTTTATGCTGGCTCCGTCTGCATTGTGTGAGCAGGCCATGCCGCCAGCATGCTGGGAAATGTAGTTTGTGGCCAACCGCGCCACGTTCCCTACTGCCACCTGTCCCTCCCAAACCTTTTCATGACAGGCGAGGAGAAAAAATACCACAGGGTATTTTTATTAAATGTGTAAAGTTGACTAGTCGACTAGTCTGCGTATTGTGTGTTAAGCAAAGGTGTTGAAAATTGATAAAAGTTGTGAAAGAGTTCAGACAAAGTTAAAGAGCTATAGGGACTATCTAGTGAAGTGGTTGGTACCAATCCAGAGATAGCCAGAGATAATTGAAAAGGTAGAGGCTTGAGTGGCAATTGTTGGACCATGCTCATATTTGTTGTTTTAAAAGTATTGAAGAGTGGTGAAAGTATTTTATAAAAGTATTGACAGTCAATTGAGACTCATCACAATGGAAGACACTCCTCTGATGCATCTATGTAAGACACTGCCAAAGCACATGCCCAAGCTCAAACAGTGTAATGCGGAATGGGTGAAAGGCATGGCAGATAAGATGTTCATGCCGTGGCCACAAGGGGGATCACTGTCATAAGCGGTATTGCAACACATGACCACATACTTGCATGCTGCATACATGGGGAAGAAATTGGAGAAAAGATTAGCTATCCTAGAGCTATGGAAAATGTACCAGAGAGGTAAAATATGCCACACGAGGAGTGGATGCTTAACCAGTGTAAGGAGGGAGGAGTTGTATCCTTTGAAGGAACTGAAAGCGATGACGGGGTATAGTAATCCGATATACGAACCTCCCGCTTATAGCAGTGATGTTAGTCCAGAGGAGAATAAAAGAAAAGAAGAGATCTTTAAGATCATATAAGATAAAGAAGAGAAGAATGAGCGATCGAATGCATCGACAGAATTAGAAAGAGAGATTAAGAGTTGGAAAGGGGAGAAGGATAAAGCTAACAAGGTAACGCTCGTGCAGAACGAATGGATGGAGGACAGATATTACTTTAGCTAGATGGGAAAATCATCGAGGAAGTAAGGCAAAGAGAAGATAAGAATGAACAGGATAGAAAAGACAGGGAGCGGGAAAAGAGATTGAAGGAAGATGAGCATAAAAGAAAGAGCAGGGAGCTATTGGAACAGATGCATCAGGAGGAGCAAGAGAAATTAAGGGACAAATAATACAGAGACGAAGAGAGGAGGAAGAAAGTGAGAGCAGGAGCGAGGAGAGAAGAGTGAAGACAAGACGAAGAGAGAATTAGAAGGCAGGCAAGAAAGCGAAGAGAATTAGATTAAGAATAAGAACAAAGGACAGCGGGATCTTGATATTAGCCTCATTCGAAGGGTAGGGGCTTACTTTCATTTCATTCAGTTCAGCAGCATTGCACAGAGTTCCGCAATTGTAAAGCAGTGAGAGAGTGCATCTGGCACTGGCCACGATATACTTAATTGGTTAGGCTAGCTCTGAAACTTAAAGCCTCAGATGAAGAGTCAGTGATGACTCGAAACACGTGTCAGGCTACTTCGTTATTAAACTCATTGGACTCATGAGAAATCCCTCCTTCTTTGAATTACTTGGAACACCTGTGACTATTGCACTGTTCAGCGCAGTGAGACTGAGAACATTCTGTGTTCATTTAGGTTCCTTACTGTGGGTGGCATCTGACAGTGCTCCCACACCCCTCAGCCACCTGTAGTGCTTCCCTAATTTCTTTAGTGTACAAGCGCTGTGGACTTTGACTTGTTCTGCCAAACCCGGATCTTGATATTAGCCTCATTCAAAAGGAGCCAGTAGGGCCAAGCCGAGCAATACGATGGGACATAATAGAAGAGTTCCTTCTGTTAAAGGGAGCAACATCAGGGGCATTTAGGGCAGCATTAGAAGAAGAAAACATTGATAGAGAAAGTATCAGAAGGTAGCAAACCTGGAAGCCGAGGGAAGGTGATCAATCCCTAGTATTTCAATCATGAATCGAAGGAGAAAATCCATTTAGTCTTAGCACAAAGCCTTATCCTTAAACAGACTGAACCTAGGTAAGGGTGAAGAGGCTGAAAGTCACACTAGTTGGGGACTAGACATATCAGATGAGGAAAGAGAATCCATCCTTGGGGAAGTCGGAGGGAGCATGTGTGCTGCAGAGGGAAGACTGCAGATGGACAAGGAAGTAAGATGGTCAGATCTAGAGCAGCCTCAGGATAGGAGGCCAGATCCCATAGCATACCCAGAGCATCCCAGAGGACGATCGTATAGTGAGAACGGATAATGACTGCCATATGTGAGCAGGTTAAGGTTGCTACCAGTGAGGAGATGGATAGGGACAATTGTCCCTGACATGGATAGGCAGACGATGGGAGCTGACTGCGGGTTAGGGTTTATGCAGTTTCCCTTATTGGAAAAAGGTGGAGCAAGACCACAGTATATTCCATGGCTACAGATGGACAAGGATACGTTCCTGAGCTTGTCTTCGAAATGGATATATGAGTTAGAGAAAATGACAGGAGGAAACACATTGGCCATAGAGGACACTAAGGTTTTTCTTGGTAGCTAGTCTTGGGGAGAGAGCTGATGACATATGGAGAAGAGCAGGCTAGTCAAGTGTGATAGCACAAAACACAGCGCATGACGGAGCACCATTTAATAATTGCAGAGAAGATATGTGGAGGGGTCTGAGATATGGGTGCAATAATGACACGTAAATTGAAGGACGATGAAGACCCTATTGCTTACATTCAGGACATTCAAGAGCAATGGCAACTTGAAATCTGCGAGCCTTGGGATAAAGCGTTGGCATTATTTTGCCACATTTTATGTCAGAGGTTGCACGAGCAAGCCAAATGAAGAAACAAGTGGGCATGGAGGCAAAGCCATGGGCTGAAATACAGCTGACGATAGTGGATCACTGTCGGCTATTACAGGAGAAAAACAAGAAGAAAGAAGAGGCTACGAAAATTGAGGAAGCCAAACTAGTTCAGAAGAAATTGTCAACATTTGCCATGGAAGGGGCGGTATTGACAAGTGGAGAGGGATTTGGGATGTAGCAAGCAGTGGGTGCATTGCAGGCGAATAATCAGCGCCAGATGGACCAAGGAGGGAATGGGTTCATACCAGGAGGCAGAGGTATGGGCTATAGAGGAAGGAGTGGATTCCAAAACAATCAGGGTGGGTTTCAAAATGTGCAGAATGAGAATCAGAACACACAAGGATGATTTAACCAAGGATTACCAGTCAGGCGCCTCCACCCCCCCTGTATGTCGGACTTCTTGGAGGAGAGGCCACATTTCATGTGTATGTGGGAGCCAAGGGAATGTACAGAATGGCCAGTTTTCAAGAGGGGGGACAGTTTATCCGCCCCCCATATAGCACACAAACTAGGGAAGGGTTTGCCCAAGATCAGACAGTGTATCAAACACAAGTGCCGCAAATGCAACAGACACAGCATTCAGAGAAAGTGCAAATTAATCCACAAAGGGCAGTCACAACATGCCCCAAGCAGACACAACAGTATGCACACACGGGACAACTACTGACACCTAGAATAGGAGGTGCCACTGTGGTAGGAGGAAATCCTTTCACAGGTACGGGGGTATGCCTGTACCCACAATAGGACAGTTCACAGGGTGACCTGATGTGTTTGGTACTATCTGTGACACCTGACCCCAAAGAGGAACCGAGGGTCGATGTGATGAGATGTCATGATGCCTACCCCCGGAACACCAGGCCAGGCCCAGCACCCCCGGGAGCTGGCATCACGCCCCTGGGTAAAAGCCCAGCGGCCCTTTATAGGGGCTCTTTGGACTCTGTCCTGGCGCTGTTGGTGCCAGGCTCATGTTGGACATCAGTCCTGGCGCCATAGGCGCCAGGCTCATAAGGGGAAGTGTTTGGTGCACTTACCTGAAGCAGACCATGCTGCACACTCACCTGATGCAGACCATGCTGCATGAAGAACAAAGCCAAAATGAGGTTTAGGAGGGACTATTTTTCTGAAGGAACTATTTTGTTACTTGGGTGGGGCTGTGGAAGAATACTCACCTGGAACTTCTTCCAAGGCTATTTAAGCCACGCCCGGACAGCCACACGTGCTTCGCATTGTTCTGCATCCCAGCAGCTGAACGCTCACCGTGTCTGCTCCTGCACCTGGACTCCAGCCACGCCCGCCTCGAACCTGGAACACCTGTAAGGAAAGAGGAGAAGAGAAAGGTGAAAACCAAGAACTTATTCAACCTTCTTACCTGCATCCGGAATCTTCACGCCAGCATTCCTGAAGGAAGACTTCCATTTAAAAGCACTGCGTTGCTCGCTGCAGCGCCGCGCTTCACTCACCTGTTCCCGAGACGCCGCCCGGCTCCATCGCGGCTCTCAGCACCGGTCGCCACATCTCTGCACCTAGGGGAGAGAAGAAGAGACAAAAGGTGAGCAAGGGAACACAAGAGGAAAGCCGAATTTTCAGCCATATTACTTACCGGCTTTTCTTGGTGAACCATTCCACATCTCGGGTCGGCGCCGCAACTTTGGCAGGTACCGCACCCCGGCCCCTATGGGGAAAGGACAAAAGACATTACTGGGGAATAATAAAGACATTTAGAGGGGTCGCCCTCATCACTAACTCACCTGATTTTACCACCGGCAATTTAACCCCTCAACGCATCACCTTTGTTCTGCACCTGAAATAAAGGACAGATCACAGGTTAGGAAAAAACAACATAAAAGGAGGCTCACACTTGAACTTTTGCATCTTCATACTTATGGCGTATCGCTCAGAAAAGTCAAGGGGATTTGCCAGCGCCATTCTGAAAACCAGTGAAGTAACTGGACGAACGCGCGCCCCTACACCAGAAGCAGGATGGAGAGTTCATCCTTCCAAACCATAAGGTGAGCTTAAACCGGGGGTTTTGGAGAAAGTCAGAAAAGAACTAAGGGGGAAAAGGGGGAGCAAGCACCCTATTCAGCAGACAGTTAATCCCCTTTCTCATCTGCAGAAGGATATTCCTACGGGCCAGACAAGCAAGATTTGGGGGTCCAGTTCAATCGGTGGTCTGAATTCTGCGCATCACGCTTGAAGAGGCCACAGCAACCCAGACCAGACCAGCGCCTCCGTGGGAGCCAGGTGAGCGTTACAGAACGTGAAGCCTTCCTACAAATTCCCACCCAGGCGCTATGGAAACTTCTGAGACTGACCAGTTGGCCCAACTACTGGGGGAATTACGGGCCAAAGTACACGCCGCTCGTCAAGAGACTAATGCTCTCAGGAGGGAAGTGATTGTAACAAAGGAAAGAGCTGATGACCTGGCTAGACAGCTTTTGCAAGGTCAAGCTGGACAAACTCCTTTACCCGGTTCCGGAGGGAACCCCGCTCCTGTGCTTTCCAGTAACCCGGTGCAGATTAATCTACCTGGAAACATGCCGCTGGCCCCACCCGAACGCTTTGCTGGGGACCCCAAACGATTCGCCGTATTCATGAATCAGTGTCGTTTGCATTTCCTGTGCAGACCTGGGGCCTTCCCTAATGACCAGACCAAGGTAGCCTTTGTATTGTCATATCTCAGCGGCAGTGCTGCCGATTGGTCAGTTCCACTGGTAACTCAAGATGACTCGATTCTTCGTGATTTTCAAGGATTTCAAGCAAGCATGGAAAGGTTATTTGCTCGTCACTCCCAGGGGCAGGCTCTAGATGACGAACTTCTATCTCTGCGACAGGGCAATCAAGACCTCCTTTCCTACATTGCAACCTTTAATAGACTAATTGTGGAAACTGGGTGGCCAGAGGATAAAAGAATCACGTTATTTTATCGAGGTCTACGCTGAGAACTTAAAGATGTCCTGGCCCAAGTTGTAAATCCACCCCAAGAATGCTCAGAATATATAGACTTAGTGGTCCAATTGGATCACAGACTGCAAAACAGAAAAGCAGATCGGTCCAAGTTTGAGACCCGGGTGTTAGTCAAGACCCACGCTAACCTCAAGGGGGCTGAAGCCTCTGAGCCAATGCAAATCGGAGGAGTTAAAGGACCTTTAACTCAAAAGGAACGTGAAAGAAGACGGCAGATGCACTTATGTCTTTATTGTGGTTCTTTTGGACACTTTCTACGAGATTGCCCAGCAAGGCCACCCAGGAAGGTGGTAGGAGCCGCTGATAAAATCCATGAAACCTCTGTATCGGGAAACGACCCCACCCGACAAGCGTAGGGGTCCGCTTGCCGAGCTTGAAAACAAACTCTCAGACCTCGCATTTCATTGTACCAATGGTCCTCGTAGATCCGGAACAGCCTAAGCGGTTGCATGCAATAAAGGCATACATCGATAGTGGGGCTATAGGAAACTACGTGGATCGTGAATTGGTCTCCAGGATTAACCTCCCTCTGCGCCCTAAAACCAGCAAAGATGTCATCACCACAGTTGATGGTACCGAAATTGCCTCGGGACCGGTAACACATTCCACAGCTGAGGTGACACTTGTAGGTCCGGACGGCCAGCGGGAGGCAGTTGTGTTTGATGTAATCAAGGCTCCACAGTTTCAGGTTATTCTCGGAATCCCTTGGTTAGAGACACATAATCCTCGAATTGATTGGCGAGCAAAGAGAATAACCTTTCCGGAGTGTGCACGAACCTGCTACCCAGAAAATCTGAAGATCAGTCTAGCATCAGTAACCTCTGTCTCCATGCAACTACCTCCGGAATACCAAGACTTTCAGGACGTCTTCCAAAAGGAACAGGCCAACACGTTACCTCCTCACAGATCGTACAATTGCCAAATCGATCTGGTGCCGGTGCACAACCCCCTTGTAGCAGGTTTTATGCCCTTACTGAGCCGGAGAATCTGCATTTGAGACAATATTTAGATCAATACCTAGCCAATGGTTTCATTCGCCCGTCAAAGTCTCCGGCATCCTCGGCTTTGTTCTTCGTGCCAAAAAAAGAAGGCGACCTTAGAACTTGTATCGATTACCGCGCATTGAACCAGATAACTGTTAAAAATCGTTACCCTCTGCCTTTGATCCCTGAACTCCTTGACCAGGTGAAGGACGCTTGCATATACACCAAGTTAGATCTCCGGGGGGCTTATCATCTGGTACGAGTAAAAGAAGGCGACGAATGGAAAACGTCCTTCCGTACAAAATATGGACTATTCGAATACCAGGTGATGCCTTTCGGGTTGTGCAAGGCGCCTGCTGCCTTCCAATTCTTCATGAACAATGTCCTTCGGGAACTCATCGATGTCTGTGTTGTCGTGTATATCGATGACATTCTGGTGTACTCCTCTTCGGAATCAGATCACAGAAAACATGTCAGGGCCGTCCTTGAGAAATTGCACCAGCACAAACTGTTTGCAAAACTGGAAAAATGCGTTTTCCATACCACCGAGGTTGAGTTTCTTGGATTCATCCTGACACCTAAAGGGGTCCGAATGGACTCACGGAAAGTGGATGCCATCCTCAAATGGCCATCACCTAGTTCGGTGAAAGGTGCTCAAAGCATGCTTGGTTTTGCCAATTTTTATCGCAGGTTTATCCCGGAATTTTCACGGGTGGTGCAACCCATCACTGCACTCTTGCGGAAGAATAAACGTTTTGAATGGGCCGAGGAAGCTGAACAGGCCTTTCAGGAATTAAAAGCTAAATTTACGTCCGCACCTATTTTGAAACACCCGCGTACTGACCTCCCATATATAGTCGAAACCGACGCATCCAGTTTAGCCATGGGAGCTGTCCTGTCTCAGAGAGACCCCGAAACCAACCAACTGCACCCCTGTAGCATTTTGGTCCAGAAAGTTCTCGCCGCCGGAGATAAATAATGCAATCACCGATAAGGAATTATTAGCCATTAAGTCCAAGCCTTTAAGGCTTGGCGGCATTATCTTCTTGGCGCCAGGCATACCATCACCGTGTTCACTGATCACCGAAATTTACAATATTTAAAAACTGCCAAGGCTCAGTCTTCACGACAGCTCCGATGGGCTTTATTCTTTGCTGAGTTCGATTTTGTAATCACTTACTGTCCCGGCTGTAAGAATGGCAAAACGGACGCGCTATCTCGAATTGGAATGGGAGAAATGGACACAAAGGGCCTCATTACGACCCAGGCGGTAAGTTACCGCCTGGGCCGTGACTTTACCACTGGTGACTGTTTCCCTGTGAAAAGCAGAGGTTACAGAATGTCAGAACATGTGAGATCCCACATCAAAGGGAGATCAACAAGATGCTTGATCTCAGGCTTATAGAGCCCTCTACAAGTCCATGGTCTAGTCCAGTTGTTCTAGTACCAAAGGCAGGATCCAAGGAGTTCAGATTCTGTGTGGACTATAGAGCTCTAAATGCAGTCACTAAGACTAATGCCCATCCTTTGCCAAGGACAGATGAACTGGTGGATAGACTTGGTGCAGCCAAGTACCTCAGTACATTTGATCTGACGTCAGTCTATTGGCAAATAGCCCTGACAGACCTTGCCAAGGAGAAAATTGCATTCTCAACCCCAGCAGTTCTCTACCAGTTTAAAGTTATACCCTTTGGACTAAAGAATGCACCTGCTACATTCCAAAGGATGGTCAATAAAGGTCTGAATGGGATGGAGGACCTCTGCATGGCATACTTGGATGACATTGCAGTGTTCAGCCCTACTTGGAAAGAACATGTTGATCACTTACGATATGTTTTAAAGGCTCTTGAGCAGGCCCATCTGACCATAAAGGCAAACAAATGTCAAATTGGTCAGAGCAAAGTGGTCTACCTTGGTCATGGGGTAGCAGGATGTGAAATAAGGCCACTGCCTAGCAAAGTACAAGCTGTACAAAACTGGGCCACCCCTACTACTCAAACCCAAGTGAGAGCGTTCCTAGGTCTCACTGAGTACTACAGGAATTGCATAGAGAACTATGGGACCATAGCTTCTCCATTGAATGTGATCTCCTCTCCAAAATTCCCTAAAAAGGTTAGATGGAATGAGGAGTGCACTAACCTTTGAAAACCTGAAGAAAGTCCTTTGTCAAGCTCCAGTCCTAAGAGCTCCTGATTATCACCAACCCTTAATTGTGCAGACAGATGCTCAACTGGATGAGAAAGGTAGGGAGCACCCAATTTGCTTCATCAGAAGGAAACTGAAGGAACCAGAAACAAGGTGGGTAACCATAGAGCGTGAATGTTTTGGCATTGTGTGGTCTTTGAAGATGTTTAGACCATACTTGTATGGATCTACTTTTGTGATTCAAACTGACCACCAACCCTTGAGATGGTTAATGCAAATGAAAGGGGAGAACCCAAAACTCCTAAGATGGTCAATCTGCCTACAAGGTTTTGATTTCACCATTGAGCACAGAGCAGGATGTCACCACCAAAATGCTGATGGTCTCTCTAGGATGTTTGTAACCAACTAGAGTGAAGAGATTCATCCAGGAGTAGATTAAATTCTCCTGTCCCTTAGTCTGGGGGGGGCAGTGTTAGGGAGAATTCTCCATAATGGCTAATTTCCCTTACCTACTGAGTTCCTCAGCTGCTTTGCTGGATTTCTAGGAATTATTTTTTCAACTGGTAAGAGTGTGAGCCTTTTTCCCCACTCTTACATGTGTTTTGCTTTGTGTGTTTAACATTTTCTTGTGTTCCTAGACTGTGGAGCTTCACCTCCTCCATAGGCATCATCATTTTACTGTGTGTTACACAGCACCTTCAGTGCAGTGACACAGGGTTGTCTTTTTAGACTTCCCAACTCAGACTCCATTTTCTGGGACTGACTACTGTCTCCTAGAACATGTAAACTCACAGACACAGTACAGACTATCTTACATAGAGTTCTAGAAAGGGTTAATATTTATCCCTTTTTGTCTGTTTCTCATTGAAAGTTTTTTCGTTCCCTTTTCATTAAGATTTGGCTGGTGGCAGTGGTAACTACCCTATTTTTCCTACCGCGGTTATTCTAAATAGCCTTGGTATTGTTTTAGGCTATCTTGGTAGACTCGAACTTAAACCCGCTGGACCATATACATTTTTATACGGTTCCGGCTGGGTTTATTCACGATTTATTTTTGTAAAAGTCTTTCTCATGTTTTACTCTGTGTGCCAAACCAGGTTTGGTTCCTTTGTTCACCAAACCTTTGCGGGCTTCTGCACAGAAGCCCTCCTTAGGTGCCTGAATGTCTGAGGGGGACAAGATGTGAGGGAGGGGGTTGAGACTCCCTGCACAGGGTCTCCCTGGAGACCCATGTCGCACTCTGGTATGATTGGCTTTGGTGACTGTCTCGGCAGGAAAGCCACCCTGCTGTGTGATTGACAGCCAGGCTGGGTGAATGGGGGAAAACTGCTTAAAAGGCAGGTCTCTGGGACTGAGAATGTAGAGTGGCCACTGGATCGAGACAACCGAAGAGAAGCTGACAAAAAAGACCTCTACCATGACTGAACCTCCAGGTGAAGCCCTGCTGTGGGTCAGACTCTCCAAACTTCAACGACAGGGAAGATCTGCAAGGAATCTTCTCCCGTTGAGCTGGTGGGAAGAACCAGTTGGCCAAACTATAATCCAGGCCTCCCTCCTCTGGTCGAATTTGCTGTGCACAGCTACAGTGAACCGGATGGCCAGGAGGAACGGATCCTGCTTGGGTTTTAAGGAGCGCACCTTTTATTTGTTGCTTTGCTCCGCTACTGGTTTCTTCCCTGGGCAGTGCAGGACCCTCCAGTCTTCCTCCATCTTGTCAGTCCGACAGTCACTTCAGGATCTGTGAGCCTGCAGGACCTGCCTGGAACGTCTTCCTCAGCTACAGCATTCTTCTGCTCTAAAGGTACTGTGCTAACCCGGTTGTTTGATTCGTCCGACCGAGGTGAAAGTGTGTGAAAGCTTTCACCAATCTGAGGGCTTGTCCTTCTCTATTATTTAAAGTAACTTTTCGTCCGACCAACTTCGTTCTGAACTCTTGGCAAAGACTTAACCTCGAACTACCCTGAACTGTGTGATCCTCTTCAAAGACTTTGGTCCATTGACTTTGGCCCTGGCCTGTTGATTTGATTTCCTCACTGTAGTTCCTTTTTCCAGATTGCCCTGCTTACTTGTTGGTGCTGCTCAACTTCTGTCTAACTTTGTCTTTCACTCCCTTTTATTACTGGAGTGCCATTTTGCTCACACTTCATTTTGAGCCTAACTTGTCCAGAATCTATTGGGTGTGGTGTAGTGTATTAGAATCGTGATGTTTCAACTACTTGATAATAGTGAAATGTTTAATAACTGATGTGTAAATAAATGTATATTCTTTTACTCAGAAACCATGAGTCAGTGTTAGTTTGAATCATTGTAGTTGCTGTCCTTTGTGTAACTATTAATACTGCTCACTTTAGTCTTGAGATAAGTCTGGCTGCTCAGCCATCGCTACCACTTGACTGTGTAGTACACGCTTGTACCAAAGGTGAATTTGTACTGTCACTTGTAGTCCTAATTGTGGGTGGTGTTCCCAAAGGGTACTGCATATAATTCTGCCTAACAGTTCCACATCGTCTTCTACCTGGCAATGACCTTAGCCTGCTCACATATGGTGGTGACTCTCCCTTCTCACTATGTGATCGTCCTTTAGGATGCTCTGGGTATGCCACAGGATCTGGCGTTCTATCTTTGGGTTGCTCTGGATCAGACCATCTTACTTCCTTGTCTGCCTGCAGGCATCCCTCGGGACCGCATGAGTTTCCTCGCCCCCCCCCTCAGAAGGGTTGTCATGGTGCAGGCACCCAAACCCCTGAAACTGGTGGGGCCATCCCGGACTTTGGCCCCCTTGGGGGCTTACAGGCCCCAGCCGGGCTCACCTGGACTCAGTCCTAGCGCCGCTGGCGCCAGGCTCATGGAGGTGTAGTTACATGCTCCATTAACTTGGCTCTGAGAGGCTGAGCCATTCAGTTCAGGGTGTGGCCTGGAAATACTTTACCTGAGAAAAGGGATACGGAGAAGAGGACTATTTGCTTGGAACTACTTGCAAGGCTATTTAAACCGCACCCAACAATCTGAGCACGCTTTGCGTTATTCTGCACTCCTGCAGCATAACGCTCACTGTGTCAGATCATTTTTTGCTTTCTTCTGCCACGCCCGTCCAGAGTCTTCCATCCATCGGCACCTGCGAACAGAGAATAACAGGAGTTATTTAAGCATCGAAGGCCTAACCTGCAGTGCATCCAGATCTCATCTCCTGCTTTCCCACGGACTGCCGCATCTGCAGAACAGTACAAAAAGCACCCTCTCGGGGTAGGTACTCACCTGATCGGCCCGCTCCAGGAACTTCATCGGACAGTTCTTCACTCAGCAGCGCGCCGCAGCTCAACACCGCTACACGGATCTTCTATTCTTCTTCCTGGACTCGCGCCATACCTGCTGAACAGAAAAAGACAAAAAGGTTAGTCGCACGTAGCAAAGAAAGGCTACAGAGGCGAACATACGCGCGCCCAGCACAGCGCAATACTTACCGGCAGGAATCCTGAGCATCATTGTCAGGAGGGTCATCCATCAGCCGAAGGTTGCTTAACGCCGCACCTGTAAGACAATAACGGACATTAGTTAACTTGAACAGAAAGTCTTAAAGGCAGTCATTCCAAGCAGAGACTTACCTGCTTACTCCCGGGCCTTCTACTTCAGCAACTTCCTTCGGATCAGTGACGTAACTCGATCCAGGAAAGACTGTGAATCGCGCCCCTGCCAGAGTGTGCAGAATGGAGAGCTCGCCCATTAAAAAAACAGAGGTGAGCCAGAAGAAGTGAAGGATAGACCGGAAGGAGGTGAAACCACTGACCAGCTCCCTTCGGTAGCTAATATCTTGTTTCAACTTGCAGGCTAACATCTCCTGAAGCAAGGACTAAGGGGAGACGCAAGCTAGCATTACCAGCCAAGCAGAGCAGCATCAGGACAGACAACACCTTACGCACACGAGCACGCCCCAGTGGAGACCAGGTGAGCGTGACAGAACGCAAAGCCTACACAAAATTCTCTACCTGGGCATCATGGAAACCTCAGAAACTAATCAGCTAGCTCAGCTTTTGGGGAAACACAGGGCCGAGGTCCATTTGGCTAGACAGGAAACCAATGACTTACGAAGAGAACTGATTGTAGCCAAGGAGCGCACCGATGATCTCGCCAGACAGCTGCTCCAGTCACAGGCGGGGCAGACGCTACTACCCGGGGTGGGGTCAGCAGTACCCCCCGCATCAAGCAGTCCGGTTCAGGTGGTCCTCCAAGGAGCTGTACCCTTGGCACCCCCAGAACGATTCGCTATGAACCAGTGCCGTCTACATTTTCTATGCAGGCCTTTTCATATCTTAGCGGCAGTGCTGCTGACTGGTCTGTACCGCTGGTCAGTCGGGATGATCCCATTTTGCAAGACTTCCAAAGATTCCAATTGGATATGGAGAAGCTGTTTGCCCGGCGTTGTCAAGGTCAGGCATTAGATAATGAGCTCTTGTCTTTGCATCAGGGCAATCAGGATTTGTTAACATATATCGTGACCTTCAACAGACTGGTTGTGGAAACTGATTGGTTAGATGACAAGAGAACAACGCTTTTTTACTGTGGTCTGAGAGGGGAGTTAAAGGACGTATTAGCTCAAGTGGTGAACCCGCCCAGGGACTGTGCTGAGTACATAGACTTGGTAGTCCAGCTAGATCACAGACTGCAGAACCGTAAGGCAGATTGTGCTAGAATTGATTCTAGAGTTTTCATGCGCCCCAAGGAAAATGCCTCCAGGACCACTGATGTGTCAGAACCCATGCAAATCGGGGGGCTACGGGGGCTGTTAAGCAAGGCCAAAAGGGATATATTGTGGTTCAGCAAGCCATTTTCTCAGAGAATGACCAGTGAAGCCGCCAAAAAGGCAGTAGGAGTCGCTGGTAAGGTGAAACAGAGTCTGAGCCGGAAAACTTCTCCGCCCGGCAGGTGTAGAGGTCCGCTTGCTGAGCGAAAAGAAGGACTCCCAGACCTCGCACCTAGTTTTGCCTATGGTCCTTATAAACCACCAGCAACCATCTCGAATGCATGCAGTCAGAGCATACATCGACAGTGGAGCCATTGGAAATTATATGGATCAAGAATTGGCTTCAAGGATGAACCTTTCCCTTTGCGAAAAGGCAACAACATCGGGGCCGGTAACACACTCTATACTGCTGAGATGACACTTTTGTGCCAAGGCGGTCATCGGGAAACCATAGGTTTTGATATAATCAAGGCCCCACAATTTCAGATAATTCTGGGTATGCCATGGTTGGAATCACACAGTCCTGGCATAGACTGGTGTGCCTAGAGGCTGACCTTCTCAGTCGACTGTGTTCAGACTTGTTATCCAACTAAAGGGCCTTTGGTCACTGGAGCGACAACGATCATGGAACCAACCAACTCGCTACCTCTGGTATATCAAGACTATCAGGATGTATTCCAAAAGGATCAAGCCAACACACTGCCCCCTCGCAGGTCGTATGACTGCCAGATCGACCTAGTACCAGGAGCACCGATTCCGTGCGGTCGAATCTATGCTCTCACAGAACCCGAGAACCTGCATTTGAGAAAATATTTAGACCAGTATCTAGCTAACGGTTTCATCTGCCCATCCAAGTCCCCGGCGGCTTCACCGTTATTCTTCGTGCCTAAAAAGGAAGGTGACCTTAGGACTTGCATCGACTAACGCGCATTGAATCAGGTCACTGTTAAAAACTGTTACCCGTTGCCTCAGATTACTGACTTATTGGATCAAGTTAAAGATGTCCGGATTGACACCAAGTTAGACCTACGCGGAGCTTACCACCTGGTGCGAATCAGGAAAGGGGACGAATGGTAGACCGCTTTCCGCACCAAATACGGGCTATTTGAATAGCGGGTGATGCCTTTTGGCCTTTGCAACGCCCCAGCGGTGTTCCAATATTTCATGAACGATGTTTTGCGAGAAATTATTGATGTGTATGTCGTAGTATACATCAACAACATTCTGGTATACTCCCGTTCAGAGCAAGAACATGTGAAACATGTCCGAGCAGTTTTGGACAAACTTCGACAACACAAGCTATTTGCAAAGTTGGAGAAATGTTTTTTCCATGTTACTGAGGTTGCGTTCCTCGGATTTGTTCTGACCCCTCATGGTGTGTGCATGGATTCACGAAAGGTGGATGCCATTCTCAACTGGCCGTCGCCAACCTCGATTAAAGGAGTTCAGAGTATGCTCAGATTTGCAAACTTCTATCGGCGCTTCATTCCAGGATTCTCGCAACTAGTGCACCCCATCACCACTCTGTTGCGCAAAAACAAGCGTTTTCAATGGTCCGAAGAAGCTGAGAAAGCCTTCCAGGAACTAAAACAAAGATTCATCTCAGCCCCGATCTTGAAACACCCTCGTCCAGATCTACCGTACATGGTCGAAACGGATGCTTCCAGTTTGGCTATGGGCGTAGTCCTTTCACAAAGGGATCCCGAAACTGGTCAAATGCACCTGGTAACCTTTTGGTCACGGAAATTTACGGCTCCCGAGCTGAACTATGCGATTACGGACAATGAACTGTTAGCCATCAAGGCGGCCTTCAAAGCCTGCCGACATTACCTCATCGGAGCTAGATACACCATCAGAGTACTTACCGATCATCGCAATTTACAGTACTTGAAGGTGGCAAAAGCCCAATCATCTCGTCAACTCCAATGGGCATTATTATTTGCGGAGTTTGACTTTGTAATTACCTACCGACCTGGCTGTCGAAATGGCAAGGCAGACGCACTGTCCCGTATAGGAGTAGACGAGGAAAACGCCAATCCCGACCCAGTGCCTATCATTCCTGGTGAGAAGATTCTTGGGATTACTACGTCTCTAACATTAGAAGACGTTCAAGAGAGTATCTCTCATCTCATGGATTCCAACACCCTAAAGGATTGGCTGACCAAAGGTCCTCACCATTCGGTCACTAACCAACTACCCTATTTTCGAGAACGTCTCTATCTACCCAGCAGAGAACTTCAGGAAAAAGTCATCTCACTTTACCATGACTCATTAGTAGAAGGTCATCCTGGAATTACAAAAACTGAGGCCAAGGTCAAACAACAATTTTGGTGGCCAACATGGCATAAGGACATCAAGCAGTTTGTGCTATCCTGTGGAGTTTGCGCTCAAAACAAGGCCCAAAAGAAAAAATCACCAGGCCTGCTTCAGCCATTAGACATTCCACCAACGCCTTGGCATACACTTTCTCTTGGTTTTATAACAGACCTTCCTCCGAGTAACGGATTCAATACAATTTTAGTAGTGGTGGATTTGTTTTAAAAAATGGCCCACTTCATCCCGTTAAAAGGACTACCCTCAGCTTCAATTCTGGCTAAAGAAGTTCTGGAACAGATTGTCCGAATTCATGGATTCCCTTACTTTCTGATCTCAGACCGTGGCAGCCAGTTTATCTCACGCTTCTGGAAGAAGTGTTGCGAGTTAGCTCAAATCGACGTAAGACTTTCCACCAGTCACCATCCCCAAACCAATGGTCAAACAGAGAGACCAAACCAGACCTTGGAGCAATATATCAGGTGCATGTTACATCAAACTGAAGGTAGCTGGAAGGATGTTTTATGGATCACCGAGTATGCCTATAACAACTCACTCCATGCCAGCACAGGTCAAAGTCCCTTCTATACAATCTACGGGTTACACCCACAAACTTCCAACCTTGACCCGCCACAACTTCTGGAAATGCCAGCTGTGAAAAGTTTGCACTCTACCATCTCCCAAGCCTTCAAACATGCAGCAGATCATCTAAGGCGGGCTAAGGAAAGGTACAAGAAATCAGCCGACGCACATAGAAGTGAAGCTCCAAGTTATCAGGTTGGGGATGAAGTCTGGTTGGCGTCAAAGCACATACCCATTAAAGGGACTCGTACCTTCAATCCCAGATATTGGGTCCGTATACCATCAAGGCCATAAGCAACACAGTGGCTATGAAATTGGACTTACCCCCGCACATGAAAATTCATCCAGTGTTCCACGTCTCACTTTTGAAACCGGTGCAACCTGGAACACGAGTTGTGAAACCATCGAAACCGGTCACAGTGAACGGAGAACCTGAGTTCGAGGTTAAAGAGATTCTGGACTCAAAAATCACCAAATCAAAACTCTTTTACTTGATAGACTTGAAAGGGTACGGACCGCATGAAAGATCATGGGAACCTAGCAAGAATGTACATACTCCACGGTTATTGAAAAGGTTCCACCGTAATCTAATCACCCAAACAAACCAGGACCAATGAGTGGATCAGCCATTAAGGGGGCATTGGGGGGGAGTGCTGTCATGGTGCAGGCACGCAAACCCCTGTAACTGGTGGGGCCATCCCAGACTTTGGTCCCCTTGGGGGCTTATCAGGCCCCAGCCAGGCTCACCTGGAGTCAGTCCTGGTGCCGCTGGTGCCAGGCTCATGGAGGTGTTAGTTACATAGTCCATTAACTTGGCTCTGAGAGGCTGAGCCATTCAGTTCAGGGTTTGGCCTGGAACTACTTTACCTGAGAGAAGGGATACGGAGAAGAGGACTATTTTCTTGGAACTACTTGCAAGGCTATTTAAACCGCACACAACAATCTGAACACGCTTCACGTTATTCTGCACTCCTGCAGCGTAACGCTCACTGTGTCAGATCAGTTCTTGCTTCCTTCTGCCACGCACGTCCAGAGTCTTCCATCCATCAGCACCTGCGAACAGTGAATAACAGGAGTTATTTAAGCATTGAAGGCCTTACCTGCAGTGCATCCAGATCTCATCTCCTGCTTTCCCACGGACCACCGCATCTGCAGAACAGAACAAAAAGCACCCTCTCGGGTAGCTACTCACCTGATCAGCCCGCTCCAGGAACTTCATCGGACAGTTCTTCACTCAGCAGCGTGCCACAGCTCGACACCGCCACACAGATCTTCTATTCTTTTTCCTGGACTTGCGCCGTACGTGCTGAACAGAAAAAGACAAAAAGGTTAGTCGCCCGTAGCAAAGGAAGGCTACAGAGGCGAACATTCGCGCGCCCATACAGCGCAATACTTACCGGCAGGAATCCTGAGCATCATTGTCAGGAGGGTCATCCATCATCCGAAGGTCGCTTACCGCCGCACCTATAAGACAATAAAGGACATTAGTTATCTTGAACAGAAAGACTTAAAGGCAGTCATTCCAAGCAGTTATTGGAATAGAGACTTACCTGCTTACTCCCGGGCCTTCTACTTCAGCAACTTCCTTCGGATCAGTGATATAACTCGATCCAGGAAAGACTGTGAAACGCGCCCCTGCCAGAGTGTGCGGGACGGAGAGCTCGCCCATTAAAAAAACAGAGGTGAGCCAGAAGAAGTGAAGGATAGACCGGAAGGAGGTGAAATATTTTGTTTCGACTTGCAGGCTAACATCTCCTGAAGCAAGGACTAAGGGGAGACGCAAGCTAGCATCACCAGCCAAGCAGAGCAGCATCAGGACAGACAACACCCTACGCACACGAGCACGCCCCTGTGGAGACCAGGTGAGCGTGACAGGGTTCCCTCTCTTCATCTGACATATATAGCCCCGAGCTAGTGTGACTCTCGCACCTTCAACTTTATTTAAAATTAGCCTGTCTAAAGAAAGTGCTCTATGCTCAGGACTAAACAGCTCTCTCTCTCTGCTCCGCGGGTGGAAGACCAAAGATTGATCTCCCTTCCCTCAGCTTTCCAATCTGCTACTTTCCCTTAAGTCTTGATAGGCCCTATCGATCCTATCTCCGATGGTCCCTATGTCAACATTTTCTTCCAGGTCTGCCCTAGATGGCCCTGGCGCTGCCTCCTTTAACAGAGAAAACTCCTCTATATTGCCCCACTGTAATACTGGATTCTGTTCCATTAACTCTTTCTGAATGCAATCAATATCGCGCTCCCACTGTCTCCTTTTCTTTTCTATTTCTTCATCTAATTCTCTTTGCTTTCTTGCATCGCATCTACCCCTTTACTCTTCCTGTCTTCTCTCCTCTCTCCTATCATTCGCTCTTTGCTCTTCCTCTTCCCTTCGTCACTGCATACTTTGTCTCTTAATTTCTGCGCTTCCTCCTCTTCTCTCTTCTCTTCTTGTCTATCCCCTTCCTCGATTGATCTCTGCCTGTTGTCATACTTTCTTTTCTCCTCTGCCCTTTCTTCCTTCCTTTGCTGTTCTTCCTGATACTATGTTCTTGCCTCTGTCTGCTCTTTCTCTTGTGTTCATCTTCTGTCAATCTTTTTTCTTGTACCCTGTCTTTTTTATCCTCTTCATCTTGATCTTCCCTTTGCATGACTTCCTCGATACTTTTCCCATCTAGCTTGAGCAATATCTGTCCATCCATCCACTCTATCCTTTTCTCTTTTCCATCTCTTGATCTCTCGTTCTATGTCTGTTGTTACATTTGATCGTTCCATTTTTCCCCTCCTTAGCCTGTAAGATCTTAAAGATCTCCTCTTTTCTCTTGGTTTCTTCTGGGCTATCATCACTGCTATACGCGGGCAGTTCATATATTGGGTTACTATTCCCCGTTGCCGCTTTTAGTTCCTTTAACGGATACAGTCCTACATCTTCCATATTATCGTCATTTATTTCCGCTGAGGTAAGGGCAGCAGAAGGCTCCACTCCTTCCTCCTTACATTGGCTAAGCAGCCATTCCTCAGGAGACGAATCCTCCCATTCCTCCTTGTAGATCTCCCAAAGCTCTAAAATAGCTAACATGTTCTCCAATTTCTTTCCAGTATACGCAGTGTGCAAGTATGTGGTCATGTGTTGCAATACCGCTTTTGACAGTGATCCCCCTTGTGGCCACGGCATGAACATTTTATCTGCTGTGCCCTTTACCCACTCTGCAATGTACTGTTTGAGTTCAGGCATAGGTTTGGCAAAGTTTTACTCAAATGCATAAGTGGAGTAACTTCTCCCATTATGACGAGTCTCAATTGACAGTCAATACTTACCAGCATTTACACAGGTACATTTCAGAAAAACAACAAATATGAGCGCGCTCCAACCTTTGCCACTCAAAGCCTCTATTTCTCAGTTATTTTAATCTACCTTTCGGTCGGCGCCGACAATGACCTCAGATAGATGGTAACTTTTTATCTCTACTTTGACTTTAAACAGGTTATTCTTGTCGCTCTTCGACACTTTTCTTTTTAATACATAATACACAAACAGACAGACTAGTCGACCTTTCACATATACACCATGGTACTCCTTTTTGTCACTTAGCCCCTAAAATTCTCAGATTGGAGTGTAAGTAATTACCTATCATAAACTTGTGTATGTGCCGCCTAGTTTACCCCGATTAGGATTTGAAATGACTTCTTCTAAAGCTCCTTGAGTTAGGAAACCGGGCACTTTAAACGCTTGGTGTTTTATACTGAACATTCCTCGTTTTTTAAATGCTTCTCGTTTTATACTAAACAACCCCCCAATACTTTTCTATGTTGCCACAATCCCATCCCCACACTTTGCCATTCCCCTTAGTCTACTCACCATTCGCTCTTCAGCTCAATGCCTTCAGTATCGCCTCCCCTCCTCCAATCGACCACTTTCACTTTCCCTCCGCCCAGCGCCTGTAGAAACCAGGAGTAATTTCGTCAAAGAGGGACACGCCCCACCTGTCTCGATTTTCTTGAAAGTATTCTATATCGGCCACTCTCCACAGGAAACCTTGCAATCTTTTGGCTAGATGGCAGAGGGTATCCAATCGTCCGAAAATCTGGAAACCTACTAATCGATAGGTCTTTCTATAACCATCCTATCTCTGCTACCACGTGAACCCATAGGCCCTTTTAAGTGAAATAGCACTTTATTGGGTGAATGAGGATGAAGAATTCACTCTTAGACCAATAATAAGACTGACTCAGGAAGTTAGCATAGCTATGATTGTGTTAATATCAATTGTCTAAAACAGTGAGTACAATGGGCATCAACTGACGTCTCACAGCATAATCTCTCTGAACATCTCATAAAAAAGACATTTTATAGTAAAAACCTGGATAACCACTCCCAAATATTGGAGGCTATTGCTTCATTGAGGACACACATAGACTCTAAGATCGACAAACTTAAAATGGACATTCATCTCATGCGTCAGGATGCCCGCAAATTAACCAAGAGGGTGAAAAACACGAGACTTCAATAGAAGAAATGGCAGGAGCCACGGCAGTCTTGAAGTCCAAGGTTGCAGACCTAGAGAAGAAAGTGGCGATCCTAGAGGAGAGATCCGAGGAGGCCGAAGGTCGGGCTAGACGGGGCAATATTAGGATGCTAGGAGTACCAGAGGGAAACGAAGGCCCGAACACTACAGCCTATATAGAATCCTTGCTACAACAGGAGATTGGGGCTGGGAAATTGTCGCAAGGATTTGCCGTTGAAAGAGCCCACAGGTCACTCCAGAAGCGGCCCCCACCTGGATCATTTCCACGACCAATAATTGCTAAAATCCTAAACTTTCAAGATAGGGAGATTATCCTTCGCCACTCCAGGGAAGAAGGCCCCATCGAACGTGGCGACTCTAAAATAACCATTTATCCCGATTACACTCAGAAAGTGCGGAGGGAGAGGAACTCTTTTGTCCCGGTAAAAGCAAGACTCCGACAACTAAACCTGAAATACAGGCTGCTCTACCCATCACGCCTGAAAGTCATCTTCAACGGACGAGCCATATTCCTAGAAAATCCAACGCCCGCCAACATGTGGCTGGAAGATAACAACCTTGCAGATGGTAAAGATGCTCCCCAGATGGAAGAATGAGTCTCTCAGACCGTCGGCACACGACACACGCTTCCATAAATGACCACAACAAGCACATCAACCGGACCTCAGAAGGTAATCCAACTAACAGTTAGCTACATAGATACGGCCCTTGTTCGGCCTCTCTGCCAGACACCAGCCCTACCCCCGCAGACATTCTGGGTCGGGACAGCCACCTGCCCGACCCAGCTCGCGCCCGATACCCGGATAGGTCTGGATGGCTCGAGAACGCCCGAGCACCACAACGAAGATGTAGTCGCTGGGCGCACCAGTTTGAGTTTTGTTAACAGTTTTGTTAGTTATACAGTCTTCATACCACTATGGCTGAAGAAACACAGGATGGGTGCATGCCACAACTTGGGGGGAGAAGAACCCGATTACTCCCGTCAACGGCCTAATAACCTAAGATTGGCATTACTACAGGCTCCAGTGGATGAGCTGCCAGCCAACCTCAAAACATTGACCCGATGGCGTCACAACTCAAGGTCATGACGTGGAATGTGAGAGGGATGGGCTCATACCTGAGATGAAATCGAATACAATCCTATCTCCGCAGGAAAAAGGTCTCAATTGCAATGCTACAAGAGACACATCTTACGGAAGACACCATGTCCAAAATAATAGAGCGATGGGCTGGGACCGGGAGAGGTTCCCCCTACTCCAAATACTCAAGGGGGTGTTCACATGGGTGAACCCGAATGTGCTCTTCCAATTGCAAGGATTCGAGTCCGATAAAGAAGGAAGGTTTGTGATAATGTGGCGCACCATCGAACAGACTCCAATCTGCCTAGTTAATTCGTGCTTCCCGCAACACGGGATACCATCTTACCTCAGAGCAATATGCTCAAAGATAGAACACCACCGCAATAGGACCTTTATATGGGGGGGGGACTTCAACTGCGTCATGGACGGCTCTATGGACAGGTCTGCACCACCCCCCCATCCAAGTAACCCCGCAACATGTGCTCTGACAGAAACACTGCAACAACTCGACTTGGTGAATATTTGGAGGGAACAACATCCTGTTGAAAAGATCTATTCCTATTATTCAGCCCCGCATAAGATCCACACGAGAATCGACTATCTGTTGATCGACAGGGAACAAATATCATTGGCAGAAACCACGGCATATTTAGGAAGATCAATCTCAGATCACTCCCCACTGATTATGCAATGGCAATTAACAGGGCCTAGACCACCAATCCCCATGTGGAGAATGCACACTGCAGCCCTCGCCGACCTGGAGTTCAGGGAAGACCTCGCCGAAAAACTAGAAGAATACATTGACATTAATAAAGGCTCAGTATCTACCTGGAGCACACTGTGGGAAGCCATGAAGGTGGTGACCAGAGGAGAAATAATATCAAGAGCCGGAGGCACTCGTAGGCAATTGAGGTCTGAACTCGAAGCACACGAAAAAGAGATCTCCCGTCTAGAATCCACCTCACATATTACTCCGGAAGTTGAAACGAAGTTGAAGGAAGCCCACGAGAAGTGCCAAACTTCCAGGTCTCATAAGGAATCCGACAAACCCGGCAGACTGCTGGCCTGGCTGTGTAGGCGTGAAAGTCCCAGGCACCTTCCTACGGAGATACTAGACGAGAATGAGACAAGTCACAAGACACAACTAGGAATTAATGAAGTGTTTGCCAAATTCTACTCCAGATTGTACTCCCACGAAACACAAATAGACAGAGATGAAATCAAAGAAACACTAAATGAGATAGGCCTCCTCAAAATATCCAGCGAACAGAGAGAGGCACTCGAGATGGAAATCACAGCAGAAGACGTGACTAGTGCAATCCGATCGCTAGCCACCTGTAAGGCTCCCGGAAGTGACGGCCTCCCGCCTGAATTTTACAAAACATACAAATCCATCCTCACCCCAATCCCCCATGAGGTCTACCTGGAGGCCTACAAAAACAGGGTCTTACCTAACACTATGAAAGAGACAATAATTATTCCCATGCTCAAACCAAACAAACCACCCACTGACTGTGACTCTTATCGCCCTCTGGCCATGTTAAATTATGATAGTAAGATTCTCACCACTATACTGGCCAGCAGACTCGCTAGGGTGGTAGGGTCCCTAATCCACGAAAACCAGAATGGCTTTGTCCCAGGACGCAACACCACAGCCAACCTGAGAAGGCTTCAACACATCATGGCCGAAACCTATGAGAATGAGGAAGACCTAGCAGTACTATCACTCGATGCCATCAAGGCCTTTGATTCCATCTTCTGGGAGTGGCTCATCAAGGTGCTGAGGGGGTTCGGGTTTGGCGAGGGCTTTGTCAGATGGATCACAGTACTCTACAATTCTCCTATGGCAAGAGTAAAAACCGGCAGAACGGTGTCTGAGTCCTGGAGAATACAAAGGGGAACCAGACAAGGGTGCCCACTGTTGCCCATGCTATACATATTGGGCCTTGAGCCGATTGCCATATACTTTAGGAATCAATTCGTTGACGCCGGCATCAAAGTGGGCAATGAACATAACATAATATCCCTGTACGCGGACGGTGTCCTTTTATACTTGAAAGATCCACAGGTCAACGCACCAATCACATTGGATGTACTAGACAACTATGCGAAATACTCTGGGATCAAATTCAGTAGACCGAAATCCTCTGCCTTTCCCTTGGCCAGCCTGAGAGGCCTAGAAGAAACCGACCTCCTGGACATTGGGATAAAGTGGCAAATCGACACGTTCCGGTACCTAGGAATTAATGTGAGTCACACCCCGATGCTCACACACGAGCACAACACGGAGGTAGCAATAACCAGCTTCCGCAGATCCATGAAGTTCTGGTCTAGACTCCCACTTGCAATGGTGGGCAGAGCAGCAATCGTCAAGATGATAGTCCTCCTCCGATTTCTGTACTTCTTCGTCAACATGTGCCACTATGTCAGACCGCCCTTCTTTAAGAAATAAGAGGCACTTATCAGGGACTTCCTATGGGGACCTACCAGGCATAAATTGACTTTGGCTACCCTATCTCTCCCATATAAGGAGGGGGGAATACAACTCCCAGACCTCCAGTTGTATTATCTTGCGGCACAGCTTAGCCACGTGACGAAGTGGCTCTCCAACGAACCATCAGCCGAACTGGGACTATTGAAACAATCTGCCTCCAGAATATTCCCCAGGGAAACTCTCTGGAACCCTCTATGACAATCCCCAGATGCCCCTCTGATCGTCAAACTTGGCAGGCAGATCTGGACCAGAACCTGCTACATCAGACAGGTGAAATACCCTTACTCTCCAGGCAACCCCATTCTGGTTGACGTGTGCAAAACAGTATCTGATCTCTCCACATCTAGGAGGTGGGAGGACTCCGGAATTTACACATGGGGAGACATGTTTGAGGAGGGCAAATTCAGGGATTTTGATTCGCTGCAGGCTAAAGAGGGGCTATCAAGCGGCCAGTTCCTCTGGTATCATCAGCACAAACAAACCGCCAAGAAGATCTGGGGCAGCTGCCCGGAGGAACCCAGCCCGGACCCACTGTTACAAGAGATGCACAACCTCACGGATGGCTGGAAACCGGTCTCTCGACTCTATAGCAGACTCATCGATAAACCCAACCCCAAAAGTGCGACACTGAAGGCGAAATGGGAATCAGATCTTGAAACTACACTTACAGACAAGGAATGGGAAAGAACGCTACTATACCCTAAGAAGGTGTCGAGAAACTCCAGATTCGGTCAGATACAATTAAACGTCCTGTATCGGACGTATATGACCCCACACAGGGTAGCCTCCTTCAACAAACAGGCCTCCCCGGCTTGCCCGTGGTGCGGAAACGACAAAGCTGATCTGATCCACATGTTCTGGACTTGCACCAGGACAATGGCGCTGTCGTCCAAAGTCAAACAAACCTGCACTGACGCCGGGGTAAGCAGATACGAATGGACACCCAGGGAATGCTTATTAGGGGCCTACCCCAGACCAAGCAAATACAAACATGTCGTTAAATTGATGGACATTTCATGTATCCTTGCAAAAAGAACTATAGCCATGGCATGGAAGTCACCAGGGGGCCCTAGACATGAACGTTGGTTAAAAGAACTAGAGAGATGGACTGCAGCCGAAACCAGAGCCTGGCAAGATGGAATCGCCTCTGACAGAGACTTTGCGAGTGGCACCCTGGACTCTTGGAAGGCCCTCCTGAGAGATATACACTTCAGTGCAGACCATAAACCCCCCTGATGAACCCCATTACTCTGCCATATATGATCCCTCACACTCGCCCGGATATGGTGATCTCCTTGCTCGAGATCCCTACCACTTCCCGAGATGTCGGAACCCCCATCTGCACCCATGCCCACCCAAGTAAGAGGAACTGTTTTCCTTGAAGACTGTTGTCGTTTATGGTTATTGTTCTAGTTAATTTTCTTGTATTTGTATGCACTTAATACAAATGCCAATAAAATATGTTAAAAAAAAATAAAATAGTAAAAACCTGTCATCATTCACGTCATACTACGTCACAAACTAAAAAAACCTAAGTGGGATTGTGATAGGACAACGGGGAACATCTATGTATACTTTCTATGGGGGATAGGATTGTGATTGAGTCTCTACAGTCAGGTGGACAACTATACCCACCCCTAGTGCAAGTCATCTCCAGTGTCATAAAATACACCATTTTTAATAGGCTCTCAAACTATAGGGCTCTTTGCTACCTGGCCCTCTACAATTGGTTGGCACACTTGTACCCTTCTGGAATATTCCACTTGCTAGCAGAATGCAAACTGGTACCGCAGGTGCTTGGTGGGTGGACATGACCATGCCTCCCGACTCAATTAGCCCATCATCCATCATCACTCATGCCTTCCATCATTAAAATTGTCTTTGAACTCAGCCTTGCAAAGTATCACTGCTCCTGTGAATAGAAGGGAGTGTGAGCATACTCTTATCTTCAAGTCTCTTATCTTTCATCTAGACCATGTGACAGGAGACTGTGTTTGAGCTCCTTTCTTTGCATTTAACTCTATTAAAATGAATAAAACTTGGCACTAGTAGGGCCTGATTCACAGAGCGTTTTCCAATAGGGTCGTGCCATTGTAATACACTTCTGTGAATCAGGCCCATAGACTTTCCGTCGCACCTTAACAGGAGCTCTTCTCGCCTCTCATGTTCATTGTATCTTTCCATGATAGATAACCCGTTTCTTGGCTGCCCCAACCCTTGACACTGGCCCAGAAAAGCCTTCTCGATTCTTCCTCCATCATCAGCTGTTTTTATTCTACTATGCCACACTTTCAGCCCTTCTGTTTATGGGGTCCTAGTTTGCTAAAACACAACGTGGAATACCCAGATTCTATATAATGGCATCTATATTATGGGGGCACCGCCTGCAGTCTATTCCCTACGTATAGCCAGCCTTCATGATTACTTAGTCTACTTGCGTTACAGCATCTGCACATTTATAAAACGGCTTGCATTTTCTTCAGTGCTTTTTCACATGTAATCTTCACTCTGCAAGTAAAGGATCACTCGATCCTTTTCTTCGTCATAAAGTTCTATATGGTCTATTCCCCTTCTCTCTTGGCACCTCTTCTTGATGCGTCATCTTTTCTTCGTGTGATGTCACCAGTCTTCTCTTTCGTTCATCTTTACATGTCTTCATGGATCTTTCTCAAGAGACTGTCAGCTCTTGCGGATACATGAAGAAAGGTTTTCTCAATGGATTTCTTGTCTCAAAGGCTGTTTGTGTTATAGGCATCATCACTGGTATTGTGCTTGTCACCATTTCTGGTTCCCAACATACAGGCAAAATTGGGGCAGGACTTCTGGTAGAGACATTTGGCTCCTCCTCTACACAAGTATAAGGCTACCGCCCATTTTTCAGCAAAAGTAGCAGAGTTGATAGTGTTATTGTCATGCTCGAGAAACATTAAGGCCAGCAAGTGATGGTGTACAGTGACTATGCCTATGTGACGTCAACTGTACATGCAGGGCTGGCTTATCATAAAAGTAGGGGCTATCTCAGTGCGGATTGCACTCCAGTGCAACACGCATCTTTATTGGACAGGCTCATTAAGGCACTACAGCTCCCAACAGCCATAGCAGTAATTAAATGCGCAGCTCCCACTAAACGCACAGATTTTATTTCTAGTGGGAACAAAGCCGCAAAAGGGTTGTATGTTCAACAGATATATCAAGTTTTGATACTCCAAGTGTAAGGGAGAAAGCAACCATGAGCATGATAATGCAAGACAGGTTTAATAATTTGCCAAAAACCCAACTAATGGAGATTCAAGGAAGTGCAGTGCAGGAAGAGCAGGCATTATGGAAAGGAAGTGGGTGTTGTTTATCCCCCCACTGAAGCATTATTTTGACAGGATAGCACTGGAAAGCTGGTGATGCCAGTAGCATTATTAAAGATCGCACTTGAACAGCTGCATTACCCCGCGCATGTAACTAGGGAGAGCCTTGCTGCAACGATTTCGAAAGACTGGTTTATTCCAAATTTGTTAAAACATGTTGCATTATTTATAGTGAACTGCATCGTGTGTCAGAAGTTTACTGCTGGGCATACACTAAGAATGATTACAGGAGTTACAGCATGACCGAATGGTCCTTTTCAGCATTTACATATTGATTATGTTGATATAGTGCAGGTGTGTAATAGATACAGATATCTGATAGTAGTGGTATGTCCCTTCTAGGTGGATCGAAGCAGGTCCATGCACATACCCTGATGCCACTTGCGCAGTTTTTAGTAAGTGAAGTCTTTCCAAGATGGGGAATGTGTGAAGTGCTCAGATCCGCCAATTGTTAATGAAAAATGTGAACAGATAGGGCTATTATTTAGTATTAAACACAATTATTCTTCTGCTTATCACCCGCAAGCAAACAGAATATGTGAGAGACTCAACGACCTCCTTAAAGACTGACTTTGAAGAAGTGATGGCTATATCGCCTGCCCTTAGCTTTATATGCCCATGGAATTAGCCCGGTTCAGACCATCACCTCACCCCAAACTTACTAGTGATAGGTAGGTGAGTTTGGCTTCATTTAAGTAATATAAAACCATACAACGGCTAGACCGCCCCTCCCACTTTTGCAGATCCAAAGCAAAACAAGAAGAAGACATTTCAGCATGTGCAGACTCGTTCGATGACGAAGAAGAAGGAAGACAAATCAACCAGCTGTTAATGCACATTTTGCATTTGGACTAGGGCTCATTCGGACACTCCTTATAGATATTATAGCGGGAGTGCAAACCTTTGCTGAGAGCCATAGGAAACCTGAAAAATTAACTTTAGAAATCACATCGATGTATTAAAGTTATGCCTAAACAACAGTTTTTAATTAAGAATTGGAAAAGAGATCAATATTCAGATTCATCTCTCACTGAATATCTATTTGGTTAGCTCTATGGTTCTAACCGACAGGGATGTACATAGGCCTGTGTTTACTGTTTTTGTATTCATCCTTCAAGCTTATCCTGCTCTTGTCAGAAGAGATGTTTATAGTCACACGTTTTTACAGGATCCTAAAAATGGCCCTGTGATTAGGAGACTACTCATAGCAATAATTGAGGAGATTTTGCAATTGCAGGAGTACAGTAATTTTAATATGATCATGGTAGAAATGAGACATGCAGAAGTTGGCAGGGTCCTAGAAAAGGAACAAAAAGTAGCAGGATGTCACAAAAGGTGGATATAAGTGTTACGGTGCATGATATATGCATCCACAATTACACTCTTTGTCTTTCTATCTCTCTTTGTTTCCAGTCTTTGTTATACAAGTACTCCCACTGAGATAGAGGCCACTATGGTTTCCCCTATTACAGGAACTGCTTTTGATTTGCTCCCTTCCACTGAGGTAGAAGCCCCTGAGGTTCTCGCCAAACAAAGAACTCTTTCTGACTTGCTCCTTGACTACTATGCAAGCTCTGACTTTGTAGTAGCAAGGCATAAGAGAAATGCAGAGGAAGAGAATGAAGGGATAAACACTTATCTTGATAATGCAGCACACTTGGGTAATAACATGCATGTGGTATCAACACATGAAAAGTGTGGGAGAGAGAACATCTAAGGAAAGTTGCTATGTCTGTGCTCTCATATCATATGCCATGAATAGAGTGCAAACTTTCATTTCAAGAGAGGTTTCAAAAAACGATACCAGATGCCTCATTTACCTTGCAGCATGTATGAGGAGAGGCCAATTTCAAGGAAGTTGGGCCACCTTGCAATGGAGATCGAAATGGTCGTTTCCATTCCAGGATTATTATATGAAGACTATACCGGTGGAAAAAGTACCTGCATGGAAAAGCAAGATGCTTACGTATCTGGCAACAGGACACGAAGAAGTAGTCATTGTAGAGATGAAGAGACTGAACAGCCCTGATAAAATGAAAGTAGCTGCCTCTCCTGGATGTTGGGAACAAACTCAAGTGTTAGTCTATGGGTGAGTGAAATCCAAGAAGGGATGGGAATAGGCAGTGATGTCCTGCACAGCCCCGTTACTAAAGGCAGAATACGGGCAAGAGGTGCAGAGAGTGAACGATGCATGTCTAAAATTGTGGGCCAAACATGCCAAGCCGTTGACTTGGGTACAAGATAAATTGGGGCCTATGGTTGTGACCCCATTGACGAATGCAACATAATTCTTCCGGAGACAGGGAAAGAATCATGTTGAAAATACCAAAGGTTGCAAGACTACAGTGGACGTTACTAGAATGGGAGCAGGGACAGCCGTCTTGATGGATTGATATTTGGCTTGTGGGCCCAGGGCCTACATGAAGTTGCCCAAGGATTGGGGAGGGACGTGTTCCTTAGTGCTTATTCATGTTCCAACATTAGTGATTCCTCAGAGTGACCTGAACATTGGAGAATTTCCAAATGTAGATGCCCATTTAAGAAGGAGAAGATTGCTCAATGTTCTCAATCGAACAAAGAGAGAGAACTATTTTTCAGCTAAATCGATAGACTCATATGAGGCCATTCTGTATGAGGATAGGCTGTTCAGCAAGACTGCTTCAATATTCACGACTATCTTTATCTCTGGGAGCCAAACGATGGCCAATGCCAAAAGGGTGCAGATTACCAGATGGGAACTTCTGCAGACCATCAATACCGCCATAAAGGTATTCAATGCTATCAAGGAAGAATTGAGGGCCATGTGACTGATGACCCTGCAGAACAGATCACTGCAACTGAAGGAGGAGATTACGCCAAATTTGGGCCATATTGTTGCAAGTTCATACCTTCTCACAATGACGAGAATGGGACCTTGACAGAGGCCATAATGTTGCTGACAAAACTGCACAACAAGAAGTAAGACGGGGTAGAAGACGTCAAAGATGATAGTTGGTTTGCATCTATATTCTCATGGGTTCCACAGTGGGTGGCGAACATCTTCAAGTTTCTTGGAGCAGTATTAGTGATGGTGATGTTTGGATTCTGTGTGATCAGGATAATAATTACACAGTGCAAGAAGACAGCAAAGAAGGCAGTAGGAATGAATATTGTGATCAATGTCAAATCAGGGTTGGGACCCAAGGGGCTGACAGATGAAGGTGTCAGAAAATATATAGAAGCTAGTATAGTAGCACCTGAGGGGACGAAGTTCCTACATCCAAGAAACCATAAGAAGTAGGATGATGGGTCTATTGTGACCCCAAAGAAGCATTTCTCCAAAAGGAGATACCAAAATGTGGAGACCAGTGAAGGTGTGGTCAATGACTCGACCAGAGGGGGGAGTTTAGAGGAGCAGCTAAATGCCCCTGCAGGAATTTCCACCTCCCTCCCACCTATATGCTGGAAGCCAGAAATTGTGTCATGCTTGACAGCAGCGGTTATGACTATTGCGCAGCGAATCTTCGAGAAAAGGTATCCACTAAGAAAACCCTATCAGATATATTCCCCAAGAGATGATAATCTTGTGGAGGAAGTCCCTGAAGGAAAATGAAAAAAGCAAGAAAAGTAGATGGGGACGTCACAAGAAACACGCGTGATGCACGGAGAAGACTGGCTGAAGAAAAGAGTGTATGGACCTTATAGAAATTGATGACGAAGTAAAGAATCGAGTAAGTTTTCATATGTGAAATAAAGATTGCACATGTGAAGAGCGCTGTAGAAAATACAAACCATTCAATAACTGTACAGGCACAGTAACGCAAGTATACTAACAGATCATAGAAGCTAGCTATACATAATGAATAGACTGCAGGCGGAGCTGCCATTATATTGAAGCAGGACTTTGGTGTCACAACTTTTGAAAGTTCAAACCCAGGGAGAGAAGGGCTGAAAGATATGTCGCAGCAAAGAATTAGCTGGGATCATGGAAGAATCTAGAAGGGCTGTCTGGCCTGGTGTCAAGGCTAAAACAGGCAAGAATGGTTATCCGTTCTTCAAGACAGTGAACATGAGATGCTGAATCATCCCTGGCTAAGGTGCAAGGTAAGAACACCATGGGTGCCAAGTTTTATTAATTTAAGACAATTAAATGCTACAAAATGGGCAGAATTACGGTGTTCTGTCATGTGAGTTAACGGTGGAAATAGAGTTGAACTTGGAGTTCCAGAACAATGATAGTGAGTGCCTACACTCCAATATATTCCCAGAGGCAAGGATACTTTGAAAATCTTCATGGCAGAAGGCATGGGTGATGAGAGATGTTGGGCTAATTGGGCGGGGAGATAAAGTCAGGTCCACCTCCTTGCAACTGTGTCTGGACTTACGTGTTGCTAAGTGAGCCGAATGTTCCAGACATGGCACAAGCATGCCAACCAATTGTAGAGGGCTGTGTAACGAAGGACCTTATAGTTTGAGGACCAATGATAAACTGTGTACTTACTAGTTTTAAAGATTTAGCAACAAAATAGGTGAAAGTGTCAAAAGAAGAGACTCCTCTCACTGTTTATTCACCATTTCTATCTAGCAAAAAAGTACCACAGCTAGTTGTTTTGGAACACTACTGTTTGTAATTAATAACATAGAATTGCTAGTGGTTTTAAGGCTGAACATCATACATTACACAGTAAAGCAAAATCAAATTGCACAAAAACACAAAAGCAAGACAAAAATCTTGCACATACAACTATATAGATAACATGATGCACCTACTGCTGTTTTCACAATAGTCAACCAGGCTGACAGAGTTCTTCCACTTGCAGGAGACTTAGCAAGACCATCCAGGCCAGTTATATACCTGATGTATGTCAATGAGCTTGATCGTGGGAGATTCTTTTCCCTCCTAGATTCTAACATGGATTGAAGCCGCAACAGGTATGTTAGCTTACTTGTTTTGGATAGACGATTGCACATATAGACGGCTTTTGTTTTACCAATGGTCAACTAGACTGACAGTTTCTCCCACTGCAGGAGATTTATCAAAACCATCCGGGCCAGTTATATACCTGATGTGACCTCACCCCCTACGCTACCTACATATAGGTAAGCATGTGTTCATTTTTTGGCTAGGGGTAGCCACTTTGTTGATGCACTACTTAACAGTGCTTTGGAACATATTGGCGATATTAGAGACAACATAGCCCTCTTTTATTTCTCCTCTGTATGTAGTAGGTCTCCAAAGCGACTGCGATTCACAAGACACTACGAGTCCCTGAATTCTCCCTTTTTTTGGGCACGCCTGTGGCTTCAATTAAGTCCCACAGGTAAGCAGTGTCCTCTATTTACTTAAGAGACACTAAATGGTTTAGTTATATACTGCAATCACACATGAGTACTCCCCTCATGTTTTTTCATTCATCTTTTCAGCTTTATCTGAACATCTTGACAACATTGTCTTCCCGTCCTGACGAAGGCCATAAGAATGAAAAGGCCCAGATAGCCCTTTTATATGGCTGAAACATCTTGATGTAGACAAACCTTTTTTTCAACCACAGTGTCACATGTGTGCTCACTGTTTATGTACCAATATACAATCTGTATACCTGTTTCACTTGTTTATATGTATTGACCCCTGTCGTTTCTTTGATATATCGACAGCAGTAGTTGCATCATGTTATTTATATAGTTGTATGTGCAAGATTTCTGGCTTGCTTTTGTGTTTTTGTGCAATTTGATTTTGCTTTACTGTGTAATGTATGATGTTCAGCCTTAAAACCACTAGCAATTGTATGTTATTAATTACAAACATAAGTATCCCAAAACAACTAGGTGTGGTACTTTTTTTGCTAGATAGAAATGGTGAATGTACAGTGAGGGGATTCTCTTCTTTTGACCCTTTTCACCTGTTTTTTTGTTAAATATTGAGACCTCCTGGGCAGAATACGTTTTTTCCAGGAGCCCTTCTCTATAATCTAGTTTTAAAGATGACATGTTTTAGAGGTAGGCATATATTGTCCACCTGACAGTGGGCAACTAATCGCAATCCTAGTTCCTATGCAATGTGTACTTAGATGTACTTAGATGTTCCCCTTAAGCCTATCACAATCTTTAGTAGGTTTTCTATTATTTGCCACGTAGTATGACATCACCTCTGATGTATTTTTTGCATATAAGGATGTTTTTATGACAAAATCATTGAGAGCCTGAGCGAATGTCCGTTGATGTCGATTGTAACTCCCTGTTTTAGATAATTGTTAATAAAACAGTATCTTTGCCATCTTCCTGAGTTGGTTTTATTATCTGGTGTCAGAGTTATTCTGCAATCCCTTCCATTAGTAAAGAGCCATAAGCTCACGTGGTAGTGGTGCGGATGGTTGAAAAAGATCTAAACTAGTTTTGTTCCAGTGTTTCGGATGACCGGGCATCCTCCGCCATTAGTCGGAAGATCGCAGGGTGTCATGTGGAGAGCGGCCGATAGAAAAAAACTTGCAAGAAGAACCCAGACGGTGGGCAGGTCCTCCTTTGACAAAATCCCTGCCCGGTTTCCACAGGCACTCTGTGGATGGAAGGCAAAGTGGTCGGATTGAAGGGGGAGTTTATACCAAAGGCCTCAAGTCAATTAACGAATGGCAAGTAGACTAAGGGGAATGGCAACTAAAGGGTATGGGATTGTGATCTTTTTTGAGTAACAGGAAATATTGTGAAGGGAAAAGGTAGTGCCTAGGAGTACTGACTAAAGGGAGTTTAGAAAGAGACATCTCAAATCCCAGCGGGGGTAGAGCAGAAACATTTAACGTGTAATCAGGATTAAATAAGGTGACGTCTCAAACTCTGTATAGGGTATAAAGTAAAGGAGAGAGAAAAAGTGTTCACAATATTTATAAATGTGTAATGTTTGACTACTGTGACTGTTTGTTGTTTGTTGAGTAAAAATATCAAAGATCAAATGAGATTGTGAAGAATTGAAAAAGTAACAGTGCAGTAAAACGATTGGCTGCAATCAAGAGAATAGATATATAGAGTAAGAAAATAGGTAGACTATTGAAATTAGAGGCTTGAGCAGCGATTGATGGTTCATTCTCATATTTTTTGTTTTAAAACATTGAAAAGTAGTGATTTAAGCAAAAGTATAAAGTTTATTTAAAAAATCTGGTAAGTTTTGACAGTCTTGGCATTATGGGAGACACTCCTCGTATGCACTTATGCAAAACATTACCAAAGCATATGCCCAAGCTCAAACAGTATAGTGTAGCCACATGGGAGGATCAATGTCAAACGCGTGACCAGATACTTGCACCCTGCATACACAGGGAAGAAATTAGAGATAAGATTAGCGATTCTAGAGCTCTGGAAAATGTACCAAGAAGAAAGAGAAGATCTGCCACCTGAAGAGTGGTTGCTTAGTCAGCGTACAAAGGAAGGTATTGAGCCCTCAGCTCCCCTTACTTCACCCGAAGCAAAGGGTGTTAGTAATGGAAGAAATAAGGATATATCCTTTAAAGGAGTTGAAAGCAGTGACGGGGTATAGTGATCCAATATACAACCCCCCCCCCATTAAACTACTGACGATAGTCCAGAGGAGAATAAGAGGAAAGAAGAGATCTATAAGATCACACAAGACAAAGAAGAAAAGAGTGAGATAGACAGGTAGATTAAGAGATGGAAAGGAGAGAAAGAGGATAAGGCTGACGAGATAGCGCTTGTGCAGAACAAATGGGTGTTAGGACAGATAATGGGATGGGAAAGGTATCGAGGAAGTTAGGCAAAGAGAAGACAAGGACGAACAAGAAGGAAAAGATAAAGAACAAGAGTGAGATTGAGAGAAGACGAACAGAAAAGTAAAAGCAGGGAACGACAATAGCAGATATATCAGTAGGAGTAAGAGAAAAAAGAAGAACAGGCAGAAGAACAAAGAAAGTATGACAATAGACAGAGAGCAATAGAAGGGATAGAAGGGAAAGAAAGAGATAGGAGGAGGAAGCGCAAAGGCTAAAGGACAAAAGATTACAGAGGCGAAGGGAAGAAGAGGAGAGATGAGAAGGGATAAGGAGAGGGGAAGAATACAGGCAAGAGGAAGAAAGAATTAGAAGGGATGCACGAAGGCGAGAAAGCAAAGAGAAATAGATGAAGAAATGGAACGAAAAAGGAGACAACAAGCTCCTGCTACCATTCTCATTCGTAAGGAACCAGTAGGGCCAAGCCCAGAAATATGATGGGACAGAATAGAATAGTTTCTTCCAATAAAGGTAGTAATGCCAGGGGCATCTAGAGTAGCATTGGAAGAAGAAAGATTTGATGCGGGAAGCATTGGAGAAAGGACCAATAGGATATATCAACAGTTAAAGCAAGGTAACGAGTATGGAACTTGAGGGAAAGGTGATCAGTCCACAGTACCTTAATCACAAAGCGAGGAGGAAAACCTGTTCAGTAGGGAATGCAGAGCATTGTCCTTGAGCAGACTGAACATAGACAGGGGTAAGGAAGATAATAGTCACACTAGTTGGGGATTACACATATCAGACAAGGAAAGTGAGTCCAGTCTGAGGTCAGAAGGAGGGAGCGCGTGTGCCTCTGAAGGAAGTCTGCAAATGGGTAAGGAAGGTGATCAAATTTGGAACAGCCTAAAGATAGGATGCCAGATCCCATAGCATATCCTGAGCATCCCTGAGGATGATCACACAGCGAGAAGGGACAGTCGCCACCATATGTTAGCAGTTTAACGTCGTTACCCACAAGGAGACAGACAGGGATGATTGTCCCTGCCATGGATAGGCTAATGATGAGCTCTGACTATGGGATGGGGTTTACTCAGTTTCCCTTGTTGGAAAAAGGGGGAGCAAGACCACAATATATCCCATGGCGGCATGGACAAGGATCACTTAAAGTGTAAGCTCCAAAGTTTAACTTCGGGAGCTTGAAAATTGATATATGTATACAAATAAATGACAGGAGGAAACATGTTGGGCATAGGGGACATAAAAGGTCTTCTGGCAGCTATTCTTGGGGAAAGGGCTGATGACATATGGAGGAGAGCAGGATATTCAAGTGTGACAGAAGAAGTTTGGAGGGCTCTCAGTGTACAATACCCTGATACAACAGATATGGGTGCAATTATGACAGGTAAGATGAAGGAAGATGAAGACCCTATTGCTTACATTCTGGATATTCAGGAGGAATGGCAGCTTGAAACTTGCAAGCTGTCGGAAAAGATAGTGGCATTATTTTATCACATTTTATGTCAGGGGTTGCCTGAGCCAGTACAGAAGCAGATGAAAAAACAATTAGGAATGGAAGCAAAGCCATGGGCTGAGATGCTGCTGATGATAGTCCACAATTGTTGGTTATTACAAGAGAAAAATAAGAAGAAAGATGAGAATAGGAAAATTGAGGAAGCCAAGTTAGTTCAGAAATAATTGTCAGAATTTGCAATAGAAGGGGCGGTATTGACAAGTGGAGAAGGATCGGGAATGCAGGAAGCAATGGGTGCATCGCAGGTGAGCAATCTGCACACGATGGATCAAGGTGGATATGGGTTTGGATATGGATTTGTGTCATGAGGCAGAGGTCTAGACTATAGTGGCTATAGAGGAAGAGAAGGTGGATTCCAAAATAATAAAGGTGGGTTTCAGGGTACACAGAATGAGAACCAGAGTACTCAGGGAAGATATAACCAAGGGGGGGTTGACAGAATGGCACCCCCAGTATGTTAGACTTGTGGGACGACAGGGCACATTGCACGCAAATGTGGATGCCAAGGGAATGTACAAAATTGACAATTTTCAAGAGGTGGGACAGTTTATCCTCCACCATATAGCACACAGACTAGAGAAGGGTTTGCCCAAGATCACACAGTTTATCAGACGTAAGCGCTGTGAGTACAGCAGGCACAGCAGCAAGAACAAGTGCAAATGAATCCACAACAAGGACAGTCACAACAGGCCCCTATGCAGACACAACAGTATGCCCCCCAACAGTGGTAAAGAGCCTCCACAACCAAGACTCACATTGGCAGCTGGTAATGGGGACTTCCACTACCTCATCCTCTTCCCCTTCTTGATTCCCTCTACATCACCACGCCTGTTCCCCTCCCCAGGCCTTCCAGAAGATGTTGGTGGGGGCGGTGCTGAGGAGCCAGCAGCAGCAGAAGCAGCAATGGATGCCATTATTCAGCAAATGAGCAATTCAGCAAACAGCAATCTGGATCAGTCCTCTGCCCTGGTAAGCCAAAAACAAAATGAGCAGCAGCAAAGGGGTATGGCCTTTTAAAGGGGTGCAGGCGAACGCTCGACGAAAAGTCACATACTCCACAGACACTTCAAACCCCAAGCTTGGCTCAAAAAGTAGCAAAAAGTCTTTAGAACGCCAGGGGCATGGTCTAGGACCTCTGCAAGGGTGAAGTTTCCCCGTAAAACACCTTGGATCGCTCAGAAAATCACATTTTTTCGGTATCTGGGGGACCAGACAGTGTCCACGAATAAGGAATGACGCTCAGCGTGCTTGCGATCACATGGTGACGTCTCAAACTTTCACAGATGGGACGGCTGTCCACAGAACACCTACTGTGTGGGATGCGTGATGCGCATGCGCCTAGGTGGCCTTAGGGCAGGGCGGGGATCCCTGAACTAATTAAAAGTGCGACACATGAGGCAGACCCTTTGGACAGGCACAGTGTTCAGAGGGCACAGGGGATCAAATGCGCATGCACCCAGGTGTCCATAGGACAGGGGCGGGATCCCCGAACTAATTAAACTTACGCCACAACTTTACGGACCTTGCGGACAGGCGCAGTGTTCGGAGGGCACAGGGGTTTAGATGCGCATGCGCCCAGGTGTCCGCAGGACAGGGGCGGGATCCCCGAACTAATTAGAATTGCAACACACCTTTACAGACTTTGCAGACAAGCGCAGTGTTCGGAGGGCATAGGAGATCTGATGTGCATGCCCCCAGGTGTCCGCAGGACAGTGCGTGGGTCCCTGAATCATGTAAAGGTACATCATGACTTTGCAGACATGTCCGGACAGGAGTGGTGTCCGCAGGATACCTCCATCTTGATTGTGGACCTCCCAAACAGATGCGGTGTCCGTAGGACACCTCCATTTTGATTACGGACAGCCCAGACAGTTGCGCGCTCCGCGAACTCCTAAATGGGCTTTAAAAAGAAAAAAGCACACACACACAGCAACAGTAAACACACAGAACTTTATTAACACACACTAAAACATTGCATTAGGAAAGGGAAGGGGTAGCAAAATGGGAAACATATACAGGGGAATTTGGGTTTTTGGAAAGGCAGGTCATGAGGGGAGGAAGGGATTGAGGTCTCATCATAGCGTCTTTGAGCACAGGGAAATTGTGGGGATGGTTGGCTGGGACATGGGGAGGGGATACAGGTACAAGTGGGGGCAGTGGTACTTAATATTGTCCATCATATGCCTTTCTACAAATGTATTTAACTCTGCAAACTTGTTGCTCAACTGATCCATTTTTGCACAGAGGATTCTCAGTTTCTTCTCCCCACTTGCACTTTGGATGTGTCTGTGCCCTTCCTTTTGTACATTAGCTGGTGCTTCTGGCCCATTGCCTTCATTTGAGGTATGTACGGTTTAAAAAGAAGCATGTTTCAATTACAGGTGAAACAATGTGCATACATTTTCTACTTCAACAATAGTACTTTGTACCATTAAAGTTGCTATCATCACTCATTTCATTGTGAGGGAAATATTCCTCAAGCCATTCCAGGGTGTCTGTGTAAAAAAAAAGAATAATTTTTACTAATCATGTACACAGAACAAACTCCACAGTTGCAGGAAGAAATATAGTGTACTTACTGCTTTTTTGTATGGATCTCCTCTACGTACACTGCACTTCCTTCTGAGAGTTGCTTCTCTCTGTGTATGCAAAGCAGCACTGGGGTAATATTGTTGGATGTAAAGGTTATTTCTCTGCTTGTTGCATTCCATTATGTTGCACAACCTATGTAATTTCACTGCTGCTTTTATAAGAGTTTGAAGACTTACTTAATTTGTATTTCTAGTATACATATGTGTTACCCTTTAAACATCTTCTGTTTGTTTGCTGCATGCTACAACAATGTAAGACAACCCCTGAGCTTTTGGCCAGTGTGGATGCTGCCCGAGGTCCGCGGAGAGTCGCATAGTCCGCGGACTCTGTGGCTACCATATTGGGCCAGGGGGTCAGTATGTTGTATGGCACATGTACACAAATTAAGTATATGCTAGTAAAAACCTGCCAAATTCAGTGAAAAAACTTTGTTAAAGGGACGTTATGGTTAAATTGCAATAAAAAAAACCTATCAAAACCAGTGGAAAAAGTGTGTTACAGGTAGATTATGGTTACAAGTAAAATCAAAAAACCCCAGAAATTCGCCAGTCATAGTAAGCTAAGCAACCATAACTCGTGCCACCACTGTGCACTGCTAAGAATAACACCCATGCCATCAAAGATGACATCACAAATGTAATTGATGATATCACTGATGACACCACATGTCTGGACCCTTCTTTCTTGTTCTATTTCTATTTTCTATTTATATGTGTTTGTAACGCGCCGACGGCCCGCAAGCATCAGGGCGCGGAGACATCCTGGGAGGAAAAAGTAGCATAGAAAGGGAAAGACAGAGATTGGCTCAAGAGGGACAGGTCTTATCATATGTATACCTAGGGGAAAGCCCCTGGTATATCAGGAAGTTATTGAAATAAGTGAGTTTTCAGTAGTTTCCTGAAATTACTATAATTTTCTTCCAGTCTTAAATTCCCTGGGAGGCTGTTCCAAAACTTGGCTGCTCTAATCGGGAAGGCGCTGCCGCCCCCTGCTGCTCGTTTAACCATTGGGACAGCCAGGAGGCCTATGTCGGCTGATCTCAGGTTTCTCCTGGGTATGTAGAGTGAGAATTTCTCTTTAAAGTATCTTGGCGCCTTGCCATGTAGGCATCTATGGACGATCATCATGGCCTTGAAATAGACTCTCTCTTCGATTCTGAGCCAGTGAAGATCTTTCCTTGCAGCCGATATGTGTTCTCCATATTTGATTTTCTTAACGATGCGAACGGCATCATTTTGCATAACGTGGCATCGTTGCAACTCTTTCTTGGTGGCACCCACCAGTAGTGCATTGCTGTAGTCCAAACGGGACAAGATGATCGTTCTTGCGATATTTGCGGCGTTTGCTTCACTAATATAGGGTCTGATGGCTCTCAACAAGCGCAAGTAATATGTATTGTTTTTATGTAGATAGTTTACTTGTGCTTTGGCCCCCACTGATGCTTCTACCAGTATCCCTAGTGCTTTGACTTGGGGTAGCACTGGAATTTTGGCTTCTTTTATCATGAATTCACTATATTGGTCTCCTAGTTTGGATCTTGCATGCTGAGATCCAAAGATCATGAGCTCTGTCTTGCTATTGTTGAGACACATCCAGTGCTTCTGCATCCAGATGTCGATGATTTTATAGACTTCTTCTATTTTTGCGCTATCTGTAGTGTAATCTCCCGTCATTTCAAAAACCAACTGTGTATAATCGGCGTAGTTAGTGAAAAACACAACGATGCTTTCCAATAAATCACAGAGGCTGCGCATGTAAATGTTGAATAGCAGAGGGGACAGACTTGCTCCCTGTGGTACTCCAAATAGGATGAGAGCTGCTTCTGAGAAGGTATCTCCCCAATGAATACGTGCCTTCACATCACTTAGAAAGGACGCTATCCAAGCCAGTGCAGGTGGAGAGCAGCCTTTGATTTTATCCAGAGCGTTTTGTAGTAGTTGATGGTCCACTAGATCAAACGCTGCACTGAGGTCCAGCAGCATAAGCATCCCTGATTTGCCCTGTTCGATCAGCTCTAGCATGTGGGATTGTAGGTAGAGCATGGCTGACTCCGTACTATGGGCTGTTCTAAAGCCCGATTGCTGTGTGTGTAACATCTCCAGCGTTTCCACGTGTTTTTGTAGCTGATTCGTGGCGATTTTGTCCAAAATCTTCAGTACAAAATTAGAGTTTGTTATAGGGCGTAGGTTGCTGGGGTCTTTCGAGTCTGGTTGTTCACTGACATATGCAGGCCAGGTGGGTTTCTTTACTGACAATCAGAAACAAAACATTCAAAAGGAGTGCAGACGGAGAGTGCAGTCTTTCTGCAGTCCCCTGTTTCTTTTGGATTGCCTAACAGTCTTGGTTTTACAGGTGAGAGGAGGAGCCTTATTCAACCTTAAAATGTCCACCTCAACGCGAAGCGGGACGTGGAGTGCGGACGGAGAGTGCAGTCTTTCTGCAGTCCATCTGCAATCCGGCTGCAGTATGCTGAAAACCCGTCGGCAAAGAAAGTGAGCGGGAATGGGAGCGACCGCTTAAATCTAGATCTAGAAAGAACATGCTATAAATACCATTTACCTGCATGTGACTATGACTCAGCCGTGGCCAAAGCTAATATGGAATGTGATTCAGCTTCTGCCGCGATTAAACAAAACCAATGCTGCTTACATTCCATAGACTCACAGCAGCACAGCGGTACCAAGTCCTCCTTATCTACCTCCTTGACTTGGTCAATACAACAGTTTGCGACCCGTGTCCAATTAACTCAGTACACAAGCAGCAACATGATGGACGCCAGCGTCGAGACAGAAACAGCGGATCGCTTGTTCCCAGATCCACATGACCTAGCTGATTTGCGGAGAAACAACAAAATAACAAACGCGTGACCCATACCCACAAAAATAAAACAAACACAAGATCCACAGAGTGGAGAACTTGTACTACATGCAGGAAAGACACAACAAGTATCTGCCATGACATACCGATCTTTTCCGACTACCCAGTACCACCAGCTCAGAAGCCCCACATAACATGATAATAAACAAGACTCCAAACATGCAGGGAGTCCAAGGAAGGCACCTATAGCGACGCTGATGATGACAGCAACACCAAAGATGATGCCAAGCACAAACCACGATCTATCCACTAGTGCTTCTAGTATGCCGGACTACAATGCATCTAATTTACCAGAAGATCTATCACCGTACATTCTCCAACCTCGAATAAATAAGGCAAACTCATCAATTGACAATACAAATCAAAATATTTTGAATTCACCATCGAAGCAAGGTCCACAAACATATTCAATGACTTTTTGGATCATATAGAAATAGATCTTGCAAATTACGCCGACGTATCAGAAGGCCCTCTTGAGCAACACCACATCACGGAAATCGGATCAACAATATCAACGCCCATATTTGCAAATACAAGGAACACAAACACACTGACATATAACCAAGAGACTGCAGTTGCTACCACTTCAGTGCGCAATGGAAACAACAGTAATTCACTGGACCATACTCAAATAACGGCAACGAAAACTCCTATTGCTCTGGCAAACTCTACTCTGACAAACCAGTTGCCTAGGATGGAGCAAACAAATCCTACTATGCCAAACTGAAATAACCTGTTCAAATCCACAAATACAAGAACCAATGTTGAATATGAGTAACAGATGCGGAAGTCACCCTCTGCTACTTACAGCGAAACACCACAATTAAGTTCTATCCAACTAAATGCACAACAAAACACATCAAAAGCGATCGCTCAGAAAAGACATTGTATGCTAGACATTAGAAAGCCCAATGCCCTTCCTAAACTACTATCTAAAGAGAAAAGCCTCTCTCACAGAACAGGTTCAGATACATCAAAAACTCTTAATTTGGAGAACTCACTTATGATCCAAGAAATTGCCCATATGACCATACAGCTTGAAAACAGCATGCACGGGAAAAACAGCATACCACTTGCAGAAATAAATCTATATGGACAGCAAGAACTCATAAATACATTATCACTAAATGGTGGTCAAATAGCTGAAATAATCAAACTGAAATCCACCTCATCAAAAATAAACACTGCCTTATCAGACTTGCAATACGTAACCCTCACATCCAATTCCACAACTCAAACACAATATTCAGCGCCATGACTAATTTGAAGCTACTTTTCATCAAAAATGCAGTCAGCAGTCTTGAGAAGCGGCATGACAAAGATGCAACAACACAAGCTTTACTCCAAAAATTACTGTGCGAACACGTGCCAGAATCTGGGATAAACAAAGAGATACAGCTCGAAGCTGCAAAAGAAATCCTAAAGTGGAAAAAAGGCCCCGCAAGCAACACTCACAACTGCGAAATTGGTCAGCTTTCATCGGAAATAGCAACATCAGTCAATAAAAATACGCCATACCAAACGTGCCAACACGATTCGCTAAACAAATTGACACAAACTATGCACAAACCTGTTATACGACTCAGGATCACATAACATTAGACATTGTTCAATCTCCCAACTGTGGCGGACCGAAACTCAAATGATGACACTATAGAAATTGCAGATCAATCATCTAATGAAGACGAAACTGAAGTAGGCCAAAATTATGACATTTTCTTGTCAAAAAGAGCAAGGAAAAGAATGAGTAAAAACAAAGTAGCTGAAACACGTGGCAACCAATTGAAGAAATTGAAGCATCAAAAGAAGGCGAAATCGACTAACTTCAGTAGTACGAAAAGCTTTATTCGTAATCTCAGTAGACCAGATGAGACCGATAGTCCTGATAAACCCTTGACAGAAATAGCTACCAGCAGCATAACATTACACAATCTACATAAATTGGCTGGACAAAAAAAAAAGGAACACCAAACTTCAAAACAAGTGGGAGATTTTATTGAACCAGCCGAAACCTTGCTTGCCTGTAACGTAATCACTACCCAAGTCCTACTCGATCTCTCAGTGTATAGTCATGAAGAAGTGGCAGAAGAATCGGACACACTAACACAAAGAAATGTATTAAACCTACCAACCTTCGGAAAAACACAAATGGAAGTCAACGACACATCTTTACCATTTCTTACACTTGCTGACAAATGCAAAGCTGTGTGTGACCGTAAAGTACAAAACACCAATCTCAAAACACACACAAACTATAATGGAATCGGCCAAACTAAGCTTCAAGATCGGAAAGAACTCACCATAACTCATCAAGCAGAGATAAATAGCCAAAACACCCAGACGAGGGAAATTCATACTCCTCAAAAAACAATGCTGCATATATTTGCAGCAAGTGATATACCTACTGTCCCCATTCAGACAAACTGCATGTTTTTGGGATTAAGATAAAAAACTAGCAATCACATAGCATCGGCAAATGCCAATGAGAAGTTGTTGAAATTGTGTTCACAAAGAATTGAACCGTCAAACGATGGACTAAAGCTGTATCGTACTGACCTTTTTAAACTACTTCATCACATCCCTGCGTTAAGAATCATTGAATCCAAAGATAGTCAAGCTGTGGACTTTCCAATAACTAATAAGCACAACTTAGTCTCCATGAAAATCGAATCTAGATTAGTCACCCAGCTACTACTAAAATGCGCTGAAGAACTCAGGCCTCTGGGATTCGATATAAGCTACCAACTACAACACATCCAGGCAAATAGGACAATTGACCCACCCACCTAGCTTAAAAGAAACTAGCCAAAAAAAACCTTCCCAGCCATCACAAAAACCAATAGAACAACCATTATCACTAATGCAAATATCAGCAACAATCATCAGCCGACGGTATTTATGAAAAATATGGACTGCAGATAACCATACAACCACTTCAAGCCAGTAAATCTGCTTGTGTCATTATTGCACAAAATCAACCAAAGAAATCAAACCTTCATACAAAAAACTGGGATTGGTTAGCAAAATCACTTAACACAACAGGCTCACATTAGAATGAGATACCGCCTGTTAAGAGAACCATCGCAATAGATTCCTGGAATACTAGGAACAACCATCACCTATTCACCTCTGATTCGAAAGCTTGGGACTCCTTCGACATAATATGCTTCCAGGAAACCTGGATGACTGATAAACCAATAGCAGATGATTACGAAGCAATCCTTAATCCATCTCGGAAAAGTCATATGGGACGCGCATCGTCAGACTTACTAACAATGATAAAGAAAAAACGTGACTTCAGAACTCACTCCACCCAACATCCTAATGCGAACATGCAGATTGTCACCCTGATAACCAATAGCTTACAGAAGAAACCTGACAAAACACTAATTCTAATGAACATCTACTGGAACACAGCCGATTGGGAACCAAGCAAATTCATAGCCACTATGATGACGAAATTGGATGAATGCTTAGTAAATCACAATAACCCTAAAATCATAGTTTGTGGAGACATTATAATAATAATAACATCTCCGAATTAACGCCTGGCTCATGCCCACAAGTCAGCCAATTAGAATTAGAATAAAAAGAAAAACGAAAACGCAAAGATGCACAAATAATAACATCTGACTGGAACCTTAAAACAAGTAACAATGAAATTCTTACATAAATTATGAGATTGAGTACCTTGCGCGCCCGAGCCCCGATGGGCTCACTAACTTCCTACTAAAGAAAGCCCCCAAAGAGTGGGCTAACTTCTGTCAGATCCTTTTTGATAAAATAGCTACTGCCAAAAAGCTTCCTCCATCATGGACATCCGTAGTAATCATCACAATTTTTAAAAAATGCTCAAGGGACGACCCTAAAAACTATCGACCCATAACACTCTTAGATGTTTTAGGGAAAATCTACACTGCACTTCTGCTCGATCGCATAAAAGACTGGAGTAGAACCTCAAATCACTTTGACAACTGCCAATGCGGATTTGTAAGAGGTGTAAGATGTGCGTTAAATCTATTACTCCTAAACACACTAAAGATTAGAGCCTTGCAAAAAGGGAGCAAAGCATACACCGCCCTAGTGGATTTTGCACAAGTGTTCGAAAGTGAAGATCGAGCATTACTCTTGGAACAGCTACGCCAATGGGAATGTCCTCAGAACATGCTAGAACCAATAATGGCCTTGTATACGAACACCAGAGTCAAAATCAGACTCAATCAAGATGGCCTGTTAATCAACGATATTGAAACAACTAAAGGCGTAAAACCAGGATGCCCCCTCGTGGCAGAACTATTTAAACTATTCATATCTGACATGGGTTTAACAATTCAGGAAGACACCTCATTCTCTCCAAAGATCAATGGGCAAAGACTAGGAAGATTTTTATATGCAGACGACCTAATCTTACTAGACCAAACCAAAATTGGCCTACAAAGAAAATGACATCTTCTAAATATTTACCACACCTAAAAATAGCCTCAAAACTAACACGGTCTTTGTATTAGAATCCACACAAAGAAGAGCGGAGAAGACATTTCAATGGTACCTAGAAAAACAACCATTACTTCAAGCCCCAACTGCTAAATATCTAGGGGTGATAATCACCTCAAGTAAAAACGACACTCCACAACATATGACCGTAAAAGCAAGAATATGAATGATCACAACACAAGCCAAAATCATACATAGAAAATGTGGCACATTTTCCTTAACACCTGTACTTACCTTCTACAAGCTGAAAGTTTGCCCAACCGTTACCTATGGTGCCGAAACAGCGCTATGCCTACCACGTGAAATTTGGCCTATCATTGAAGGGCACTTTTGGAAGCAAATCCTAAATCTACCTCAAAGTACACAGTGCAGCTCATCAGACACGAACTGGGTCTTCGATCACTAACTGTAGTTGTTGAATGGAACACCTTGTCTCTTTATTGGAAAACTCTACCTAATTGTGGTGCCCCTCAACACCACATTTTAAAGAGCAACGAACCCAAATAGGTCGACTTTGCGATCCAATCATAGGCCAAATGCTGTACCAACCTGCTTGTTAAAGCAAACATTACAGTGGAATTACTCATTAATAACCCAAACGAGGCAAATAAGAAAGGTTGGATCTATGACTGGATCAGAACTGAAGATGAACAAGCAAAACTCAAGCTGCAATCCCATATTCGCACAGAAATAAAAGCAACAAACAAAATACCAAGCTATTTAATTAAGTTCCATTGTCCTGTGTATCGAACAACATTTATGCGTTTCAGACTAAACCTTTTTAAAACAAAAGAAATAATACTTCAACGAAAAAAGATCAACATAAATAACCAACTATGTTGACTATGCCATACAGAAAGAGAGACATTGAAACACCTCGTACTTGTATGTGATGCTCTAAACCTGGTAAGAACAAAATACTTGTCCTCATTCATAAACGATTTATGCATAAGAGACGTTGACACCTGGTGACACAAGCTGGGTGAAACAGAAAACGTTAAATGAATCCTTGCCTTAGGGAAATTACTGCACGAGGTGTTTCAAAAAATAACAATGGACGCTATACTTGCAAAATAGAAAACAGCTCCTAATCGCTCACTATTACTGAAAATGTAATGAGGAATATATTGTTTTTATCACATGTCGGAAAAAGTTTGTAATATACCATTAGCCGGAAAAATTAAAATAAATAAAAAGGTACTATATTTGTAGACGTTGCCCTTCTCACATGTTCTTACAATACTTTCCTTAGTGTTCAGGCGCATCATATGATGCATATACATAGGGTAAGAAGCAGGCCTGAAACACAGCAATGATTTTTGTGCATGAAGATATTCATTTAGGTTATATATAGTTTCTAATGATACTGCCTCTTTTTTGCTTACTTTCCTTTCCCTGTATATGCCCCATATTTGAATTCATTTTATGTTTTGTGTGTAGTTGTACAAGTATGTAGCAAGTGATGCATTATTAGCTAGTTATTACATGTTTCACAGTATGGAAAAGTCTGATACAGGAGCATTCATCATTTCAGTATCCAACATTGCAAAATTACAAATATTGCATTTCTATGGTGCATGCTACAGCCAATGCCTATGTTTCTTTATGAGTAGGTTCCTGTGCTAGAAAGAACACTGTAATGGAATGCTGTTAATAGAAGTCCACTGCTTAATGAAGTATGTAGTTCATGATACAACTCCCGATCACCCCTGACACTTTTTTGCCAACATTACCTTCACAACCGTATGTTGGGACTTTTTATGAAAAGTAAATGCACATGTGATGTAATCAGTGATGTCATCAATGACATTTGTGATGTTGTCTTTGATGTCATGGGTGTTATTCTTAGCAGTGCAGGGGGTGTGGTGAGTTATGGTTGCTTAGCTTACCATAACTATCATAATTCTGGGGGGTTTTGATTTTACTTGTAACCAAAATATCCCTGTAACACACTTTTCCCACTGGTTTTGATAGGTTTTATGAGTGGAATTTAAACATAACGTTCCTTTAACAACGTTTTTTCACTGAATATATATATATATATATATGAGCAAGCGAGAGAAAAGAGAGAGCTGACTGACTGTTGGGTGTGCTGTACAATTTCTCACAGTCTAGTTTTTTATGGTGTTCATAGAAGCCCCTTCACTATGAATACTCATTCCATGTTTCCAGGTTCCTTCTGAAAGGGAAATGCAGGTGCTTTCACAGTACTTTGCCTTTTGGAAGTAGTATGCGCCACTGTGCAGGGAATGTGTTCTTAAATATGACTCATTCTACAGAAGGCTATCAAAGCTTGGTAACCACATTATATAAACCCCTCACCCATTCAGGCATTATTAATTGTACACAGGCTTACAGGTCTGCCACCTTTCGTGTTCTGTTTTATTATTTCGTGCCACTATCGGGAGACAAGAAGCAGACAGCCAGGGCAGACATGCATGACTCACAGGAATTCACAACAGCTGGCGACTACTTTAAAAGCAATTGTTGCAATAGCCAGAAAGCTAATAATGGCGATTTGAGCGCCCGAAACAATAACTCGGACCACATAGACTGATTTTGCAACACCTATATGCTAATTGATCATAAACATCCTTGAGAGTAATCTTCCTGCCATCTGGGATCTCTTTAGAGCACTCCACGAACATTTAAGCACTGTGAGCAAGGTTTGCCACACATCTGATTACACAGGGTACATTACCACCCTGACTTTGCAAAAGCCTGCGATTCTCGCTTCCAAATTGACAGAGGTATGTTATGGCATGTTACTCACTTTTTAGATGATGTTACATGTTGTAAAACATAACATGCTGAAACACCCCCTTTTAACATTTCTTTTTTTTATGAGTCCCCCGTCCTCCCATCACTACACGGCGCCCCCCTAAATCCACCTAGCCCATCTGGGAAGCGCAGTGAGCCAGCTTGTGGTGAGGCTTGCACCCTCTATCTGATGGGGCTGCCAGTATTGGCACACCACTTTGAATGTGTTCTTGCTCAAGGGGCTTGGTACTATGGGTAAAGGAGGTAACATTGAAGGATCAGAAGTAAAATTGAAAGAGAAACTGTAGGACACATTGACAAGCTAGACCAGGGGCAGACAACCTTTCACCCTCCCGATGTGTTGACCTACAACTCCCGTCATCCCCAGCCAGCTAAGTCAGTGGTTAGGGATCATGGGCGTTGTAGCTCAACACATACGGGTCGCGACATATTGGATATCGCTGATCTAGATGTTCTTTGCACCCCAAGTGAGGTCGCCAGGGTTTTGAATACATTTTGTTCTTTTCACATCTTAGGGTTCAGATGCCCTCCATTTATATTAAAATGATGCAATGAGTCGTGTGTTTAGGAAAAGGAAGCCTACTCAGAATAATAGCCATAAGTGTGGGGATGGGGATCATACGGGCTAGTCGAATTAATTTTAATAATAGCCCCCATACTTTTAATATGACAGAATGTGCCTATTTTGTCAAAAGTTTAAGTCACATGTTAGCCAGGTTTGGAATGGATCGTGTGCACATTGGGTCACAGGGTCTCTGTGAAAGATGTATTTAGTACATGTATTGGTGATTTACATCACACTTAATACATGTCTCCTCCAGCCTCTAAGTGCTGGTGTGTTGCTCCTGAACTTCCCTCAATCTGTCTGTGGCAGTGTGTTAAGATAGCAAGAGCAAAGTGTGGGTTTCAACCAGCGCTGGTCAAACAGAGCCTGTGTGCACAGTGCGCTCGGACAAAGCAGATTAGATCAGCGAGGCAGCACTCAGGTTCGCAGACGGTCTAAAACAGTGCTGTAAATGGAAACAATTTACTGGGAGAACTGTCACCTCTTACCGGAATGTGCGAGGACACGCATCGGCCGTGTCAGTAACACTGGAATGCTGCAATGTAGGGCACATTACGAGTTGCACAGACATGCACTTACCGGCATCCAGATACCGATAAGACGGGTCACAATGATGCCGCTAACACCGGCATCGCGGGGCAGCTGTTAATAGCATTCTGCTGTGTCCAGACCTGCCACAGGTGCACACAATCAGCACAGGTGGAGGCAATGGAGTCTGGCCCAGCACAAAAGGAGCACACCCCTTCCAAGTCCAAAATGATACCACTAGCAGTTGCTATACCAGAGCTGGAGGACATGCCTGTACTGCTACTCCTTGAGCAGGCAGTAAATCAGGGAATGCAGAGGAGGAGCAGGAGGAGAATGAGGGTGACACTGGTCCAGCACATACCACCAGTGCAGGGAGTGGTACCCCGCAGGCAGCCACCAATCCCTCGCATAAGGGCCAGTCCATTTGACTTAACCCCTGCACCGATCCACACCCTGTACCTCCTGGACAGGGACACCATGACCACGATAGTGGATCTCATCCATGATGATCTGGTCAGCCTGATCAACATCCGCACTGCCATCCCCTTGCTGCTGAAGGTAGTGTCTGTGCTCCAGTTCCTGGCCACAGACACCTACCAGCAACAGTGGGGCAGCTGCATGGCATCTCACAGCCCTGTTTTTCCCGTGTGCTGAACCAGGTTCTGGATGCACTCCTGAAGCATGCAAGGGCCCACATATCCCTACCACGGAGTGCGGAGGAGGTGAATGCTACCAAAATTGTATTCTATGCATTGGCAGGCATGCCAAACGTCATTGGTGTCCTCGACTGCAGCCATGTTGAGCTGGTAGTCCGGCATGCCGTGGAGGTGGTGTACCGCAACCGGGATCTATACCACTCCCTCAATGTTCAGATGGTGTGTGATAAAAGCAAGATAATTACGCATTGCTGTGCTAGATACCCTGGATCCACACATGATGAAATGGTGCTGCGGAACCAGATGCTTCCCCACTACATGGAACGACATTCTGCACAATGTGCCTGGCTGCTGGGTAAGTCTGACCACAGGGCCATGGGGGTGTTGTTGAGGGGGCACAGGCATATGCAACCTGCCTGCTGTCTGGGCCATGTGGGGTGTTGTTGGGGGGGACCACAGGCATATTCAACCTGCCTGCTGTCTGGGCCATGGGGGGTGTTGTTGGGAGGGGGACCACAGGCATATGCAACCTGTCTGCTGTCTGGGCCATGGGGGGTGTTGTTAGGAGGGGCACAGGCATATGCAACCTGTCTGCTCTCTGGGCCATGGGGGGTGTTGTTAGGGGGGCACAGGCATATGCAACCTGTCTGCCGTCAGGGCCATGGAGGGTGTTGTTGGGGGGGGACCACAGGCACATGCAACCTGTCTGCTGTCTGGGCCATGGGTGGTGTTATTTGGGGGGGACCACAGGCATATGCAACCTGTCTGCTGTCTGGGTCTTGGGGGTTGTCGTTGGGGATTTGGACACCGTCCTGTGTGCCAAACACTGTGACCCAAATTATTTCAACAGAATGCATGAGACTGACAATGGATGCAGACATGCCATGGCTGCATAGCAATGTGTAAATGGTAGCAACGAACACAGCGCCCACCCCTGCACATGCACATGGTACATCATCAGACCAGAGCCACAGGTACCACAGTGCACCATCCTGCCGTCACAAAGTAGCACAAAGCACATCACAGGTTATGCAGCCATGACAGTGCGAAATATGAAAGCCACTCAGGGAATCCCCTGTCACTGCCCCTGCCAGACAGGAACACCACAGACCACCCTGCCATTCCGTTCAGCTGAAGGGACACTTAAAAATCCAAAGTCACATGGATGTAGAAAATAGATTCCATCAAGTAGTCAACATCAAAGGAACGTATCCCTACACTGGCAGACCATACCACCAATTCTATTGTGCCATGGTCACATGGGTGAAGTAGTTGACAGACAAATTGGCGTCATCAAGTAGTCGCAAGCATGATTGGCAAACCTACATGTATCATGTCGGACATAAGGCAAATGCATCATACAGTGCTGTAAATGAATTCTGATTCGTTCACTGCCACACACCCATCATATGTGACTACATCATGGACCTTCTGACCTCATCTGTGTGAGTGCTGTATCGGATGTCAAGGCCCCTTAATTGTGAACGTTACCAATGCTCCCCCACCATGGATCGACACCAAGTACACCAACCAGTAGCGTAACACACAATGTGGGGTCCCCCCTGCGAGCCATGCTGAGGGGGCCCCCCAACTCAGCAACAAATGAAGGGTCGCGCCACACTCTGGGCCGGCCTAAATTATCACATTTGTGCAATACGCACAAACGTGCTGCTGAAGGGAGATGCCTCACACTGCACTAGGAGTGAGATATAAATATGTGTTTTAATATAATATACAGCACTCTTTCTGAGAAGAATTGGCTAAAAAGCCAGCGTGTTTGCAATTGTTTTGTAGGGTAACACCAATCCAATAGATGCAAGTCACCAACAGTGCACAGGAACATTAATGCTTTGCTATTAAAAATGCCATGCCACAATGAAAACATGTCCAACTGGCTGCACAATGTAGACCAGTGTAGACACGTAATAACAATATAGTAGAGCTTGCCAGGCCACATTTAGACATATCTAGACTGGTTGCACCAAAATGCCAGTCGAAGCAATACAATTCATCAAGAAGAGAACACACATTCAAGCCTGTGGCCCTCATTCCGAGTAGGGCTGTAAGGGATACCGGGCACCAGTAAGGTGACCGCTGCAGGTAATCCCTTACCGCCCTACTACAAAGTCCCTTAGCAGATCCCTTCCTTAACGCCTGGTCTGACCAGGTGTTAAGGACTGGACCCGTTAAGGGACCTGGGCACAAATAACAGGCTTGGCATACGCCGACCAGTTATTTGTGCCCTCCCCATGGGGAATGGTTTGGTGAATGGGGATTTACCGGTCCCGCCAAGGTCTGACTAGACCGGTAAGTCCCCATTGCACCAACCCGGACACGGTACTGTTATTGGTGGCAGTCATGGCGCAAATAGCGCCATGGCTACCACCAACCTCGGAATGAGGGCCTGTGTCTCTGTGGCCTCTAACAACACGGCCAAACTCTTTAAAATCTGAAAAGAACTGGTCAATCCTGTTGCAGTCTTTACCTCTCCTGTTCCCTCCCAGGCCCTCTGTATGGCTCTGTCATCTCACTTCTCTGCTAAAACTCAGGACATTGTCCTCCATCTCCTCTTCCTCTCCCTCTTCCTCTCTCGGCCCCCCTTTGGCCATCTCTACCTCTCTTCCTCCTTTCTCCTTTTTCTCTCTGACAACACCTGATGAGGTTTCTAGACAAGTCCGATCTGTGAAAGTGTCATCCAAACAGGTGCTCTCCTGCTCCACCAGAACCATCAAGAACCATATTGAGACCCTCGCTCCAGCCTTTACCGATTTCTGCAATCACTCTTTCACCACTGGAATGTTCCTCTCTCCCGTTAAGCACTCCCTTATGCATTCACTCCTCAAGAAGCCGTCTTCCAATCCTGCTTGCCTGGCAAACTATCACCCAATCTCCATCACCCCTTCCCTGGGCAAACTGTTTGAAAAGCTGCCCATCTCCCAGCTTACTCTCCACACAGAATCTGTTGGTTGTCTCCATAACCATCAGTCTGGTGTCAGAGCTGCCAGAGGCACAGAAACTGTTGTACTGAACACCTGTGAAAATCTGCTCTCTAACCTTGATTCCAGCATTCCTTCTGTCCTCATCCTCCTTGATCTTTCCTCTGCTTTCGACACGGTCAACGATGCCATCCTGATCAATCCTGATCAATCGGCTCCATGGGAACCTGGCATCACAGATGAGGCCCTTGAGTAGCTGACCTCCTTCCTCGTGGACTGCCCCTACCAGGTCCAACTTGGTCCCTTTCTCCTCGCTCCATCCTCTCACTCTGGTTTTTCAACTTCTACGTGGCCCCTTTAGCCCGCCTGATCTCTACATTCTCCTCTAACTTTCAGTGTTATGCAGATGACACTCCGCTTTCCTTCAGGCTCCCTTCAGACTCCTCTCCTCTCCCGCTCATTCCCAACGGTCTATTCGTGATTCAGAATTGGTGTGCCTCCAATGATCTCTGCCTTAATGTCAGTAAGATGGAGATCCTTCTCATTTGGACTGTTTTCCCTCTCACTCTGGCCACCCGCCTTGGGCCCTCTTCCTTCGCCTTCCTGTAAGGCAAACACCCTGGTGTCATTTTTGACTCCACTCTCTCTTTCTCTACTCACATCTCGGACATCGCCAAGAAGTCCCACTACCCGCTGCTCCTCCTCCAAGGGACTCTTCCCTTTCTCACTTTCCCCCAGAAATTCATTGTCTCCAGAGCCCTGGTACTCTCTAGGCTGGACTACTGCAATAGCCTCTTTCTCAATCTGCCTTCATCTACTCTCCAGTCTCTGCAACTAATCCAGAACAGGACTGCAAGACCTATCCTTGGCCTCAGGCCCAGGGATCGTATCTCTCCAGCCCTGAAATCTCTCCACTAGCTCCCAGTTGCTGCAAGTATCTATTTCAAGACCCTTTCGCTTGTCCACAAGGCATTCTGGGCCCGGGGTCCACACTACATCCAACTCTCTCTTCCAAAATATCTTCCTTCTCGAGCCCTTCGTTCAGCTACCTACAACTCTCTAAGGGTTAGACACTTCTCCAGGCAGAGAGTGGATCTCTCTCCTCTGCAGGTGCCTCCCTCTGGAATAGCCCCCCTACCCCTCTCAAACTTGAGCCGGACCACCTGAAGTTCCGGAAGCAGCTCAAAACTTTCCTCTACTCCTCTGCTTTCTCTCTCTCCCTCCTCTGCTGGCCTACCTGACCTACCTGTCTGCTGTAATGACTACCATGCACTTAGGGGCTGTAACTGTAACCCTACAGCCCCTTGTTTTCCTTGCACTACCCAGAGCCGTGCTGCCTGGCTGCACTTACTCAGAGCATTGCTGCCCTGATTTTCCCTCCACTCTCCCTTGCCCTTCTCGTTCTCGCACTTGCACAATCTGAATGACACAAGGCCTAGTAAGATTGTTTGTCTTGTCCTGCCTCTATCTTCCCTCCCTTGTCTTGTCGCACCTAGAAACACTTGTGTGCAGGTGCGTTATAAATGACTTATATCATATCATTAAAAGTCATACCAAACCGAGGAATGACTAGACTGGCTGCACCAAAATGCCTCTTTAGCCACTAATACCACATATCACGCCTGCTTAGCCTAGACATGTACAGCCATTATGATTTGTCTTACAATCCTGCCCCTGCCACACATCCCCTCTCCCTCCCACCCCAACTTCCGAAATCAGCTACTTGGCCTAGAATTACCTCCACGTCCCTCTTCCTTGCCCCAGAGCTTACACTTGAGGCTCTGTGCCTCATAGGTAAGTACTGGGATGAGGAAGAGTGGGACTAGGAGTAATAAAGAGTACAGGTAGCTAAGTCAGGCATTACCTCCATGTACCTCTACCTCATCCCAGTACTTGTGTATGAGGCAGAGTGCTTTATACACAAGTACCGTCTCATACACACTGGGACGAGGAAGAATAGGGCTAGGAGTAATGAAGATTACCAATAAGTAATCCAGGCATTAAACACAAGTATTGGTGCAACACCATTGAGTTGACTGGGATTCAGCACTCCCCCACCCCCTGAAATGTTGGGATATCTTGACTTGACGTGGCTGAACTTCAGAGCAGTTGCCAGACAGAACAGGACACACATGTTAAACGGCACCTGGGTTTCGCTGTTAACAAGAACCCAGCAATTACGAACATAAAGCATTTCACTGATAGTACCTGCATTCAAATGCCAAATTTTTTTGCCAATAATAATCGTGATGTGGGTTTAATACTTGCATGCCAGGGGAGTGATTGGAAGGGTAGAGAGGGAACAGGAGACCACTCATTCTCACAGCAGTCCATAAGTGGATGCGTTCAACCTTAAAGGAGAGAGTTAACTGCTTGTAACATTAAAGCTGCACTAGAATAGTCTCATTAAAATGCGTAAAGAAATTAGATGTCCCAAACAAATAAGTTTGCCCCTCCCCCACCACCCATGAAGTTAGCACCTCTCCCAACATTTGAAGGATTAGCCCCCGAAATGTAGGTTTTGTTGCACCCCTGAAAGCAAGCACACACACCATTCACCATATACGCACTCGCACACCCAGCCATTCATACATTTAAGTGTGCACCCTTTCACCATACAGGCACACCCAGGCAGCCACCCGTACATTTACATGTGCACCCATTCACCATACAGGCACACACACCCAGGCACCCACCCATACGTTTAAGTGTGCATCCTTTCACCATACAGGCACACCCAGGCAGCCACCTGTAAATTAAAGTGTGCATCCTTTCATCATACACTCACACAGGCAGCCACCTATACATTTAAGTGTGCACCCTTTCAACATACACTCACATCCGTCATGGGGTTGAGGGGAGCCCTAACACTTCAAAAAGAAATTGGGCCTCTTTACAACTATGCCGGACCGGAAACAACGGTGCCGGTAAGTTTACCGACACCGTTGTTTCCGGTCCGGCATATTACAGCCCTGCATGCGGTGGCTGCCTGCCCAGCAGGTCCGACCTGCCGGGCTGAACGTCACCCACCCGCATAGTTTTCACAGAAGCACTGGCACCGTTATGAACGGTGCTGGTGTTTCTGTGGTCCCCATTTCCATAGAGTCCGATAGTCGGACGCCGGTAAATCATTACGGGTCCGGCGGCAACCTGCTGGTAGCACTGGCACGGTTACCACCAAACCCGTAATGAGGCCCATCGTTTCTTTTTGAAGTCACTCTGACTTCATAAAGAAATTATTTCCGTTAAGGACCAAACTATAACAGAAATAATTTCTTTGTGTTGTGAATGCAGAGTGACTTCAAAAATAAACTATTTCTTTTTGAAGTCCTACCCCATGACATGGAGGCTTCCAGCCTAGGGTCGTCCATACTATGGGGAGAGTGCAGCCCTCGGACTTCAAAAAGAAAGTTTCTTTTTGTAGTCACTCTGCCTTCATAAAGAAATCATTTCTGTTACAGAAATAATTTCTTTATGAATGCAGAGTGAATTAAAAAAGAAAAAAAGATATTTTTTGTGATTTTTATTTTATTTTTATTTATTTTAATTTTTTTCCAAATAGGGGGCCCCTCCCAGGACATGTGCTGGTGGGGCCCCCCCACCACAGGGGATGCGGGGGCCCCTGTTACGCCACTGACACCAACCTGATTTTTACTCTGATGAAATGGCAATAGCTGGCAGTGAAAATCTCTTGCATTTGACCATGAAAAATGTACAGCTTCTGCACACAAGTAATGCCAAAAATACTCACAATCAAAATTTCTTTTGCTCCCATGCAGGTGATACTGGGTATCCCCTGAAGCCGTGACTCCTCACCCCTGTTAGGCATCTACTCAACAGGCACAAATAGGTCAACAATCGTGCATATGCACGCACTCGTGCAATGATTGAGCAGACATTTGGCCTGTTGAAGGCACGGTTTCGCTGCCTCAGCAGGTCGGGTGGGGCACTCATATACGGGCCTGAGAAGGTGGGCAAGATACCCCTGCCCTCTGACATGGACTAAATTCCACCGGATGATGAGGCGGATGATGGAGAAGATGCTGCACATCGGCCACGTCACAATGTGCGTGAAGGACATGCTGTGCGAAAATCTTTGATTGCACAATATTTTTGATGGACTTGGTTACACAAAGCGCTGGGAGCGGGGGGAACTGTGCACTGGGAACGGGGGACACTGGGCACTGGGAATGGGGGACACTGGGCAGTGGGCTCTGATGAAAAATAAATTGGCACACACTCAAGAAGCAATGTCCAGTCATGTGTTTTTCATAAGCACACCAGGTGTATTAATGCAATGACAACTATGTACAGGAATCAACGCTTACCTCTACCCTCGAAATACTCCAAACTACCCCCTCACCCCCATGGCCCAACACCCCCACACACCCACGCCCACCACCTCCCATGGCCCAACACCCCCACACACCCCCCAGCCCCCACCCCCCATGGCCCAACACCCCCACACACCCATGCCCCCCAACACCACCACCCCCGCCCCCCATGGCCGAACACACCCACGCTAAGCCAGCCCCACTCCCCATGGCACAACACCCCCACACACCCATGCCCCCCCTGCACCAATTCGAGTTCTACTGGACTCCCTCCTGACATGTCCAGGTGTCTCAGGCTACTGACGCCCCCTTTTAGATGGAGGGGGTTGTTCCGCCGGCGCATACTTCGCATGGACCTGCGCACAGGGCTTGTCTGTGTCGAGCTCGCTGGGGTTGTGCTTGACGATGGTGGGGGTTGTGGGTCAGCTGCAGCAGGATGAGATTGGTCCATGGTGGCAGCCAACTGGTTGACAGCCTGCGTCATGGCTTCCATGCCCTCATGCACTCGCCTGGCCACACGGTATACAGCACGGGTAACTGCCTGGGTGTTCTCCTGATTGGCCCAGCATGTGACTTCCCCTTCGGCAAGGTATTGTTTCACCATGTCGTGCATGGCTTGCTGGCGCCCCTCTATGCGGCTCACCACCCCTCAAGGTCCTGTATGGATGGTGCAGATGTTAGTTGCACGGGAGGTGGTGAGTTATTTCTTACAAGGCTGAACTCATTTTCGGTCATCTCCTCCACAGTACTGCGTCCACCAGATCCATGTACTATCGAGCACTGTGGGGTGTCCTGCATGGGTGGTGTGTGTTGCATGTCATTGGACATGCAATGGCCTGCTGTGTCCGCATCTTCCTGCTCCTCCTGCACGCTATGCTGTGCGGATTGTGACGCCTCACCTATGTCACTTGTGGCCGTTGACTGCGGCCCCTCGACATCACTGGCCGCTGGTGATGCACCCTCTGGCACATGAGGTGTCTGCTGGGGGGCTAGAGTTTTCTTGGGTGTGACCTGTGGGGCCAGTGTGTCTTTTGGCATGCGTGCCTTGATGGCGTCAACATGTCCGGCCTGGGGCTCCTGACTCTGTGTCGTAGCTAGCTGCTCCTCTTGCTCTCTGGCCTGTTCGCCCTGTTGGCTGGTGGGCTGTGGCTTGGGAGCAGTGGTTTTCCTTGGGCCGGCCCTTGACGTAGAAGGCCTTGTGGTGTCATCAGCCCCTCTGCCCATGCATGCAGGTGTTTTACTGGTAGTTGCGGTGTGTTCCGCATCGCTGTCTAATCCTGAGCCTGTGGGGGACAGAGAGGCAGGGAATCAGTCATGGGTGAACGTACATCCTACATACATGGATGTTGGTACATTTTGGGTCATGTGCATTCTCGTGTGCATGTTGGAGGGGCAGGCATGGTGCTTGCAGGGGTTAGGGGGGGGTGTATTGTTCTGGTATCCTTGTGGTGCAGCCATGATGTCTGTTGGGTGGCCTTCAGGTGGGAACTGGCTTGTGTGTTGTAGCCCTGGATCAGGGCCTGTGTGCCATGTGCTGTTTGGTTGTGTCTCAAGTGTGCAATCGTTAGTGGAGTTGTGTGCACCATGCATTGAGATGGCACAGTAGTGAGGCCAGCATCTCAACCGTGATGTGTATGTGTGTGTGTGTGCATGCATATGTTGCTTGCGTTTGCAATTGTGGTCACATGTGGTTTGTGTGTCGGTGGGGTTTGTTGTGTGTTTGCGTGGCTGGGATGTAGCGTTTGTGTGGGGGCTGACTTTAGGTGGGAGGTGATGGGCCATGTATTTGCTCTCATCTACTTGCCATTTGGACTATAACTTTGTACTTGGGGTATTAGGTGTGTGTGGTAACTTTTGTATTATGCTAAGGGTCACTCACCGTCATCGGCCGATTCCCTCTATGGACTCCATGTCGATCACAGAGCTACAGGTTTCCTCCCACCATGCCAGCTTGATGGGTGATGAGGAACCACCACCTGATGCTTGGGCCTGGCTGCGGTTGGTAGACAAGATGTTGCATACATGCAGCCGCAGATCATCCCACCTTTTTTGGCAGTGTTTCACACTGCGTGGGGTTGTCCCCACTGCAGAGACCTTCTGGGCCACCTCCTCCCAGATATTTTTTTTCCTTAATTGCGTTGCAAGGCACAGGTCTTGCCAAAAAAAGATGTCCGCATGCTCGACAAGGCTGTCGGCAAGCATATTTAGCTCCTCGTCGGAAAACGGGGCTTTCGCAGCCGAGGTATGCCTTTTCTTGATGGCAGGGTACACAGTTCTGGAATCCAGGTCCTGTATGCAGAGGATTGCGATGGATTGTGTTGTTAAGAAGGCCACCGGTGCATTTCCCGTTGCGGCGCGATGACGTTATTTCCAATGCAGTTGTTAACGGTGTCGGTATTAGCAGTACCAGTATCAACAGTGCCGTTCTTAGCGGGTTCTGCGATGCCGGTGACGGTGTCTGCGGATTTGATGAACCCACTATCGGGGGGTTTGAAGGCCTTACCAGCATGCCGGTACTGCCGTTATCGGCAAGCCGGAATGCACGTGCACGCAGACTCGGAATCAACCGTTGATTCCGGCAGCAGTGCAACCCAGACATGGTAGCAGCGGCATGCAGGTAATGGTGATTTCTTACCACCAAACTCGTAATGAGGCCCAGTACCTCTTCATAGAAACCAATCCTAGCGATTTGCATTAAAGTAAAGAGCATTATGGGAATATCAAATGTCCACAATCTTAAATGTTAAACATGTCTTATAGTGATTCAATAGGAAACCTTTTTAAGTGAATAATGGACTCTTCTGTTTTGATTGGTCACACTATTCACCCTAATAAAGAGATGTCTGTAAACTGCAGGACATATATAACAGTTTGCACCGATGCAACACTGTATGGGAGGCTCCGTCTGCAGTGCTGAGTCTTACTTGTGCCTCTGTTTAAGCAAGCAGAATGCGAGTAGGTAGCCTCTGTGCTGAATCTTCTGAAAGCACGCCGGACCTGAGAAAAACATGTGCTGCCCCTGGGTTTTGGGGATGGAGTGGTGCTCCAGCAAGAAATGTTTTGCCTGATGTGGGGACATCACGTGATCGCGGGAGCGTGTTCTCGCGAAATCTCGGCATAACGTGATCTTGCGAGCCCACGCTCCGCGGGAAAACGTTCCCGCCAGTGTTGATGCAGCGGCAGACAAAGCAGGTCATGCCACAGCGCTGCTCCTGATAAGGAGGCAACAACAGGAGGTTTTGAGCAGCCTCCAGTCACAGCTTCTAGGGCATAAGTCCACAGCCACAGGAGGCTACATGGGGGCCCTAGAAGCTTGCAGCGTGCCATCATTGCGCACACCCTTCCCACAGTGAGTTAACTTGGAAGCCATGAAGTTGAACTGAACCGAACTGTGAGTAAATGTTTGTCCCGAGTTAAGGCAGTTTAAGGTCCACCCGTTTGTCTTACAATAAAGACAGTTGGAACCCCTTGCAGCATCCTGTCGTCCTTTAGGGCCACAACACCTGAGCACTTCTCGGTCTTGTTTCGGTTCATTCCCTGCACTGGTCTAAGACCCTGTGACAGAGCTGAAAGTGCATGGAGCAGAATCCATTTGGAAAACGCAATTATCACTGAGCGGCCAGCTTCGCGTGCTCCGTGATCATTGCCAAATGAATTCTGTTACTTGTAGTTTTGGGGATGTCTAAAAGCATTTTACTCTTTCAATCTGTGATTCTAAGACATAGCACGGGAGCACTAATTATGCATTTTTCGTTTCTTGGTTATTATAAATCAGCAGGAAAAATAACAATTTATGAAAACACTACAGCTCCCATCAATCATAGCTCCTGCTCCTACCCTTTCCTCCTATTACCCCTCCTCCAATCAATATCCGATCACCTCCATAAGGATTCCTTGCAGGCCAACAGTCCTCTTTTCTTGCTGCTGCATCCAAATAAGTATATAATTTGAATTGTAATATAAAGCTATACCTGGAGGGTTGTTCTGTTTTGAAATAGTGTGCATGAGTAAACTGGTGCAGGTCGCCCTCAATCGAAGTAACTGCCTGTTCAGCACGATTTGCCTGCAACAGAGTCCAGTACCATCCATTTTATCCAAACATCACTGCAGCAGAATGTGGTTTCGCACACCATCAATTTTAGCCCCTCATCTCCCTCCCTCTGATGGTCCCATCGGGTGCAGCATATAACCTCTGAAACCGACGGGTTCCCTGCCCACACAGCAGTTTATAATAAGCCAAACTCTATGCCGGTTTTGAGCCAAGGGCCTGGCATTGGGTCAGCTCATCTGGAAAAGACCCGGGGCTGATGTCGGAATTGTTGGGACTGGGGGCTAGCTAGTCTTTTGGCTGTAGCTCCAGAGATTCTATCCGGGGCTACAACCAAAAGATCAGGGGCTATAGCCCCCTTAGCCCCCCCTAGCAACGCCCCTGAGCTCATCCATAGAAATAAATAGAGGACTTTGTTGAAGGATTTTCCTAGTGGTGAAGCGTCCTGGGTGGCTGGGTTCCCTAGCTGCTGTATTAACAATGTCAGGAAAGGAAAAGAAGACTGCTAGGCTTCCTCCTTTGCAGCCTAAAACATCTATAGGCTTTATGTAATTACAGGCCAAATACCTAATCCTCCACACTAGCGTGAGATGGGGGTTTAGATTCTATTAAAGACAAGGACGCGAATATTATGCATAACAATCTTTACTCTGACATCACAGCAGCAAAGAAGAAAAACTTTTGTATAAATCTTTTTGAAGAAAAATGTCATCACAATTTCAACAAACAGTATATAAAATATGCCAATCCAAAATGGACGACAGGTCATGCCCTCAGGGTAACCAATGGGCATAGAGCCAGTTCCATAAATGTCCCTTTCTCTAACACCAACTCCTCTTTCTGATGCTGTTCTTCCTTGGATATTCACTGCAGCAATCCACCGCGAAGCACCAGGAATGATGATTCCATGCAAACAAGCGAACTTGAATTCTCGCAACTGAACTTGAACCGATCTCCTTTAACCAAGACCTCTCACCCGTAATCTGAAATAGCCAGAACAACAAGTAAATTATAATATTTGCCGTCTTGTCTTTAATAGAATCTAAACCCCCATCTCACGCTAGTGTGTGGGATTAGGTATTCTATGGTAAGACAGGAGGCTCCTATTATGCAAATTCAAAGCCCTTGCAGAACATTAACAGCTACGTGAGCAATGCGTTTATGATAAAACGTTTTGAAAGTTGACTCTCTTGACCAATCAGCTGCTTTAAAAAGGCGGCTTTAGAGGCCATAGCACCCCTAACTGAATGGGGACCAAAAGAGGAAGTATCAACCCCCGCCTCCCGCATGACCCATCTAATCCATCTGGCCAAAGTGGAAGAGGATACTGGTTTATGGGGCTTATTATAGGAAATCAGCAGCTGAGAGGTATTAGGAGGCCGAACACTCTCTGTTTTTAACTCAAAACATTTCAAACATGCTATAACACACAATTTATTATTTTCTGGGAAGGCTGGATAGGATATTGAGGAAGTCATACACTTAGTTCTCCGTGAAACAAAAAAGGTAACCGCTTGAGGGGTAAACATTTTATTATCCACACCTAAAGCTCTGATATCTAACACTCTTTCAATAGACACCAGGCACAACAACATTGCTAACTTGGAGAATAGCTGTTGCAAAGACAGATCCTCATTAAGGGGCCAGGCTCGAAAGAGATCTAATACCAAATTAACATCCCAAAGAACCGAATACCTAGTCTTTGGAGGGATCTTGATACGAATAGACTTGAAGGCTCTTCGCACTTAAAAATGTCTACCTGCCGGTTCCCCTTTTACCAAAAGGTGTCCTGCTGAGATAGCAGACCTGAAGCCATTAATGGTTCCATAAGCTTTGCCCTCTTTAAATAAATCCACTAAAAAATTAACCACCTCTACAGGAGGGGCAGAAATGTGATCGAGGTGCCTAACCACACACCAGCTAACCCAGCGGTTCCAAGCTGAAGAGTATCCCAACTTGGTCGAGGGGGCCCACTAGTCTCTGATGACTGACATAGAGTCCTGCGAAAGTCCTCGGAAGCACCAGGAAGCACTGAAATCTTCCATGCCATAACGGAGAGATGCCCCTGAAGGACCAACTCGTGAGGAAAACCTTCCGGGTTCGTTAGCAACTGTGGATGAAAGGGAAGAAGACGCGGAATGTCTACTGAGAGCTCTAGGAGAGCCAGAAACCAAATTTGGGAAGGCCAAAAGGGGGTTATTATCACCAGCATGACTTCTTGTCTGCGAACCTGAACCAATACTCTGGCTATCATTGCAAAGGGAGGGAAGGCGTATAGCCTCTGACCTGACCAATACTGTAGAACGCATCGGTAGCTAGAGCACCAGGATCTGGTCTCCGACTGAAGAACCTGGGCACCTGACAGTTTAGCCTCGAGGCAAACAGATCTACTGTAAACAGACCCCAAAGGCGTTTGATCCTGGCACAGAGGCTCCTGTCTAACATCCAGTCGCTTTTGTCCTGAAGGTGCCTGGAGTTCCAATCCGCCACCTCGTTGCTGATCCCCGGAAGGTATTCTGCCTTTAATACAATATTGCGGTCCAGACAGAAATTCCAAAATTCCTTCGCCAGATCCGCTAGGACCTTAGACCTGGTCCCTCCAAATGATTGACATATCTCACTGCTGAGACATTGGGCCTCATTACAGGTCGGGTGGTCCAGAATTAACAGTGGCGGTAAACCCGCCGCCACTGTTAATTCCGGACCGCCCGATCCCGAGTCCTGCAGGTGGGAGGTGATCTTCCCGCCAGGTCTGACCTGGCGGGTTGAACACCTCCCGCCTGCAGGTGGACGTGGAAACACCAGCACCATCATGAGATGGTGCCAGTGTTTCCACTTCCCCAATCCCATTGAGTCCTATGGGACTCAATGGGAATGGGGATTTACCGAATTCCGCCTCCGGAATTCCCGGGACACCAGGGCTGTAATGGCCTGGTAATTCCGGGAGTCACGGAGGCGGAATGGTAATACGAGTCCAGCGGTAACCAGGCGGTTTTACCGCCGTGGTTACCGCCGGACTCGTAATGAGGCCCATTGTCCATGCGGAGGAGTACACAACAATTCCCCTGATCCTTGAGGAAACTTCGGACTTTATATGGAGCTCCTTCTCCCCCTCGGACCATTTTCCCCCTGTGGAGACCTGACCCAGCCTGGCTCCCCAACCTGCTCTGCTGGCATCGGACTCCAGAACTACATCCGGGGAGGGACCAAAAATTGCTTTGCCATTCCAGGCCTCCATGTGTTTGAGCCACCAAAGGAGTTCCAACCTGGCCTCTGGGGACAGCACCACCATCTGAGTGTAAGAAAGACATCTGCGAAGATGTCGAGCTTTCAGACGTTGCAACGCTCTGTAGTGAAGAGGGGCTGGGAAAATAGCTTGGATGGATGCTGACACATCCCCACTATTCTGGCCAACAATCTGAGGGAAATCTTGTCCTTCTTGAGGATAACTCAGATCTCTTTCCTTATCTTGGCTAGTCTGCTGTCTGGGAGGAGAAGGATGCAACCTTTTGAATCTATATCGAAGCCCAGAAACTGGATATATTGCTTAGGCTTCAATATGGACTTTTTGACATTTAACACAAACCCCAGGCTCTGAAGAAGAGTTACCGTAAACTCTAGATGAGAGTGCAGATTCTGAGAGCTCTGGGCTAACAGGAGCATGTCGAGATATATAATGATTCGGATCCCTTTGGACCTGAGAAGAGCCATCACAGGCCTCATCAACTTGGTGAAGCACCCTGGGGCTGTAGACAGTCTGAACGGGAGGGAGGCAAATTGCCAAACCTGACTCCCCCCCACTGAAACTTGAGAAACTCCTGGTGCGGAGGGAACACAGGAACCACTAGGTAAGCATCCTTGAGGTCCAGCTTGACCATCCAGTCTGCTGGTAGGAGGGTGTCCCTGAGAAGGTGAATTCCTTCCATCTTGAAGTGGTGGTATACTACAAAGGAATTGAGGGCTTTTAAGTTTATCACTGGGCGAAACCCCTGATCCTGTTTCGGAACTAGAACAATGGTACTCAGAAACTGAGATGCCCTGTAAGAGGCCGGGACTAACGCTCCCTTGGAGATGAGGTCTTTGACCTCCACATCTATTAGAGACTGTTTTACCTTGTCCAAAACCAACGGATGGGGAGCTGATAACTGGCAAGGAGGGGAATAAAACTCTATGCGATAACCTTGGTCTGTAACACCCAGGGGTCCGATGTGAGGGATTCCCACTGTGGGAGAAACCTGGCCAGTCTGCCCCCTAGACCTCTGTGGGAAAAAAACATTTAACACTCGAGAAAGTACCTGATGCTCCTCTGGACCTCCTGGTACCTCTTCCTCCACGTCCTCTCCAACCCGCATTTTGCTGAGGGAAAAATTGGATGTGCGCTAACGGAGCAGAGGAGGAATTCTGTGCGCCTCATGTGGCAAACTGACAGGGGCAGGAATGGCCCTCGGAGAACCGGCCGGAAGAGCGGGCTCTACCTTTTACGGCCCTGGGGAATACCTTTTGCGTAAAAACATTTTTTATGTTGGCCTGAGCTTTATCTAAGGCCGTAAAAGTATGCACATACGCTGAAAGGTCTTTCAGAAAACTATCTCCAAACGCTTTTCCTTGGGCGGAAGGCCTAGCTTCCCTTTCAGACATATCAGCCAATTTTGAGTCTAGTCTCATCAGCAGAGACTTGTGCCTCTCTTTGGATATTCAAGCATTGGCATTGCCGAGTAGGCAGACAGTCCTCTGGATCCAACCCCTTAAAACATTAACATCCACAGGGGAATTGGAGGCCTTGTCAACCCCTTTTCTGGGGTCTTTACCCTTCTGAGCCAGAAGAACCAGCATAGGTTGATCTATTTCGGAAGTACAAGCCACCTTGTCCTGCAGGACTGGCCTAGGGCATTCGGACCTTAACTTGCTCCTGTCCCCCTTAGGCAGCGGACGCCTGATCCAATATTCAAGGAAAGAGAAAATCTCCTGAGAGGGTTGCCACTCTGCTGATCTAGGGTGCAATATGAGGGCTGGGTCAAAAAATGGAACCCCATTAACATCTAGCACAGGACCTTTCTGTGCAGGGACAGGAGCCACCTTCCTCTTACGCCTCTTAGGGGGCGAATCTGAATCCTCAGACGAATCTGAGGTAGAAATAGGTATAGGGGATACTGCTGCAGGGAGCTGCGCGTATGATGGCCAAGGGTTCGAGGAAAGGGGTTGCTAGGACTCATCTCGCCTGCGCTTCTGAGCTCTGCTAGGGGAAGACTCAGGGGACGTGACAGGGCAAGGACTGAGTTGTCCTGAAATGTGTTTAGTTTTCATAGTAAAATTTTTTGGGGGCTGAGGCTTGACAGAGGGTCCAGCACTCTGAGGGGGGTGAAAATCAGCAATGCGGTTAATCAGTCTGTCAAACCCTGAAGCTAGACCAGACAAGGCTGAATCCAGGGAAGGCTGGATAGCCTGTGCCACAGACGGCTGTTGACTCGACTGGTCTACCCCGTTATCCATTTTCTTTGAAGGCCGCAGCTGCGTACTGGCATCCGCTGAAGCTGGGACCATATTCTTTCCCATGATAGTCTTATCCATATTTTGTCACCACAGAAGTGTGAAACTTCCAACCACCAAAGCCGAGCAGGCTGCGTGCAATTGCACCAAATTAGCCAAGCAGGCTAATAAATAACTGCATACACCCTATCAGGGTGTCAGAAACTGGTGACAGCCGAGCAGGCTATTAATTGAAAAGCACCCTAGCAGGGCGACAGGAGTGGAGATAGCCGAGCAGGCTATATAAAAAACACAATAACCTTAAACCAAGTCCTAGTATTCTGCTTTTAATCACATAAATTGTGGGGGTAGGGGGTGTTTCCCATAAACACCTTAACAGGTGATTGCAATCAAAATAGGCCTTAGCCTGTGTGCCCCATACAAAGTATGCGAGCAGCGTACACAAAGAAAAACACATGCAACGCGTGTGAAAGCAGTATTGGCCTGAGGTGACGTGCGTCGGTAAGAAGCTAAGCTTCTTTAACAACACTGCGCGCGTCACTCGAAGAAGCTGAGGGAGAGCGTGCTGCTGGAAGGCAGCCGCATAATAATAAACAAACCCTCTCCTGAGGGAAAACTATTTCACGCGTTGCCACCTGTGTTTAGAAGAGGCAGGCGACGCGGCCCATTAATAATGGATACACGGCACGAACGCCGCTGCAGGCAATAAAAAAGCAATTAACGAGCGGAACGCTCCACACGAAGCGCCGCTACAAAGTATCTAAATGACCTGGAGGTCAACGTTCGAACGTGAACGCCCTTCAGCAAATTATAAATGCAACATCAAAGAAACTGACAATTTCACCATTACAATGTTAATAAATCACCAAACGCTCTTTCACTATGACCTAAAGTAACACTCTAAACTCCAGATACCATACAGTAAGGCAAGAGCTAGGAGGAGTGACTTAGCTGTGTGTGTCAGCAGCAAAGAAAGAGGAGTTGGTGTTAGAGAAAGGGACATTTATGGAAATGGCTCTATGCCCATTGGTTACCCTGAGGGCATGACCTGTCCTCAATTTTGGATTGGGATATTTTATATACTGTTTGTTGAAATTGTGATGATATTTTTCTTCAAAAGGTTTTATGCAAAAGATGTTCTTCTTTGCTGCTGTGATGTCAGAGTAAAGGTTATGCATAATAGGATCCTCCTGTCTTGCCATAGAATTAGCCACCTTCATTAGTTACTCTGTGATGTGTGAATGTGAGCGCACTATAGAGGTGCAGCCATTAAAGAGTCCATGGCCACAATGGCCTTGGGTTTTGGTGAATCTGAGGCCTCTGTTGTAAAATAAGGCCTGGCAGAGAAAATGGATGAGGGATTTTAAGATAGAAACAATAACGTGGGGATTCCCTCATGGCCACGAAAATGTGGCTGAAAAGTGGTGCTATGTTCAGATCACCCCATCACCAGATATGGTTATGAACTTTCAGTTCTGCATCCCATGACTGTGGCGTTTGTGGGAGCGTCAATGGCAGAGGACCTTATTATAACTCTTGCCCCTCCCCAGCGGAGGGAACAACCAAAATTCTGCAGAAGAGTGCTAAATCGTCTGCTGTAGGCTCGTAGTCTGTTGGAACCCGGTATTGGATGACGCAGATTTTCTTCCCTCGATTGATTATCCCAACAATCCCCTAACGGGGGAATTGGCTGACCTATCTGGCTAGTACCCCTCTACCTCAGGAATGGTCAATCACATGGGGGACCCTATATTTAACCCCTTTGGACTTACACACTCAAACCCAACAGAGTGGTATGTTCTCCCACACTTCAATAGTTTTGCCCAGTTTTTCCTTCACAAAAAGCTGGATAGCAGCTCTAGAACAAAAACGAGGACATCGGGCCTCATTACGACCCAGGCGGCAAGTTACCGCCCGGGTCGTACACTTACCACCATGGTGTAAACCATGTTTACACCATGGTGGATGGCGGATTTACCGCCCCATTCCAAGGTGAGTGGGGCGGTAAATCCCCATTTCCCATTTTACCCTTCCCCATTCCCATTTTTGCCCCATAGGGCATAATGGGAGTGGGAAAGGCGCTAATTACGCCACCGTAAATTACGGTGGCGTAATTAGCACCATGGTCCCTAGCGCCATGGATTTTAATGCCTGTAAAAAGCAGGCGTTAAACTCACCATGGCGCAAAGGGACCTCGGAATCAGGCGTTAAGGGTCAGCGCCGTTTACAGCGCCGTTAACCCCTTAACGCCTGATTCGTAATGAGGCCCATCATCTTTTAAGCCCTCTATGATGGGCAAGCAACATACAGTGCCTAACCTAGATCATGGCAGATACTTATCTAATGGGGCTAATAAGGCTTGGTTGATCTGCCAGGATCATCTCCTGAATGCAGTTTATCTGATCGTTACAGAGGAGCCTCTGGATCCTCAGATCATTTCAGGCTGGGCCTAAAGAGCCTTATGCATTACACGGGACACTAATGCATCCCTTTTCCAGGAGCGCAGAAAGTACATTCTCAAGAAATGTAACCCCAACCTAGTGGGTCTACCTGATGCCGCCTCACAAGGGGATTCAGAGGAAGTAATGTTTGGGGACCGTTCTATCAAAGAAATCGGCAAGTTTCTTTCAACCTTCACTACTGAGTTAGAGGCCAGACATCCCTGAAGAATATGTTTCAATCTCAAGTTTCACTCGGCAACGGCCTCTACGAGTGACAACTATAGGCCCTCCCAAGAGACCTTTGGGCATTCCCAGAGGTTCCAACAACAGACAAGAGCCAGCTTCGTCCCAAAGAGAGGACAAGATCCCGGCAGGATATCGGGCAGGTCTCAAAAGGATGTATGTTTTTTCTCCTCTTGCACACTTTCCGGTGCAAGCGCAGATACTTTATTTCTTCAAAAATTGGTTGATGATATCCGGAGATCCTGGGGCTCTAGATACATTCAGGGGATAACAAGCAGAGTTCCCCTGAGGAACCTCACCAGCTGTGTCATCAATCCATGCCCCAGTTCAGTCGAAACAGGAAAAGGCAGTTCAATGGGCAAAAGAGTAAATTGCCCATTGAAGAGGTCAATAGAGGTGTGGCAGGCAAGTGCTTTCAATTTCATAAGCAATATATTTCTGGGTTTGGGTCTGGAAGAAAGATCACTATTCAATTTTCGGCCCCTCAATCATTATGTGCAGTATTGACATTTCAAGATGGAAATGATTGCATTATTAAGAGACGGGTTCAGGCCCGTTGACTGGTTGGTTAAACTGGACCTCAAACACACGTACCTGACCATCACCATTGCACTGGAGCACAGGCAGTTCCTATACTTCCAATGGTGTCAACAGCTGTTTTACTTTATTTCCCTGCAAGTTGGTTTATCCTTAGCCACATGAGGTTTCTCCAAGTTGTTGTGGCTGGTTGTCAGTTAATTAAGGAAGAAAGCAGGGTGGGGCTTAGCTGTTTTATTAATTCTCAATTAATTAAGCATACGTTTCAAATTCTTCTCGTGTAGAGCACAATATATAACAAAAATAAGGCAGAAAAAAGAGACCCTTTTGACAGTCAAAATGGATCAACCTTCCAAAAAAAAAGAGTCCAAAGAAGTTATAATTTTAAATTTGTATTAAGTACAATACGTAAAATAACATTTAGTCCTATACAATAAATCAAGACACATACCATAACTTTATCAACAATATTTAATTAACACAGATCACAAATGTTTGTTAACCATGATCTTGTTGCAATCTTAATGAAAAACAATTCTTCAATTCATCAGTTCCTCTCAAAACAGAGGACAAATCGATAGCATTAAATCTTCCGTCCATTAATTTCCCAACAGGTAATTTCCGATACAGTTATATCTTTCTTCAGGGGAGAAAGATCTGTATTCCTATGATATTAATTTAAAACTAAATTAACCACCAGGACCTTCCACATTTGACCATCTTGACTAATTATTCAGAAAATCATCAAAAACAATAATTACATCTGGAGGTCACGTGATGGCCAATGTTTACGACCTAATAATGCAAAAATCTAAATCAGTCCCAAATGATCATACAACCAATCCTCAAATACCATAAAAACTCAAAATGGTGATTTCTTACTTATCTTAGATTCAAGTGTTGTACGAATGCTAATGTACCACTTCAAACTTGCACCACTTCAAACTTTATAAGTATTAGTTTGGATGAAAAAAATGCATCCTCAGTGTAATCATATAACGTCTCTAACCGACCAAATAAGGCCCACCAACAAATTCATTATTTCTTCTCACCTTAAGTAACGACTTTGGAGCGAACAGTGGAGCATGACAAGCCGCTCTTGCATTTGTAATATGGAGCCATTCACATGACACGATGTGTGCAATGTCACATAATAACGTCATCACGGACGTGCTGTGACGGATGGCGGCCATCAGTTAATTACGGCTCAGGGTGTCAGGCTGTTGATCTACTTAGACGATACTCTGACACATGGATACCTGGCATGACAGGGCAATGTTTCGTACCGCCCCCGGCCTTTTCCTAGAAGCAAATGCCAGTCTCAGCTGGTAGGCAGCTCGTTATGGTGGGGTTTCCACTGCAGGTGATCTAGTCACACAAGGAGATAAAGCACATAACTTGTTTAGATGTGCTTGCTGCTTCCTGTTTGAGGTCCAGAGCTTTGCAAAGAACAAGTGGTATTGCGCCTTCGCACTGTGGATGGACAGTCAGTCAGTGGTGCGATATATCAACAAATTGGGGAGTATGAAGGGATCATTCAGGTCTGGCAAAAAGATGTTGAGGTTTCTCCCTTCCCTGCCGACTGAAGGTATGGGCAGTGCTCATTCCCAGGGTGTCCCACATAATTGCGGATTGGGGTTCACAGTGCTGGCAAGACCCAGCAGATTATCAGCTATTGCCCAGGGTTTTTTCTCCCTTCAGGGAACTATGTTTTCCATTAGAAATAGATCTTTTGCATCCCGCTTCAATGCCCAACTCCTTTGTTTCATCAGCTGGAAGCTGGATTCAGTGGTGTGGGTGACAGTCATATACGCAGTGCTCCAGATCAGATTTTGAAGTGAGAGGTGGGAGTTAAATTATTATTTAGGGAGTACAAATGTAAGTCTCATTCCCAATAGCAGTATTTTATAAGCAAGTACAATAGGTTCCAACTGTAAAATAGAATGTTTTGCATGATTATTTCTTTGCGCAAAGTATTCCTGCACATTAAAAAGATACAGTTTTACCTCTTTAGATCAGGCGGTTATAATAGAAGAGTTTCTTCCTGTGGCATTACGTGTTCCTCTCGTCCAAACACATTCATGTAGCTGCGTGGATGAAAGCGGGCAATAGGCTCCTATGTGTCTTTTCCTATTTTTATTGGCAGTATTTTTAGTCTCTGTTTACATTTTTTGGGAGTATTTCCCTATTTGTATGTAGTAAAATTGGCTGATGCACCCCTTATATGCAGGGCTGCGTATACGCCTTCCCTCCATTTGATCTGATCCTTGGGGTTCTGCTTCAGGTTCAGACGCAGTGCTCCACAATGGTAGTGCCTCATTATGGCCTTCTCGGACATGGTATACAATGGTCATTCATCTGCTGCTAGACATGCCACATTGTGACACGGGGTAGAGGCCCATCATGTCGTTTTGGAGTCTCCCTGCATCTGGTCACTTGGCTGATATCGGGAACGTTGGGCCGCACAGGGTATTTCTGATTCAGCATCAGGTGCTCCTGGGCAACTAGCGCCCTTCGATTAGACAAGATAGCATTGGCAGCTTAGGCTCGCTGGTGTTATCTAGTGGATTTGGATCCCCATCGGGCCCCTCTAGTGGCAGTAATCACTCTTTTAGCAGAGCTTGCAGAATCCACCTCCTACTGCACTGTGAATCTGTATCGCTCTCAGCTTTTACTATTTATGACCTGGAGGATGGGTTTCCCGTGACTGAACAGTCGTTGGTTTGTCGATTATTGAAAGGTGTTTGTATTATGACACATCAAATTCCAACACTCCGATCTCTGGGACGTCAATTTGGTGCTTAGCTTTTTCAAAAGGTGGCTGGCCAATTGCCATCTATCACTAAAACAACTATCAACAAAGCTTGTTACGCTTATGTGTTTGGTCAAATTCCGGAGTGTTGTGGATGTTCGCACCTTGGATTTTAAAGGTTGAGCATTAACAGCCTCTGGGATGTCTTTCTATTTCTATCGTCGTACAAAATCTGCATCTAAGGCAAAAGATAGCCCTGCTTTTCCTAAGAATTCTCAACTTTGTTGTCCATTGCTCAGGGCACTATGAACAGGCATTTTGTCGGGTCTCATCCACTACGTTAACTAGGTGGGTTAAGTGTGTCAAGAGGGAGGCTGGATATTTGGAGCTCATTCTATCAGAGGTGCCATGGCTTCCAAGGCCTTTGGTTTGGGGCACAGCTGGAGGGTATACTCAGGGCAACCGATTGGGCTAATGCATCCACCTTTTACACTTACCTAAGTACTGTATGTGGGACTTATCCAGGTCAATAGGAGCGCTTAGGTTGAAAGTAGTATTGGCATTGTTCCTGCACTCTTTTATGAACAATAATATTATGAGGGTAGCTGCAGATTCTGGCTTCTTTATTACGGATAGGGATTTCCATCACCCGCTTTGGAGTAAAGAACCTTGCTCTCATAGGTTGTCAGCTGACTTGTGTGTATGATAGAACCTCCGGCGGCTCTTTTCACGTCGTGCGTGCAATTCTGATACCGAAATAAATAGATGGATGCCTGCAGCGACATCAAGAGGAACTACGCAATGAAGGTTAGAAGCCTCATGCTTTTTGACTGTATTGGAGGATGCTGATCTGTATCAAGCAATAAATACTGCGCCAAGAATTGACTTAAGACTGATCCTGGGGCCCTGTGGTTTTTCCTTTGTGCAAATGCGTACAAGTACATAGGACGAGGTCTGGCCCCCGGCCGATATGTATGTAACTCGACGCAGCCTCTTGGCTTGTTTCAGTAATCAGAAGGTTATCGCTGTGTGGTGTATTACACTCCCTAGATTTTTCTCGTCTCTCGTTTAAATATGTCTGCAGAATTCAGCAGGATGTGCGGGATGTTGATGGTGATTGCGAGGAGTGAGGTAGGGGAGATTATAAGTGACAAAACGTACATGAATCTGGTTAATTTACGTCCATTTGCCGATGATAACATTATATAGATGTTGTGAGTTGAAGTTAGACGAATGTTTTGGTAAATCTGCCTCTAATTTCTCTGTTTATTTATTTAGGTGCATTCTGGGGTGAACCTGCAGAATGCGAACTAATACTCAGTTGGATGAATGATATGACTACATACAACATTATCTGAGAGTTGTGTCGTGCATACCGCAATTACCACAAGATGAATGGTCGCCACTTTGGTCTAACATGTGAAGTATACTATTGAAACTTTTTTCAGATTAAGAAATCACTAGATGTTAGACAAGGCCCTTCACACACCACGCCCAACTTGATGTAGAATGTACTATGTGCTGTTGGCTGTGTATTATTTACAAATCCATATTGAGGGCTATGTTCTACAAATAACGTTTGTTAGGGCTTGATATACCATTTGTTGAAGAGATTAGCTCTTCTGAATTTGTGCAGATGGACATGTATCTATATTATTTATATAAAGTTTGCCTGGTAATTTACCGATCTGGCCTGCATAAGCCAAATAACAATGCTGAGACCTTCTTACAGATTATGGGCTCGTAGAGTGTATTCGCAGGAGACGAACAGTAGTTTATGGAACAATATATATTTCATCCTATGCAATCTGAGTTTATGGGGTTTTTTTGGCTGATTAATTATACTACGGTTCCAGGGTGATACTAATTACATGCCTATTTGCTAGTTGCATGCACAGTTTATAGGCCTACCAGAATGGTGAATTGTGTTGCAATTGTGTGCATGGCGGAGAACTGTACACCTAATTTTGTAAGTCAACACAATTACTACAATGTCTAAAATTAATTTATTCAGAACTTTTACAATTCACATGTATCTTTGGAAGGCTGATATGATGTACGTATGTAAAGGTTTAAATATATATAATGCAGGGTAGTACGGTATCAACAGTGGATCTACTACTGTTCCAGAAAGATAACTAGCATTTCTGGAAGGATTGACTTAACTTATAGACAATTTTTGATTTTACATATGAAATCAGCTATAAAAGTTTATTGTATTTGATTGATATGTTTCTGCGGAGCGGATGTTGGCAGCTAATGTAGCAGCGACTGGAAATAATACATGATATGGTTAAATGTGTGTTTTGGTGTCATATGGGATATACATGTAACACTAAAGTGTGAGTTATATGTTCATGGAAGGATGGTGTAGCTTACGAGATGGTTCACCTTTATGCATATATGACAATGATACTCTCATGATGCATACATTTGCAGGATTTATAGGATCATCAGTGCATGATGAGGTGGGAAGCGGGTATATTACTTACAACGCTTTAAATTACATCCTAGTCCTAGAACCTGAATTTATGAGGTATGAGATGATGTATGTTATGGTTTCTCTGGGACAGTGGTGGACAGATGGCACAGGATTGAAACTTAAATCATTGTTGTTGAGTGATTACCCAAGAGAGACTAGGTGTTGTAGAATATGGATGACTGCTGATTCATTTCTCGCCTGAACTAACTAGACCTTTGGGTGTTATGCTAGTCGATTTCGCATATGGATTGATCTGTAGTTAATACTTGTTGATTAAATACACTAGGAATATGATACTACACACATATACCAGGTAAGGCAGGTTTCTAAATTGGCGTTAATTACAGGTCTCTTGGATCTTATTTTGGAGGAGTTAGTTGAGTTTTGAGGTACTATAGCCAGATCAAGAAGGCTGAATTAATCTGATAGGAGCTTGAGGCTGAGGAGGAACGGGAGTACCTACGGGCAATATGTGCGGTTAGGTTTGTAAATTATATTGGGGTTATGAAAGTTAAGAATGTGTTTTCATCTTTAGTTTTTTAGAATGGTTTTTCATGTTCTAGCTTTAATGGCTGAGCTAGCCTTGGTTTTCTGAATTTATATTGTGGGTTCTATTTTAATTGGGAGGGGTGCCTGGGGTTTTGAATACCTAGGTGTGTTGGATTCCAACATTTTCTTAAGAGGGTGGGGGAGGGTTGCTTGTTGTTTTTTGCTTGTTTCTGGAACTAGTACATATTTATGTGTGTATAGATATGAATCACAGGATGGCTAAAGATATGGGAACAGTTCTGACTATCACTAATTGGAATGTTAATGCAATTAACAATCAAGTTAAGAGAAAGGTTTTTCATTGTCTTGATGACTTGAAGAGTGACATATGTTTCTTGCAAGAGACGCACATACTGAAGGATGAGGCCAAAAAACCTGCAGAAGGTGTGGGTGGGGAGTGCCTACGGATCGTGTTATTCTTCACGATCTAGGGGTGTCGCAATTTTGATTCAAAGGAACGCTTCAGTACAGGTTCTAAGGGAGTTCTAAGGGAGTGTTCTGATAAGGAAGGATTATTGTTTTACTGGTGGAACTTCAAGGCGTGAGGGTGATCTTATGTAATATCTATGCCCGATCTGTTGATGATGGTTTGTTCTTTAGGACAGTTTCTGAAATAATTCAGGATTTAGATACACCAAACATTATTTTGGGAGGTCACTTCAACATGGTAATGGATCCCCACTTGGACCGTAGAGGTACAAGGTTGATAAGCAGAACTGATAATCATTGTTCTTCACTCCGAGCTCTGGTTGAAGAACATAATTTAAAAGATTGTTGGCGTTTGGAACACCCTGACTCGAAATAATTCATTTTTTATTCAGGTTCACATGCAACATACTCGTGCTTGGATATGCTACTCACGGGTGGAAGGATGACGGAAAATTACAGATCTGGCAAGCTAGGAAATATTCTAGTAACCGATCATGCACCAGTGTCCATGGATCTGAAGCTGCAGTTTGAACTATGCAACTCCTTTACCTGGAGAATGAACACTTCTATTCTAAATGATGAGGAAATACTTGAAAAGATTATATCAGAAGCAAATCACTTTGTAAAGGAAAAAATCGCACAGATATGCTGAGTACCAAAGTAATCTGGGAAGCTTTTAAGTGTACCATGAGAGGTTTAGTTCTGGGTTTATCCAGTGGGAAGAGAACGAAGTTGGAAAGAACGCGGCTTGACTTGGAAAGACAAATTAAAGAAATTGTGTCTGACCTGATTAAAGACCAGGAATGCATAGATAAGAAGGCAGAGTTACGTAAATTGAAGAAGGAGATGAATGGACTTATCATGGAGAGGGCAGAGAGAGAATTATATTGAGTAAGGGCTTCATATTTTGAGAGGGGCGAGAAATGTGACCGATGGTTAGCATTCAGGCTCCGTCAGCAGTACTCTGATGGCGCGATTAAGTCAATCAATGGTCATAATGGTGTATTTACTTTCAATCCAAGAGAAATTGATGAAGTTTTCAAAAATTACTACACTGATTCATATCGGTATGAACCGGGTATAACAGGATGTGGTGAATCCTTTTTCAATGACCTCTTAATTCCTAAAATTACAGACGCAGACAAAATGAATCTTGAAAGGGATGTATCAATAGATGAACTTAAGTGTGTAATTAACAAATTGAATACAAGAAAATCCCTGGGGCCAGATGGTTTACCGGTTGAATTTTACAGAATACTCCCAGAGCCAGCTCTGGAGTTAATGAAAGATATGTTAATCGCTTCGAAGAGAGACTGCTTACTACCATCAACTACTAATCATGCCACAATTTCAGTATTCTTGAAAAAGGGAAAGGAACAGAATTTGCCCTCTAGCTACCGCACTATTAGTCTGATAAATACGGATAACAAAATCTTGGCGAAAGCTCTGGCTATGAGAATAGAACATTTGTTGCCGACTTTGGTAGATGACAATCAGTCTGGATTTGTTAGAAACTGAAGGACATCAAGTAATAGACATAAATTGATTTTAACAATGTCCCAGGCTCAGGAGTCTATGGAGGCCATCTCACTTGACGCCGAGAAGGCTTTTGATCGGGTAAACTGGGAATACCTTTTTTCGGTTTTGCGTCATATGAATCTAGGAAAAGGTTACATCTCCTGGATAGCTCTTTATTATGCACTACCAACTGCTGATGTTAGAACAAATTAATTAAGGTTGGATACCTTCAAGTTAGAGAGGGGTACCTGGCAGGACTTCCCTTTATCTCCACTGCTATTTGTTTTAGCAATAGAGCCTTTGGCGATTGCACTTAGATCTGATCAAGGATTGAAAGGGGTTGGCTACCGTAGTGTTGAACAGAGAATTTGTCTTTATGCGGACGATCGTTTATTTGGTTTTACAAGATCTTGAAAGTTATTTACCGGTGTTGATGGATGTCTGGGACAGATTTAATGAGGTAGCTGGATACAAAATTAATTGGTCCAAGTCAGAGGTTATGCCTTTAACCTATACATGTAATAAGGCTTCTATCATGGGATGGGGTTTCAAATGGTGCGAAAGAAGATTACGCTATTTGGGTATTTGGTTGGTGGTCAGCAATATGGTGGACGAGAATATGAATGAAGTTGCAAAGATTTCAAGATGAATATGGAAAGATGGGCTTTGTTGAACTTGTTACTTTGGGGCAAGGTGAATGCACTAAAGATAACCTCGGCCCCAAAAATAAACTATATACTAAGCATGTGTCCACTAAAGATTAGCCCTCATTACTGGAAAGAGTTAGACGGTTTGATTCAATCATTATTTGGGATCAGAAACCACTGAGGCTCAAGTTGTGCAAACTTCAAATTCCATTGAATAAAGGGGGTCTTGGCATCCATGCGTACCACTTGGCCTTCTCTAGTCAGTTTATTATACCTTTTCTAAAAGATTTGCCAGATGACTGGACAATTGCAGAGTTGAGTCTTACTGGCCCACTAACCCCCAGGGTGGTTTTGACAACGAAAAGGTTGGTTGGAAAGATGGTTCCTACAACTGATTTCTTGCAAGACACTTGGCGGAATCTGTACAATATGATGGGTGCGGACGCACTCAAATCGCCTAATTTGGTTTAATCCCTAAATTAAAGACAGAGGGAAACTGTTGTTTTTGGTCAGAATGGTTTATGAGTGGGGTGAGCTGGATTGGAGATATTTGGAAAGACGGGAGATGGATTCCACGGAATGACTTGAAAGCAAAATGGGAAATTATGAATTTTTCTGATGCAGACTATAGACGGCTGAAAAAAATAATTGTACAAGTTGAGGGGAGTAATGATGTGAATCTAGATATTTTTACTGCCAAGAGAGATTCCAGTGAAGGGTCTATTGCTAGTAGAGTCTATAAACAAATCGCTGCAAAATATAATGAAAATGTCAGCTTACAAGATGAATGGAGTAAAAGGTTAGGCTTTGTTATCTCGTCAGAGATGTGGCAGAGTATGTGTGCAAATGTGAATCCATGTTCGCTGAGTCTATGCGAGAGGTTGAGGCAAATCAAAATACTTAATAGGGTCTACTGGAGCCCTGAACGATTGGAGAAGAGAGGTATGTCGGACTCAAGTGAATGTTGGGGTTGCTCTGGTGAGGTCGGAACATTGGAACATATGCATTGGAATTGTGTGCGTGTGCGTGAATTTTGGTCTTAAATATGCAGTGTTTGTTTAAGAGTACTTGGGGAACATATTGATGAAATATTGGATGTATTGTCGATTTCTCAGAAGAAATTGCTTCTCAGGGGAGCTATGATATGTAAGAAAATGATTCTACGTGGTTAGAAGTCTCAGGTTGCACCTCAACTAGAAGACTGGTTTGAGGAGATGTATAAACTTGCAGATATGGAAAATACAATTTACAGAAGACAGCAGAAAATTATGATTTTTGAGAAAATTTGAGGCAAATTTATGGATATGTACTAATTCCATCTTGATGTTTGATGTTAAGGTGAGGAGGGGCACAGGGGAGGGAGTTGGAAAGTGTTTTTGTTCTATGCATTAGTTTGATTTCTGATATTTCATTGTTTCAAGATATATTTGTGTATTTCTGTTCATTATTGCAGTTCTCATGTTTTGTATATTTCTGAGTATAAATAAAGAATAAAAAAACTAAAAAAACAAATGTTTTTATGCATGACAATGGAATGTGTTTTGGTTTGTTTTGTTTTTGATGTTGATGGGCATTGTATAAAACATTTTAGATTAATGAAAGGAAGTTTGAAGCCCATGGTGTGCCTTGACAAAGGCCAGTTAGGTCGAAGCATGTGTCGGTGGAAGCACTTTTGTATTTGCTTTGGAAAATAAATGCATTTTCAGATTTTTATATGACCTTTTGATTTAGATTAAATTTGGATGTACTTGGAATTTGTGATAGAACATGCACAAGAGCTTGTGGACTTGATGTTTTAATTGTAAAATTAAAGTGCACTATATCAAATTCATTTTGGATAAGTGCAATTTTTCTGGTATATGATACCTATAAACCTTTTACACTTATATTGCAAGCCTACTGTTCGCGCTTCAGCGACTGTCATAGAACAGCTTTGAAATTTGTATGAAAGGAACCTCCATACCATGTCTTAGAATTCCAATTACTGCTAGTAGCCAACGGACAGTCGTGACTCAGTGGCACAGATATGACTATTATCCCTACTGTTACCCGCCTATTCTCTAATCTCTGTTCATCCGTCTAGATTTGGGGCATCCTGAAGGAGCGGACCTTTTTCAAACTTGATGGACTGGATGTTGAATCACCTTCTTGACTCAGTCTGGTTCAACAGCTGGATGTTGTCAGCAGAAAAGAGGAGGACTGGTGGGCTGAAGGGAATCCTTACAGAGTTGATTTGACAGTAATTGGAGGAGAGGAGGGGGAAAGGGGAGGGGTAGGAGCTATCAATGATGTTAGTGGTAGTTTTTCTATAAATAGTTTTTTCCTTGTTACTATATAATGAAGAAGAAAAGAGAAGTGCATGATACTCACCTCCATGCCAGAAATAGGACTACGACTGACCGTCGGTTACTGGGACTAATCAGAATGATCCAGCCAATTTAGTGCTGTGGTTAACTCTGCCATTCACCAAATTTAGCTGTTATCACATGTTCTGCATTGTATCACATAGAGGGATTTTAGGGGTGGCAGCCTTTACCATAGTGAAACCTGGTTTGGATTGTGTATTCTGATGGTTGACTAGGTTCCAGTGTATAAGCTCAAATTCCTACAGTGTAGGCTCACTGTCACTTGCAGACTGAGCTTTGGTTTATTGTAATACAATGCTAAAATAATTTACACCTGTGAAAATTGCAGGTGCAATATCTGTAAATAAAATGAAAATAGTTCTTTGTTTTTTTCAGGGCATTTCTGAGGAGTTTGGTCATTTTATTTTGCGCATAGTTAATCCAATAAAATAGAAATTTGCTATTGTTTTTGTAGGATTGACTATCGGCAACAATAAAATACTTAGGAATCAATGTAAGTGAAAAGCATATGTAAGAAGAATTTGCTTATTTTGAAAGAAAATTTGAATTCCAGATTTTGAGGACAGTTATAAAAAAGTTTGAAGATTTTCATGACTTTAAGATTTGTGAAAATGTAGGTTTTACTTATATCTAAAAAAACTGGAAAACGTTGGTTAGGAGGGTTTTCTTATTTTGACAGAAACGTTCTGGGATTTTTAACAGACATAAATATACAATTTTTCATAACTTTAAAATACAGTTAATATTCTTTTATTACCCACCAAAATAAATGAGAAAGTAACTTACTTTAAGAATGTTGGGGGGGCGCTGTTGCGCCGAAGCAAAATGGCCGCCTAACAGCAAAGCTCCGGACGGGGAGAGTGCTCAAACCTCGCAAAAGACCCCATAAACATGGATATGCTGCTTCAAGCCGATGCTACTCCTTTGTGAACACTTCTGCTGCGACCCTGCGGATTTCTAGACCCCGCCGACCTCTAGGGACTACACTGTAGCCCTTTGCTCTCACCGGGACTGTGTGGGCTTGTCCGTGCCGCGCCACGGCTCCAGCGACTGCGGCTCTCTTCCCCCACCTGAACGCACGGCGCTGCAGGCTGCTGCGGGGGAGGGGCACCGGAGCCCTCCTCGGCGACCCGTGCCTGCCGCTTCCCGGAGTCGCCCTACGATCCAACGGCTGGCTTAATCACCCTCCCGGAGGGACCCACGTATACTGCTGGAGCCTGCAATCGTTTCCTCCTGCAGGTTACTGTGTCGCTTGGGCACCGGACTCTCCCGCTGTGTGTTCTCGCGCCGCGGAGGGCGGAGACATCGTCACAGACCCCCGCGGCTTTGTGTCACTTGCCTGCCCTCCTCCGCTGCCCCCCTCCTACCGAACATCAGTCGTAACTCACAACAAGGTACAGGGGTGTGGGGGGGAGGTGGTGTCTTGGATCACCTGGTTCTGCAATCCTGGGCGGTCGCCCCAGTGGCCGCCATTAACCTGATCTGCACCTAAGTTCAAACTGCGACCTGATCTATTCAACCCGTGGCCGCTGGCACCACTTTCTGGGATTGGTGCCCCCCCCCTTGGATCCACGGTGGCCTTCCCACGCGACGCCGTCACCTCTGGAGACCCCGATTCACCCCCTCTGCCTCTTGACACTTGTAGTGGCCCCGGAGCCCCGCTGCACTGCCTCACACCTGTAGGTAAAACCTGCTACATACCCCCATCATGGGGGTAACGCCCGATTGCCCTTCCTGAGTTCCACTGCTGCAGCCATAGAGTCGGATCCTGCAGGCGAGACTCCACCAACCGCCGGCTAACTGCACCAGCTGCGGGTGTGGGTTCCTTGGGACCCTGCGGCCACGTGGGGCAGACATTGGCCCCGCCGAGCTGTCCCTGCACCTGCTCTGGCTGCAATTACCACCTAGACAATACCTGCAATCCCCGCCTGGAGGCGACCCCTCTACTCAAAGACACCGGGGACAACTCCATTCATAGCTCGCCACAGAGCTACATTACCTACACTTTTTGTTTCACTGGACCTCGCCCCAGAGGCCCCCACTGCCATCGTCTCGAGAGTGGCTGTCCTCCCTTGCGCTTCCCTGATTACGCTGCTCTTGGAGACACCGGACCCACAGCGCTACAATAACATACGTTCCTTGCGGACACCGGCGGATACATTGGTGCCTTGGAGGGCCGGGGGTCGCTACACAGACACTGTTTCAGCTGAGCCTCAACATCACTCTCCTGGCTCCCCCCCACCCGTGCAGTCATCATCTTGAAACCTGTTCCCCTTGATTGCTGGCACCCTCTGGGGCCTTCGGTACCCTACACTCACCGGCACTATGACAAAGGGGGCTGGGGCTGTAAAGAAGCAGGGCTCGCTAAACATCTTCGCCAAGACACCGTCCAGACTGCTGCCCGAGCCCCCGGAGGATGCTCCTACCGCCTCAAAACCCTCGACCTCCGATGATTCGCAGAAGATGCTGGAGTACATGCATGAAGGATTTACCACGCTGCATACTAAATTGGACGACATGAATGGCACCATCTCTTCCATAAAAGCCTATATCGAAAGGACTGACAGCCAAGTCGCCGAGATCGAAACTAGGGTTGGTACAGCAGAAGAACCGAGTCTCAGCAGTGGAGAAGAAGAACGATGACCTCGAGTCCCGCTCTTGACGGAATAACCTGCGCATTGTTGGCGTCCCCAAGGACAACATCAAAGAGCCCATGGAGGACTATGCAGAACGTATCCTTTTAACACTCCTGGATACACCGAAACTCTCCACACAGTTTGCTGTTGAAAGGGCACACCAATCTCTAACTGCCACGCCTAGACCGTGGGCGCCTCCTCGTCCGATCATAGCCAGGATCCTGAACTTTCAGGACCAAGATGCCCTCCTACGTGCGGCTCGGGCCAAGGGGGAACTACATCTGGGCTCAGCGAGGATACATCTCTACCCTGACTTTTCTGTCGCTGTGCAACAGGAACGCAGGACCTTCATGGATGTGAAAAAGAGACTGCATGATTTAGGAGTCACATACTCCATGCTCTTCCCGGCGAAGTTAAGGATCGAACACTTGAATCAAACAGATTTCTTCACTATCCCAGAGGAGGCATCGAAATTCATAGATGTACACTTTCCTGGTTGACTCCTCTCTTGCCGCTACAGAGGTGAGGCTCATGATAGGCTTTGATCAGGCCTATCCTATACATGTTGGCGGAGCCTCAAATGACGCTTACACTTCAATGGAAATGTTTTGGTTACTAGTTCTGCTTTTGTTGCTCCATTGATCCTTTAAAATGTGGCCTTATATGTTGCGCAGACTCATGGCGCTTAGAGTGGTTCGTTACCCAGTTACAATCCCAGTTTGGCAGCAATCCCATAGCCGTCCCCAGACCCCCCCCGGTGATTGGTCATTGATTTGGTTTGATAACCTCTGTCCAGAATTCCAATCAACACTACTACACAGATGGCGAATAATGACCTAACTACTAACGTTTATGAGCTGGAATGTCCGCGGCTTGGGCAATTACAAAAAGATGCGGCAGATACAGCTTCATGCTGAACGCCATGGAGTCAAAATTCTATGCTTACAAGAAACCCACGCTCATTCCGAACAATGAGAACGATTCACTAAACAGTGGGGGCCCCAGAGGTACTACACTAACTATTCCACGCAGAGCCGCGGCACGCTCGCTTTAGTTCACATAAGCCTGAAATTTGTGTGTGACCATTCCAGTGTTGATCCCCTGGGTAGATATGTATTGACCATCGGCACACTACAACACCATGAGGTAGCCATCCTGAACATCTATGGCCCGAATGTTGACGATCCCGATTTCTATCTACACCTAGCCTCGGTCCTGGAAAGCTACCCCCTAATCCCGATTATATGGGGCGGTGATTTTAATATAATATTAGATGTCACCCTAGACAGGTCGGGCTCGCGACCTCGCCACTCTTCAAAGCAGCCTATACCATACTTTCCACGCTCCCTCGACTGGTACTAGTAGACGCTTGGCGACTAATGTACCCTGACTCCCGCACGTACTCATTTTATTCCTCAGTCCATGATTCCCACTCTAGAATAGACCGGTGGCTCATAACCGACATGCTAGTTAGGTCCCTTTCTTACCAGGCTATCCTTCCCAGAACGTTATCAGACCATTCACCAGTACTTATCACGCTGAACTGGGTCCCAGACGGCGAAAGGACGAGACGATGGAGATTAGGTCCCCATGCTCTTCTAGATCAGGTTTTCGCTACCGAACTTGAAGAGGTTAATACAGACTCTGTGACAACACAAGCCATGCTGTGGGAGTCCTTTAAGGCATATACGAGAGGAATCGCCATTTCCAAGGGATGTCGCATCCTTAAGGGAATCCGAGCAGACATCTCGGTTAGTGAATCAACCCTAGCTAACCTTGAGACCCAGTATGCTCAAGACCACTCCCCAACCACTCTGTTGGCTCAGAACTGGATAGGTTTCGATCCCTTGCAGAATGAGAGATCAAATTCCTGGACTCCCCCCATTCGGTAAGGAAGTATGGAGAGGGAGAGCAGCCTGGCCGTATGCTATCAAGACTGCTCCGTCGTGAGTTCGGAGCCCCCAATATCCCAGCTATATCGAGGTCTGACGGTTCACTGGCCACTTCCCCACAGGACATCAATTCTGAGTTTCTATCGTTTTACACCTCCCTGTACTCAGAGGTCGATGGCCCCTCTATACCAGATATCGACTCCTTCTTAGATTGTCTTCCTCTTTCAGTCCTGTCCGAGGAGGCTGGCAGCTCTCTGGAACGCCCCATTACTACTGATGAGCTCACTGAGGCCATTGAGTCATTGACGTCGGGTAAGGGCCCCGGCCCGGATGGGCTCCCCATGGAATTTTACAAACAATACAAAGCACTCCTAGTCCCGCACATGCTGGCCCTATGGGGGGAGTCATGCGAAAGGGGTATACTTTCTCCTTCCCTTCGTGAGGCATTGATAACAGTCCTCCTCAAACCTGGCAAGCCCCCTACCAAATGTGGTTCATACTGTCCCCTCTCATTGATTAACAGCGATGTTAAAATATACGCTAAACTTCTGGCCAACCGCTTAGACCCGTTCATGCCCCACATTATCCACCCAGTTCCGGCAGGATTTGTCCCGGGTAGATCCACATCCCTAAATTTAAGAAGGCTCTTTAATGTGATCAGCAGGGTCAACCCCACCACACAGGCGGTAGCGGCCACCCTAGACATGCAGAAGGCATTTGACTCGGTGCAGGTTTGGCCCTAACTTCTGCACATGGGTTAAGCTACCCTACACCGCCCCCTCAGCTAGAGTTCGCACAGAGGATAGGTGCTCCACTCCCTTCCAGATATCCAGAGGGACGCGGCAGGGATGCCCCTTCTCCCCGCTAATCTTCGCCATCGCCATTGAACCCTTTGCTGACATGATCCGCCAGTCACACTCTCACAGGGGGTTACGCACAGCGGGCCAATCTGATATAGTTTCCCTCTACGCGGATGACGCTCTCCTGTACATCCGCTCTCCGGATACCAACCTTGCCCCTATCCTTGAGGATGTTGCCCGATTTGGTGACATCTCTGGGTTACAAAGTTAACTGTTCCAAATCCGTGCTATTCCCACTTATGGACTCCACACAACCCCCCTTGGACTTGGGAGGATTCACCTGGTCTCAATCTAGCATCACTTACCTGGGGGTGGTGGTCTCCCGACACACGTCGCAGCTGCACGAGGACAATTACCAGAGCTATCTGCAGAACCTGGCCACAAAAACTTCCAGTTGGACTAGGCTCTCCATTTCGCTTGCAGGCAGGATTGGAATACTTAAAATGGTAGTATTACCTGAGCTTCTTTATCGTTTCACCAATCTACCCATATGGCCACGGGACGCATTCTTCAAATCACTACGTCATATCGTTAACACCTTCCTCTGGCACTCAGGCGCAGTCCGGCTCAAACTCTCTACGGTGACCACCCCTAAGGAACTGGGCGGGTTTAACGCCCCAGATTTTACTAGATACTGGTAAACGGAGAAACGGACAGTCTCTGACCGGGCGATTGGCTCCCTCATCCTTAAACCCATACATCCCGCCCTGACTCTGCAGACCCCGTAGGTAGTACATCCTTAGCGTTAGCCAAGCTGTGGGCTATGGTTGATGCACCTCACCCATTCCACGGGGAGAGACCTGCCGTTATGGAATTTCTTCCCTGATGTCCCACCCGTTCCACAATCCGTTGTTGCCCGCTGGGCAGACACTGGCTTCCTGATGCTCCGCGATATATACTCGCAGGACAACTACGTTGAGTGGTCTGATCTCCCCCCTTCCCTCAGACGTCAGCCCACAGTGTGGTTACAGTACTGCTCCCTCCATAGGAACCTCAAATCAAGATACCCTGACTTCCCCACACTACCTCCTGATGAACCCATAGTTGCGGAACTCTGCTCCTATTCCTCTTTCAAAGGCAAGGTGTCGAGGCTTTACTCCCAATTGCAGGTTAGGGCAGCCACACCCTTCACTAAATTGAAGCGCAGCTGGGAGGAGGATCTTGAAGTTGAAATCACTGACGAGAGGTGGTCCCGAATGTGTGCTCGCACCCACGATGTGTCTTATAACTCAAAATTTAAGCTAATGCAATTCAAGGTACTGCATAGGTATCATCATACACCTAAGAGACTACATCGTATGTTCAACGAATCCCCTCCCAACTGCCCCATGTGCGGCATGGATCAGGCAACTTACATTCATATGCTCTGGCACTGCCCATACCTGACCCAATACTGGTCTGACATATGCTCCACGTTATCGGATATATTGGAGCACACCATTGCCCCCACCCCACTGCATTGTCTCTTCCATGACTTTCTCCAGCTGGGACGTGATTCAAAGAAACTGGCAGGGCTCTGTATGTTGCTAGCAGTCCGCTGTATATTGTTATGTTGGCTCCGGCCAAGGCACCCACATACACACAATGGCTTAGAACGATTACATGGGCACACGACACGGAGGAGGCCTGGTGCGCAATGCTGCACCCACATACAAGGCCAAGAGACATCTGGCGAAGGTTCCGTGATTACATGTCTGCCATGGATTCTCCTTCGAACTCTGTTGATTCCTCTCCAGATTGCTCCTCATAATGTGACCACTCTGTGACCTGCGTCTCCTTTGTCTCGAATGCCAATGCTTTGCGTGCTATATGATTCTCCCTTTTTTCCAGAGATATTCAAGGTTTACTGGTAAAGATGTATGCTTATTGTTATCGCTGCTGGAGCCGTGTGGCTCCCTTTGTTTTGCCGTGTGTTGTCAAGTCAAATAAAAAAAGGTTTTAAAAAAGAAGAATGTTGCGAATTTTGATGAGTAAAATATATTTTCTTAAACAATTAGTTATAAACACGTTTAAAGTCTTCTGATACATGTTGGATGTTTCTATGTTTCAGTAACCAGAAAATATGTCACAACTAAAAATAATATGTTGTTATCTTACTAGACTGCATGGTATAATGAAGGTAGTAAACTTTCAATAGCATTTTATTTGCAGAAAATGTGTGAATTGCAGCTTTTTGATTATATAAAGTGCAAAACGTATTTAACGCAAAAAGGCACTCCTATATGATAGGTAGGTGGACAGCAGAAAGATGTGCAACTTCCCCTTGCTTGTGATTTATAATACTCTGGGACTGAATTTGATGGCAAGTGGGGAGATACGAGAAACAACCTCCCACAAATGTAGGAGACTAATTCTGACGACTAGGCTTAAATTTGATCCGTTTAAATGCCGAAGGTAATGTGCAGGGAGATCCATGTCTCTGAGATGTGACTGCGAAATGGGAGTGCCTGAAGATTTGGGTCATGTTTTACTAATTTGTTAAATATTTCATTCACGAAGGAAGTTGGCAGAAACCACACTTTATGAAGTTTAATATCAGATTCTATGTGGAAGCATTGTTTTTAATAATGAATTGCAATAATATGAATTGTAGTTTTAGTTTGTTTGAGTATGTGAGAGATGCTTTGTATCACAGGACAACATTTATTTGAACTAGCGATTCCTTTTTAGGAGAATTTGAATGCACTATAACTCTGTGTGTTCACTTGTACGTGTATTTTAATTTTACAATGTTATCGTAATGTGTATTTTGTCATTTTTTGAAAGGGTTTTAATGGCATACGTTTAATATTATGTATGTTATTTGATGTTAATGGAGAAATCTGATTTAATGAAGATACCTTGACCTACTAAGCAACATGGAAATAATCGATCACAACTTTTGTAACACTTACCCCTTTAAAGTGTTATCCCTTTAAATAATATTGGGCCTCATTATACCCCGGCGCTAACTGTGCCGGTACAAACAGCACAGTTGCCACCAGAGTTGTGTTTATGGCCTTGGGGAATTATGGTCCCGGGAGCCTGGCGCCGGATAAAGTAACTCCCCATACCCATTCGAGTCCCATAGGACTCAATTGGAATGGGGAGGATGGTAGCACTGGCACCATTCATAATTGTGCCGGGGCTGCGGTCAAAGTCTGCGAACGGGTGCCGTTCCGCCCGCCAGTTAAGACCTAGCAGGCGGGAGGGCATCCAGCCCGCTAACTTGTACTCTGCCAGTCCGGTAACAACAGTGCCGGTAAGCCTACTGGCACCATTGTAACTGGACCGGCAGGGTCATAATGAGCCCCATTATTTTAGCTTTGCTTTCTAGCAAAATAAGCGAAAAACCTAAACTACACTAAACCACTGTTTACTAAATTTGGGAGGAAATAATGAACTCTAACATCACCAAACGTACAACTAGATTCTGTTAACTTTTTTAGATTTGGTGGATACCTAGCTACCTGTTTTAATCCATCAGAGGTCTCAGAAGTTTCTAAAGTTTGCTGTGGGGCCTCCTCCTTTTAAGTTTAGCGTGTTCCCATTTATGGTTGTTTCATAGATGGAAATTAATGATTAGTAATTTACTTCACCAAAATTACTTCCTGACAGTCAAATAGGCAAGTATATGTTGAGGGGGAGAGGGTATATGGGGTGAGTAAGGGTACAGGGTGGGTAAGTATAGAGGTTACTAAGGTACAGGGGACCTCTCATTAAAAGAATGAAATACATGCCACAAATTACTTACAACAAAGTAAATAACCACCGTGCTGGACTAATCAGAAAAACAAGAACAATTTAAGATGGAGACAATTTCTCAAAAGATGATCCCTTTATATTTTGACTGAGAGGGTTTGTACAACCAGACAGGCCTGTGAAAAAAAGTCTTAATAAACAGGAGAATACAATGGACAGCAATTCCTACGTGGAGGAAATGTTGTCTCACGCCATCTTCACACAGGTCTGGATACAAGTAAAAATCCCGCACCTAATCCCATCATTTACACAACCTTGTTCCAGAAGGACATTTGTTTAAGGAGAAGACAGCCGTGTTTGTGAAACCCAAGATGTTGTCCAGTCAACCCCACCCACAGAAACATCATGATACCTTCCAAATTGGATATCACTAAAATCAAAATGGCTGACATCAACCTTAGCACAAAACTAGAAACTACAAAAGGCCAGTAACCCTGTTTCCTACATTCCCCCCTTTTAGTGATTCTATCAGCAAACTATATCACTTAATGATTATGACCTGTATGAGTGCAAGTGCAGGAAGATCAAGGTAAAAGTGAAACTTGGGAAGGTAAAATACGAGGGGATGGTAGGGGATCAGAAGTATTGGCTTTGCAGGAGAACATTTCCTAATACATGATAGCATACCCTGAAACAGGACACAATGGAGCAGAAATCCAACAATTAAAGGCAACAGTATTTTTAATAGTGAGAAGGCCCATTGAGGTACGTTCAGTGACCATCCAGAAAACCAGTCACCTGTAATGCCTTCCTCTGCAGAAAGGCGCTTTTGCAAATCATGAAGAACTGTGATGGCCTGCCTCAGTGAGCCATTCTCTGCATCATTTTGAGGAATAAATGTACAGCAAGCATTCCCCATCCTTTGACAAACTCCCCCTGAGGATGCTGTGAGAAAGTACAAAATGTAGCGGTTTTCAAGAACTGTGAGATGAACACCCCTGAGCTCTGCTTTGTTGGTGTTGAGCCAATCACAGTGGCATTTATGGACTGCAGCATAGCATATATGGTTTTCTGCAGCCATTTTGCTTTGGCAGCAGCTTGAATTCCCATAGCTATGACAGATGCAAAGAAAGTCTCGGTTTTGCTAAAGATTTGATGAGCATGATACATTTCTGCATCAGATACAAAGTAATTGCATCTCTTGTGTCGGTGCAATAAGTTGACAGAAACACTTTTCCCACAGAAGGTGTGAAGTGCTTGCACTGGGACAATGGCAACGGGAGTATCCAATATGACCAGTGAACACAGACCCGATCAGGATGGAGGCAGCTGATCACACGCCAACCCTTCACAGAGCCAGAAGACATCCATAATAACTGAGGTTCCGAGCTGCAAGTCTGGGATGTCCAGTATAGAAACACATTCCAGGTGCGTGCCTATTGACAATGTTCCATTACCTCGGTAACACAACTCAGAAATGACAAGTCTCAGAGAGAGTGTCAGAAGAGATGTGGAAGGCATCCAGGTGAGTGAAGAATCATATATTGTCCAAGTAACAGCACAGGTTTTAAAAACAGTATTGGAAATGTCCATGCCATTTTCCCACATACTCATCCACCCACAAAATATTAGAAATATTTACCCATCGTCCTGGTCCCCACCACAAACTTTCATTGGCAATTAGGAAAGGCTGAAATGGACAATTAGGAAGAGATGTATTATAACACTTTAAATGCAGTCCTTTTACTCCTTTAATAAGATGAGTATTGTAACCCTACCCCCCAGACTCCAGCAGGTGACATCAACCAAGAAATTGGGAACTTGAAATCCTGACAACTGTACATGCCCTCCCAAATGACATTGTGCTCAATGCAAAAGACACTGGGATTCCTTCAGTGATATTGCATTAAAATAAGCAATGGTAACTGACCTGCTGCATGTGGGATTGCTGAGCAAATAAAACCTGAAACATTAGTATTTTGAGTGGCTACTGCCTGCATATGGAGGTTCCACACATTATCATTCCCATGGTTATGCACATTCATTTGGTTGGGGATTAAATGTGGAGAAAGGGCTGACCTTACAAAAAGAATAATATAACTCCAAAAGGATATCTTCATAAAAATGCCATAATTAGAGCACAACTAAGCAAAATGAAAAAAATAGAAACATATATAGTGAAACATTGCTTATTCAGGAGAAAAGTCTTTCCCTTGGGGGCTAGGGGAACAGTGGCCCTCATTACGACCCTTGCGGAAATCAACTGACATGACCGCCATAGCGTAAATAGCGTTTCCGCCACTGCACGATGGAGGAAAGTGCGGCTAATTCTGACCCATCGGGCACGAGCATTACGCCATGGCGGAAGTGCAATGTCCGCGATGGCGGAAATGACCCCAAAACGCCCCTTACCGCCGTCGTACGTCGCCCTAGGTGCAATTCCGCCACCCATATTAGCGGTCACCGTAATGAGCGGTCAGCGCAAAATACGGTGACCGTAAATATACGGAAACGGAAGTAAAAACATGGGGCCGGAACGGGAAACAGCACGCCGTACACCTATAAAAGCAGAATCCCAACACAACCATTAAAAATCCGACCCTGAGACACATCCCAACCCGTTATCCACCCCAGTTAAAAAAATAAATATGGGAAAAGTTGCTAAAAAAGCGTGCGAACGCAAGCGGCAGGTCCACTTCTCCCACGAGGAACTCACCGTGCTCACAGAGAGCCTCCAGGAGAACGCTGCCGTCGTCTTCTCGACGCAAATGACCAGGACGGCACTTGCGAACAAGAAGGCCATATGGGCGCTGGTGGCACAGCGGGTAAGTGCGGTGGGGACCGCACCCCGCAACCCACAGCAATGCAGAAAGCGATGGGACGACCTACGGATACGCGTCCGGAGCATACTCTCTGCCAACCGGAACATTGCCACAGCTACCGGGGGAGGATCGGAATCACCCATCAAGTTGACCCCCTGGGAAGAAATCTGTGCCTCCACCATTGGAATGGAGAGCATAGAGGGAGTCGGAGGGATGGAGAAAGGAGTGCAGACATCAGAAGAATCAGGTAGGTGGCCCAAATGAAACTATGCCAAATCCACAATTACCAACCATGTGCAGTACCATGTGTCCCCATAGTGCACTAGAAACACATGTCCAGGAGAACGTCCACATACATTGCCATGACAGCGCCCCTTAAAAGTCAGATTAAATAAATAAATATTTACAAATCCAAAAAACACACTCTACATGTGCAGCATGCACACCCTAACTGCAGACTGCCAAATAACTGCATCCCCAATGCACAAAAAAATGAGACCACCTCCAAGGCCCTGACCCAATTCACCCCCAGGTACCACCCCAATGCATGTGATACAATTGCCATTACAATTACCACAGACCCATGAATAACGCTCGCCCTCCTTTACTCCACCACAGGGTCAGATTCCAACGACGAGCTTCAGGACACCCCTACCAGCACACCTGCAAAGAGGGCCAAGACCAACGGCCAAAGACCCTCCACCTCAGCTGCACGGATCAAGACACGTCAGCAGCACGAATCGAGTGGCAGCACACTGGAGGGGACATCAACAGGCACCCCAGCAGCCAGCATGTCCACAACAGCAGCACCACAGGTCCCCCCAATGGATGCCACAGAAGGCACTGCTTCTGGTGGCAGCAGCACCATAGGTGAAACTGCTTTCATGCCAGCATGCTCCGACACAGAAAACGGTGCTGTAGATGTAGGATCCATCCATGACCTGTCCCAATCCCCCTGTATGTTTCATCCCGTACACCATGAGGACACCACGCAGGGGCACCCACAAGACGACGACTGGCCAACCCCAACAAGGCCTGTTGCAAGGCAACATGAGGCGTCCAGCCCCTCTGTGACACCACCGCAAATGGGCATGGCCCAGCAGAGGCAACAGTCCCTCGAGCAGATGATAGTGCAACAGCAGCAAATGGCCACGCTCCTCAAGGAGCATGCTGATGAATGTGGGGGTTCTAAGGCAGCCATTGAAACATCTACTGAGACACTTAGGGCAGAAATGGAGCGTAGTACAGAGACACTAAGGGCACAAATGGAGAGAAGTACCGAGAGCCTGAGGGGACAAATGGAGAGAAGCACCGAGAGCCTGAGGGGGGAACTGCATGCGACGTCCAAAGACGTATGTGGTGAACTTGCCGCTGTGCGCCGTGTGCTCCCTGAGCTCTCACAAACCCTTAGGGACATGCATGGACGTGAGCAGGCAGAGACATCATCCGTTGCAAGTTCTGTCCAGGGCAGCCCCCAACGCAGATCTGGGAGGAACCTGCGCTCCACAGGCAGGGGTGCCCCTGATACCCGGAGAGGGGGCTTGCAATAGCGTCTGACCAATGACAATGAGCATCACTGGACACTGGTGTTCGTGGGGGGGGTAGGAGGGTGGAGGGGGTGTGTTGTGCTACTTTGGGTGGCGGGTCGATTGGGTGTCTAATGTCATTTCACATCTGCAATACAATTCTTCATATTCATCCAATGAGATGTGTGGACATTGATCTCTGTGTACGAGGCCTATCCTGGTGTACAGGCCACATTGTGCATGTTCCCGACACACACAGTGCCACAAGTCCCGTGTCCATGTAACAGCCACCAGGCGTGAGTGCTAGAAGCATGCAATGAGATTCTGACGTAATTCACGGGCCTCCTGTGCCTCGCGGACCCCTTGAGGTGCTGCCACATCCCCACCCTCATCATGACCATCTTCAGGTGCTAGCAGTTCTGCGTCGGGGGGCATGGCCACATTCCTACGTACGCACATGTTGTGTAGCATGACACATGCCATGACCATCTTTGCCACCTTCTCATGGCGGTACAGGAGTGCCCCGCCAGACCTGCTGAGGCAGCGGAAACGAGCCTTCAGTAGGCCGAATGCCTGTTCTATGACCACACGGGTACGTGAGTGGGCATGGTTGTAGTCCTCCTCATGCTGGTCCTGTGGGTTCCGGATTGGTGTGAGGAGCCATCTCTTCAGTGGATACCCGCAATCACCTGTATGTGGACAAGAAAGGATGTTTGTGGAATGTCATTGCTACGTACGCACCCCCCCCCTTCCTGCCAGGTCATTCACGCATCACCTACCCCACATACTCATGCATTAAATGAGACTCACCGAGTAGCCAGGATCGGCGCCCTGCGTGTCGCTCCATGTAGCGTGGTATTCTAGAGTTCCGCAAGACCATAGAATCATGTGTTGATCCTGGAAATCGGGCAGAACAATGTGTAAAGATCCTGTTGGAGTCACACACCATTTGTACATTGATAGAATGATATTGTTTCCGGTTGCGGTACTGGGCCTCCATGGCATGTGGGACAACCAATTCCACATGGGTGCAGTCGATGGCACCAATGCAACCCGGTATGCCGCCAAGTGCATGGAATCCCACTTTTGTGTTTGTAAGCTCCTGCTCTGAGCGTGGTAAAGAGATGTAGTCGTCTGAGTGCTTCAGGAGGGCATCAAGCACTTGGAATAGTGTCCGTGAGAATAGTGGCTGTGAAATGCCATGCAACTGTCCGACTGTGTGCTGGTAGGTGCCTGTGGCCAGGAAGTGGAGTACAGACACCACCTTCAGTAGGGGTGGGATGGCGGTTGGGCTATCTATCATGCTGACAAGGTCAGCGTGTGTCATGTCGACAATGGCGGTTATGGTGTCCCGGTCCAAACGGTAGAGGGTGTGAATCTGCTCAGCTGTGAGGTTGAACGGATTAGCTCGGAGGCGTGGGATTGCGGGCTGCCTGCGTGGTGGTAGTGGCTGTGCTGGTGGGGCTTGCTGGCCATGCCTTGCCCTCCTCCTCCTCTTCCTGCGTCTCCTCTGTGCGGCCGGTTGTTGCAGTCGTTGGCGTTCGTCTTCTTCTTGAAGTTGGAGTACTTGCAGTGCAATCAGGTCCCCCAGGCCCAACATCGCTAGTCCTGCGGCTGTATAGCCTTCACCTGTGGTGATTCATTCCACCTGTTTCAGCTGCAATGCCTTTCGTGCGAGCACGTTCCGCACACGACGCTGCAATTCGACGCATGGCATCTTGCATTTGCATTCATGTTCTTAATCCCGTAGGCTGTGGAATATTGGTTTATATGTTAATTCTGCTATGGTCCCATTGTTGCACATACGATATTTGCATTCGCGAGCAGACTTGTGAAGGGTCAGTGGAATGTAGTGCTCGATCAACGGTGGACCCTCATGCAGCACTGTACCGAGGTTCACCGACGGCGGGGAGTCCCATCAGTGATTGAGGGCAGTTACCATTTTCACACACAGCCGCACTGCATAGATGTATTTGTGAATACAAGCGTTCACAGATGCCTTTTCAACGTGATGTTGCAAATTAGGAATTCGAAGGACAGCGCTTTCGGTTTTCGACTAGCGGCGTGGAGACGCCCACAGGTCTGACTGGAAATGTAACGTTCTATTGTTGAATGTCCTTGGGACAGGGCCCATGACGGGAATGCAATGATTGATATGATTTGAATGGGATGCGCTATAGCGTAGTGGACGATAAGGCAGGACGTTCCCAAATACATGTGACTTCACTACACAAGGAATCCGGGCAGGAGCACAGTGGATTTTGAAGGCTGCATTACGCACAGACTCAATGGACATTTCGAATGTTATGTGAGTGAATATTCAGGCGTTTTCATAACGGGATGAGGGAATGATGAATGGATGCATGGGAAGATGATTTAATTGGGAGTCGGCCATGTACATGGCTATTTGGAATGTATCCCATTCCCCTGCGCTATGTGATGCAAGGCTGCCATAGTGGGATCATCGTCTGTCTGCCCTTGTTGAACCCTCCCTGTCTCGACGCGCCTTCAATCACTTGTGTCTATGCACGTTGATGATCCCATCTGATGGATCCTGTTCTGACAGGCGCATGCACACAGACACTCGTTTGAAATAGTGTATTCACCTCGATTTGTGTCGTAATGATTCGCAAGTGATTTTTGGGTGCAATTGATCCTTATGAGTGGGCTAGCATGCATATGGTTGTAGGTTTGGTGTATTGAATGTAGTGAGTAATACATATGAAGTTCGGATGCCCATACTATATTTTTTTTCATTTGGGTGACAGGTATCTCCTCCCCTTCTGCCGCTGCCATCTGTACGCCACTCCTGCAGATGGCTTCTACAGTCGACACCTGCAGCTTCGAGTTAATCAGTGGAGCACCATTACGATCTTATGGGACGATCGCCAATGGCCCACATGCCCTTACGCAGTACTAGTGGCTAGGTGCAGCATACCTAGCTTCCAGCTGGACTAGTGCCTACTTCATGGGACGGGCCTGCGGTCCTAGGCGCTTCCATGTTGCCTTTTTGGACGTGGATGTAGCCCCTGTGTGCCATGGAGGTACAGGGCGTCACACATGGGGTAGCTGGTCATTTATTGCGGATGCAGCCCACAGTAATGCTGATCATTTGTGAGTTTATGCTCAAATGGCTGTATGGGCTTGGTGATTTTGATGTGCATTAAATTTATATTCAGATATTAACCGTGTAGCGTTATTCTTTGCTAGTAATGTGGCATATTCCGATTTGTGGCGCGATGTATTGTGAGGTGTTCTGCATTGGGTTCCGGCTTCTGGGTACAGTTGTGTGGTACGTGCTTATGCTGATGGTTGGTTTGACTACTGCCATGTGTACAGGGCTGGTGCAGTCTCCCTCAGGTTACTGCTTTGACTGTTGGTTTACACTGGTGGCAAGCGATGGGGGACTGTTGTTGTTTTGTGTCATGGAATTTTCAGTTCATTTTGATGTACTTGCACCTTCAGATGCCTGTGCTGCATCAGTACGGCAATGGTGTGTTGCCAATTGGGGATGGCCACTCACAGGGCACTTGGGGCCCCTGCATGCATTTGTTCGTTGGCATGCATGGGTGACTTGTACATTTCACTGGTTGCATGGTGTGACTGCATTGCGCCTACGAGAAGTTGTGCAATGTGGCCAGGGAGTGGAGTACAGGCACTCAGTAGGGCCATTACGGTTGGTTCGCGATGCCGTAGTTCTCGCCATGGCGGAATGGTACTTTCCGCCATGCTTGATGGCGTTAGGTGAATGTCCGCTGGGGTCAGCATTCGCGTACCGTTGCGCCATGGCGGATATTGCGGTTTTGCACGGCGCGCGTGCACGTACTTGGTGCAGTTAGCGTTGGCGTTCATTACGGTGTCGCTAATCGCATCGTACTTTACGGTGACGGGTCATAATCGCAACGGGCGGTATTCGATGGCGGTATTACATTTCCGCCATCGTTTTTCGTGTTCCGCCAGGGTCGTAATGAGGGCCAGTGTCTTTTGATGACCAGCTAACCAGCAGTCTGAAAGGTGGTGCGATGGCCTCCGATTGTAAACTTTGAATGCAGTAGGGGTGCTTACAAATACCTGAAAAGGCACCTCAAAGCGAGGTTCCTTCCACTTTTTGACAATGTTTTTTGGTATATATGAAATCCCCCGGAATCTCTTTCAGAATTTCTTGTTGGTCATGATTTTCCTAGGAGATATAGGGAACAACCTGTTTAGAGACAAACTTAGCAGCCTCGCTCATCTCCCTCAAATATCCAGCTATCTCCTCTGTGTGAATACATCATGAAGCAAAACACAGACAGCAGATTCAATGTTCAAACTAAATACTTTTATTAACTTAAATGTCAGGATGGGAGAAGGCCTAACTTGCCCTATCCTAAGGTGGGATTTCCCTACCTAAAGAAACTAACGGTCATCTTTTCCTTGAGTACAACTTAAAAGTCTGTCTGTGTCCAAAACCTATGCTTGCCCTCACTTCTAAAGATACATAAAGTGTAGGGGTGTCAGCAGCCACATAAATAGTGTTCAAAATAAAGATCTGAGCTTCTTTCAGATCCTCAGATTAAAGTATAGCACTTCTTTAAATTCAAAGCACCATCACATAACAAACCTCGGAGATCCTTTCCCCGAAGGTAACACAGTCTCAAAAAGTATCTTGAGGTTCCCTTCCCTTTGTTCAACACAGTTCCAAAATAAGGCCTCTGGGTTCCCTTCCCCCAAAGGTAACATAGTTCCAAAATGATTTTCAGTTCTCTTGGTTTCCATTAAGTTTTCCACACCAACCTTGCAGTTCAAACAGGGTCTTCCGGTCTAGGTGCATTTGTCAGACCACCTCGTCCACCCATCACAGGTCGCACAACCGAAAACCCTTGGCACTTTATTATAGTCACTGGTTCTCTTTAAAATTCCTGGAAGGTACAGGCTCCCTCATTATACCTGCTCCATTTAGCTATTTTCAGCGCTTTCCGCTCTGCCTCTACGTGACTTTAGCAAGGTTGACTTTGGGGAGACTTTCCTTGCCTTCTCAACACACTTTAACACTTTGCAATAGTGTTGTATTCCTTGTATTTCTCACTTGGCTTAAAAAAGCCCTGCTTACTGGCTCTCCTTTAATTCTCATTCTCACCAGAGCCTCTTAATCTCACAATGTTCATTGTCTTCTTGATTTGACTTTCATTATTATCAGAATTGTATTTCACTTTCCTTTCATTCACACAATAGGTTTCACGTGCGTCGCCCAACTTTACCTCAGTTCAGTATTCAATATTGCCGGTAATATTCAGCAGCTTGTTCGGGTTTCATAAAACCCTCTTTTTGTCTCTTGATCTAGCAAATATTTGCCTTTTCCAATTGGCATCCTCACATGCCAAACCCAAGCCCCTGGAGTGCCCCAGCTTGACTTTCCCTCACCGTCACTCATCGGTATCCTGCAACTTCGCTGGGTGCCTTCAGTTCTCTCCTTGGCATTCGCTCACTCCCTGCTGTCCTATCCGGAGCCTCAGCGAGCCCGGCTCACCTTATCTGAACCTTCCTGCTGTACGCTATGGCTCGCTGGAGTCCTCAGTGTCCTCCAGATCCAGGAGGGAACATGCTGCCTGATACCTTGCAGGACTCAGACCCTCCTCACAACCCAATCAGGCTACAGCATCTCTCTGCTTGTCCTGCAATACTCAGGCTCCTTTCTCCACATGGGACACTCTCTCCCAGCTGGACATCACCAACCTGGATTCTCTCTCCCAACTGGAGTCCGGCAATCTGGGTTCTCTCAACCAGCTGGATTCTCTGTCCTTCTGATTTCTTTGTCCTTATATACACACATATGGCCTGGCAATTGGCTCTAGGTGTAAGCCATATGCCTGACCCCAATTAGTGGGACATGCCTGACTTGTATACTGATGTTTCACAGCCTTCGTCCTCGTCTCAGTACAAGAGTGGTAAAGTGACATGTCAGTGGGTAGTGCTTCTAGTCGCCTCTTCCTCGTCCCATTACTAAAGTGGGTTAGACATAGGGATATGAGGGGAAATGCTTTAGTATAGCTCATAAAGGCCGGATTAGGGTAGGTGTTGTTTTATGCTCTGCTTTACATTCACTGAGCCGAATCCATATGTTTGCTTTTTTATTACTGAGAGGGATATGATTCTGCCTTTGATTATGTGTGCCATGTCCCCTAGGTCTCCCACTCTCCCTGTTAACTGCAGTGTATGAGGGCTGAGTCACTGGGTCAGCATTCACCTTTGACGTCCCTCGTGGTTCATAGGAATGGCTGCTGCGTTTATTCGCTCTTCTCGCCCGGACATGCTTTGGTGTCTTTCTCCCTGAATGGCCTTGGCTTGGAAAGGAGTTCTCTTCCGTTCTCCTTTCCAGCCACCACCAGATAAGAACTCTTGCAGTCTCCAGTTCTGTCTCAGGCACTTCCCAGCCACGGTTTCTCCTTTACGTATGTGTTCCTTCAATGGGGGTCATTACGGGTTTGGAGGCAGCCATGGTGCTATTGGCACCATGGCTGCCTCCAAACTCGTGTCCGGGTACTCAGAATGGGGACTTACCGGGTCATTCCAAACTTGGAGGAACCGGTAAATCCCCATTCTGAAAACCATTCCCCATTCCCATTCGAGCCCCCATAGGGCTCAATGGGTACGGGGAAGGAGCTAATAACGGGGCCGCAAATAGCAGGCCTGTTATTAGCTCCCTGGTCCTTTAGCGGCTCCCGCTAAGGGCAGCTGGTAAAACCAGCCGGCCTTAGTGGGACCCGATAAGGGACCTCGGAAAGCGGCGGTAGGGGGTTAGTGGCACCAGCATCCTTACCGGTGCCGTTAACCCCCTACCGCCGTACTCTTAATGACCCCCAATGTCCCTCCAGGGACCGTTAGCTTTTTGGCAAGCTTCGTCGGATTTCCCTCTCGCACAGTGCACCTCGGGCAATGCTCGGCTGCAGTTTGCATTCCTAGAGAACAGAGTTCACTCCCGGTTAGCGGCTTCCCTCAACCAGGTTCAAAACTACCCGGTCTCCCTCCTTGGTTCTCTGGCTCCTCCTATTTTTATGATGCTGTTCTGTGGCTTCCCCAGTTCTCAACAGTATTCCTTTATTTGTGTCTGTGTCATGCTCATCATAACTCTTTTGAGTTTCTTCGTTCCAGTGTCAGGCAATTCTGTATTCTTTCTTGCTCCTAGGTTTTTACTCGTTTCAGTATTAGACCAACACTTATCTTCTGCAGAGGTGTCACAATAACATATATAGGAGGATTCTGGTTTTCTGGTGCTTGATATAGCCTTAGGTTGTTTCTGAATGTGATGCAAAGGAGTTCCTCATCAGAACGGTAGTCCTTGTCCCCAGGAGGAGAGTTTCTACCTGTGAGGTCCCACTTGCTGCCACACCAAAGGGGAATGTTGTGTAGTAGGCTCACCTCCCTAGCCTCATAAGGAAAGGCTTCCCCCTGAGGAGAAGTAACTGAATCCTTTGATTTGTCACAACTCACAAGCATACACTCTCACCCACACTCACAGTGAATCAATTGTTATGTTTGATATGAATTGAGATTTTTAGCTGTGCATTTATAACAGGAAAAGCAAGAGCACAATTCTCAATATGCACATGATGTAAACAGTACTGGATGGGTTTCACTGAGAATTATTTTTTAAATTGCAAGTTGCAATATTTTCCATCAGCTGCTGTTGCAAGGTGGTGACAAAGTGGCACTAAAGACTATGAAGCAAAATGTTAGTTATTGCCTTTCCCAAAAATTCCCAGTACTCTGTGATCTGATACCCTGGGCAGGCCACAATGTCTGTGCCAGGATTCTGAATCTTTTGAGTGGTGAGAATGCCATGGCTACATGGAGCTCTAGTCACTCACAACCCAGTAGGTCTTGTGTGTGAATATCATCAGCAATATTGTGGCCAGGGATAGAGTGGCTCCTAATATTTGACACCTAATGGTGCTGGTGAGGCTGATCATCTGGATTACAGAGGCATGTTTATTAATCAGAAATAATGAACATGCTAACTTCTATAAATGAATGGTTTGCTTCTGTATTGTTGGGGCAGTGCTGTCAGCTTACACTACAGTACGGCTCCCTACGGTTATGATGTTTTTATCTATTATGTTGCTAAGATTTATAGCGGTGCACTACTGCCATTCGCATGTATTCTAACCATGGCTTTTCCCTATGTTAAACCAAGAAATGACATGCAACAACCACAAATGTGCTTAGTGCTTCCTTTCCACCATATTCCCTAACCGAGTACTGGAAAAAGTCACAAATAGCTGAAATTCACAATAGTGGGCCACATTTAAAATTGTTTTGGGCAACTTTTATTTTGCTGCCTGTGCCAATTTCCTGTCCCAGTCCGACCCTTGGGAGTCATAAAAGGACTAACAAAGACACAGTCCTTTCTGTTGGATTTATATCATCACAAGTAATCCAACAAATGAAGAATGACAATTTCCACAAATTCGTACAATCATTTTTTAAGCACTGCACATTTAAGGCAACATTTCTCGAATGGATGTGGGGGAGAATGTTTCCATGATCCCAACCATGCCCTGTAAGTAATTCTGGGGTGGGCGCTCCCACCACACCCACGATCGTCCTGGGTTTCCACTTAAGCAATAAACCCAGAGCAAGGTGGACAGTACCACTTCAGGTAATACCCCGGGGCCCATAGTTACAGGCCCGCGTGAAGCTAGGGCCCACACTTACCTCATTCCCTGGTGGGAGATGATGTAGGCCTCCAGCCGTCAGGTGTCTTTGAGCGGGTGGATTACCATTGGTAATTCCCCCATTCCGAGCCATCTCATTGGCTGAGAGGCCACCATCCCCCCTCCCCCGCCGGGTACTAATAGTCAGTAAGTACCTCCAAGGCAAGTTCACCAGCCTGCCCGCAATTCTGGCCCTCCACTAGGAACAAGAGATCCTGCCTCAAAATGGCTCTACATTTTTTGAGTCCAGCCTGCAGAATTCAAAACCTGTTACACAAACCACCACACTGCCGGCCACTCTACCGGTGAGAGGCACTACCTCCATATTAGTGCTGTTTCCTTCCTGACACTCCACTCCCAGGAATGCATGTTTAGCAAACGATATAAACTGATCAATGAATATGTCCAGTCCTTTTTGGAAAGATGCACCCATATTTGGTACATATGTTGTCCACTGATCAGTCCATGCTGAACATTTTGCAAGTTCCCATGATTGACCGTCAACCAGGACATGTCCTTGTTCAATTTTCTTGCAGACATGTTAAATGGTTTTATAAGTAACCCTTTCGCCAACATGTTGTCGCGATCATGTCTGACTATGCCCAAATTGACCTAGAGAATAGCCGCGGCACCCATGCTAGCCCCCAATCAAGCTTTCTGCCAGTTTCTGCTGCCAAACATTGTTAAATAATTTCTTCCTAAATGCACAATGCACAGGGCAATCTCCTGGCACTGGATCTGTGTCAGGAGATTGCCCTTCCCCCATCCCTCCATCACCCTCTCCAACTCTGCACCTGGTGCAGGCATATGCTTCCTATGCCAATTCAAAACAGGGACAGCCCTCCTCTTCCCAGGACCTGCTCCTGTATACAGTACAGTGCCTGCTTCACAAAGAAATGGCCCGCAACCCATACCACACGGCACTATGGAATCTTATCGTGGTTTTGATGCTGGAAATGCATTGGAAGGACAGGGTCTCCCTGTCCTTGTACTGTACTCCCTTATCATGCGTGTTATGTGTTAATTTCTGCACAGGAGTTCAGTTGGGACCCCTGGCAGTGCAGCTCTTCCTCTTGTTGGTTGTGGTGAACAGAGACCCTTGGGATACCCTTATGGCACCCATGGGTGGGGGTACAACCCTGTACCCCTAGCATATGTTTTTGTGCACCTGTGTGTTGCACACAGAGCAGGGTATGGGCTGGTGGCAGCTTCATGCTAATATGACAGGATCTCTGAGTAGCCTCCATTTTGGGATACCCAGGCCCTGCCATAGGAATCAGTGGATTCCTGGTAGAAGACAAGATAGCCGTTGGGGCCTCTTGGTTTCTATTGCCTGTTACCTTGTTTTCCTAAGGTCCTGGGAAGCCCTGACACTGTCCTTTCCCCTGGACTGGCTGTTGGGTGGAAGAACCATATATGGTATTGTGGGGAAGTCCAGCCTTCCCAGTGACTTTATGTTGTGAGTACACCCTTGGGGTGGGACCTGTGTGAATTGAGTGTGTGACATATATGCATTCCATGTTCTGGGTGTCTGGTTTCTGTGTGCGTGTGTGAATCAATATATGAGACAGCCATGCCTGAAACTGACATGAATGCAGTGTAGTGTGCTGAATGGCTGGGTGCTTACCCTAATCCACATTGCTTGTTATGGGTGTCTGGGTGTAAGTGAACAGCCAGAATGCCTGTGAACCTGATTGGCATCATGCCTGCATGAATGCCAGTCTGTGTGATTGGCCGACTTAACTTGGCTCAGCCAGAGTGAATTAGGGACAGATGTGTATATCTGGGTACCTCGCACTTACCAATTTGTTCAGAAGCTGAAGTCGACACTTGAAGCTCATACTTGAAGCCCAACTGGAAGAGAAAGATTGCTGTTGCATTTCCTTCAAAGTAATCTAAAAGCTGTTGAGTCTGTCAAGGACTGATCCAAGAGAGGATCTGGCTAGGAACCCGCTCCCCGAACGGGTGACCATAATACAAAACCTGCTGTTCTTCATCAAGGCACCCTGGAAGCTAGTTCTGTGAGTCTGACGTCCAGAGAAGGGGTCCACCGAGAATCCTGAAGAGAGCGCCTGGACATCGAGGCCATCGAAGTCCGTTGACATCGACCGAGGTTCAGAAGATTTCTGTGACCACTGGAAGCCAGTCGAATCGTGACTCCCAGAAGCAGGGACACCATGATGCTGTGCTGCTCGACACCCAGAGCCAAAACGCTCTGCATTGCCTAAGCACATTTAAACGAGGGCTCTTTTGCCATCATCGTCGACCACTTTGTCCTGCCGGAGAAAGTCGAGGTCACCAGGTACCGAGGAAAGTCCACTAGTGGGTTTCCCACCACCAAGAGCCGACAAAGACATCCTGAGGACACCGACGGAGTGAAGATCCAAGGTCCAGCCTGTGGCCGAAGCTATCCTGAGGTCCGTGCTGCAGCTGCAGCACTGACAGGCCAGACAACCGCTGAACGCGATTCCCGACACCCGACGCCCACTGCCAGGACTGCATCCATCACTGAGTCATCTTTGCAGCACCAACCACTTTGCATCAAGGTTTACCACATGCCTCATCTTCCCAGGACTTCCACGATCGATCGTCGAAGAGCACCGTGAAGGTCGAAGCTGCAGCATCACCTCAAGTGTTCGAGTTTTTTTCCAGGTTCTCGACGCCCACTGGCTCCTGCTTGAAAGGGAATACACTCTCGAAAGATCCCATCGACGAATCGTCGAAGAAACTCTCCCACTTCAGGTACATTGTCGTGGTTGAACTTTTTAACCAGGAAGCAAGGCTTATTGAACATTTATGGATTGGGCTTGTTAACTCTTTATTACAGGTTTCCCATGTGGGGGGATCCTCACACAGAATTGTGTATCTATATCCATTATTTACTTTAACCTGCCTTCCTTCCTTCCTTTTTGTTTATTTTGATACACCTTACTGGAAGATTTGTATGCTCTATTATAACTGCCAGCAGTTGATGCATTTTAAAGGAATCTATAGACTAACAGGCCGATTCATGGAATAATTAGCGCGGCGCAAGTGGGCAAAAACGTGCGAATCGCAGTGGAATAGCGAAAATCGCAGTGCAAGTGCGAAAATCGCACGAAAAGCAGCGCACATCGATTCATGGAAGTCCGTGCGCGAGAAAACCAGCGGATGTGCGATAAAAAAGTGTGCGGCGCACGTTGGCGCACAGGCCATCTAACAGCGTGCGCCAGGTCACAGCGAAAATCGCACAGGCCAGAGCGAAAATCGCACATAGCGCGGCGCACGCAACAAAAGTAGGCGGAACACGGGCGTAACACTCGGAATGGGGAACAACTTGCCAAAACGTGGGAGTCACGGGGGAAGTACAGGGCACAAGTGCGCGGAACGCCCACACGCTCGCCTACAACACGTATTCATGGAATAGAATAGGGCAAAAGAGCGCACGCTCAAACCAGCGCACAGGCAGAAACACGACCGCCACAAGAAAGCAGGCGGTAGCGTCTCTGCGGCTGTAAGAAATGTGCGCCAAAAGGTGCGCCAACAAATAGCACCTATATACTGCCATGATGAATGTCCTATACTGTGGCCCTCCAGGACAAATGACATGCAAAGGGGTATCCACAAACACGGACCCGCTGACAAAAAATACGTGTGCGTGTATACCGGGGTGCGCGGGAAGTGTCACACGCGATTGGCCCAGTGCGCGCAGGGTACGTGTATTTCAGGGGTGCGCGGGAAGTTCCACATGCGAATTCTGCAGGGTACGTGCATTTCAGGAGTGCGCGGGAAGTTCCCCACGCGATTGGCCCAGTGCGAGCAGGGTACGTGTATTTCAGGGGTGCGCGGGAAGTTCCACACGTGAATTCTGCAGGGTACGTACATTTCAGGGGTGCGCGGGAAGTTCCACACGCGAATGGGCCAGTGCGAGCAGGGTACGTGTATTACATGGGTGCGCGGGAAGTTCCACACGCGATTCCATCAGGGTACGTGTATTTCAGGGGTGCGCGGGAAGTTACACACGCGATAGTCCCAGTGCGAGCAGGGTACGTGTATTTCAGGGGTGCGCGGGAAGTTCCACACGCGATTGGCCCAGTACGAGCAGGGTACGTGTATTTCAGGGGTGCGCGGGAAGTTCCACACGCGAATTCTGCAGGGTACGTGCATTTCAGGGGTGCGCGGGAAGTTCCACACGCGAATGGGCCAGTGCGAGCAGGGTACGTGTATTACATGGGTGCGCGGGAAGTTCCACACGCGATTCCATCAGGGTACGTGTATTTCAGGGGTGCGCGGGAAGTTCCACATGCGATTGGCCCAGTGCGAGCAGGGTACGTGTATTTCAGGGGTGCGCGGGAAGTTCCACACGCGATTGGCCCAGTGCGAGCAGGGTACATGTATTACAGGGGTGCGCGGGAAGTTCCACACGTGATTTCAGCAAGGTATGTGTATTTCAGGGGTGCGCGGGAAGTTCCACACGCGATTTCAGCAGGGTACGTGTATTTCAGGGGTGCGCGGGAAGTTACACACGCGAATTCTGCAGGGTACGTGCATTTCAGGGGTGCGCGGGAAGTTCCACACGCGATTGGCCCAGTGCGAGCAGGGTACGTGTATTACAGGGGTGCGCGGGAAGTTCCACACATGATTTCAGCAAGGTATGTGTATTTCAGGGGTGCGCGGGAAGTTCCACACGCGATTTCAGCAGGGTACGTGTATTTCAGGGGTGTGCGGGAAGTTACACACGCGAATTCTGCAGGGTACGTGCATTTCAGGGGTGCGCGGGAAGTTACACACGCGATTGGCCCAGTGCGAGCAGGGTACGTGTATTTCAGGGGTGCGCGGGAAGTTCCACACGCGATTGGCCCAGTGCGAGCAGGGTACGTGTATTACAGGGGTGCGCGGGAAGTTCCACACGTGATTTCAGCAAGGTATGTGTATTTCAGGGGTGCGCGGGAAGTTCCACACGCGATTTCAGCAGGGTATGTGTATTTCAGGGGTGCGCGGGAAGTTACACACGCGAATTCTGCATGGTACGTGCATTTTAGGGGTGCGCGGGAAGTTACACACGCGAATGGGCCAGTGCGAGCAGGGTACGTGTATTAGATGGGTGCGCGGGAAGTTCCACACGCGATCCCATCAGGGTACGTGTATTTCAGGGGTTCTGGGGAGTACTACACGTGAATTGGCCTTGTGGGTCCTCCCAGGTGTACGCTCCACAACCTCCACGGCCCCTGCAGGCAGCCCACACCACGGGGGACTACCCTGCACCCCTGCTCATGTCCCGCAGGCAGCCCATCCACCATGGGCATGCCCCCAGCCAACCCACATGTCACCTTGCACTACTGATCAACAATGCATGTCTCCCACCACCCCCACCCCCCAGCAGTGCAGGGGCAGCCTCCACCAGGCCCCCACTCATGTCTCCCACCACCCCACCCCTCTGCCACCATGGGCAGCCTCCACCAGGCCCCCACTCATGTCTCCCACCACCCCCACCCCCCAGCAGTGCAGGGGCAGCCCCCACCAGGCCCCCACTCATGTCTCCCACCACCCCCACCCCCCTGCCACCATGGGCAGCCTCTACCAGGCCCCCACTCATGTCTCCCACCACCCCCACCCCCAGCAGTGCAGGGGCAGCCTCCACCAGGCCCCCACTCATGTCTACCACCACCCCCCAGCAGTGCAGGGGCAGCCTCCACCAGGCACCCACTCATGTCTCCCACCACCCCCACCCCCCTGCCACCATGGGCAGCCTCCACCAGGCCCCCACTCATGTCTCCCACCACCCCCACCCCCCGGCTGTGCAGGGGCAGCCTCCACCAGGCCCCCACTCATGTCTACCACCACCCCCACCCCCCAGCAGTGCAGGGGCAGCCTCCACCAGGCACCCACTCATGTCTCCCACCACCCCCACCCCCCTGCCACCATGGGCAGCCTCCACCAGGCCCCCACTCATGTCTCCCACCACCCCCGGCTGTGCAGGGGCAGCCTCCACCAGGCCCCCACTCATATCCCCCTGCACCCCCACCCCCCAGCATCCAGGGTCACCCTCCACCAGGCCCCCACTCATGTCTCCCACCACCCCCAGCCCCCGGCCACCATGGGCAGCCCCCACCAGGCCCCCACTCATGTCTCCCACCACCCCCACCCCCCTGCCACCATGGGCAGCCTCCACCAGGCCCCCACCCATGTCTCCTACCACCCCCACCCCCCAGCAGTGCAGGGGCAGCCTCCACCAGGCCCCCACTCATGTCTCCCACCACCCCCACCCCCCTGCCACCATGGGCAGCCTCCACCAGGCCCCCACCCATGTCTCCCACCACCCCCACCCCCCGGCTGTGCAGGGGCAGCCTCCACCAGGCCCCCACTCATGTCCCCCTGCACCCCCAGCATCCAGGGTCACCCTCCACCAGGCCCCCACTCATGTCTCCCACCACCCCCACCCCGCTGCCACCATGGGCAGCCCCCACCAGGCCCCCACTCATGTCTCCCACCACCTCCACCCCCCTGCCACCATGGGCAGCTTCCACCAGGCCCCCACCCATGTCTCCCACCACCCCCACCCCCCAGCAGTGCAGGGGCAGCCTCCACCAGGCCCCCACTCATGTCTCCCACCACCCCCACCCCCTGCCACCATGGGCAGCCTCCACCAGGCCCCCACCCATGTCTCCCACCACCCCCACCCCGCAGCAGTGCAGGGGCAGCCTCCACCAGGCCCCCACTCATGTCTACCACCACCCCCACCCCCCAGCAGTGCAGGGGCAGCCTCCACCAGGCACCCACTCATGTCTCCCACCACCCCCACCCCCCAGCAGTGCAGGGGCAGCCTCCACCAGGCACCCACTCATGTCTCCCACCACCCCCACCCCCCAGCAGTGCAGGGGCAGCCCCCACCAGGCCCCCACTCATGTCTCCCACCACCCCCACCCCCCTGCCACCATGGGCAGCCTCCACCAGGCCCCCACTCATGTCTCCCACCACCCCCACCCCCCAGCAGTGCAGGGGCAGCCTCCACCAGGCCCCCACTCATGTCTACCACCACCCCCACCCCCCAGCAGTGCAGGGGCAACCTCCACCAGGCACCCACTCATGTCTCCCACCACCCCCACCCCCCTGCCACCATGGGCAGCCTCCACCAGGCCCCCACTCATGTCTCCCACCACCCCCACCCCCTGGCAGTGCAGGGTCACCCTCCACAAGGCCCCCACTCATGTCTCCCACCACCCCCACCCCCCAGCCACCATGGGCAGCCCCCACCAGGTTCCCACTCATGTCTCCCACCACCCCCACCCCCCGGCAGTGCAGGGTCACCCTCCACCAGGCCCCCACTCATGTCTCCCACCACCCCCACCCCCCAGCAGTGCAGGGGCAGCCTCCACCAGGCCCCCACTCATGTCTACCACCACCCCCACCCCCCAGCAGTGCAGGGGCAGCCTCCACCAGGCCCCCACTCATGTCTCCTACCACCCCCACCCCCCGGCAGTGCAGGGTCACCCTCCACCAGGCCCCCACTCATGTCTACCACCACCCCCACCCCCCAGCAGTGCAGGGGCAGCCTCCACCAGGCACCCACTCATGTCTCCCACCACCCCCACCCCCCTGCCACCATGGGCAGCCTCCACCAGGCCCCCACTCATGTCTCCCACCACCCCCACCCCCCGGCTGTGCAGGGGCAGCCTCCACCAGACCCCCACTCATATCCCCCTGCACCCCCACACCCCAGCATCCAGGGTCACCCCACTCATGTCTCCCACCACCCCCACCCCCCTGCCACCATGGGCAGCCCCCACCAGGCCCCCACTCATGTCTCCCACCACCCCCACCCCCCTGCCACCATGGGCAGCCCCCACCAGACCCCCACCCATGTCTCCCACCACCCCCACCCCCTGCCACCATGGGCAGCCTCCACCAGGCCCCCACTCATGTCTCCCACCACCCCCACCCCCCTGCCACCATGGGCAGCCTCCACCAGGCCCCCACTCATGTCTCCCACCACCCCCACCCCCCGGCTGTGCAGGGGCAGCCTCCACCAGGCCCCCACTCATGTCCCCCTGCACCCCCACCCCCCAGCATCCAGGGTCACCCTCCACGAAGGCCCCCACTCATGTCTCCCACCACCACCACCCCCCTGCCACCATGGGCAGCCCCCACCAGGCCCCCACTCATGTCTCCCACCACCCCCACCCCCCTGCCACCATGGGCAGCCCCCACCAGGCCCCCACTCATGTCTCCCACCACCCCACCCCCCTGCCACCATGGGCAGCCTCCACCAGGCCCCCACCCATGTCTCCCACCACCCCCACCCCCCAGCAGTGCAGGGGCAGCCTCCACCAGGCCCCCACTCATGTCTCCCTGCACCCCCACCCCCCAGCATCCAGGGTCACCCTCCACCAGGCCCCCACTCATGTCTCCCACCACCCCCACCCCCCTGCCACCATGGGCAGCCCCCACCAGGCCCCCACTCATGTCTCCCACCACCCCCACCCCCCTGCCACCATGGGCAGCCTCCACCAGGCCCCCACTCATGTCTCCCACCACCCCCACCCCCCAGCAGTGCAGGGGCAGCCTCCACCAGGACCCCACTCATGTCTACCACCACCCCCACCCCCCAGCAGTGCAGGGGCAGCCTCCACCAGGCACCCACTCATGTCTCCCACCACCCCCACCCCCCAGCAGTGCAGGGGCAGCCTCCACCAGGCACCCACTCATGTCGCCCACCACCCCCACCCCCCAGCAGTGCAGGGGCAGCCCCCACCAGCCCCCCACTCATGTCTCCCACCACCCCCACCCCCCTGCCACCATGGGCAGCCTCCACCAGGCCCCCACTCATGTTTCCCACCACCCCCACCCCCCTGCAGTGCAGGGGCAACCTCCACCAGGCCCCCACTCATGTCTACCACCACCCCCACCCCCCCAGCAGTGCAGGGGCAGCCTCCACCAGGCACCCACTCATGTCTCCCACCACCCCCACCCCCCTGCCACCATGGGCAGCCTCCACCAGGCCCCCACTCATGTCTCCCACCACCCCCACCCCCACCCCCGGCAGTGCAGGGTCACCCTCCACCAGGCCCCCACTCATGTCTCCCACCACCCCCACCCCCCTGCCACCATGGGCAGCCCCCACCAGGCCCCCAGTCATGTCTCCCACCACCCCCACCCCCCGGCAGTGCAGGGTCCCCCTCCACCAGGCTCCCACTCATGTCTCCCACCACCCCGACCCCCCAGCAGTGCAGGGGCAGCCTCCACCAGGCCCCCACTCATGTCTCCCACCACCCCGACCCCCCGGCAGTGCAGGGTCACCCTCCACCAGGCCCCCACTCATGTCTACCACCACCCCCACCCCCCAGCAGTGCAGGAGCAGCCTCCACCAGGCACCCACTCATGTCTCCCACCACCACCACCCCCACCCCCCTGCCACCATGGGCAGCCTCCACCAGGCCCCCACTCATGTCTCCCACCACCCCCACCCCCCGGCTGTGCAGGGGCAGCCTCCACCAGGCCCCCACTCATGTCGCCCTGCACCCCCACCCCCCAGCATCCAGGGTCACCCTCCACCAGGCCCCCACTCATGTCTCCCACTACCCCCACCCCCCTGCCACCATGGGCAGCCCCCACCAGGCCCCCACCCATGTCTCCCACCACCCCCACCCCCCTGCCACCATGGGCAGCCTCCACCAGGCCCCCACTCATGTCTCCCACCACCCCCACCCCCCTGCCACCATGGGCAGCCCCCACCAGGCCCCCACTCATGTCTCCCACTACCCCCACCCCCCTGCCACCATGGGCAGCCCCCACCAGGCCCCCACCCTTTGTCTCCCACCACCCCCACCCCCCTGCCACCATGGGCAGCCTCCACCAGGCCCCCACTCATGTCTCCCACCACCCCCACCCCCCTGCCACCATGGGCAGCCTCCACCAGGCCCCCACTCATGTCTCCCACCACCCCCACCCCCCGGCTGTGCAGGGGCAGCCTCCACCAGGCCCCCACTCATGTCCCCCTGCACCCCCACCCCCCAGCTTCCAGGGTCACCCTCCACCAGGCCCCCACTCATGTCTCCCACCACCCCCACCCCCCTGCCACCATGGGCAGCCCCCACCAGGCCCCCACTCATGTCTCCCACCACCCCCACCCCCCTGCCACCATGGGCAGCCTCCACCAGGCCCCCACCCATGTCTCCCACCACCCCCACCCCCCAGCAGTGCAGGGGCAGCCTCCACCAGGCCCCCACTCATGTCTACCACCACCCCCACCCCCCAGCAGTGCAGGGGCAGCCTCCACCAGGCCCCCACTCATGTCTCCCACCACCCCCACCCCCCGGCAGTGCAGGGTCACCCTCCACCAGGCCCCCACTCATGTTTCCCACCACCCCCACCCCCCTGCCACCATGGGCAGCCTCCACCAGGATCCACTCATGTCTCCCACCACCCCCACCCCCCGGCTGTGCAGGGGCAGCCTCCACCAGGCCCCCACTCATGTCCCCCTGCACCCCCACCCCCCAGCATCCAGGGTCACCCTCCACCAGGCCCCCACTCATGTCTCCCACCACCCCCACCCCTCTGCCACCATGGGCAGCCCCCACCAGGCCCCCACTCATGTCTCCAACCACCCCCACCCCCCTGCCACCATGGGCAGCCCCCACCAGGCCCCCACCCATGTCTCCCACCACCCCCACCCCCCTGCCACCATGGGCAGCCTCCACCAGGCCCCCACTCATGTCTCCCACCACCCCCACCCCCCTGCCACCATGGGCAGCCCCCACCAGGCCCCCACTCATGTCTCCCACCACCCCCACCCCCCGGCTGTGCAGGGGCAGCCTCCACCAGGCCCCCACTCATGTCCCCCTGCACCCCCACCCCCCAGCATCCAGGGTCACCCTCCACCAGGCCCCCACTCATGTCTCCCACCACCCCCACCCCCCTGCCACCATGGGCAGCCCCCACCAGGCCCCCACTCATGTCTCCCACCACCCCCACCCCCTGCCACCATGGGCAGCCTCCACCAGGCCCCCACCCATGTCAACCACCACCCCCACCCCCCAGCAGTGCAGGGGCAGCCTCCACCAGGCCCCCACTCATGTCTCCCACCACCCCCACCCCCCTGCCACCATGGGCAGCCTCCACCAGGCCCCCACCCATATCTCCCACCACCCCCACCCCCCGGCTGTGCAGGGGCAGCCTCCACCAGGCCCCCACTCATGTCCCCCTGCACCCCCACCCCCCAGCATCCAGGGTCACCCTCCACCAGGCCCCCACTCATGTCTCCCACCACCCCCACCCCCCTGCCACCATGGGCAGCCCCCACCAGGCCCCCACTCATGTCTCCCACCACCCCCACCCCCCTGCTACCATGGGCAGCCTCCACCAGGCCCCCACCCATGTCTCCCACCACCCCCACCCCACAACAGTGCAGGGGCAGCCTCCACCAGGCCCCCACTCATGTCTCCCACCACCCCCACCCCCCTGCCACCATGGGCAGCCTCCACCAGGCCCCCACCCATGTCTCCCACCACCCCCACCCCCCAGCAGTGCAGGGGCAGCCTCCACCAGGCCCCCACTCATGTCTACCACCACCCCCACCCCCCAGCAGTGCAGGGGCAGCCTCCACCAGGCACCCACTCATGTCTCCCACCACCCCCACCCCCCAGCAGTGCAGGGGCAGGCTCCACCAGGCACCCACTCATGTCTCCCACCACCCCCACCCCCCAGCAGTGCAGGGGCAGCCCCCACCAGGCCCCCACTCATGTCTCCCACCACCCCCACCCCCCTGCCACCATGGGCAGCCTCCACCAGGCCCCCACTCATGTCTCCCACCACCCCCACCCCCCAGCAGTGCAGGGGCAGCCTCCACCAGGCCCCCACTCATGTCTACCACCACCCCCACCCCCCAGCAGTGCAGGGGCAGCCTCCACCAGGCACCCACTCATGTCTCCCACCACCCCCACCCCCCTGCCACCATGGGCAGCCTCCACCAGGCCCCCACTCATGTCTCCCACCACCCCCACCCCCCGGCAGTGCAGGGTCACCCTCCACCAGGCCCCCACTCATGTCTCCCACCACCCCCACCCCCCGGCAGTGCAGGGTCACCCTCCACCAGGCCCCCACTCATGTCTCCCACCACCCCCACCCCCCGGCAGTGCAGGGTCACCCTCCACCAGGCCCCCACTCATATCTCCCACTATCCCCACCCCCCAGCAGTGCAGGGGCAGCCTCCACCAGGTGCTCACAATCCCCAATCATGTGCGTAATGGACAGCCTCCACATCCAAAAAGCCCTACCAAGTAACCCATTCACCCACATGGAAATGGAAATCACATGTTACACCCCCAATGTTCATGAAGCTAATGAACCCATGTCCGTCACACACAATGGTTGCAATATAATGGGAAAACACACAACATGACATGCATGAAACCAATGAGATGATACCACACAGTGAAGTATGCTAACAAAATTGTATTAAAAAAAATAAAGAATGCTAAAGAAAGAAAACTAACTACAATGTGAATGTGAAAAAAAAACATGCATGTCCGTATAAAAAACTACCAAGGGTCCATGAGCCCAACTGAACAAAGGAAACCTACTAAAAAACCTACCTAAAAATCAACTATATACAAAAAGTGGAGCAGTGTCCGTCGACTCCAAATCATAATTAGAAAGAAAGGAAACCTAAAACTAAAGAACTATATACAAAGGCGGCAGGCAAGTCCAGCGGCTCACTCCGTGGTGTCCCGGGCCAGGGCATCATCGAACTCCTGTTCGATGTCCCGGAGGCGGTCCAGTTCCATGGCCCCGAGGGTCCGCAGGGACGACGCTGTGTCCTCCTCCAACCCCCTGCGGATTGCCTCGAGGCACTCGGCCCGCCTCAGGGCCCTCCGCATGGAGTTCTCCGCCCTGACCATTGTGAGCCGCGCCTCTTCCGCCCGCCGCCGCTCCGCACCTATGGCGTGGCCCAACCGCTGCCACACGGAAGACACTCTCTGTCCTGGGTCCCCCTGCCCTCCGGCCGATGGCCGCCCCTCCGATGTCGAAAGCCCCGAGCCTTCATGTCTCCCACCATGTTGCTGCTGCTGCTGCTCTGCCTCTGCCCGTGCACTGCCTCCTGCTGCCTGCACATCCTCCGCCGGCTGGGGTGCACTTGTTGATGTGGCCACCCCTGCTGGACCTCCGACTCCCGACTGTGGCAGGGATGCCTCCTCCACCAGCCTGGCCGCACCGTCAGAGGCAGCTCCACAGGGCACCCAGGTGACTGATGGGTGGGAAGATGGCACAGAGGACGACTGGCGCGTAGGGGGTCCAGTTGAGGAGGGGGTCGGAGCAAGCCCCATCAGACGGAGGAATCCGGCCTGGGTGACCTGTCCCAGCAGGCTGACGTGGTCAACGAGCCATTCGAGATGACGTGCAGTCTCTCCATGAAAAGACTGCAGGTCACCTCGCATGGCCCGTTGACGCAACGCCACACCAGCCAGGACAGGCTCAACCCGGACCTGGATGGCCACGTCCGCAGGCAGAGGAAGGCCAGTTGACGTCAGCTCATCCCCTGCCTGAAAACGGGTCTGGACGTAGGCATCCCTGCTGGTGCAAGATGATGCAGGGACAGGATCGGGGACAGGATTGCACAGAGGCACCTCCGCGACCCCCTGTGCTGCCTCCTGTCCCTGGTCCTGCACTGCACCACTAGCACCAGTGGGATCCCCACCTCCAGACCCCGTCTCTGGTGCTTGCGCGGCCCCCTCCTCCACCAAACCCCCCACCAACCTGGATGACTCCGTTCCATCTTCCCCTGTTGGGCCCTGTGGGGTCCCAGCTGCCCCTTCTGCTGCCGAGGAGTCCAACTGCAACCTCCGCCTCTTGGACCTCCCCCCGGCAGCTGCGGCCTGGGACGCGGCACCGGACTCCTCACTCCCCGACGAGATGACAACACGGGAGGGGAGCCGGGCCTTGCGTCTCCGGCTGGTGGTCGGATCCCCGCCGCTGTGCTCCACAGCACCTTCTCCGCCCTCTTCATCAGTTGACGCTGCAGACAGGGAGAAACAAAACACAGGCATCAGGGCACTGTACAATGGACACATACACGCATGACAGTTGCACATGAGTGGCATTTGCAAACCTCAGACATGTCATCACAATCCCCAACACACATGTCATTGCAACTGGCACACATGAGCCATACCACAGACGTGGAGCGCTGGGGATATGCGTTCCAGGACCCCCATCTGTTCTTCCGACAAGTGGCCCCGGTGCCCCTTGGCATCCGCTGCCTTCAAGAGGCGCCGGGCCTTGTTCAGGGTCCTGGACCTGAAGTCCTCCCAGCGCTTCCTGACATGTTGTAAGTCCCGGACTGCCACCCCCTCCGCGTTGATGGCAGTCACGATGTCAGTCCAGATCCGAGTCCATCCTTCCTTGTCGGTGCGGGAACTTCCAAAGAGGGCATCATACTGCCCCAGGACTTGCTCCACCAGGACACCAACTTCGGTGGCACTGAAGCTGGTGCCCCTCTGCCTCTCTGGCCGGGGGTTGTCAGTGGTCACAGATGGTGTTTGCCCCGACATGACAACCTCAGAGGCAGGAGTGGGTGGGCAACTGGGTCCTCGGCTGTGGAGCGATGGAATTCCAGTCGGGAGTCTTCGGTTCCAGCAGGGGTGGTCACAGCAACAGCACCCCTGGCTGATGTGCAGGCAGCAAATGGCAGTGCACGTGGGCAGCAGGCAGTCAGGCAGCAGCAGATGGCAGGTGGGAGCGTGCTCGGGGCTCTGGGGGGCAGTAGTTCGGCCTTCTGGGCAGGAGCGTGGTCTTCCGTGTGCTTACGCGTGGCCAGCTTGGTACGGAGTGATTTGGCACGTGAAAATCCTGCACGTCAGCGTGAAAACCGAGGAAAGGCCCTTAGCGCGTAAGCGCGTCAGCACGCATATGCGATTCTATTGGACCAAAGGCCCTCAGCGCGTAACCGCGTCTGTGACGTGATCCGCACGGGTGTTTCCCACACAGCACGTGATGACAGAGCACACGTGGAAAGACTGCACGTCAGAGTCTCATCGCGTGTGATTGGTGGAAATGGCCGTACACGCAGAAGTGACAAAGCGTGTAATTGGTGGAAATGGCCGTACACGCAGAAGTCACAAAGCGTGTAATTGGTGGAAATGGCCGTACACGCATAAGTCACAAAGCGTGTAATTGGTGGAAATGGCACTAGCGCGTACACGCCGCGTAAGTGACGTTGGACGTGTGGGCCTGTATAAAAGGTACGCGTAGAACACCATTTCCTTGTACGTGCTTTTCGTGGAGAGCGAGTGGGTGAATTCTGTACTTCTTGTCGGTTCACACGCGATTTACTTCACGGCGTTTCAAGTTCGTATTCCCTGTTACCTCTGACAGATTTTTCTCTTTTTTCTCTTTTACTGGTTTACCTGGGCCTGTTCCCTCAAACAGTGTTCCCTTCTACTGTTGTCCTGTCTCCTCAGACAGCGTACAAATCTTCTTTTGGCGGGGGTGTTGCCAACCAAACGCGCTCCTTTTTCACGCTCTTTTACCTGGCAGACGGTGAGTCACGCACGTATCTAACATCTGTGCTTGCCCCGTGTGTAGCCTACCCCTTCAGAGGTCATTCTAGGCTGCGTGTGACACGCATACGTTCATTCTTGTGTTTCTGGCTGCCACAGCGTAGTGCAGGTTTTTTTTTCTGCACACGTGGTCTAGGAGGGGTTGCGTGCACGTCATCTCCCTTTTTTGGGGCTCCTGTGCGTAGCGTGACCCGTCATCTTTCCCCAGGGGTTACAATCAGCCTTGCAAGAGCACTAGGGTACAATTACCATCTGGTACCCAACCCCTTTGACCCCCAATTGCCCAGGACAATATTTTACAGCCACTCCCATACGCACATCAACATCAGTGCCATGGTTGGGAGGCGAGGATTCCGTAAGGGTGGCAAAGGTGGAAGAGCCACAAGTGGTGGCCGTGGTGGATCCGGTAGGGGACGTGGTTGTTACTTGCAGGGTGAGCCTGTCCCCCATGTGTGGAGGACCAGTCAAGGGCACCCATTATCCCCCCCCCTCCCGTTGAGGCTGATGTGGCTGACACCATCCATGCTCAGCCCTTGTTGGACCAGCCCATTGTGGCACCAGACCTGGCTGACTCCATGGCTGACTTCCAGGTCAGCAGGCCTATGACACGTGCGCTGGTGCACGTTGATGTCACCATGCCACGTGCATCTGGGGCAGCAAGGTCATCTGCTGCACCAAGTAGGCAGGGCGGAGAGGCTGCAGGGGCAGCTGCGGCTCCATCCACCCCAGCCCTTACACACCCAGCCCGGACAGTGTCGGTCCTAGTCCATGCTGCTGATATTCCCCCTGACACCATCACACTAGAGCCAATGCCTGCACCAACTCCCATGCTGAGTGTGCAATCCCACACTCCTGATACAGAGTCCACCAGGGCTCCTGCCCCTAGTGTCCAGAGCGGCGCAGGACACTCAGGATCACCACCACCTTCCAAGCGGAAGAGGAAGAGTGCTCGTCCGGCACAGGCTGATGCCCCAGACACGGCTACACAGTCCGGCCCGTCCAGGAAGCCCAGCTTCACGGATGACGAACTGAATGCACTTGTCGAGTATGTGTCCGCACATGACAACGAGATGGTCATTGTTGCAGGATCCAAGACCACACCTGCACAACGCCAGGCACACTGGCAGACCGTTGCGGACATCCTAAGTGCCCTTGGAATCGTGAGGCGCACAGCCAATGATTGCTATAAGCGCTGGAATGACCTAAAGCGCAGGGCAAAGAGTAAGCTGGCCTCAAGTCATGCCGCAACTCTAGTGACTGGAGGTGGGTCTCCAGTAGTAGACATGGAACTCACTCCACATAAGTCAGTCGCTGGGACCTACGTCACGGAGGAACAGATCCAAGGCGTGGGAGATCTCCCTGATTACGAGGCATTGTCCGGTGAGTGCACATGCATGTGTGTGTCATCCATGTGCATGGTGTGTGTGAGGGCTTCTGTTTGTGTGCCAGGTGAGAGTGTGTGCGCCCGAGTCGTATGGGTCAGCCATGTGCTTCATGCAATACATCCTGCGCAGCTGCATTTGGCCATAGCTGTATCCCTTCTGCCAACAGTAGACATGTAGTCCAACTGCACGCCAGTTGCCCTTGAAGTGTCACCTTGCCACAACATTGTTGCAAAATTTAGCACTCTTCATTTAGTCAGATATTTTCCATTCCACCACTTTTACTAGGCATGTCGCAGTCCTCTAGTCACATGTCTGACATGGCTATGGTAAAGTTGAGTGACTTTGTTACCTGGATATCATTTGTTCAAACATATCCCTGCGCAATTGCACCATTTCGGACTGGCAGCTCCAGGGGAAGAATCTGACCTGTTTGAATTAGAAAAGCTATTACATGCGGGAACTGGACAGAATGAATAGGTGCTGCCCTCCTCTCCATCTTCACTCAATAGCAATGGTACATGCCATCTGTGTGATGGCATGTGTGTTTCACCTGGCAATCACAGGCCAATGTGTGATGCCACTGCCAGGCAGCATGCAGAAAATGTGTTCATCTTCAATCTTGGTGTCATCAGTGTGTGCCATTTGCCTGCCCTTCATACGCAGTGAGGGTGCATGCATGGGAGGGTTTTAGTCATGTGGGACATGTGTCAACCAAGTACTGGTTCTCTTGCTTCTCAGCCCTCATTGTGTGCCATGGTGCTAATGCCTGTTTCCATTTCTTTGTTTTTATTTCTTTTGCAGGGGAAGACGCACCTGATACTGCTGGGGTTGTGGAGATGGTGCAGACCCAGGAGGGGCCCGAGGGCCGACCAACCACCAGTGAGGGACGTGGTGTTGTGGTGGGTGAGAACCCACAAGTGCTGCAGGTCGTGCTCTCAAGGGGTGTCTCTGGCTGCACCTCCCCCGAGCTGTACTCAGGTGTTGATTCGGATGAGACCTACGTGCCGTCGCAGGTGAGTGTTCCAGGGAGGGATTCTGTTCTGTCTCACCCACCTGCACCAGGGTCAGAACCCTCAATGGGGATGTCAGTGTTGGCAGCTACGCCTTTGGTGGTTACGGATGCAGGGTCACACTCCGTGACATCTGATCCTGTTCCTGGGCCAGCAGATCAGAGGGGGAATGCAGTCCTGCAGCCTCAGGCAGTGCCGGCACAGCAAGGCGCAGTTCGCCTTGCCCCAGACAGGTGTGGTGCCCGCCGACGTGGTGGCCGTACGCCACCTGGCAATACTGCATGGGAGCAATCCATTTACGGTATGGCAACCCAACAGGCAGCATCATCCGAGATGATGGCTCAGGCCATGGATAGGGTGGCCACTTCCATTGTCCCCCCTGAAAGGCTGATGGAGCGACTAGATCAGGCAACCGACTCCATCTGCCAGTCACACAGGGAGAACATGTTGGGGTCCAACAGGGACAGGCGGGCGGCACTGGCGACTCTGCAGGAGGCCATCTCCATTGAGTCCCAGGGCCACAGGGAAGCCCTGAGGCAGGAGCTCCTTCACCTCAGGACGACTCTTGTTGAGCTTGAGGCTTCTACACACCAAAGGACAGAACAGCAGCTGGAGCGTCTCACCCGTACGCTCTCAGCTGAGATGCAGGCAACGAGGGCGGAGGTCCGGGCATCCCGTGAGTCGTTGCATGGGGACCTCCGCACACTCATCCTCCAGAACCAGACCTACCACACCCGCATGCTTGCAGCCATGGAGGAGCAGACTAGGGCCTTGCGTGGGCTGCCTCCCATAGTGCAACCACCTCCCGATGCAGCTGCACAGGGTGATAATAGCGACAGCAGTGATACTCCCACAATAGGGTAGCCGTGTGGGCCATGAGCCCATGGAGGTGTTTTTTTTCCCAGGATCCACGCAGGTGGGTTCTGGTGTGCATCCTGTCCTCGGACCTCCTGGGTGGAATCCCCAACCCCCCCGGGCCCTTTAATGGCCATTTTTTTTTTTTTTTTTTTTATTTTTATTTATTTTATTCCCAATTTTTTTGGGACGATTTGTTGGCTTCCGTGGTTCCTGTGGGCATACGCTGCATTGTGGCTGGGCACATGCAGGCTTGTAATGTATTTGGTTCAGATGCTTGGGTTTGAGTCACACACACCCCTCCTGCTTCCCGTTTCCATGGGCTTGCAAAGGGTGTGCCCAAGTGACAGTGAATTACACAGTGACGTTGGACTCCCATGAGCTGTGTGGGCAGTCTGTAGTCAATACTGTGTATACATTCCTAGTGCATATTGCTGTTGTGTTGTACACTGCATGTTGCATTGATGTGTAACTCATCTTCTGTGTCTACCTCCCAATTTGCAGGTCCCTTCCTCATGTCTACGCAAGGACCTCTAGTCTGGAGATGTGGTCCATGTTGGCAGCAGTGCACCTACAACTCTACAGGCGCCAACACTGCACAGTTGGTAGTGGTGGGAGTGCAGGCATTTCCAGGTGGTGAGACTACTAATATTATACATTAGTGATGTCATGTTAATGGTAGTACGTGCTCAAGTTTGTTGTTGGTCCGGCATTACTGTGAGCATTTCAGGTGTTGCAAGTTTCTAATAGGGACACTGTACATTGTGACACTAGTGTCATGTTGTGGGGATTACTTTGTTTACGTGCAAATAGCATGACATGGCACGGTGTGTCGTGTGGCGGTGCTGGGGTTGGGTTGGCTGACATGGCACTGTCCTCTTGTTGCATTTTGCAAGTGGGTATTCATTTCAGCTGCTTGAATGTGTAACTTCACAAAACTGCATTGGTGGTGTCAGTGTGGGTAGGGATGCACACATTGTGACACTTCCAGGTGAGCAATCTCAGGCTGATATGGTTTTCACGGTTCTTTCTCCAGACATTCAGGATCAGTGTCAGGTTGAGTCATCATTGATTGTCAGATGGAATGTGCCAGGGCAGTGTGCACTCCACAGGGGTGTGATTTCTATGTGAAGTAATTAGCCACTAGCTGTGTACGGGCTGCCTCCCCCGTGCCCTTTCCCCTCCCATGCGCAGCGGCTGTGCATGTGGTTGGGGATGGGGGGGCACCACCATGTCCACGGCCAGGCCCTGGCGTGTTGCAACGTTGTGCAGGACACATGCTGCCACTATGATCCTGCACACTACTGGGGGAGCGTACAACAGCTGCCCGCCAGAACGGTCAAGGGAGCGAAAGCGTGACTTCAGCACTCCAAATGTGCGCTCCACTATGCCCCGGGTTGTAATGTGGGCTGCGTTATATCTTACCTGGGGTGGCGTGGTGGGGTTCCGGATTGGCGTCATCATGTGGGGGCTGAGAGGGTAGACACTGTCCCCTGTGGAGGTGGTGATTGGTATCATTGGTGGGGTTGTGACCTTGCTCAGTATCTGACATGCATGCATGTGCAGTGGCATTCATACTCACCAAGCAGCCATGTATCGCCATGCCGGCCAGCTTCTAGGTCCCGGTTTAGGGTGGACATTCGGTAAATGAAGCTGTCGTGGGTTGACCCAGGATAGTTGGCATATACTGAGGTGATGATTCCCTTGGCATTACATACTACCTGCACGTTGATGGAATGCCAGTGCTTGCGGTTCTTATAGATGTGCTCAGATGCCCTGGGGGGACGTAGAGCCACATGGGTGCAGTCAATGGCACCTAGCACTTTGGGGAATCGTGCCACAGCGTAGAAATCCAGGGCGGCAGCATGCCTTTCTGCAGGGGTTCTGGGCAGGTATATTTGCCTGCAGACTGATGGGCGTGCAGTGATGATGTTCAAGACCTGGTGTAGGCAGCGTGACTGGGTGGCCTGTGATACACCACCCACAATGGCACTTGTCCGCTGAAATGATCCAGTGGCTAAGAAGTGCAGTACATTGAGGACCTTCTCCAGGGGGCTGAGTGCTTGGGAGCACATGGTGGGTGATGTGAGGTCGTCCTCCCACTCACTCACCAGGTCCAGTATGATGTGTGGTGGAAACCTGTACCTCCCATGCACCTCGTCATCAGGCATCCCGAAAAGGCTGGTTCTGGGTGTGAATATTCTGGCCCTGACTATCCTCCTCCTCCTCCTTTGGTAGGCCACGCCCACTGCTGCTAGGAACGGTATGTTCATCCTGGGTCTGAGCTAGTTATTTTGTTAGCGCGCAAATTAATGCGTTGCGCGTGTTGTAGGCGAGCGTGTGACCCGCGCACTCCTCAAATCCAGTGCCCAGTCCAATAGCGTGTGGAAATTGGCGCGCACACCGGGATACAGGTGCGCTGACGTACTTGCGTGTGTAAGTGTGCACGCACACCTGATATACACGTACATAGGCCAATCGCGTGTACACGCACTTTTGTCCAATTACACGCGATGAGACTCTGACGTGCTGTCCAATTACACGCGATGAGACTCTGACGTGCAGTCTTTCCACGTGTGCTCTGTCATCACGTGCTGTGTGGGAAACACCCGTGCGGGTCACGTCACAGACGCGCTTACGCGCTGAGGGCCTTTGGTCCAATGGATTCACGTATGCGTGCTGACGCGCTTACGCGCTAAGGGCCTTTCCTCGGTTTTCACGCTGACGTGCAGGATTTTCACGTGCCAAATCACTCCGTACCAAGCTGGCCACGCGTAAGCACATGGAAGACCACGCTCCTGCCCAGAAGGCCGAACTACTGCCCCCCAGAGCCCCGAGCACGCTCCCACCTGCCATCTGCTGCTGCCTGACTGCCTGCTGGCCACGTGCACTGCCATTTGCTGCCTGCACATCAGCCAGGGGTGCTGTTGCTGTGACCACCCCTGCTGGAACCGAAGACTCCCGACTGGAATTCCATCGCTCCACAGCCCAGCCCCAGGACCCAGTTGCCCACACACTCCTGCCTCTGGGGTTGTCATGTCGGGGCATACACCATCTGTGACCACTGACAACCCCCGGCCAGAGAGGCAGAGGGGCACCAGCTTCAGTGCCACCGAAGTTGGTGTCCTGGTGGAGCAAGTCCTGGGGCAGTATGATGCCCTCTTTGGAAGTTCCCGCGCCGACAAGGAAGGACGGACTCGGATCTGGACTGACATCGTGACTGCCATCAACGCGGAGGGGGTGGCAGTCCGGGACTTACAACATGTCAGGAAGCGCTGGGAGGACTTCAGGTCCAGGACCCTGAACAAGGCCCGGCGCCTCTTGAAGGCAGCGGATGCCAAGGGGCGCCGGGGCCACTTGTCGGAAGAACAGATGGGGGTCCTGGAACGCATATCCCCAGCGCTCCACGTCCAGGTCCTAGAGAAGCAGACCCGTCTGGAGTCGAGCGATGAGTGTACATGCATCCTGGTTGTGAGCAGTGCGTGTGGTGATCATTCGCCATTGTGCCGGTTGCACATCTGTTTGTATGGGGTCGAGTATGGGTGGGGGTGTACAGGGCCGTGGGGCTGACACATGCGAGGGCTGTAATGTGTGAGACATGGATGGTGCTTGTGTGTGTGGGCTTGCATGGCAAATGCAGTTGTGCGTGCACACATGTTTGGATGAATGTGTATGTAAGTAGACATGTCCGTGATGTCAGGCATGTATGTTGTTTTCGGCTGCATGTATGAGCACTGTGTACATGTGCATGTGTGTGTATTTGTTAAGGGTGCAACAGTGATGCAACATGGATGCATGTGACAGCGGTATGTGGAAGCCTGATTGGCAGATGTGACATGGATGCCCGTCTGAACAGTGCGACACTTGGCAGAGGTGTAGACATGCATGCAAGTGTGGTGGTGTGTGTACATGTGTGGTGCACTTCCTGTGTTGCATGTGATGTCTGGCTCCCCTTTGGCTGCTGATGCTGTTGTATGTGTAGGGATGGTGCTGGCAGTTGCGATATGGCTGTGGTATGGCTCGTGTGTGCCAGTTGCAATGACATGTGTGTTGGGGATTGTGATGACATGTCTGAGGTTTGCCAATGCCACTCATGTGCAACTGTCATGCGTGTATGTGTCCATTGTACAGTGCCCTGATGCCTGTGTTTTGTTTCTCCCTGTCTGCAGCGTCAACTGATGAAGAGGGCAGAGAAGGTGCTGTGGAGCACAGCGGCGGGGATCCGACCGCCAGCCGGAGACGCAAGGCCCGGCTCCCCTCCCGTGTTGTCATCTCGTCGGGGAGTGAGGAGTCCGGTGCCGCGTCCCAGGCCGCAGCTGCCGGGGGGTGGTCCAAGAGGCAGAGGTTGCAGTTGGACTCCTCGGCAGCAGAAGGGGCAGCTGGGACCCCACAGGGCCCAACAGCGGAAGATGGCACGGAGTCATCCAGGTTGGTGGGGGGTTTGGTGGAGGAGGGGGCCGCGCAAGCACCAGAGACGGGGTCTGGAGGTGGGGATCCCACTGGTGCTAGTGGTGCAGTGCAGGACCAGGGACAGGAGGCAGCACAGGCGGCCGCGGAGGTGCCTGTGTGCAATCCTGTCCCCGATCCTGTCCCTGCATCATCTTGCACCAGCAGGGATGCCTACGTCCAGACCCGTTTTCAGGCAGGGGATGAGCTGACGTCAACTGGCCTTCCTCTGCCTGCGGACGTGGCCATCCAGGTCTGGGTTGAGCCTGTCCTGGCTGGTGTGGCTTGCGTCAACGGGCCATGCAAGGTGACCTGCAGTCTTTTCATGGAGAGACTGCACGTCATCTCGAATGGCTCGTTGACCACGTCAGCCTGCTGGGACAGGTCACCCAGGCCGGATTCCGCTGTCTGATGGGGCTTGCTCCGACCCCCTCCTCAACTGGACCCCCTACGCGCCAGTCGTACTCTGTGCCATCTTCCCACCCATCAGTCACCTGGATGCCCTGTGGAGCTGCCTCTGACGGTGCGGCCAGGCTGGTGGAGGAGGCATCCCTGCCACAGTCGGGAGTCGGAGGTCCAGCAGGGGTGGCCACATCAACAAGTGCACCCCAGCCGGCGGAGGATGTGCAGGCAGCAGGAGGCAGTGCACGGGCAGAGGCAGAGCAGCAGCAACATGGTGGGAGACATGAAGGCTCAGGGCTTTCGACATCGGAGGGGCAGGCATCGGCCGGAGGGCAGGGGGACCCATGACAGAGAGTGTCTTCCGTGTGGCAGCGGTTGGGCCACGCCATAGGTGCGGAGCGGCGGCGGGTGGAAGAGGCGCGGCTCACAATGGTCAGGGCGGAGAACTCCATGCGGAGGGCCCTGAGGCGGGCCGAGTGCCTCGAGGCAATCCGCAGGGGGTTGGAGGAGGACACAGCGTCGTCCCTGCGGACCCTCGGGGCCATGGAACTGGACGCCTCCGGGACATCGAACAGGAGTTCGATGATGCCCTGGCCCGGGACACCACAGAGTGAGCCGCTGGACTTGCCCGCCGCCTTTGTATATAGTTCTTTAGTTTTAGGTTTCCTTTCGTTCTTATTATGATTTGGAGTCGACGGACACTGCTCCACTTTTTGTATATAGTTGATATTTAGGTAGGTTTTTTAGGAGGTTTCCTTAGTTCAGTTGGGCTCATGGACCCTTGTTATTTTTGTACATAGTTCTTCGTTGCATGGAGAATTTTTTACATTTGACTTTGGACAAATTTTTTAGGATTTGGATTTCCAGTTTTGTGTTTTTATGCAGACATGCAGCTTATTTTTTCACATTTACATTGTAGTTAGTTTTCTTTCTTTAGCATTATTTATTTTTTTCAATACAATTTTGTTGGCATAGTTCACTGTGTGGTATCATCTCATTGGTTTCATGCATGTCATGTTGTGTGTTTTCCCATTCAATTGCAAAAAATGTGTGTGACGGACATGGGTTCATTAGCTTCATGAACATTGGGGGTGTAACATGTGATTTCCATTTCCATGTGGGTGAATGGGTTACTTGGTAGGGCTTTTTGGCTGTGGAGGCTGACCATTACGCACATGATTGGGGATTGTGAGGACCTGGTGGGGGCTGCACATGGTGGCAGGGGGGTGCGGGTGGTGGGAGACATGAGTGGGGGCCTGGTGGGGGCTGCCCATGGTGGCAGGGGGGTGGGGGTGGTGGGAGACATGAGTGGGGGCCTGGTGGAGGGTGACCCTGGATGCTGGGGGTTGGGGGTGCAGGGGGACATGAGTGGGGGCCTGGTGGAGCGCTGCCCCTGCACTGCCGGGGGGTGGGGGTGGTGGGAGACATGAGTGGGGGCCTGGTGGAGGGTGACCCTGCACTGCCGGGGGGTGGGGGTGGTGGGAGACATGAGTGGGGGCCTGGTGGAGGGTGACCCTGGATGCTGGGGGGTGGGGGTGCAGGGGGACATGAGTGCGGCCTGGTGGAGGCTGCCCCTGCACTGCCGGGGGGTGGGGGTGGTGGGAGACATGAGTGGGGGCCTGGTGGGGGCTGCCCATGGTGGCAGGGGGGTGGGGGTGGTGGGAGACATGAGTGGGGGCCTGGTGGAGGGTGACCCTGCGGGGGGTGGGGGTGGTGGGAGACATGAGTGGGGGCATGGTGGAGGCTGCCCCTGCACTGCCGGGGGGTGGGGGTGGTGGGAGACATGAGTGGGGGCCTGGTGGGGGCTGCCCATGGTGGCAGGGGGGTGGGGGTGGTGGGAGACATGAGTGGGGGCCTGGTGGAGGGTGACCCTGCACTGCCGGGGGGTGGGGGTGGTGGGAGACATGAGTGGGGGCCTGGTGGGGGCTGCCCATGGTGGCAGGGGGGTGGGGGTGGTGGGAGACATGAGTGGGGGCCTGGTGGAGGGTGACCCTGCACTGCCGGGGGGTGGGGGTGGTGGGAGACATGAGTGGGGGCCTGGTGGGGGCTGCCCATGGTGGCAGGGGGGTGGGGGTGGTGGGAGACATGAGTGGGGGCCTGGTGGAGGGTGACCCTGCACTGCCGGGGGGTGGGGGTGGTGGGAGACATGAGTGGGGGCCTGGTGGGGGCTGCCCATGGTGGCAGGGGGGTGGGGGTGGTGGGAGACATGAGTGGGGGCATGGTGGAGGGTGACCCTGCACTGCCGGGGGGTGGGGGTGGTGGGAGACATGAGTGGGGGCCTGGTGGAGGCTGCCCATGGTGGCTGGGGGGTGGGGGTGGTGGGAGACATGAGTGGGGGCCTGGTGGAGGGTGACCCTGGATGCTGGGGGGTGGGGGTGCAGGGGGACATGAGTGGGGGCCTGGTGGAGGCTGCCCCTGCACTGCCGGGGGGAGGGGGTGGTGGGAGACATGAGTGGGGGCCTGGTGGGGGCTGCCCATGGTGGCAGGGGGGTGGGGGTGGTGGGAGACATGAGTGGGGGCCTGGTGGAGGCTGCCCATGGTGGCTGGGGGGTGGGGGTGGTGGGAGACATGAGTGGGGGCCTGGTGGAGGGTGACCCTGGATGCTGGGGGGTGGGGGTGGTGGGAGACATGAGTGGGGGCCTGGTGGTGGGTGACCCTGCACTGCTGGGGGGTGGGGGTGGTGGGAGACATGAGTGGGGGCCTGGTGGGGGCTGCCCATGGTGGCAGGGGGGTGGGGGTGGTGGGAGACATGAGTGGGGGCCTGGTGGAGGGTGACCCTGGATGCTGGGGGGTGGGGGTGCAGGGGGACATGAGTGGGGGCCTGGTGGAGGCTGCCCATGGTGGCTGGGGGTGGGGGTGGTGGGAGACATGAGTGGGGGCCTGGTGGAGGGTGACCCTGCACTGCCGGGGGGTGGGGGTGGTGGGAGACATGAGTGGGGGCCTGGTGGAGGGTGACCCTGCACTGCCACGGGGGGTGGGGATGGTGGGAGACATGAGTGGGGGCCTGGTGGGGGCTGTCCATGGTGGCAGGGGGGTGGGGGTGGTGGGAGACATGAGTGGGGGCCTGGTGGAGGGTGACCCTGCACTGCCGGGGGGTGGGGGTGGTGGGAGACATGAGTGGGGGCCTGGTGGAGGCTGACCATGGTGGCTGGGGGGTGGGGGTGGTGGGAGACATGAGTGGGGGCCTGGTGGAGGGTGACCCTGGATGCTGGGGGGTGGGGGTGCAGGGGGACATGAGTGGGGGCCTGGTGGAGGCTGCCCCTGCACTGCCGGGGGGTGGGGGTGGTGGGAGACATGAGTGGGGGCCTGGTGGGGGCTGCCCATGGTGGCAGGGGGGTGGGGGTGGTGGGAGACATGAGTGGGGGCCTGGTGGAGGCTGCCCATGGTGGTTGGGGGGTGGGGGTGGTGGGAGACATGAGTGGGGGCCTGGTGGAGGCTGCCCATGGTGGCTGGGGGGTGGGGGTGGTGGGAGACATGAGTGGGGGCCTGGTGGGGGCTGCCCATGGTGGCAGGGGGGTGGGGGTGGTGGGAGACATGAGTGGGGGCCTGGTGGAGGGTGACCCTGCACTGCCGGGGGGTGGGGGTGGTGGGAGACATGAGTGGGGGTCTGGTGGAGGGTGACCCTGCACTGCCGGGGGGTGGGGGTGGTGGGAGACATGAGTGGGGGCCTGGTGGGGGCTGCCCATGGTGGCAGGGGGGTGGGGGTGGTGGGAGACATGAGTGGGGGCCTGGTGGAGGGTGACCCTGCACTGCCGGGGGGTGGGGGTGGTGGGAGACATTGGTGGGGGCTGCCCATGGTGGCAGGGGGGTGGGGGTGGTGGGAGACATGAGTGGGGGCCTGGTGGAGGGTGACCCTGCACTGCCGGGGGGTGGGGGTGGTGGGAGACATGAGTGGGGGCCTGGTGGGGGCTGCCCATGGTGGCAGGGGGGTGGGGGTGGTGGGAGACATGAGTGGGGGCCTGGTGGAGGGTGACCCTGCACTGCCGGGGGGTGGGGGTGGTGGGAGACATGAGTGGGGGCCTGGTGGGGGCTGCCCATGTTGGCAGGGGGGTATGGGTGGTGGGAGACATGAGTGGGGGCCTGGTGGAGGCTGCCCATGGTGGCTGGGGGGTGGGGTGGTGGGAGACATGAGTGGGGGCCTGGTGGAGGGTGACCCTGGATGCTGGGGGGTGGGGGTGGTGGGAGACATGAGTGGGGGCCTGGTGGAGGGTGACCCTGCACTGCCGGGGGGTGGGGGTGGTGGGAGACATGAGTGGGGGCCTGGTGGGGGCTGCCCATGGTGGCAGGGGGGTGGGGGTGGTGGGAGACATGAGTGGGGGCCTGGTGGAGGGTGACCCTGGATGCTGGGGGGTGGGGGTGCAGGGGGACATGAGTGGGGGCCTGGTGGAGGCTGCCCATGGTGGCTGGGGGGTGGGGGTGGTGGGAGGCATGAGTGGGGGCCTGGTGGAGGCTGCCCATGGTGACTGGGGGGTGGGGGTGGTGGGAGACATGAGTGGGGGCCTGGTGGAGGGTGACCCTGGATGCTGGGGGGTGGGGGTGGTGGGAGACATGAGTGGGGGCCTGGTGGAGTATGACCCTGCACTGCTGGGGGGTGGGGGTGGTGGGAGACATGAGTGGGGGCCTGGTGGGGGCTGCCCATGGTGGCAGGGGGGTGGGGGTGGTGGGAGACATGAGTGGGGGCCTGGTGAAGGGTGACCCTGCACTGCCGGGGGGTGGGGGTGGTGGGAGACATGAGTGGGGGCCTGGTGGAGGGTGACCCTGCACTGCCGGGGGGTGGGGGTGGTGGGAGACATGAGTGGGGGCCTGGTGGGGGCTGTCCATGGTGGCAGGGGGGTGGGGGTGGTGGGAGACATGAGTGGGGGCCTGGTGGAGGGTGACCCTGCACTGCCGGGGGGTGGGGGTGGTGCGAGCCATGAGTGGGGGCCTGGTGGAGGCTGCCCATGGTGGCTGGGGGTGGGGGTGGTGGGAGACATGAGTGGGGGCCTGGTGGAGGGTGACCCTGGATGCTGGGGGGTTGGGGTGCAGGGGGACATGAGTGGGGGCCTGGTGGAGGCTGCCCCTGCACTGCCGGGGGTTGGGGGTGGTGGGAGACATGAGTGGGGGCCTGGTGGGGGCTGCCCATGGTGGCAGGGGGGTGGGGGTGGTGGGAGACATGGGTGGGGGCCTGGTGGAGGCTGCCCATGGTGGCTGGGGGGTGGGGGTGGTGGGAGACATGAGTGGGGGCCTGGTGGAGGGTGACCCTGGATGCTGGGGGGTGGGGGTGGTGGGAGACATGAGTGGGGGCCTGGTGGAGGGTGACCCTGCACTGCCGGGGGGTGGGGGTGGTGGGAGACATGAGTGGGGGCCTGGTGGGGGCTGCCCATGGTGGCAGGGGGGTGGGGGTGGTGGGAGACATGAGTGGGGGCCTGGTGGAGGGTGACCCTGGATGCTGGGGGGTGGGGGTGCAGGGGGACATGAGTGGGGGCCTGGTGGAGGCTGCCCATGGTGGGTGGGGGGTGGGGGTGGTGGGAGACATGAGTGGGGGCCTGGTGGAGGCTGCCCATGGTGACTGGGGGGGTGGGGGTGGTGGGAGACATGAGTGGGGGCCTGGTGGAGGGTGACCCTGGATGCTGGGGGGTGGGGGTGGTGGGAGACATGAGTGGGGGCCTGGTGGAGGGAGACCCTGCACTGCTGGGGGGTGGGGGGGGTGGGAGACATGAGTGGGGGCCTGGTGGGGGCTGCCCATGGTGGCAGGGGGGTGGGGGTGGTGGGAGACATGAGTGGGGGCCTGGTGGAGGGTGACCCTGCACTGCCGGGCGGTGGGGGTGGTGGGAGACATGAGTGGGGGCCTGGTGGAGGGTGACCCTGCACTGCCGGGGGGTGGGGGTGGTGGGAGACATGAGTGGGGGCCTGGTGGGGGCTGTCCATGGTGGCAGGGGGGTGGGGGTGGTGGGAGACATGAGTGGGGGCCTGGTGGAGGGTGACCCTGCACTGCCGGGGGGTGGGGGTGGTGGGAGCCATGAGTGGGGGCCTGGTGGAGGCTGCCCATGGTGGCTGGGGGGTGGGGGTGGTGGGAGACATGAGTGGGGGCCTGGTGGAGGGTGACCCTGGATGCTGGGGGGTGGGGGTGCAGGGGGACATGAGTGGGGGCCTGGTGGAGGCTGCCCCTGCACTGCCGGGGGGTGGGGGTGGTGGGAGACATGAGTGGGGGCCTGGTGGGGGCTGCCCATGGTGGCAGGGGGTTGGGGGTGGTGGGAGACATGAGTGGGGGCCTGATGGAGGCTGCCCATGGTGGCTGGGGGGTGGGGGTGGTGGGAGACATGAGTGGGGGCCTGGTGGAGGGTGACCCTGGATGCTGGGGGGTGGGGGTGGTGGGAGACATGAGTGGGGGCCTGGTGGAGGGTGACCCTGCACTGCCGGGGGGTGGCGGTGGTGGTCGACATTAGTGGGGGCCTGGTGGGGGCTGCCCATGGTGGCAGGGGGGTGGGGGTGGTGGGAGACATGAGTGGGGGCCTGGTGGAGGGTGACCCTGGATGCTGGGGGGTGGGGGTGCAGGGGGACATGAGTGGGGGCCTGCTGGAGGCTGCCCCTGCACTGCCGGGGGGTGGGGGTGGTGGGAGACATGAGTGGGGGCCTGGTGGGGGCTGCCCATGGTGGCAGGGGGGGTGGGGGTGTTGGGAGACATGAGTGGGGGCCTGGTGGAGGCTGCCCCTGCACTGCCGGGGGGTGGGGGTGGTGGGAGACATGAGTGGAGGCCTGGTGGAGGGTGACCCTGCACTGCCGGGGGTGGGGGTGGTGGGAGACATGAGTGGGGGCCTGGTGGAGGCTGCCCATGGTGGCTGGGGGGTGGGGGTGGTGGGAGACATGAGTGGGGGCCTGGTGGAGGCTGCCCATGGTGGCTGGGGGGTGGGGGTGGTGGTAGACATGAGTGGGGGCCTGGTGGAGGGTGACCCTGGATGCTGGGGGGTGGGGGTGGTGGGAGACATGAGTGGGGGCCTGGTGGAGGGTGACCCTGCACTGCCGGGGGGTGGGGGTGGTGGGAGACATGAGTGGGGGCCTGGTGGGGGCTGCCCATGGTGGCAGGGGGGTGGGGGTCGTGGGAGACATGAGTGGGGGCCTGGTGGAGGGTGACCCTGCACTGCCGGGGGGTGGGGGTGGTGGGAGACATGAGTGGGGGCCTGGTGGAGGGTGACCCTGGATGCTGGGGGGTGGGGGTGCAGGAGGACATGAGTGAGGGCCTGGTGGAGGCTGCCCCTGCATTGCCGGGGGGTGGGGGTGGTGGAAGACATGAGTGGGGGCCTGGTGGGGGCTGCCCATGGTGGCAGGGGGGTGGGGGTGGTGGGAGACATGAGTGGGGGCCTGGTGGAGGCTGCCCATGGTGGCTGGGGGGTGGGGGTGGTGGGAGACATGTGTGGGGGCCTGGTGGAGGGTGACCCTGGATGCTGGGGGGTGGGGGTGGTGGGAGACATGAGTGGGGGCCTGGTGGAGGGTGACCCTGCACTGCCGGGGGGTGGGGGTGGTGGGAGACATGAGTGGGGGCCTGGTGGGGGCTGCCCATGGTGGCAGGGGGGTGGGGGTGGTGGGAGACATGAGTGGGGGCCTGGTGGAGGGTGACCCTGGATGCTGGGGGGTGGGGGTGCAGGGGGACATGAGTGGGGGCCTGGTGGAGGCTGCCCCTGCACTGCCGGGGGGTGGGGGTGGTGGGAGACATGAGTGGGGCCTGGTGGGGGCTGCCCATGGTGGCAGGGGGGTGGGGGTGGTGGGAGACATGAGTGGGGGCCTGGTGGAGGCTGCCCCTGCACTGCCGGGGGGTGGGGGTGGTGGGAGACATGAGTGGGGGCCTGGTGGAGGGTGACCCTGCACTGCCGGGGGGTGGGGGTGGTGGGAGACATGAGTGGGGGCCTGGTGGAGGCTGCCCATGGTGGCTGGGGGGTGGGGGTGGTGGGAGACATGAGTGGGGGCCTGGTGGAGGCTGCCCATGGTGGCTGGGGGGTGGGGGTGGTGGCAGACATGAGCGGGGGCCTGGTGGAGGGTTACCCTGGATGCTGGGGGGTGGGGGTGGTGGGAGACATGAGTGGGGGCCTGGTGGAGGGTGACCCTGCACTGCCGGGGGGTGGGGTGGTGGGAGACATGAGTGGGGGCCTGGTGGGGGCTGCCCATGGTGGCAGGGGGGTGGGGGTGGTGGGAGACATGGGTGGGGGCCTGGTGGAGGGTGACCCTGCACTGCCGGGGGTGGGGGTGGTGGGAGACATGAGTGGGGGCCTGGTGGGGGCTGCCCATGGTGGCAGGGGGTGGGGGTGGTGGGAGACATGAGTGGGGGCCTGGTGGAGGCTGCCCCTGCACTGCCGGGGGGTGGGGGTGGTGGGAGACATGAGTGGGGGCCTGGTGGGGGCTGCCCATGGTGGCAGGGGTGTGGGGGTGGTGGGAGACATGAGTGGGGGCCTGGTGGAGGGTGACCCTGCACTGCCGGGGGGTGGGGGTGGTGGGAGACATGAGTGGGGGCCTGGTGGGGGCTGCCCATGGTGGCAGGGGGGTGGGGTTGGTGGGAGACATGAGTGGGGGCCTGGTGGAGGCTGCCCCTGCACTGCCGGGGGTGGGGGTGGTGGGAGACATGAGTGGGGGCCTGGTGGAGGGTGACCCTGCACTGCCGGGGGGTGGGGGTGGTGGGAGACATGAGTGGGGGCCTGGTGGAGGCTGCCCATGGTGGCTGGGGGGTGGGGGTGGTGGGAGACATGAGTGGGGGCCTGGTGGAGGGTGACCCTGGATGCTGGGGGGTGGGGGTGCAGGGGGACATGAGTGGGGGCCTGGTGGAGGCTGCCCCTGCACTGCCGGGGGGTGGGGGTGGTGGGAGACATGAGTGGGGGCCTGGTGGAGGGTGACCCTGCACTGCCGGGGGGTGGGGGTGGTGGGAGACATGAGTGGGGGCCTGGTGGAGGGTGACCCTGCACTGCCGGGGGGTGGGGGTGGTGGGAGACATGAGTGGGGGCCTGGTGGGGGCTGCCCATGGTGGCAGGGGGGTGGGGGTGGTGGGAGACATGAGTGGGGGCCTGGTGGAGGGTGACCCTGCACCGCCGGGGGGTGGGGGTGGTGGGAGACATGAGTGGGGGCCTGGTGGGGGCTGCCCATGGTGGCAGGGGGGTGGCGGTGGTGGGAGACATGAGTGGGGGCCTGGTGGAGGCTGCCCCTGCACTGCCGGGGGGTGGGGGTGGTGGGAGACATGAGTGGGGCCTGGTGGAGGGTGACCCTGCACTGCCGGGGGGTGAGGGTGGTGGGAGACATGAGTGGGGGCCTGGTGGAGGCTGCCCATGGTGGCTGGGGGGTGGGGGTGGTGGGAGACATGAGTGTGGGCCTGGTGGAGGGTGACCCTGGATGCTGGGGGGTGGGGGTGCAGGGGGACATGAGTGGGGGCCTGGTGGAGGCTGCCCCTGCACTGCTGGGGGGTGGGGGTGGTGGGAGACATGCATTGTTGATCAGTAGTGCAAGGTGACATGTGGGTTGGCTGGGGGGCATGCCCATGGTGAATGGGCTGCCTGCGGGACATGGGCAGAGGTGCAGGGTAGTCCCCCGTGGTGTGGGCTGCCTGCAGGGGCCGTGGAGGTTGTGGAGCGTACACCTGGGAGGACCCACACGGCCAATTCACGTGTAGTACTCCCCAGAACCCCTGAAATACACATTCCCTGCTGGTATCGCGTGTGGAACTTCCCGCGCACCCCTGAAATACACGTACCCTGCTCGCACTGGGACTATCGCGTGTGGAACTTCCCGCGCACCCCTGAAATACACGTACCCTGCTCGCACTGGGACTATCGCGTGTGGAACTTCCCACGCACCCCTGAAATACACGTACCCTGTTCGCACTGGGACAATCACGTGTGCAACTTCACGCGAACCCCTGTAATACACGTAGCACGCTCCCCCAGGCCCGATCGCGTGAGAAAGTTCACGCTAACCCCTGAAATACACGTAGCCCGCTCCCCCAGGCCCGATCGCGTGAGAAAGTTCACGCAAACCCCTGAAATACACGTAGCCCGCTCCCCCAGGCCCGATCGCGTGAGAAAGTTCACGCGAACCCCTGTAATACACGTAGCACGCTCCCCCAGGCCCGATCGCGTCAGAAACTTCACGCGAACCCCTGAAATACACGTACCCTGCTGAAATCGCGTGTGGAACTTCCCGCGCACCCCTGAAATTCACATACCTTGCTCGCACTGGCCCAATCGCGTGTGGAACTTCCCGCGCACCCCTGAAATACACGTTCCCCGCTTGCCGTTTGCTGTTTGCCAGCCCGGTGCACTGGTCCAGGGTTAGCGCAGCCCTTTGCGATGATTTAGCGATTTTGATGGCTTTTCCTTGCGCGAGGGCGTTCTTCGGGGCGTTACTGGCGCTGCTGCAGGGTCGCTGCGATTCTCTGCGCCACGGCTGGTTTGGGAGCCTAAAATCCATGAATACGCTGTGCGCGGAAATCGGTTTTAGCGCACGTGCCTGGCGCAGACAATCGCACGCAGACACTCTGCGCCAGCCGCTTGCGACACTTTTCTGCGAAATTCTATGAATTACCCTCTAAGTGTGTTACCACCTAACATTGTATAGATTTGCCATTATAGAATTCCCAGAGTGCAAAATGTGTTATTGAATTGTGTATATATACCTCAGCCTTATTTTTATATAAAGAACTGTGTTAGCACATCCAATAGTGTGCTGACATTGCTTTGTGGGGGCTTGGGAACTCACTTTACTTAAGAACCAGCCTGCATCACCTCATGAGAGCTTAAACCTTGGTTGCTCGTCCAAACCTACCATATAGAGAACCTTGGCTGGGGTGACCTGTGCCTCTACTCCGCCATATAGAGGTCAGAAGTACAGATACCCCCTCCAGTCTTTACAGCGGTAATAAGAAGAACAAATTTAGCAACATTTTGTGATAGGCATTTCACCCCAAATGCAGTAGCCCTATGACCTTCATCTTGCACCAAATCTGGCCTGATACACCATTGGTACAAGTTAGACTTCCAATGCCCAATCTTCTTTACCTGATAATTTCCCATCTCTAAGTTAGTGCCATATGTTTCAGACCATATATGGAATTAGTGAGAGGAAAACCTCCCCAACCTATATGCCCCTAGAGCCAAACGAAATACCCTGTTAAAATGAAATTGTGACAATGGTGACTCATCTTTATGTATCAGGAAAGAGCCTGAGAAACCTGATGGTCACACAGCTAGGAAATCCCTCACTATGCTACTGGGCATGCCTTCTGTCCTAGGGCCTGGCGTGATGTGCTCCAAAACCCTTTTTCTTCCTAATCAGTTGTATAGCTATGCAACCAAATTCTTACTAGCACCCCCCTTTATCCCAATATCATCTCTTATAATTCCACCTTTGGGCTTAGGGACCAATTCACATATGATAAAGGCCCCACTTCAAATAATACTACCATCTCTACACTCCGTTCCCAGTGCTCCCGCTGTCATTTCCAGTTTCTGTGCATCCAATGGCCTCCAGCCATGCCGCAGCACCTTCTTGATCCAGCTCCATTCTTTGACGGCTTTCTTCACCAGAAAATTGTTGTTCCATGTTTGTTCCCCTTTTAAGATTGCAAAAAATGCTATTCCTTGAAAGTGTCATTTTGTGAAGGACACTGCCTTCCCCTTCTCATGTAACTATCCAATGAAGTTTAACATTAGCCCCAACGAGAAGGGGATAGCCCCACTCCCCACCCACCCAGTCCCACACCTGAAGATTAGGTTCAGAAGCACCCACCAATCCAAACTACACTCAATAGGATGCAGTTGGAATAGCGCAACACCACCAAATCGAGCCCGCCCACGAGGAACCAGCAACATCCGAACCCACAGGTATACAACTCTAACTGAATCATAAGTACCTGAACCAGGATACAGACCCCACTAACCCAACCCTCAATCTTCTGCATACTTAAACCCACACAAAACCACACAACCATCTCTCTCCCAGCAATCTGCATGCACTTTACCACACCGCATCTACAACACATAAACTTCACCCACAGCACTCGAGGCCTTCATCCGATCCGATACTAGCACCAAAGCCCAGCACTTGGTGTATACCGAGCTGAAGCAGCTGACAGCACACCACTTCTCCCACTCTCCTTCTCCCCTCCTCCCGACTAACCCTACCCCAACATTCCTGTGTACAGATCCGCCAGAGCGCCTTGGGACCAATTCCGTTGGTGACGGTGCGCTATACAAGTACCTTTAACATAACATAACAATAAACCTAAAACAGATGGAACACTCTATCATATGCATATGTTTTCTTCAGCAACAAAGAGGGCCCTATGAAACCCAAGCACCAAGCTTCCACCCAACCATTGGGGAAAACGTCATCTACTTGTCTTCCGTTGGGTGCAATCCTTCGGATTACTGCATCCTGCAATGAGATAAAGCACCTGCAACATTGTTTTGCCCTGTAAGGCACGGCCCCTGCAATCGCCGTCCATCTGTCAAAAAACCTGGCACAACTACAGCAGACTCATCAGTCTCCCTGGCATGGCCCCGAATCCTTGCAAACCTGGTGGTCACTGACTTGCCACAGGTCATGTTTCCAAACATTGTAGCCTATTCTGCCATTGCAATCCCAGCCGTGCTGAACATTACCCCAGGAAGAAGTTGCTGTGGCCATGGGCCAACAATTTCCCAATTGCCATACATTGAAGTGCTTTGTTCAGATTTTGCAAAAATGAATAAAAAAGAAAAGGATAATTGTTATTTTGGGGGTATTTAACCCCTTTGGGTCATTAGGGTTATAGCGCAATTTCTGCTGGTTTTCCCTCTGTTAGGAGTATTTTTTCCACGGGTAGGTACCGGCTCAGGGGTGTATTTAGCTAGTGAGCGTCAGGGCAAAGTTTAGTGCGCTCTCAGATTAGTAGTGCACGATGGTGGGCCAAGGGGTTAGCAAGAAGGGGCTGGTTGATGCTAGGGCTCTGAGGGAGGCCCTGGAAATCATCAGCAGGGCATCAAAGGCCCAGTTGGAGAGGGTGGTGGGGGAGGTCACGGGTGAGGGGGAGATAAGAGGGAGTAGACCGCAGCGTAGAGCTGCAGCTGATGGGGCGCTCGCAGCAGTGGTGGCTTGCACCCCTACGGCGGGGAGGGGGGAGGTTTGGGAATCCAGGGGCAGGAAAGTGAGGAAGGAGATAGACAGGAGGGCGGACAGGGGAGAAATGATGTCGGGTGGGCAGCCAGGGAGGGAGGAAGGGAATGATAGCCCTAGGGAAGATGGGAATGCTCAAGAGGGTGGGGCTCGAGGGAACAACAGTAGGGGCAGGGATGGGGTACAGAAGGGGCTGTCAGGGCAGAGGGGAAGAGGGGGTAAATACCTGCAGAAGAGTGCAGGTGGGAGAAGGAGGGAGAGGTCCCCATCAATTGAGGGTAGAGTGGGGCGCAGAGCGCCCCCCCGGGTAGGAGGAGTGAGGGCAGAGGGTGCTGCGCAGCCCCCGCTGGTCAGGTGGAGGTTGAGGGTTTCAGTACGGCCCCTCCTCGGTCAACGCAAGGATAGCCTAGAGGGCGCAGCACAGCCCCTAGCAATGAGGATTCCAGGGTGGAGGTCGGAACGCCTCGCCCGAGAGAAGAGGACCAGGCAGGGGTTCCCACAACCCCGCCAAGAAGACGTCAAAGGAGTGGCGGGGCGGACGCCAAGGGCTCGCAAGAAGATCATCAACTCATCTCGGGCATGAGCTCGCATCCGCAATGGTATTTAAGGGGTGATGAAGTTGGTTGGGAGGAATATGTGGGGCAATGGGAATTGGAAGATTACAGGACGGAAAGGGAAAGGGGGGAGGAGAGAAGAAGTTCAAGGTGGGATAGGGAAAGGGAAGTGCAGGGTGGACGGGGTGAAAGGGGTCAAGGGAACTATTGGCTGGGTGAGTGTGCTGACATGTTTTGTCCCCGCAGTAGGAGCCCTCTAAGAATGGAGAGGAGGAGCATCGGTGTGGACGCCAGGCCGCAGGTGGCAGGTGTGGAAAGAGGTGAGCGGGAAAGGGAATGGTCATCTGCATGGCAGAGAGGGGTTACAAATAGGCAGACAGGGGATGAACGGGCTGGTCTTCAAGGTGTAAGGAAGGAAGTTGGTGTGCAGGCCATTGGAGCCGAGGGGGTTGAAAAGAGCATTTGCTCAGTGAAGGTCCAAACGGACAAAGTGGTGGAGCCATTGGGGCTCGAAGTGCAAGCTGGTGAAGATAAGGAGGTGGAAGTGAAAGGAAAGGAGAAAAAATTGCCATACATGGGGATAACAAAACCATTGGGGGCGCACTTGATGGCAGCGACCAGGGAGAAGATCCAGGCAGGGGAATTTGTGGATGTCTTCAAATTGCTCCCTAGGGAAGTGAGAGTGAAGGAGGGGTCTAAGGAGGAAGAGAGGGAGCTGGCTTCACGCCCGAGGGTCCCGGTGACCATTGAGAATTGGACGGCGGCGTTTATCATTTATGCCAGTGTGTATTGTGAAAAATTTGCGGAGCGTTGCATGGCCATGCTTAAAAATATGGATGTAATAAGGAAGGCTTTCACGAGCTTTGGGGGCTTTGCCTGGGTAAGGTATGATGAGGAATTTAGAGCGAGAATGGCAGAGGACAGTCAGGCGGTCTTGGGGGAGATAGATATGGATCTCTGGCTGCAATGGATGGCCCCAAGAGGCCTGCCCCGACATTACACACAGCAAGTGGGCTGCCTGTGCCTTTCCGGCCCTTTCTCGGTCGCCCCGCCCATGAGGGGATGGGGGGAGGAGGCAGGGGCCAGTCCTCAGCAGCGTGCTGGGGGTACAATAAGGATAGCTGCGCAAGGACCCTGTGTAGGTTCAGGCACGAGTGTAGCAAGTGTGGTGGAAAACACCCTCTCACGCAATGTTTCCAACAAGGAGACAGGGGGAGGGGGAGAGGTGCAGGAAAAGGGGTTGGGGAAAAGCTTTTACTCCAATTTAAGTGGGTGTGTTGGAAAAATGGTTGCAATTTTATCCGGATAGGGAAGGGGCTAAGATTTTGAGTGAGGGGTTTTGTCAGGGGTTCAGATTAGGTTACCAGGGTGCAAGGGTGCGTCGGTGGGCGGAAAATTTGAAGTCGGCAAGAGAGAATGTTGAGGTGGTAAGACAAAAATTGAGCAAGGAAATAGCGGCAGGAAGGATAGTGGGCCCATTTGATGACGTGCCGGGTGACTTAGTGATATCCCCATTGGGGGTGGTGCCCAAGAAAGCTCCGGGGAGTTCAGACTGATTCATCATTTGTCATGGCCGGAGGGTATGTCAGTTAATGATTTCATTGCCCCGGAAGAATGTGGGGTTGTGTATGCAAGTGTTGACCAGGCGGTTGAGCTGATATGGAAGGAAGGGCGAGGGGCCTTCATGGCCAAGTGCGATATCAAGGCGGCTTTTAGGTTATTGCCGGTGCACCCGGAGGATTTTTGGTAGTTGGGTTTGCAGTTTGAGGACCGCATATACATAGACAAAGCATTGCCAATGGGGTGCGCAATTTCCTGTGCTTTGTTTGAGCGGTTCAGCTCTTTTCTACAGTGGGTTTTCTCATTCAGCTCGGGGTGGGAGAGTGTGCTGCACTATCTGGATGATTTTCTGTTCATTAGCGGGGCAAAAAGAGAGGAGGATTGCAGGGAAATGCTAAAGTTGTTTCAGGAATTGATGGAGGAGCTGGGTGTACCATTAGCCGAAGACAAAACAGAAGGGCCGGCAGTGGTGTTAACATTTCTAGGAATTGAACTGGATTCAGTGGCCATGACCTCACGCTTGCCGCACGACAAGGTGAGCAAATTGGTGGTACTGTTGGAGAAAGCGGTGGGGGCCAAGAAAATGATGCTGGTGGAGATGCAGAGATTGGTTGGGCATCTGAATTTTGCATGTAAGGTGGTGGCCCCAGGGCGGACGTTTTGCAGGAACATGGCAAGGGCCATGGCGGGAGCAAAGTGCCCACATCATCGGATAAGAGTATCGGGGGCAGTGAGGGAGGATTGCAGAATTTGGCTGCGCTTCTTGGAGAGTTTCAATGGAGTGTCAATGTGGTTGCAGGGAGACCCGGGGACATGGGAAGTTCAGATACTCTCGGATGCAGCCGGGGCCAGTGGTTTTGGAGTGTTTTGGGGGGGAAATGGTGTGCGGAAAAGTGGCCAGAGAGATGGTTGAAGGAAGGGAGGAGTATAGCATTTCTTGAATTTTTTCCATTACTAGTAGCATTGGAGTTGTGGGGGAAGGAGTTGCAAAACAAGAAGGTGAACTTCAATGTCGACAACAAATGCGTGGTCCATGTGGTGAACAGACTGTCAGCTAGGGATCAGAGGGTGGCAAGGCTGATGAGAGAATTTGTCCTGCGTTGCATGGAATGGAATGTGGTGTTTAAGGCAACACATGTGCCAGGGAAGGATAATGGCATCACTGATGCATTATCTCGTTTTCAATGGCAGAGATTCCGTGGATTGGCTCCAGATGCAGATCAGGAGGGGCAGCAGATTTCGGAGGAGCTGTGGAAGATAGGAAGCTGATAGCACTTGCTCTGGTGGAGGGTTCATTGGCCGCGGCATCTAAGAAGTCATACAGGAGGGCCTGGGAGGATTTTATTAGAGGAGGAGCTTGTAGTTGGAAGGGTAGATGGGATGCGGAAGAGCGGAGGAGGGATGATGTCACGAATTTCCTTCTGAGGTGCATGGACAGGGGCTGGTCAAGGGCAACGATAGCAGGAAAGCTAGCAGGGATTGCCTTTTACGGGAAATGGTTTGGGGGTTTTCAACCAAGTGGGGGGAGATGGCGAGTAGGATGTTGGAAAGATGGGCAAGGGAGAGTAAGAGGGACAAGGATAAGAGGAGGCCGATATCGGCGGAATTGCTGCAGAGGTTGATTGAGGTGGTGGGGGGAGTTTGCTGGTCGGTATGGGAAGGGGAACTGTTTGCGGCTTGTGTTACATGGTTATTTTTTGGGGCCTTCAGGGTTTCTGAGTTGGTCGGGGGAAAGGGGGGTGGAGGGACTGCAATGGGAAGATGTTCAAATTACAGAAGAAGGTTTAGACATCAAGATTAAAAGGTCCAAAACGGATCAGAAGGGAAGGGGCTCTTGGGTTCTGCTGGGTCGAGGGAGCAAGGTTTTATGCCCAGTTCAGGCAGGTAAGGTGTGGAAGGAGCGCTGTGGGGGTAAGTCAGGCTTGGTTTTTCAGCATGCGGATGGATCGCCGGTTACAGGGGCACAGGTGCTAGGGGTATTGCGGAAGGCGCTGGTCACGGTGGGAGAAAAGGCTGAGGAGTTCGGGACTCATTCTTTTTGGATGGGCGTAGCATCTGTGGGTACCAGACTGGGTTTTTCGGAAGACAAAGTGAAAAGATTGGGGCGTTGGAGGTCGGGGAAATACAAGGGTTACGTCAGGGATTTTGGGAAAGGGGATTGTTGAAGAAAGGTGGAGGAGGACTTTGTGGGCAAGATGTTGTTGTTGTAATAATTTGACTTGTCAGTAATTTTGTAATTTCTGTTTCAGATGCTGCGCAAAAGAAGGGGGAGATGGTGCAAGTTTGGATTGTTGGCCTTTCAATTGTGAAGTGGGCTGGGAAAGAGGCGGAGTAAAGGGTGTTTGGAAGGCAGTTGGGGCGCAGTTACATGTTTTGTGGTGGTGAGATGGCACGGTTTGGGGGGCCTGCGGTGGGATCAGCTGCTGCCCATATTGGCAGGGATGAGGGAACGCTATGGAGTTCCAAGGGTGGTGATGCTGCATGCTGGGGAGAATGATCTGGTGAGAGATACGGGGGTGGCTCTGCTAAAGAAAATGAAGAGGGACTTAGTGTGGATTAGGGATATGTGGCCTCAAGCTGTGGTGGTGTGGACTAAGTTGTTGCCGCGAAGAGTGTGGAGGGGAGCAAGAAGTGAGGGAGCAATAGAGCGGGCCAGGAAGGGGATAAACAGGGAAATGGAAAAATGTTGTGCCTCAGTGGCGGTGAGGGTCATGGACCATAAGGAAATAACATATGAGGGTTTTCTTATCTTTAGAGAGGATGGGGTACACTTGTCTGTGCATGGGAATAATCACTACCTGGTGGACTTGGGTTCTTGGCTGGGAGACTGGGTAAAAAGTTTAAGGTAGAAAAGTCGGAGGGGGGTGGTTTGGGGCAGAAAGAACTCCTCGGGGGAGGGTTTTTCTGGTGCCGGGGGCATGGCCCCTTTTGATGTGGGGGGAGGGAAGCACAATGGGGGAATGACACGGGAAAGGAGGGGGTGGCGCTATTTGCACAAGCAGGTCACCCCGGGTTGAACAGGTATTGAGCCTGGAGGGGCATGGCCCCTGGGAGAAAGCGGGACGCCTGGAAAAGGGGCAAGGAGACGGTAGGATCCAAGGGATCATTAGGGAGGAAATTGGTTATTTAATTATTTAAATTTTTGGGGGGAAAATTAAAATGTTTAAGTTATTTAATTGATTGTTCAAATATCTCTTTAGCTTGTTAGGCCATGGAGCCAGTTAAGCGTTTTGATTGTAAGCTTTGGCCTGTCACATTAAAGCGACCTTTTCCACTTTTAAATGAGTCTGGGTTTTTGTGCAGTAAGCCAAAAGGGGGGCCCCGGGGGGAACGCAAAGCGTTTTCCCCCGGGGAGTTTTTTGGCGCTGCACACGGCCAGCGAGTGGTCGTGGGGGTGCAGAGCGCCTCCCTAGGGGTACTTAAGGGCTCAGGGAAGGTTCGGGAGGCAGGCGACAGTTAGGACTTGGTGATTGTACCGCCCTCCCACCCCTTCATTTTTGGTTTTAGGGTAATGTCAGTTATGGAATAGGGGGGGTGCATTGTTCATGGGATTATGCGGGGGGGGGTTCTAGATGTCAGGGGGAGTTTTTTATGGTTTTTTGGGGTCTGTTATGAGGGTAGGGTTGGTAGTTTCGTGTGACAGGTCAGGGCATTGTGAAAGTTTGTGTGTAATATATGTTGCTGATGTGGCAGGTCAGGCTGGCTGCAGGTCATAGGAAGGGGGAGTTTGGTGTAGAGGGGAGTTTAAAAGGGGTTGAAGTGGGTCGGGCGCCGGGGGCATGGCCCCTTTTGATGTGGGGGGAGGGAAGCACAATGGGGGAATGACACGGGAAAGGAGGGGGTGGCGCTGTTTGCACAAGCAGGTCACCCCGGGGGAACAGGTATTGAGCCTGGAGGGGCATGGCCCCTGGGAGAAAGCGGGACGCCTGGAAAAGGGGCAAGGAGACGGTAGGATCCAAGGGATCATTAGGGAGGAAATTGGTTATTTAATTATTTAAATTGTTGGGGGGAAAATGAAAATGAAAATGTTTAAGTTATTTAATTGATTGTTCAAATATCTCTTTAGCTTGTTAGGCCATGGAGCCAGTTAAGCGTTTTGATTGTAAGCTTTGGCCTGTCACATTAAAGCGACCTTTTCCACTTTTAAATGAGTCTGGGTTTTTGTGCAGCAAGCCAAAAAGATGGGAAGTATTTATTAGCCAAGGATGTGAACAACTTGATTTACTGGAGGGACTTGGGCATGTTTTGCCATATAACTGCCCACGGGGGATCTGACTAAACATCGGTGGGTGGCACACATTGAAGAAGAATGCTTCGAATTACTGTTGGCGTGAGATGGTCAGAGCTTCATACAGCCATCAGTCTTTCTTCCATTCTTTCTATGCATGTACTTCTGTTGACGAGCAGTCAATGTTATACTTTTGTTGATGGCATATCACATGTAGTAGAGTCTGCATTTCCTTTCCTTGCATGTTCTGTTAGCCAGAGGTTTCTGGTTAGCTGCCTGGCTTTGTTTCTTACTTTCTGACCCTCTCAAAACACATATAGTTCAATCTATTTCACTTGTTTCTACGATGCATTGACGAGGCGTGTATGTTTTTGAGATATCTGTAGTATATTTACCATTGAAGACTGTCATTTCTTGTCCACTGGAATGTTTTGCTTGAGATGGCTCTAATGGCCAAACATTGTTGAGATTTTACATATTATCAAGATTTGTTGATGGATTATCATTTTCTTTATTTAAATTTGATTCTTCTACAACAATTTTGAGAAATCTTATGAATTTTGACATGATAAAGTTATTGATCACAGAATGTATCTAAGGAATTATTTTACTTACAATGGATGATCATCAAATATTTATAACATTGTATCAACATTAGTTCAAGCCTCTCAGGCCTCAGACTCCTGGGCGTCTTGCGGCCCCCACTTGCTGGTTAGGAGAATGCTGTGTCCTGGATACCATTCTCCTAACACCCGGCTTTAGGGCCTATCAAATACCTTTGTAACACGTCCTTGTGCAATTGAATGGATAGCTTCCATCAGTGGTGAATGGAAGAATGTGCACTTATTTGTCGTTAAAGTTTGGGAGATAAGAAATGATGGCAGCTTTTGCATGGGAAAGTGCCTGCATGGCTCTCCATGGCTACTCAAGCTTTGTCCTCCCTCAAGACAATTACACCCGTCAACCACTTTTAAACTGTCTAGTGTATGTTCATGATGCATGTTTTATGAACTTCACATTTTCTTTACATTAGTCATCCTCATTTTACTGAACATAATTCTATATGGATTTTTATATTTTTATTTTGCCCAGGTTTATTTATGATATATTTGCATTAACCAGAGATGAGAAGATATGTGGTCAAGTGCCTACATTTGGAGTCTTGGCTCAAATCTCAGCTTCACCACTTTCCTTGAGCAAATAATGTTCTCCTTCAGTGCCATTCCTATCAAAATTGCTAGTCTGAATAATAGTTCAACAGGCTGTCCTGTGCCCAATATATCATAATGATAGTGGCCATTCATACAGAAGTTGTAAAGCTGCTTGTCTTTTGAGTTATTGGTTTAATGTAACTTCTCATGATTCACTAGAGTATCAGAGACTGATTTCACTCCCCTTGAAGCCAGGCTATGTATTGTCAAACCTATAAATATCAATCTGTATGCAAATTAGAGGGTCCTGCAAATATTCTGCATAGAACCGGCTCTGCTACAACTGACCGAAATGACGTCTGTAGCAGCACAGAAGAACCTGTGTGCTCATCTTTGGAATGTTGAACATTCGTATACATTGGGGTTAAATCCTGTCAATAAACGTATTGATATTAGGGCTCACAATTAGGGAGTATAGGCCTTAGACTAAAGGGACAACGTCTCCGAGTTCCATGCCCACCTCTAGCTCCAAAACCTTAAGAAATGTGAGTGCATCAGTGTTATATGTTACGCAGATGCATGTGCACCACTGCATGTGCATCTAAGAGGCTGTTTCGTAGCATGTTGGTCAAGTTACCCTCCCCTCTGGACCAAGAGAAGCTGTAATAACAGAAGGCTGCTGCCCCCAGACAGCTGAGCATCATCTAGGGACTTCATTTAAGGATCGCCAGAGGTCGCAACTGCGACCGCTCAGGTCTCCCTTGCAACCTCTGTGGTCTCCCTTGCAACCTCTAATGAAAATGTAAAAAACATTTTTTTTTACCTTTATTTTTGTAATGCAAACTCCTGGGCTGTGGCCAGCACCATGTGGCTCTTTACTTCTGGAGTGGCTGGCTTTCTTGTTCAGGCCTCTTAAAAAAAGAAGAAAAATGAGAACAGGAGTGCCACAAGTCTAACACCTTCAGCACTGATCCTAAATAAGAAGGAATAGGAATACCAAATAATGTGTCTTTATGGAATTCTATACAATAATTGCTAGACTCAATAAAGGTTTATTTCAGGCACACTTCAGGTGGTGAGTCACTGATTTAGTCTGTTCTTAAACGCCTGAACTCAGCCTTTTATCCTTCTGAGGTTTATTAATGAGTACCAACACAGGTTGGGTGATATTGGGTGTATATTTTTTCTATATAAAGTGCTTAAGCGTAAGTGCTATATAATAACACATCATTATCATTTGGTCATGGACATCTGCTTGCATTCACAGTAATTTGGTAATATGGGCCTATACACACTGATCTTAAGGATACTACATATGGCGATCCATTCTTGTATGAAATGTACATCACATTATAGTGATATATCGTAACCATATTTTTAGTAGTGTACAATGCTATGTGATGCCACTTCCTGTTTTATCAATGGGTGAAAGGTTGTGTTCCATCCCTCCACGCGATATCACTTCGGGGTGGGGTCAAATGACATCACTTGCTGTGATGTCATCAGGAGGTCAAGGATCGTGTGATGTCACTTCCCCTACCCCAGGCATTTTGGTGAAAAGACGTCCGTGGCATCATCACAGGTTTAAAGCTTTCTGGAACCGGGTGATTTTGAGAAACTTTTCTAAGGCCCCATGATCCTCAGCTTCCATAGAGAGATTGCCAGGTGATTCCAGCGTTTACCACCTAGTGAACACCCGGCCTCCCACTTCAATGTTAGCTTCCTTACTTTTCGGTTTAGTATTAAATGTGTTTGTGCTGACTGTACATGTCCCCATCCATGGGGTGTATGTATTTAAGATAGGCTTTAAAGGTAGAGCCGTTAGCCCAGACAGTCCTGGGAGCAAGACATAGGGCCTCATTACCCGGTAGGCGGTGAGCCATGGCGCTACTACTGCCATGGCTCATGCCGGTAAAATACCAGCACCGCCTTGGCGGAAAGGGGATTTACCGCCCCATTCCAAGGTTGGAGGGTCGGTAAATCCCCTTTCTGCCATTGCCCTTCCCCATTCCCATTTCTGCCCCATAGGGCTCTATGGGAATGGGGAAGACGCTAATTACGGCACCGCAATTTTGCGGTGCCGTAATTAGCTCCGAGGTCCCTTAGCGGGTTGGATTTTAACGCCTGCAAAAAGCAGGCGTTAAATCCCCCAACCCGCAAAGGGACCTCGTAGTAAGGCGGTAGGGATTAACCGGTACCGGTATTTTACCGGTACCGGTAAATCCCTACCGCCATCCGTGTAATGAGGCCCATAGGATGTTAAATATGATCCCATTAACAATCAGGGACATGTGACCGTGCTTGTGAAGTCTAAATACAGCCCTGGCTATGTTATTTTCACAATGCTGTCAGCTAATTGTAAACTGGTGAAGAGGAAATTGGCCTATTTGTTCAGCCAGAGGGTCAGCACAGATGGTTGATCAAGGACATAATGGACCTCGTTCCAAGCTTTCCATCACTCGGTCCGGCAGAATTACTGCTGGATTACGAGTATTGTAACGTCAGTGTTAATCCCCATTCGTGGAGACCATAGACTCTGTGGAGATTTTGGAGGAAGTACGGCAGCGGCATTTCTGTTTCTTTTTTACTGGTGAAGTTATTGTTATTGTTATTTTGCATTTATATAGCGCCTTATATACCATTGGTATGGTCTGAAGGCGCTGGTAGGTTGAACTCCCTTGGGAAACGAAGTTCAGATCAGTAGAGAGTGTAGAGAGAGCCAAAAGGTGCGTGTGAGCACCGGGTATGTGTGCAGCTTGTGCGGTATCCGTGTAATAGCTGCTTTTTAGCGGTAGGTGTGGTGGTTGAGAGATCAGGAGTATGTGTTTGTTCTGGCAGGATTTATCCAGACCAGATATGGCTGCGTTAGGCCTGAGGAGAACATCTGGCTGGGGGTGTGTAACCAGCAGTGATTAATTAGAATGATATGGAGTGAGCGGCGGATGTTGGTATGAGAACAGTTATACCGAATGGTGTCATAGTATCTCTGTGTTCTAGTTGAGTGGTGATGTAAGGAGAGAGTAAGTGTGGTGGTGTGATATGATGGGTTATATGCTCTTTCAAACGTTCTCCGGATTCCAAACCATACTATATACGTCACGCAATTCTATGCGCTCCAGTCCGTTCCATGCACTCCTATCCACTCCATGCATCCCAGTCTGCTCCATACACTCCGGTCCGCTCCACGCATTCATGCATTCATGCATTCCAGCTTGCCCCGCGCTTTTGAGTCCGCTCCACGCGCTCCAGTCCGTCATGCGTACTCCAGTCAGCCCCACGCATGCACTCTTGTCTGCCCCACGCGTGCACTCTTGTCTGCCTCAAGAATGAATTCTTGTCTGCCTCACGCATGCACACCTGTCTGCCCCACGCATGCACTCCTGGCTGCCCCACGCATGTGCTCCTGGCTGCCCCATGCTCTACGCATTCGGTAGCTCTACGTATTCATCCATTCTACGCATTCATCAGTATTGGATGCAATCTGTGCTTGTTCGTTCTGCGTACTCGTCCGCTCTATGCAACACGTCCGTTCACTCTGGGCACTCGTTTGCTCCAGGCACTCGTTCGCTCCGGCATTCATCCGCTTTATGCCCTCACATGTACTATGTATTCACCTGTTTTACGCACTTATCCCCTCTATGCACTCATCCCTCCTACGCACTCATCCCTCCTACGCACTCATCCCTCCTACGCACTCATCCCTCCTACGCTCTCACCCCCTCTACGCTCTCACCCCCTCTACGCTCTCACCCCCTCTACGCACTCACCCCCTCTGCACACTCCCCCCCTCTATGCACTCACCCCCTCTACGCACTAACCCCCTATGAGGAGATACCTCATACCTCCTGTAATATTCTGGAAATAACTCTACCACTTGTCCTTACAAACCATTCTTTAATGGTGCGGAAAAGTGGCAGTAAAGTGGGAGTAACAAAATGACCACCACTGTGCTGCACTTTTTGCACACACCGCGAAACTCATAAAGAGGCCCAATGTTCTGCATTACTCTGAGCTACTGATGATTATTTACTTATTTATATATGTGTGGTGTTTTGTTAGGCTTTACACCAGTTAAGGTTTGGCAGTGGATCATATGTTTTCTAATTTAGTGTGGGACTGGACAGGAATTCAATGGGAACTGGAAGAAAATATTCATCCTCATCGCTTAAAGGGTTAAGAAAAAATAGCAAATTGAGCTTTTCTCCCTTGAAAATGCATTCTTTTTATTTTACTTTTTTTTTAAATTGCTTTAAAAACGAAAGAAGAGGTAGGAATATTTATTAAATGATACGCAGATCTTTTGCCAGCTGCTCGGATCACCATTCGAAAAAGAAGGAACAGATAAAGGCTTGTAGAGTCAGGACAGATTGCACTTCCGGTGCCTCAATGTGAAGAGAGCGGCACTGAGCAGGAATAGATATGGACACGAATTGGCTTGTAAAAAAAAAAAGTCAGTCCAACATCAAACCAGAAAATCAGGTTGCTGGCAGTTCGGGTACTTGCTGGGAAAACGCTCCAAGGTCTCTGGCTATGTTCAAGAAAGACATGGTGGCGAACCACATCCTACTTACAAAGCCCTGCTCTTGAAACCTCCGAGTGCCAATGATCCCTCTATCCCGCATCCAGATGGCCCAGTGTTGACACAAAGTGACGGCATGACAGTCTGTGCCTGAGCTGTGGAAATATTTTCTCAACCTCAACCAGGAGGTGGGGGGCAGGGTAGGGGGAGGGAAAGCTGGAGGGCATTGGGGTATCCCATGGGCAAAGTGGCCAAATTACCCAGGAATCATAAGTCTAAACCCCAAAAAATGTTACATATGTCGTGATGACGAAAAAATCCATGGAAACCCGCACTTCTTTGGAGCGTGGACAATGCATTCGCGACTACGCGATGATGCTGGCGGAGTAAAACACGCCCCCCTGCTACGTGCCTACGCAGGTTTGCTCTTTCATGACATTTCTGTCGCTCTGACCTCCTGCGACCCCAGCTCCCCATTATCAATCACTTGGCCTGGGAAGCCTGTCAGCAGAGCTCTGTCTCATCGTTGGCCTGCCCAGCTCCCTAAACCACACGTACCACCCCAGCTCTCAGCGCAGGTCCCAGCGCAGCTTACGTCATCATAGAAAAGGAACAAGGCAAATGGCGTCAGCATCACGGGAGCGAGGTTCGCAGCACTGTTGATGGAATCCATTTCAGATGAATGGTCTGTTTTTAAAAAGAATGCCAATAAGTCTAGGCAACGCCTTTTGTCGTATTTCTAGATAAATTATGCCTTAATGGGTAAAGAGGCTCATTCGTACAAAAAACAATAGTGGAAATTCTTAGGGTCCACGTCATAAGGTATATTTGCCGCACAACCAGTGAATGAGGGCATTTGCGCCTTGGCACATAGAACTATACCTGTGTAAAAGTGTGTTGTGTGCACTTTCATATGCAGGGCCGGGCCTCGCAGTGGCGTGGCAGTGGGTGCCAAAAGATGTGTGGGCCCCCCTAATTTGCATAAATAGTGACATCAGTGATATCACAGAATGAGTTTTTAGTACGCAAAGGTATCATGGAAAGTTAAATTATAAACATGTTGCCATGCAACCTCATTACAAGTCTGGCGGTAACCCTGCCGGTGCTTCTGGAGGACTTGCTGGTAACACTGGGGGATTACAACCCCGGCGTTCCGGAAAATCAGGCGCTGGTAAATTGTAATTCTCCATTCCCATGGAGTCCCATAGGACTCCATGGGAGTGGGGAACACGGAAGCATGCAACGGGGCCGGTGCTTCCATGATGGCTTGCCTACCGTGGCCGCTGTGTCCGGCAGAGTCTGCCCTATCGTGCATAGCGGCTCCAGCAGACAAACCCATAGTGTGCCGGTCCGGAAATAACGTGCCAGTAGGCTTACCGGAACCGTTGTTTCCGGACCGACACACTTGTAATGAGGCCCACTGTGACCTCCAGTATATGAATTGTCAATATTAACATTTACCTATGGGGCAATATCAGGAGTGAGGTATTTTTTTGGAAGTAGCACACAGCTGAATTCCTTGTACAAACTTCTTATTTTGGCAGATAAGTCATAGTGTGATAAAAGTTGCGGCAGCACTCAATTTGGTTAAGTGGCGAAGGCCAGATTTGATCCGAGTCTGCAATTCAGGAACTTAAACACATCTCCTCCCAGATGTAGTTGATAGAAATGCTGTTGGCAAAAGGTCTTTTGAAGCTTTGGTTTAAAAACACTATCTGTGGAAGGCTTTGCAAAAATATGGTGATTATGTGTTGCTAACTGAAACTAACTCTGTCTTTGCAGTAATTTCACAATTGTTTTTATTTTTATTGTGTGTATATTTGGCATAATGGTCAAATTAGCAAGATGCCTTTATTTCAGATAAGGATTACTTTGACTGTCCAAAAAAATAATAGCAATTAATTTATCAAGTGACGCTCGCTACAAAATGAGAAGGTAGCCTCATTGATGTACCCCCTGAAATTGATTGGAGGGAATGAACAGGCCAAAACTGTTCCCCAGGCGTAGAATAGGAGGTGATTATGTAGCTGAATGTTGCAACGGCAACTGAGCAGGTTGGGAGACTGTTGCTGAAATGTTGTACATTTAGACTTTACAGTAAATCTTGTGCCTTCTTTTCTATTCCTGCCGCAACATTTGCTGTAAAATGTGGTGTTTTGACATGGGGTGAGTACTGCTCCTGCACTTCACTCGGTGTGGTAACATTTGCCCCCATAGCGAAAATCAAAAGCTGGCACCTAAGAATATACGCACAGTAAGTGAACATATCTTAAAGTGAAAGATACACATGGGCCTCATTACAAGGTTGCCGGTCTGGTAACAACGGTACCGGTAAGCTTGCCGGTACCATTGTTACCGGAACGGCAAACTACGAGTTCAGCTCGCGGGTGCCTTCCCGTCCGCCAGGTCTGACCTGGCAGGCGTACTGGCACCATTGAGCAGACCTCGACGGGTGCACCGGCACCATTCTTGAATGGTGCCGGTGCATCCGGCCTCCCCATTCCCATTGAGTCCAATGGGACTCAAATAGGAATGGGGAGTAATAAATACCAGCACCCGCAATGGGCAATTACTGGGTCCAGCGGGGCCAGAATGCCCCGGTAATTGCCCATTGCTGGGTGCCAGTAAATTCATGACTCCGGCGGCAGCAGTGCCCGTATTTACCGGCATAGCTACCGCCAGACTCATAATGAGGCCCATTTAGTTCTTTTGAGCTTTTCACTTAGAAGAAAGTGCCCAAGACAAAGGAGCATTGCCCTTTCAAAAAAAGTTATCAACAACAGAAAAATAAAATGAGAGAGGACATTTTTCATTAAATTGGCTGGCCAACTATAAAAGGTGCTCACATTTTTCACCCAGCAATAAGTAGTGGAATAACAAAATTAGAAAACAATTTACCTAGAAAACAAAATACCAATACGAGCTTGTACTTTCATGATAATTGTATGTGTCTTGTGGGGAAGTGTCTGTAGTGGAAACATGACAACCTGGGTGAAATCCTGGTAGCCAAGTGTTTGAGCAAGATTGCCAACCTCAAAATCACCCAACCGGATTGTGTGCGCCCTTTGAAAAAAGTTACGCTGTCCACCCACATCTATCCTTACTTTTGCCCTGAAAAGCAGCACATGGCCACAATCGGGGAAAAATAACTGCACCGGTCTCCAGGATTGCAACCTCTCTTGCCACATCCTGGGAAAACATACAGGACTTGCATGCCCTCTCATCCTTCCGCCTTCTCAAACCAACGTCTGGCTTTCAACAATACTCTGCTTTATAAAGATGACTTCAAAAGTACACATACCATAGTAAGATACCCATTCAAATATATCAATCATTACAGCAGTATGTTAAGAAAAAAGTGTACAATGGTGGCAGTATTCCCCACTCTTGACTGGGAGACTACAAATATGCAATTCAGCTAAATTAAAAGAAATGGCCTTTGAGTTTTGAAAATACATTTTCAAAAAGTATAACAACATGTAATGTGTAAAAAGGTTACCTGTTTGTATTTGTGTTTGACAAATACAGGGTTCATATTTGATGTGATGAAAATATCACATTATGCCAAAAATAAACTCTTTTTTCGTGTGTTGAATATGAACATCAATGTAGTTATTTTAAAACTGTTTTGTTTGATATATTGTAATTGACCTGGAGGAGAGCGTAGATTTAGGCAGTTTACTGGTGCTTTGTGTGTGCTTTCAGAATGTAAATGCCTATTTGCATTTCTTAACACAGAAAATCTCCTCCAAAACAATGGTCTATTAAATGGGCCATCATTTGTAAATAGCACCCACTTTAATGCGCTGTTTGAAAAAAGAAAGTGATAAGAAGTCGTTAAAGGGCGTGCCGCATCAGAGGGGCCGCTGGGAATGGGTGTCTCTCTCTAGAGAGCCACAGGATGTTGGAAGTGGACACCGTGGCCTCACTCAAGCTTTATACATGGAAACTGCACAGCATTTGAGACAGATACTGGTGCCTTGCAGGGCCCCTCTGACAGCAGTTCCTGGGCCACAGCATAGACTGCCCATGCCATGACATCATCAACTATTGCGTCGTCAACTATGTCATCATTATGTACTTGAGCGTGGGGTTGTGGCAGTAGCCATCAGCCTGCCACGTTCTGGGATGGGCCTGAGGGAAATAAGTGACCCCCTAAACCTACTAGACCCTCCCCCCTTGGACAGGCTGGCAAGGCCCACTCTATGAGCCCATGGCCTTACACCTCACACAGTTCCTTGCCGAACCTAGGACCATAACCTGAATTAACCCCTAAATGTTCTTTCCGTGCTTCCAGTGACCTAAATGGTTGAGCTCATAGCTCAATTCAATGCAATGCAATGTACTCCAACCTACTGCAACACACCCTCTCAACCCCTGATCTAAAGGGTGGGTGGGCAGGAAAACAAAAAAGGTGCTACCTTTGCAGCTCATCAGTCCCGGGGGGAGGCAAGAGATGGAGGGGGAGCACCTCACGCCCCTCTCTTTATACCTGCCCTGGAGACCTTGGCTCATCTACTTCTGGCACTGGGCCATGGCAGTGACATCACTGCGCTGCCAGACGCCTGGAAGGTCCCCTTCACCAGACTGCTGCCCCACCCTTCTTGGCCCTCCTCCACGCCCCTCAATCCGTTACCTTGGCTAAACACCAGGGCTGCTATCGTGAGCAGCGAAGTCAGGAGGGCCAGTGAGGGACACCATACACACATATTGTTTGGAAGGCATTAGGCCGCATTTATTGTTACAACTCTTACATCATCAAAAATGCGATGAACCATGACATCATCAACGACTGCATCATCGACTATGTCGTCAATCCGAACCTGAGCGTGGGGGAGTAGCAGTGGCCATCAGCCTCCCACGCTCCAGGATGGGCCTGAGGGAAATAAGTGACCCCCTCAACCGACCAGACCCTCTCCCCCTTGCACAGACTGGCAAGGACTGCACTATGAGCCCCTGGCCTTATGCCTCTCATGGTTCCTTGCTGAACCTAGAACCATAACCTGAATTAAGCCCTAAATCTCGCTTCCCGTGCTTCCAGTGACCTAAATGGTTGAACCTATAGCTCAATTCAACGCAATGTGCTCCAACCTACCGGTACAGGGCCACTGGTCTTCCGGCCAGGAGCACTCCCCACTTCCTGAGTATTGTGCCTTGACCATGAGACAAAAACCTACGGCCACCCACCCTGACCTCCGACCCATTGCACCCAGATCGCCCATGGAACCCCATAATCTCTGCCCTGATGCGTCCCCCACCCATGGGATGCCTCCTGCAGGGCCCTTCAATCGTACATGGGGGCCTTCTGAGCCCAGCCGCCACCAGTCGCCCCTGATCCCTGTCACCTGTCCTCCTGCGATCCCCAACTGCCCAAAGACCCCCAGTCTTTATGAAGTAAGGCCACACCCTCAAAACCCAAGACGGTGACACGCTGCTGCACACGGACACGGCCAACACAGCAAAATACCAAATTCATCGGCGAACTGAAGCGATGACACAGCTCACCTCCAAAAGCCTCACAAATGCACCTGTGCTTCTTCCAGATGTGAGCCACTTTGCCCATGCCACCATCGTCGCAGCCTGCCGCCATCCCGCTCGGCAGTGCTCGATACCAGCTAAGCAAAACAAAAACAAAAAAGGTGCTGCCTTTGCAGCTCATCTGTCCCGGGCAAGGCAAGAGAGAGAGGTGGAGCACCTTGTGTCCCCTCTCTTTCTACCTGCCTGGGACCCCCTTGGCTCATCTACTTCCAACACTGGTGCGTGGCAGTGACATGGGCCACAGGCCCTGGGCCATACAAAGTACGGCCCGATAGAGGGCATGGGGTGTTAGGCGCAGGGTGGGGGCAGAGGAGGGGTCCACACAGTGGGAGGGCAGCCAGGAGGATCGAGAGACTTGCCAGCGGAAGCAAGGCATCGCTCACCTTGGACACGGTGTGCCCAAAAGCACACCTGTTTTTATAAGTATGGTTTGTTTATGTTGTGAGTAAGAAATAAATGCCTACGGCCAATAATTATGTTCCACACCAAATTGGTATGTATAATTATTCCAAGCTTTGAGGTAGGAATCGGTGCCTGGGGGGGGCCACACTACTCAGCCTAACATCACTGCGCCGCTGGACGCTGCGAAGATGCCCTTCCGCAGACTGCTGCCCCTCCCTTATTGGCCCACCTCCACGCCTCTCAATCCGTTGCCCTGGCTACCGAATTGTAGGACCGTTATGCATGCCGGACACTGACCTGTTAGAGTTATGGTTAGGCCGCCTGGAGCAAACGACATCCAAACCTCCTAATTCGAATATGTATTGACACCGGCAGAAATGATGTCACAGAAAAGAGCATTGCAAGGAGCCGTGTCAGTCTTTGGCGCATAGAGGCAGCATGGGAAGTGATATCACAAAAATGTGCCATGAGTAAGCCTAGCACATGGATGGGCACTATTATTATACATGGGACAACTCTACATTCAAGGAAACCATGAGTGAGGCTTTTTTTTTATAATGGCATATAGTAGCATAATATAATAGTATAAGCTGTGGACTGAACCACTTACAGCGACTGCCGCTGGCAAAACGCAGTCAGATTAAATGAACTGTCCATGATCACACACTTTGGGTAAGTGGTGAAATCGGGATGGGGTAATTTAAGCACTGACCATGTAAGCTTGTCAGGTTTAGTTGCTAGAAATATGTGTTAAGGTTTTGGTTTGATGTGCTGCAATAATACTTTGTTTAAAGTAATGCCTTGAAAAGAACACACATTACATAATAAAGTAACCTTTTATGCTCAACTAATCTTACAGTACAGAAGCCCCCATGGTCACATATTGAGCAAAAGATATATAGACTTAGATGTATTTCCCCAAACCTGAATAGAAGGTCACAGTAGCATCAGACAAAGTAATGTGAGCCGTAAGGAATGTCTCTGCGGTTTGCAAACTGTAGTCACTATTTCTCACGGCATGCAGCATTATGTACCCTTCCCATTTCTCCTCACCCACCTTTTGCACTTCTTAAGGGACAAGAGTCCCTGCCAAAAGTCCCCTCCCTGCAGTGTCTGCAGCCATTATAGGAGCACATTTTGAGCCCTACGTAGCAGCAATCTACCGAATAAAAGCCACGTGTACGGTTTTTACGCAGTAGATTCCTGCAACAGCCCATTTTTATGGATTTTTATGGTGAGGAGAAGAGGAAAATACGTTGTGTTTCCGCCACCTCCTTCCTCTCTGCCATACAAATACTCCAGCATTTGCACCGCCGTTGATTTTCATACTGACGCAAATGCTGGCAATTCCTAGTGGACTGCATGGGAATCCATTGTAAATGTTGCCTGCCATGCATAGACGGCAGGTAACGTTTACTCAATTTTCTTGGCTGAGTGGAAAGGGGAGGCATACAAACATGTAGGCTGACTTTTGGCCCTCTCCTTTTGCCCTCTGCTGTGCAAATGAGGAAAATGTGGTGGTGGGGACCAATGTGCGTGAAAGTGTACATGTAACGAGTTCATGCCGTCAAACTATGCGAGACTCGAAAATAAACCATTTTCTGTGTGTGTTTATACTGATAATTTATTGGCATCCAGTAGTGGGGAGCCATCCAATCATGGCCTCAGATGTTTAGCTGAATATGGCAGTGAAGGCCAGCATTCCCAGGGTGCTGAGGGATACAGCACACTGCATCCATGTTCCTCTTTGTCCTACCTCCCCTTCACAGCTATGTACCTCCACCCCCCCCCACACTGGCCCATACACTTACTTCCAGCCACTGCACGTCTCTGACCCCATACGGCCCACCTATGTCTACACCGGCACCACCATGGACAGCAAAAAGGGGTTTGCTCTCGCATTTCCATGGCGGCCTTCTTGTGTTGGACCTCACTCTCCTTTAATTAAAGGGACCAGGCCCAGGCACACCCTTTCATCAAAGGGAACAGTTTTTTAGACCTACACGCTATTTGCACCCTGAACGTGATGCTGCTATAGCTTTAAAGGCCACCGCAGAGGGGTGACGTGGCTGGTGATGGCTCTAAGCCATTCACCGTGGGCTGGTGGGCCATTGTCAGCTGTGTCCAACCTCTGAAGCGGCCATTAGCCCTCTATTAAAAGACAAACAGAACTGAGGCAAAGTGATATTTTGAAATATGAGAAGCACAGCTATGATGAACACATAAGGTTCTAGAAAAAAGCTTAACAAGCATTGGCAAAGCCAAGTGTTTTGGCCTGTGTGACGACATGGAATTGGGAACCGCTGAAAGATGGTGTGATTACTATAGACATTTGATACAAGTACCTAGCAAATGCCTATCTAATACCTATATAGAAGCCAAGACTGTTAGGTTCGTTAATGCTTGTTTTTAACATGACTTCGGTGCAAGGAACAGATATTAATCAAGTGGCCAAAGGCACACATGTTTAAGACATTTTTATGACACTAGTAGCACATTTACACCTGCAGTCAAGCCATGAACTCTCAGAAGATTTCTTAGAAAAAGCACTGGCATGCCAAAGTGTGATGTTACTGCTTCAGAGCTAGCTCAAAGAGATCCCAGGAGGATGTGTTTTGAGTGGGAAGGGGCAGGTAGTGGGTGGGAGTGAACTTGGAGATTAGCATGACCATGGGTAAACAATGGGTGGGCAAACTAGCAAACACCAACACGTGTTGTGCCGCTCGTCGCATGTCATCTCTCTCCTAGTACTACGTCAATGCAATAGTTTTGGCTTCTATGTGGCTCTTAAGCACCACCTCATATCCAAAATGGGTTCTCCTACCTGACTTCCTTAGGGGAAACAGTCTTTGAAAATAAAACACCTGTGGCCGGGCACACACTGGGAGGGGGTTACAGCCCCTTTGCTAATGTCATTACCGAGGACTGTGGCCAATACCTGCTGGCATGGCCAACCTCCAGCGTGTTTACACCCATTAGCACCGCAGCAAAACATCGGGCTGCTAATGGTTTTAAAATAAATAATGTGTTTTACTTTGATGGCAATGCGCTTACACGTGATTGCCTTTGCATCGAAGTGGAACAGTCACAAAAAAGATTGCCACTAAGGAAAAAAGAAAAAGACGCTACAAAAGTAGTCCCTTGTCTATTTCCATGGCGGGCACAATGCGAGTGGGGGTGGAGAGGAGAATATGAGCTAGCTCTGCTGGTGTGTTCATGCGTGTAGCTCGGTATGGGGGTCAGTGTATTGGTGTTCTGTGTTAAAAGCATGGAGGCATTTGTGTCCAAAGTGGTGCCTCATCTGCCCATGGTTCTAGGATGCATTGGCTTGGGTGTGGTGTGTAAGCTGGGTTTAGAGGTGTTGTGTTCTTGTGTTTGATGTCTGTTCTGGGGCGTGATCAGTTGCCATATGTCGGTGGCTTGGTTGGTATGCATATTTTATTTTGGAGGGTGGAATTTGAGCATATTAGTGCTCGGAGCAGAGACCATGATGTGTGTGGGGTAGGGGGTGGGGGGGGTGGCGAGAGGAAAGTGAGAGTGTAACCAGCAGATGGACTGCAGACTGGAAGTTAGTGCCTGGGATCCAGTCATTCCCATTGGCTGCTGCACCTCTCCTTGGTCCTAATGTAAATCAAGCACAATTACCTCCAATACATGAAGAAAATATGATTTGCTGCTAGGGCACAGGCGCAAAGCATCCGTTTTGCATGACAGGAGGTAAAACGGTTGTATACGAATTGTACGAATGACAATTGTTCGAATAACAATTGACCTTCTGTGCAATTGACCGAATTTAAACGCAGCCCCCCACCCAATCCCCTTATAATATTATTACCCCAACCCATTATATATATATATATATATATATATATATATGTTGAAAAAAGAGGAGAGGGGCGCACTCCAGTTCCCTGCACAGTAAACCTTCTCAGCCACAGGTGTTCTCCTCCGACCGGTTTCTGTGCCAATACGCGTCATCAGGGAGGCTGTCTTAACTTGCAGCTCACAGCAAGTGCAGGTGTTAACACTTAGTGATAATTCTGCTGCAAGGACTTCTGGTAGCTGTAGTCATCAGGTTTGCAAGGAACAGACTCACACCCAATCCCATAAATGGGGAAAGGGGGGGAGTAGCCTACAGTGAGGCACTCCAAAGTTGGGCATAAATTACCCCGGTGCAGCACCCTATAAGATTTCTGAAGATTCCACCCTTCAGAAAACTTGCAAATGTGTTGAAAAAAGAGGAGAGGGGCGCACTCCAGTTCCCTGCACAGTAAACCTTCTCAGCCACAGGTGTTCTCCTCCGACCGGTTTCTGTGCCAATACACGTCATCAGGGAGGCTGTCTTAACTTGCAGCTCACAGCAAGTGCAGGTGTTAACACTTAGTGATAATTCTGCTGCAAGGACTTCTGGTAGCTGTAGTCATCAGGTTTGCAAGGAACAGACTCACACCCAATCCCATAAATGGGGAAAGGGGGGGAGTAGCCTACAGTGAGGCACTCCAAAGTTGGGCATAAATTACCCCGGTGCAGCACCCTATAAGATTTCTGAAGATTCCACCCTTCAGAAAACTTGCAAATGTGTTGAAAAAAGAGGAGAGGGGCGCACTCCAGTTCCCTGCACAGTAAACCTTCTCAGCCACAGGTGTTCTCCTCCGACCGGTTTCTGTGCCAATACACGTCATCAGGGAGGCTGTCTTAACTTGCAGCTCACAGCAAGTGCAGGTGTTAACACTTAGTGATAATTCTGCTGCAAGGACTTCTGGTAGCTGTAGTCATCAGGTTTGCAAGGAACAGACTCACACCCAATCCCATAAATGGGGAAAGGGGGGGAGTAGCCTACAGTGAGGCACTCCAAAGTTGGGCATAAATTACCCCGGTGCAGCACCCTATAAGATTTCTGAAGATTCCACCCTTCAGAAAACTTGCAAATGTGTTGAAAAAAGAGGAGAGGGGCGCACTCCAGTTCCCTGCACAGTAAACCTTCTCAGCCACAGGTGTTCTCCTCCGACCGGTTTCTGTGCCAATACACGTCATCAGGGAGGCTGTCTTAACTTGCAGCTCACAGCAAGTGCAGGTGTTAACACTTAGTGATAATTCTGCTGCAAGGACTTCTGGTAGCTGTAGTCATCAGGTTTGCAAGGAACAGACTCACACCCAATCCCATAAATGGGGAAAGGGGGGGAGTAGCCTACAGTGAGGCACTCCAAAGTTGGGCATAAATTACCCCGGTGCAGCACCCTATAAGATTTCTGAAGATTCCACCCTTCAGAAAACTTGCAAATGTGTTGAAAAAAGAGGAGAGGGGCGCACTCCAGTTCCCTGCACAGTAAACCTTCTCAGCCACAGGTGTTCTCCTCCGACCGGTTTCTGTGCCAATACACGTCATCAGGGAGGCTGTCTTAACTTGCAGCTCACAGCAAGTGCAGGTGTTCGGAGGAGAACACCTGTAGCGTAGCTGAGAAGGTTTACTGTGCAGGGAACTGGAGTGCGCCCCTCTCCTCTTTTTTCAACATATATATATATATATATGGAAGCTGCGGAGTATTACAGTTTGTTTTTCGAAAGTCGAAAATGGGCGTCGACACAGGCGTGCCAGTAATACTATCCCTAGTGTGACGTCCACTGTACCCAAGATCCCTCACGCGTGTAGGATCCTCAGATTGTTTTTTTCCGCCATACTGGTCGGAAGCATCTTGCGGAGTTCCCTGGCCTTAGCCATACTTTTGCTGTTATTATAATTTTAATTCTTATTCATTCCCTTCCCCACCCCAACGTCGACCCTCAACCTCGACGACGGCTGGAGAAGTCATCGACCGTCGACTGCTGCACGACGGATCTGGGCCTCGGTAGGCCGCTGGCCTCGGCCCGGGCCTAGTAGGCCGCTGGCCTCGGCCCTTACAAGTAGGGAGAGTGGGGGGTGGTACATACTCTTCACTCTTGATATATAGTTACATTTATATATATTCCTACACTTAGCAGCCCGCTGCCTTAAGGTGCGTATGGAGGGTACCCCTTTTCAATTCTGCCCCAAGTGCAATCGCAAATACCCTTGGGTCGACAGGCACGCCACGTGCAATCTCTGCTTGCCGAGGGATCACCCCGAAGCGAACTGCAGAGCGTGTAGTAGGTTTAAACCTAAGACACTTAAGGACCGTTCGACAAAGCGTTGGGCCCACCACGCCAGGCAGGAGGCCATGGCAGCGGAGGGCGCCTTCAGCGATGGCAGCGACGCCGTACTTTCGGACGGCGAGGGCATTACGGCGTCGAAAGACAGCCGACGAGCGCAGGTCCCCGACCTCGGAAGGTCGTCCGGCAAGGCGGCTATGGGGAAGACCCCCGGCGACGCAAGCGCTACACACCTAACACACACTAAACACACTAAGACCAACCGGACCTCGACGACGTCGACTTCCCGGAAAGAGGCACAAAAAGAACGGTCCGACTCGGTGTCCTCTGGGCGCTCTCGATCGAGATCGCCTCACGACGCAAGGCAATCATCCACTCTTGCCAAGAGTGCCTCGCTACACACACTAACGGAAGTTCGATCGTCGGGAGACGAAGACGACTTCCACCCCCAGGCCGCGCTCCAAGATACCGAGACCGCGGTTAACATCAGTGAGGCCCCACGCCCGAAGCACACAGATACCTTTCCAGACCCTCGACGCCAGGCGTCGAAAGTCTCTGGGGCCCCCAAGGGACAGGGAAAACATTTTTCCACGCACGGAGAAGGGGGGAAACAGCGGAAAGCACAGCCTTCCACCCCTGTAAAGCCTAAGCAGACAAGCAAACACAAGTCTACCCTTGAAAATAAATCACCTGCTAAAGTAATACCCTGTTCCAGGGAATGGTCCAGTGAAGACATAGACAGGGTTATGTCTAGGATGTCTTCCTTGGCTGATTTTTATGATAAGAACCCAGAACACTTTCTTTCATATAACCCTCAAGGGGCCACACCCTCAGGCTCCTCCGATCCTATCCCGCTAAGTAAAAAGCCCCGGGTCGAAAGACCTGAACCCTTCAAGGTTCAGCCTTACTCCACTCCATATTCTACTCCACTCCCCAGTTATCAGGGACAAGTTTTCCCTGAAGAGGACCAGGAGTTTGCAATTATGGAAGAACAAACCGGGACAGATTACTATGCAGAGGATGAGGACCTGGAGGAGGGAGAAGATGAGCAGGAAATTTACAGAGTAGATTCCCCAGTACAAAGCGAAGCCCCAGTTACTGACTCTCCAGTTGATAACCAGCCCCTCCTTAACGAGGTTCTCGCTCGAGCAGCGGAACACTTCCACATCGACACCCACGGTGTACAGGAGGAAAGGGACTTCGCGGAGGAGTTTGTAGGAGAGAGAAGACCGGTCGCTCAGACCATCCCTATCCTCAAATCCATCCAACGAAGAATAGATCCTTCCCTGGTGAATCCTAACCTCACCAGAGCTGTCAACCCCAGAATTGAAAAGATTTTCCGGGCAGCCCAGTCTGACCCTCTGTATATAAAGGGACATCTTAAACCAGATTCCCTAGTGGTGACCAACACTAGAAAGAGGGCTGGCACGCCCTTATCTTCATCAGAAGCTCCTCCCGACAAGGAGAGCAAAAAACTTTACGGGTTTGGCAGAAAGGTAGCCTCAACGTCCGCCTACCAAGCAAGGATTGCGAATTCCACCACCCTGTTGGCTAGTTACAATTGCCATCAATGGGAAGAAGTCGCGGCGCTCATTGCCTCTGCTCCAGAACCGTTAAAGGGCCAGCTGGCTCGGATCTCGGCAGAGGGGAGAGCCGTGTCTGGTTGCATTTTAAAAGCAACTTTCGACGCCGCTGACAACGCAGGGAGATTGATAGCAGAAGGTACTGTTATCAAGAGACATGCGTGGTTACGGCAGTCGGGATTCAAGACAGAAACCCAGGCTTCTTTAATAGACAAGCCAGTGGAACCCGACCTATTGTTTGGGAAAGCGGTCGAAGACGCACTTAAAAATGCCAAAGATGAATATGAGACTCTCAAATCCCTTGGCCAGCTTACCAACAAACCCCCTAACCAGAGGGGGAACAATAATTTTCGTCGCCCACGCGGCCAAAATTCACAAAGAGGCAACTATGCCCAGGGACAAGGTACACAATGGAATAACAACCAGCAGTCTACCCAGAGTTACGGCAGGGGTAACAAGAGAGGTCGTGGAAGAGGCAGAGGCAGCCCCAACAAGGGCGGTGGCACGCCTCCACCAAAACAGTGACGCTCAGTTCAGGGTCCCTTGCCACGCAACCCCAGTAGGGGGACGCATTTCCACCTTCACCCAGGCTTGGGAAGGGATCACCTCAGACAGATGGGTGCTGTCAACAGTATCCGCAGGATATTGTATAGAACTACTGCAGCGTCCCCGGAATCATCCTCCACGACAAAGAGTGCACTCCCTAGAGCATCAAAGGATCCTTCTCGAGGAGATCGCCATTCTGCTAGAAAAGGACGCGATAGAACTCGTCCCAGGACACCAGGTAAACAAGGGTATCTATTCAACTTACTTCCTTGTGCCAAAGAAAGATTTTACAATGCGCCCAGTATTGGACTTACGGCCTGCCAACAAATATGTCAAGCCCCAAAAATTCCGTATGACCACGCTACAAGAGGTAATCCCCCTCCTAAAAAAGGGGGATTACATGGCAACCTTGGATATGAAAGATGCTTATTTTCATATTTCCATGCTCCCAGCGCACAAAAAGTACTTGCGCTTCAAGGTGGACAGTCGCCACTACCAATTCAAGGTACTGCCCTTCGGGATAGCTTCAGCACCAAGGGTATTCACCAAGGTACTGGCGGTGGCGGCTGCACACCTACGCAGGGAAGCAATCCCGGTGTACCCTTATCTGGACGACTGGCTCATAACGGGGGAAACCCCAGGAATTTGCAGGTCAAACATTCAGAGGACTATCGACCTCCTCCACGAATTAGGCTTCTCCATCAACGAGAAAAAGTCAAGTCTGGTGCCAAGCACCTCAAAACAGTTTCTAGGAGCTATCCTAGATACTCAGAAAGGATTGACCTTCCCTTCGGAAGAGAGAATTCGGAATATACTTCTGCAAATTCCGCATTATCAGTCAGGTCAACAGATAACAGTACGCAAAGCTATGCGGTTACTGGGCATGATGGCGTCATGCATTTACCTGGTCCCCCACGCGCGTCTGCGCATGCGTCCCATGCAGGAATGGTTGGCGAAACAGTGGTCTCAGGCAAGTGGTCATTGGGACGATCTAGTGGTCGTTTCGCCAACACTCGTACAGAGCCTACACTGGTGGACAAGAGAGAATCTCGCAAAGGGGAAACCCTTTTACGATCCCGAAGTACAAGCCGTGGTGACTACAGATGCATGCCTGACTGGGTGGGGAGCTCACCATCTCCACCACACAGCTCAGGGTCTCTGGTCTCACTCAGTAGCCAAGAACCACATCAATCTGCTAGAGCTTCTGGCAGTATTCCGAGCGCTAAAGGCGTTCGAGCCCCATCTACTGAACTTGTCGGTGCAGATCAGGACGGACAGCACGACAGCCATGTTCTATCTGAACAAGCAAGGGGGGACTCGTTCGCCAAATCTGTCCAAGCTTGCCCAGAAAATATGGATATGGGCACTCAGACGGAACATCTTCCTGTCATCGCAACATGTTCCAGGGGAGCTCAATTCCCTAGCGGATGCTCTAAGCAGAAACTCCCTCCCAGAAGAACACGAATGGGTCCTTCACAGAGACGTAGTAGAAGATCTCTTCTCTCAGTGGGGTTTCCCCACTATAGACCTATTCGCCACAAGCGAAAACAAACAATGCCCAGGATTTGCATCCAGGTTCCCCCAGCCGGACTCCCAAGGGAATGCCCTGTGGATGAACTGGTCAGGGATGTTTGCGTACGCTTTTCCACCAACTCCTCTCATCAGGAAGGTGGTGTACAAGATGAACAAGGAATCTATGACGCTCATCCTAGTTGCTCCCATGTGGGCGAGACAACCATGGTTTCCACACCTACGCAGGATGGCGGTGTGCGAACCCATCAGACTCCCAGCCTGGTACAACCTACTGTCCCAGCAACAGGGTCAAACAGTGCATCAGGAACCCAACTCTATGAACCTAGCAGCATGGCTCCTGAAGTCATAGAGTTTGGACATCTCAAATTACCACAGAGGTGTATGGACATTCTAAAGGAGTCCAGGAAACCAAATACAAGGCACTGTTACTTTGATAAGTGGAAAAGATTCGTTATCTGGTGCCAGAATAAACAAATCAACCCGGTTGATTGCACTCCTTCCAACGTTGTGACATACATGCTCCACCTGCTGGATGCAGGGTTGGTTTTTAACTCGCTGAAAGTACACCTGGCAGCCCTCTCGGCTTACACCACATCCCATAACAAGGTCTCGTGGTGGAAAGTACCAGTGGTTAAAGCCTTCATGGAAGGAGTAAAGAGACTTCACCCTCCTATTTCGAACCCACCGCCAGGATGGGACCTCAACGTGGTGCTAGCTAAGCTCATGGGACCCCCATTCGAACCCATGCATAAAAGTAGTCTCAAACACCTGACTTATAAAACGGCCTTCTTAGTAGCCATTACCTCCATAAGAAGGGTCAGTGAAATTCAGGCTCTGTCAGTGCAGGATCCTTTCTTTACTATCCACAAGGACAAACTGGTTTTACGCACACACCCTAGGTTCTCACCTAAATTCATATCCAAGTTCCATGTAAACCAGTCCATCGAGCTTCCGGCTTTCTTCCAGAACCCGCAAAGCTCGGCTGAGGTGAAACTACACACCCTAGATGTGCGTAGGGCGGTCCTATACTATGTAAATAAAACCAGACCGCTAAGGAAAACAGATCAACTGTTTGTCTCCGTAGCTACAGGCAGAGAGGGGGATCGCGTCTCTAAGGGCGCTATCTCGAAGTGGATTATCAACTGTATACAGCTGTGTTACTCTCTTTCTGACAAGACTCTGCCTTTTACGCCAAGGGCCCACTCTACTAGAGGCTTTGGTGCCACTCTGGCTTTCATTGCAAATGTTCCCCTCGACACCATTTGCAAAGCGGCTACTTGGAGCTCTATTCACACTTTTACTCAGCATTACTGCATTGACACTCATTCCAAGACAGATACACAAGTGGGACAAGCGGTTCTAAGACACCTGTTTGCTCATGACCCTTCTCACATCCCACCTCCTTCTTCTGGTACTGCTCGCTAATCTATGCACAGCATGTGATCTAAGCAGATTCCACAAGCCTCAGAAGGGATACATTACTCACCGTAATCGTATTTCTGATGCTTGTATCTGCTTAGATTCACATGCGACCCACCCTTCCTCCCCTCCGAGAGAAGGCGCATGATTGCTTGTAGTCTTACCTTTTCTGTCTATCTGCTTGGATTATCTGTACTCACGCTACTCCTCATGCTTCCTCATGTCAGAAAAAATACAATCTGAGGATCCTACACGCGTGAGGGATCTTGGGTACAGTGGACGTCACACTAGGGATAGTATTACTGGCACGCCTGTGTCGACGCCCATTTTCGACTTTCGAAAAACAAACTGTAATACTCCGCAGCTTCCACTAGATGTCGGCCTATGCACAGCATGTGAATCTAAGCAGATACAAGCATCAGAAATACGATTACGGTGAGTAATGTATCCCATATATATATATATATATATATATACAAATTACCATACGGTCAATTGTGCAGAAGGTCAATTCGGAACCCTGTTATTCGAACAATTGTATCATTCGAACAATTGTAAACGAACAATTCGGGTAATACCGGTAAAACATGTGGGTCGTTGTGACAAGGGCATATGCAGCATCATAAAAAGAGCAAAAAAACACTTTTTCCATATATGTCAATTATCATGCGAAATGAATATGAGAAGACCTGATTAAGTATGTTAGGCCTAGTTTGTGTGGAACATGCTTAAAGAAATCTGTGTTTTCTGCATGGTCATAAAGAACCTATAAACTGACAAAATTACTGCTTGCCGTGTTTTATGTGGAATGACCACAAGCAGTTTTATTCCATGTTTCTATTTAGAAAGGCTAGGAGATGTGGCAGCCAATCACATGGCCAGAAATGCCTGCTGCGTCAGACAACAAAAGCCTGCATTCCCTTCCAGCCACAGGCCCCTCGTCCACAGCCTGATATCTTCTTTCAGGTATTAGCCCACCCTGCCCCCCTTCACAATTGACCACTTACCTGACTTCTTGCTCTCCGTCGCCATCATCAGCACATTTTTTTATTTTTTTTTTTTATTGGACATTTGTATGGCGCCTATACAGTGTTTCCAGGTGCCACAAGACAGGCTGAGGGGTTGCGGGGGGACATGGTAACCACAAAAGTAGAACAACAAAAACTGATGTATTGGCCTTGTGACAATCCTACCGTGCAAATGCATGAAAAGGTGGTAAGTGCAGGGGCAGGGGATAGAGGGAGAAGAGCAGAAGGGGGTGTCAAAAGGGAGGGGGTGGGCAAGTGCTGGTGGGGGCCAAGGCGGCAGTGCCAGGGGAAAGAGGGGGGCATGAGTGTAGTGGACAGAGAGGACCATATTGGGCTAGTCCGGGAAGGGAGCCCGAAGGCAACTGCTGGCAATGGATGCTGGGGTGACTGGAAGGCGATGGTCTGGTCCCGTTTGACTCTGAAGGGACCAGGCCCCAGTCGCAGCGGCAGAGAGAAAGTTAGCAAGGGAGGGGGCGAGAGAAGGAAGAGGAGAAAAGGAAATTCTTGAGAAGTTTCCGGAATTTAAGAAGATCTGGCGCAAGTATGAGCGTGGCAGGGAGGCCATTCCAGATTGAGGAAACAGCCGAGGAAAGGGATTTGCCTCCCACTCTCTGCTTGGAGAAACGTTTGACCTGCAGAGAGTTGGAGCCAGAGGACCGAAGTCCATTCCAGAATGAGGAAACAGCTGAGGAAAGGGATCTACCTCCCGCGCTCTGCTTGGAGAAACGTTTGACCTCCAGAGAGTTGGAGCCAGAGGACCGAAGGACTCTGGCCTGGAGGTATTTAGGGAGGGAAAGCTGGACATCAAGAGAACCCAGGCTCCAGGCAGCCTTGTAGATGATGCAAAGGGTCTTGAATTTGCTGCTTGTGCTCAACGGGAGCCAGTGGAGAGATTTAGGGCTGGAGAAATGGGGTGCCTGGGCTTGAGGCCAAGGATACGTCTTGCAGTCCTATTCTGGATTAGTTGAAGGGGGCGAATGGATGAAAGAGGCAGATTGAGGAAGAGGCTGTTGAAGTAGTCCAGCCTCTAGAGAACCAGGTATCTTGAGATGGTGAGCTTCTGGGGGAAGGCGAGGAAAGGTAGAATGCCCCTGAGAAGGTGCAGCCAAAAGTTGGACTTCGTGGCATGGTCTGTGATGGGTGAAGAGAAGGAGAGATAGGAGTCAAAGATGATCCCAAGCCTCACAAGTAGGTGAGGGGAGAGGACCCAGTGAGTCTGGCCAGAGAGTGGGGGGGAGACAAGGAGCAGGCGTCCCAATGAGAAGGATCTCTGTCTTACTAGCATTAGGGCAGAGATCATTGTCAGAGCACCATGCCCGAATAGCATTGGAGGCTGCTGCCGGAACAGTGGAAATAGTAAAGGCACTCACCTATGAGCTCACTTCAACCTTTCCAGCAGTGGCCATCTTTGGAGTTTTTTCAAAAGGGGAAATGTGTACCTGTGGCACCAATTCCAGAAAGACTGCCATTACAACCCCACATTCTTGCCCGGGATAACAGTGTTAATGGCGGTGTGTGGGAGGACTTTGCTTCATTGGTTAAGTGTAGCGGATCTTTACTAACTATCATTAACACTATAATGTTAGCATGTGGAAAGATGAAGTCGATAGCATAATTACTTTATAAGATGGTATAAGATGGTATATACTGGTAGAGGATTGCAGAGAATGTCTCTGAACACCTAAGTGGGTGGACTGTGATGTCTTGCCTTACCTTGTAAATGCCCCATCGGGGTGCGGACAGTAACGACTCAGCAGTCCATCCTTTTGGGGCGGGAAACATGAACCGCGCTACTTCCGTAACAATATTGCCTATTGATTAACCTCCCAGAAACAATTCGAAGTGTACTATGTGCTGCATAAGTGGTCATAATGGCTTATTTGTATCGAGAAAGATTCGCCTGTTTCCTGTCCCGGGTTAATAATAACAGCGTCATGAACTAGATGAGAATCCCGTGACGACCTCGACGGCCCCCAAATGGAGATAACAGCGGCAAGCAAAGGATTTTATATTATAGGGCAATAGTCTTTGCTTTGATGTTATTTGCCAGTTTGCTGACTGGACCTAACATTTTTACGTGCACACAGATAGAAACACTGCATTTTCCCGTGAAACAATGTTTGTTTTGCGCATGCCCGTAACCTTTCTTTCAGTTCTCCCTCTGACCTGGCAATAAAGACCTAGAGACCCGTGTCTTTCTTTAATGACTTTCCTAGTCATGGGGAAACCTGATAGATATTCACAGGGGCAACAGATGTCTTCCAGCTCTCCTGGGAAGCCCCCAAAGGCAGCCAAGGGGAGAGTAGGGGGTGGGAAACCCGGGTGTGAAGCGCTATTTAATGGCACGAAGCGGATATCAAGTAGCAGCGGAGGAGGCGGAGGGGAAATTGGGAGCGCAAGCACGTACAGCGAGATCCTCAACTCGATTTAAGAAATTCGCCCGCATTGAAGAAAAGCGAAACCTTTGTCAGCAGAGTGCGTTGTTTTGCAAACCTTCGTGGCTGGCAACCGTAGATAATAATAAAGGCATGGTTACTCTTTAAATATAAGTGCGCACGTGAAGAATGTATATTTGAAAGTATTGTTGACCGTTATTTTAAATGCGTGCAATATGCATAGAAATAGAAAAAATATTATTCAAATGGCACGAGGCACATTTACAAAAAATGTTAATCGGCACTGCTCAAATGATTTGTTGCCTCGTGCGGGTGAGGGCCCACCTTGAGCACATAACATGCATATTTTTTAAAATGTTGAAGGACCTCGCCATGCACGTTAGACATAGACTATGGGGGGTCATTATGAGTTTGGTGGTAATGGAAAAAAAAAAATCAGGTAATTAATTCTACCAGATGTTTCACCACTCTGGCACATTCTTATTTTATTATTTATTATATTAATTCTTATATATTATTTATTACCAAAACTCTGTTCAGCACGTGTTTTTGTGTGAGGGCAACTACCTCTTACCTCCCTCCAACAAAACTGCTTCATATGGAAGAAAGTTGCAGTGTCTTCTTAGTACAGCATGAAACCGTAGACAGATTGCGATGCTTGCACTAGAATCCCAGGAAAACTGCGTAGCCTCAACATGGCACCGTGCATGGGCAAATACATGGCGAGTCCTGACAACCATAGCGCTGTACCTGAACCATGTGCATGCAATAACCACTACTCCAAACCACCTATACCGCACACGGGGATCACATGCATCCCAAACACACAATGACCTGGATCTTTTCAGTGGAACAAGCACAAGCCAGGGCAAATTAGGAAGTCTGTATCATTTAGAACAAGCCTTTGCAACAGCCCACAGTTTTGACTTTTGTGTAGGCATGGCATAGGCATTTGCCAAACACTGCTATAATGGTACTACTACCCGACCATAATATGGCATAGCTGGAAAATGGTGCAAGTACCTGAGCATGCGACAGCAGTGGCTAACACCAATACGCAAGCCAGAACTGTTTGCTTTGCCAATGCCTGTTTTTGAAATCACTTCAGTGTAAGGACAGGCATACTACTTATAAATCAAGTGGCTGAAGGCACCTTTGGCCAAGACACATGTATTACTCTAGTAGCACATTTAGAACTGCAAGTAAGCCGTTGACTCTCAGAAGACTGCTTTGAAATAACACTGACAGGCACTTACAGCAGAACGTGCGATGTTACTGCTTCATAACTGTAGCCCCAAGAGATCCCAGGAAGATGTGTTTTGGTTGGGGAGAAGCCGGTAGTGGGTGGGAATGGCCACAGGGATTAACATAGCCATGGGCATTCAATGGGTGGGTCCATAACCAAAAACCTGTCAGCTGTATACCCCTCCTCAGAACCAGTCTCCATTCTTGCTCTACTCTAATGTGATAGTTTTGGCTTAAACGTGGTGCCTGAGTGCCACCTAATAGCCAAAACTAACCAGGTATTTTGGCAGAATAACGTCCCAGTGCAAAATGGAAGTTTGCCATGATGGCACGCACCTCCCTGGAGGAGGAGGAGGAGGAGGAGAGGAACACGAAGATTGTCCTGGAGAACTACAAAGTCAAGAACCTTTGGCACCATAAGCAACTATATCCACCAACCATTTGGCTGGTGTCTCGCTTAACCCTTTCAATCTGATTTACAAAATCCACAGCCGCTCCATCTGATGACCTCATATGCCCCTCACTCAGAAGAGTCATTATCATCATTTCTTAGGTCACACAAATTTGGGCAACGCACGACACCCAAAACCATACATGTGCCCCAGCAAAACAGATACAACAGAGTGTAGCTGTGGAAGTACTGTTACTCGTATGCTCGAGGAGGAATGCATATGAAACAATACAAATTAGATACACTGTGTGCCCCCACACACCTCATATAGGTAAAAACTGTGACGAGGAAGGTCATCTGTGGTGCATGGCCCAGAGGTCCGGAAGTAAGTGCCAATTTAGTGTTTTTGATGCAACCCTATGGATACAAGCATGTTGTTGGGGTAGTTGAAGCAAAGGATAAATAGAGTGAGAGCAGTAGACAACAGAAACCAAAAATCCCAAGCACATCCAATCTGAATAACCCACACACTCTTTGGAGTGTTACCAGAAACTGCCAAGTCTTCACCATAGCAACACCGTGGACCTCGTTACGAGTTTAGTGGTATTAGTGGTGCTACTTTCTCCAAGAGAAAATTACTGTTTCCACTATGAACACAGTTGCAGCTCTGCCTATTGCTGAGAATCCATTATTCCCCATTCCAAAGTCCCATTGGCATTTTGGGAAATGAAATTATTACCGCAATTGGTCATTCTGCCAAGGCTCCATTGCCAAGCATTAGTTAAAGGTACTACAACCTAGCACACGCAGGCTGCTTTCCCACTCATATGTGTACACATCCATAATCAGGGGGCCTGAAAAAGCAGGACGCAATCCCATTAGCAGTTTGAGTTACCTCCATGCTCTTATTAAGGCCTAGTGCCGGCTAGATGGTTTCATGGCAGATTTCTTCCATGGGGAAAATGACCAGATGCACATTCAGAGGAGGTTGGGGGCAGTGATGCAAGCCGAGTGCACTGTAACTGGGTTGCATTCCTGCTCCAGACATATATAAACAAGCATTGGCAATGCCAACAGTTATGGCTTCTGTGTAGGCATGGCAAAGGCACCTGCCAGGCACAGCCGTAGTGGTATTAACAGGCAATGGAAGGTAGCAGGTGCACAATGGTGTCAGTACCTGGGCATCTAATAGCAATGCCTTGCAAATGCCTAATACTTATACACAAGCCAAAACTGTTGGATTTGCCACTGCTTGTTATTAACAGAACTTCATTGAAGGACACAGAATATGTAGTTGTCACATCGAAACACAGGATGTTGCAGGCATGGACAATCACAACAGTGTTGTGTGTCTGACAGCCAACTTCTCAGGCTGTGCATGATAGAAGGATTTCGAAAAGCAGTGCCAAAGCCAATAGTTTTTGCATCTGTTTTTAGGCATTGTATTCTGCTGCTTGGGTGTGGACGCAGTGTATGGACTTATGCACAATGTGATGGTTTATGCTCAGTGTGGCAGTATGAAGGTGCTAACATCATATGCCAAATGCAGAATTAAATGCCCCAATAAGGGGGCGTGGCCTGGAGCACCATCGATGTGGCTGCTCCCTTGATGGCCTCTATGGGAAACCCGCAGTGTAAACCTATAAAATGCTGTTCCTGCTGTTTTTCTGAGAAAAGAAAGGCATTCTCCAGGATCTGAACTTCTGGACTGCATCCAGATAACAGATGAGCTGCTAACGCTCGCTTCTGCCTGAGATTGAGGCTGTCTACCGTAGCACCCCTCGACGCTGCGGTCCAAGATGGCGGACGGACCTGAAGAGGGAACCCGCATTAACCCATAACACAGCTGACCGCAACAAGGTAGTACCTGGGGGAACTCGTCTCCGGAGCATCGAGCTGCATCTGCCTTGCCTGCGCTCTATGGCGGGAGAAGCATAGAGCCCCCGTTCACTGACATGCTATGAGGAGGAAGCCGCCTCTGCAGCACCACAGAAGCCTTTGTTATGCGACCCCCAGCGGACCCGGATAGCCGCCACCATTAGTACAGTCCTCTCCGTCTCATGTGCCCTGTTAGGAGAGGATAGGCTGTGAAGCAGCGTGTGGCTGGACCTGCTCCCTGTGCCGTCAGCCCACCCGAACAGCTGGGGGCAGAAATCCGCCTCTCGGTGGCGCTCCGGGAGCCTGCGTTCCTTCCACCTCGCCACACACAGCCTGCCAAGAGACCCAGGTAGGACTGTGGGTGGGGGGCTCTTGAGATGCAATGGCTCTCTGTGGGACAGTTCCAGCACCTGGACCTGTCCTCCAGTGGAACACACTTCATCTGCTTCGCCTTGGAAGCCCACAGCGAAATACACGAGCACACCAAGTCATTGCCCAGCTCTTCAGCGCCAGCCCTTGGGGCCAACCTCTCTCCTGCCAGAGTCACCCAGGCTGTTAACTGGGTGCCATTAACCTTTGGCCCTTTCAGACTCAGGACAGTCCATGTAAGCCATAAACCTGGGCCCTGAAATTGTCCCCCTCCTCATTGAACACCATTGACCTGCAAACCAAGGATCCCTATTGGCCGCTCTCATCCTTTGTGCTTTGAGCAGCGGCAGATTTTTCAAATACCAAGTACCTGCCCCCAGGGACCTCTGCCCATTCTCTGAAAGCCTCCTGGATAGCACACCGGCTGAGTCTACCAAAGCCCACAAGGAACCCGGTCACGAGTGTACACAGCTACCCAACCAACACCTGGCCCGCACTGCCATCTGCCTGCCTCTCGAAGACTGGCAGATACAAATGCCCCCCCTTCTAACCTATAGAGAAAGTGCGGCGGGTAGTCCCCATCGACCATCCCCTGAACACCATGCAGGGGAACATACCAGTATCTCACAGAAATGGCTAAGCACCTCAAACCTGCTAAAAATGCTGACATCACCCCAATGCTGCTCACCACGGAAAAGGGGAAAATGTAAAAAAATAAATTTGCAGTGTAAAACTGATTTTTTGGGCTTTCTTTTAAGACTTGGTAGACTTCATTGCTGCATGTGGAACTGAAGTTACAAAAGATGACAGATTACAAGAAAAGCATCTATGTTGCAAATGCACATTTTTGTACATACATCCCTTATGATAATCCACACCCATGTATAAAGTTCTAGAATTTTGAGTAATGTAAATCTTATTGAAAAGCACGAAAAACTGGCAATAGGCGAAACAGGGTCTCACAGACTGGAGGATTGGACTGCAATGTGCTGCACAAAACATGTAACCTGTGTATATAATTTGCTAAGAGATTGCAATTGTATAAATGTATGTTTGTGGCAAAATCGGATTTTAGTTACAGTAACTATGGGAGGTTTTTGGACATTGTAAAACTTTGTAAAACTCACCTCATAAATCTGACATCATTTTCCTGAAATCCAACCAGCTGAGGGTTAGGCGGAGATTATCATCCTTGTCTAATCCTGTTGCTGGAGGCGTGTTTAGTTAAGCCTGCCCCAGTCATATACTTTGATTGATATGACTAAGCATTATAAATAAGAGTCCCTGACAAGACTCTACACACACACTCTTCCTGATTTTCCTGCGCCAGCGCCCTGTTCCTGTTTCATCCATCCAGATTCCAGATCCCAACTACAAGGCCAAAACATTGTTGACCCTACTCTGGGGCCCACTGAAAAAATCAAGCATTGCTGATTCTGCTCCAGCAAGGCCTCAATTGTGAAAACCCACTAAAATCCCCAAATAACCAAAGGGGAAAGCTGTGGTGTTTTTTTGGGAAGCATCCTGATACCACTAACTGCATGCTTACTGCAGACCTGCCATCCAGCTGATCTGCTGTATCCAGTGACCAGAATTGCCAGTCCAGTGCCATCCGGTGACCAGAACTGCCTAGCTGTTTGCCAGGTGCCCTGCCGTATAGTGACCAGAACCCTTAACGGTCCAAAAACCCAAACTAAAAGTGGACTGTAAGTATCATCCCTACCCGTTCTAAATCCATAGCCTATCTTGTATTTATACTTATCTCACTCTAAGTCATCCTATCCCTATCTTACTAACTTGTTAAAACCGTCAGAATCATTCTTGCAATCCTGCTTTGATTTCAAGTGCTAGTGCCATCTCTTTAGTAATTTTGTCTTGTGTAAATCCTAAGCCATTAGACCTATTTTGAGTGATCGGACTGGTTCCGCCAAGGTTGGGCGCTGGGGTGAGAGGGTTGAACTCGCGAATCAACCCTGGAGCTTACAGTGTCCCTCTTTGGTGGCCTAGTCTGAATACTCTAGTGTAAAGTAAAACTGTTCTTGTCACAACTGATTTCCTTTCCTATTTTCATAACTTCATTTTTCTCAAAGTGCACCTTTCTAAATCTTGCATAACTCATCCAATTTACCAGCTAGAAACTTACTTTCACTTCCATATTGTACCTGTGATCCATAGCTATCCCCCAACCAAACCGCACTCGGAATCAGTGTATTTCACCCATTGTTATTAAAAACCGTTTGAGTAATTTCAGGTGGGAATTTCAAAAATTGTCATGGTCACCTTTCTAAATCTTGCATAACTCATCCAATTTACCAGCTAGAGACTTACTTTCACTTCCATATTGTACCTGTGATCTATAGCTATCCCCCAACCAAACCGCACTCGGAATCAGTGTATTTCACCCATTGTTATTAAAAACCGTTTGAGTAATTTCAGGTGGGAATTGCAAAAATTGTCATGGTCACCTGCCCTAGGACACAGACACCACACTATCAGGTGATGGGGGCAATGGGTAACATAACCCATGCTCACCCCTTTGGAATGTATCAACATAGGGGGCCCAGCTGGACTCAGTCCTGGTGCCTTTGGCGCCAGGCTCATATAAGGATATAAATGGGAATGCTTCATTAAGGCACCAGAGTGCTTTATTGTACAAGACTTTCCATGTGCTTTTACTTCAGGAGCAGTTCCACATGCAGCCTATTTGGGTGTGCCTCCAAGGGCTGGGCTGCAGGTGCAGAATTCTAGGAGTAGGGGGGTATGGCAGGCAAGCCAGGACTAGTGGGCGTGGCCTCAGGAGCTCAGCTTTTTAAAGCTGTTACATCCTCTAGGCCAGCGCTTCGCGTCAATTTGCACTCGCGTACAACGTAGCGCTCACCGCCGTCTGAGTTGACAGACTTACCTCTTGGATCCAGCATCTTACCTGGGTGGGTCCCTCTTGGAGACCAGCATCCATCCTACCATCCGCAGAATCATTCTCTGGAACTCTGCGATCCTGATCTCAATGCCACCGCACATCGCGCTCTTCGTTTACAAAGCCAATTCCTTTGAGAGAAACGGAAGACAAGGTTAGAACATTATTCAACATTCCATTTAGGGTTGCGCCTCAGTCAATCCTTGCGCGCATCCCTAAGGACTACTTACCTATTGCCGGACCATCGTAGAGCTATCTTCGCTCCCTCCAGATTCTGCCCCATGCTTCGCAGCTGCAGCTGGGTCTACAACATCGCCTATACGGGGAGAAAGCAAAAGAGTGACATTACTTACGGAGCAAGCAACATTACTGGAATGAACAATACAAACACTATTAAATCAAGCTGAAAGCAGACAGGTGAGAAGAGACAAAGAGAAACAGTACAACGCTTTCCTGAAGTGACGTGGACTATTCGCAGCTGGACTGGGCTACCACATGCGAGGGACCAGTGAAGGAACTCGGTCCCCAACATTTGAACGCCCCTGCCAGAAGTAGCAGGATGGAGAGCTCGCCATTAACAATCATCAGGTGAGCCTCTCAGGAAAAACGCATTCTCATGAAAACCATGGCCGGGGAGGAAGAGTTTGGAGGAGAGGCAAGGGTCGCAGACTGGCATACACAAGTCCCCTTTATGTCCACTCAGGAGCAGCACCACCAATAGTCACAGCCCACAGCATAATCAGAGAGAGAGAAGCCAGACAAAGGCGACCTCAGTCAGGGAGGGCTGCAACCATGCCCCAACGTCCCCGCAGAGTCCAGGTGAGCGTAACAGAACGTGAAGCCTCTAAAAATCTCTGCCTGGGTGTAATGGAAACTTCTGAAACTGACCAGTTGGCCCAATTATTGGGAGAGCTACGGGCTGCAGTTCATGCCTCCAGACAGGAAACCAATGCCCTAAGGAGGGATCTCATTGTGAATCAGGAGCAAACTGATGACTTAGCAAGGCAGATGCTCCAGGCACAAGCAGGCCAGGTCCCATTGCCGGGGTTTGCCCACCCTGTTCCGCCTCCACAATCAACGCCAGTACAGGTGGTTCTTCCAGGGGCGGTTCCTCTGGCCCCGCCCAAATGTTTTACAGGCGACCCAAGCAAATAAGCCATATTCATGAATCAATGCCGACTTCATTTCCTGTGCAGACCTGGAGCATTCCCCAATGATCAAGCCAGAGTGGCGTTGGTACTTTCATACTTGGGAGGTAGCGCAGTGGACTGGTCAATACCTTTGGTAAACCAAGATGATCCTTTGCTTCGGGATATTGGGGGTTTTCAGCACGAAATGGAGAAGCTATTTGCATGGCATACTCAAGGACAGGCTCTGGACAACGAATTGTTGTCACTTAGACAGGGTAATCAAGATTTACTAACATACATCACCTCCTTCAACCATCTTATAGCTCAGACAAACTGGCCGGAAGAGAAGAGAACTATGCTCTTCTACCGGGGGCTAAGTGGGGAAATTAAGGACGTTCTAGCCCAAGTGGTGAATCCCCCGGAAGGATCTGCAGAATATATCAACCTGACAGTGCAGCTCGATCACCAGTTGCAGGATCGAAAAATTGATCGATCAAGGGCCGGAGGGCGGTCAGTTTATGTGCGACCCATTGAGAATCAAATCAAATCACATGAACAATCAGAACCAATGCAAATTGGTGGGATGCGGAGCCCACTCACCAAGGCAGAAAGGGAGAAAAGGAGGCAGCAACAGCTCTGTTTATACTGTGGTAAAGTAGGCCATTTTCTTTGAGAATATCCGGTGAAAACACCCAGGAAAACAGTTGGAGCAACTGACAAAGGTGAAGAAGAAGAACAGGACTCAGGGAAACTCCAATGCCCGGCAAGCATAGGGGTCCACTTGTCGAGTGGTAAAAAGGAACCTGTACAGACCTCACACCTAGTCATCCCGATGCTCTTGGCAATCCACAAACCAGCCGTAAAAAATACATACCTTACATTGACCAAGATCTGGCTGCCCGGATAGGCCACCCTCTTCGACAGAAGCAGGTATCGGAGAATGTCACCGCAGTGGCTGGATCTCAGCTATCATCCGGCCCAGTGACGCATTACACAGAGACGGTCACGCTTCTGTGTCAGGATGGCCACCGAGAGGACATTACCTTCGATCTCATCGGTGCTCCTCAGTTCCAGATGATATTAGGAATGCCCTGGCTAGAGACCCACAACCCTAAGATCGACTGGCATGAACCAGTTCTGACCTTTCCCCGCAAATGTTCCGATACCTGTTACGACAAAAGAATCCTGTTGAAAGACTCCATTAACCCGAAATCAAAGAAGGGAACCACACTGTACCTCACCGGCTCGCTGCCTCCAGAATACCTGGATTACCAAGATGTCTTTCAGAAGGAGCAAGCGAACATTTTACACCCACACAGGCCATATGACTGCCAAATCGATCTCGTACCCAGAGCTCAAATTCCCTGCAGTCGAATTTACTCTCTAACGGAGCAGGAAAACCAGCATCTAAGAACCTACCTTGAAAAGTATTTGGCAAACGGCTTCATCCATCCATCCAAGTCCCCTGCCTCATCGCCCCTCTTTTTTGTGTCTAAAAAGGAGTGCGACTTGAGAACTTGTATTGACTACAGGGCACTTAACCAGATCACGGTAATAAAATGGTATCCATTGCCGCTTATCCCTGAACTCTTGGACCAAGTAAAAAACACACAGATTTATACAAAATTGGACTTATGTCTGTGCACTTGTCTATATTGATGACATTCTCATTTATTCAGCCACCAAGGAGGATCAAGTCAATCATGTCTGGGCAGTCTTAGAAAAACTTCAACAACTTCAGTTATATGTCAAACTGGAGAAGTGCTTTTTTCATGTGACAGGTAGAATTCCTCGGCTTTATCCTCACACCACAGAGTGTCCGCAGGGACACACGCAAAGTAGACGCTATCCTCCATTGGCCTTCACCAACATCCACAAAAGAAGTACAAAGCGTGCTCGTGTTTGCCAACTTTTATCGTCGATTTATTCCCGGGTTCTCCCAAATCGTCCACCCAATTACATCTTTGCTATGAAAAAACAAACAATTCCATTGGTCTACAGAGGCAGAGGAAGCCTTTCAGACACTAAAACAAGCATTTACCACAGCACCTTTAGGACACCCTCGACCAGACCTACCATACGTGGTCAAAACTGATGCCTCCAACATTGCAATGGGAGTAGTTTTATCACAACGAGACCTCGAAACACGACAGTTGCATCCCGTAGTGTTTTGGTCTCGTAAGTTTTCGGTACCTGAATTAAACTACGCAATCACTGATAAAGAACTGCTAGCGATTAAAGCAGCTTTATAAGTATGGAGACATTATCTTCTTGGAGCTAGACACACAGTCAATGTCATCACGGATCATCGTAATCTACAGTATCTAAAGACCGCTAAAGCATAATCATCACGCCAGCTCTGCTGGGCTCTCTTCTTTGAAGAATACAATTTTGTCATTGCTTATAGATCCGGAGTTCGCAATGGATAGCCGGATGTACTGTCACGCATGAGTGAGGAAAAAGAGGCATTCACTGCACCAAACTCTGTGGCCATCATTCCTGAGGGACGAATCCTAAGCACGATTGCCGCAACTACCTCTATAGATGACTTGAAATCTGATTTGAAACACCTCATGGCTCCATCAGCACAGCAAGACTGGCTATCAAAAGGAGACCGATATAACATCGTGGACGACCTGCCTTACTTTCAATGGTGACTGTATGTCCCGGACAAAAGACTGCAAAATCAAATCATAGCAAACTACCACGACTCATTAGTAGAAAGACATCCAGAAATAGCTAAAACGCAGGCTACAGTAAAGAAAATCCACTTGTGGCCAACTTGGAGGAAGGACATTACCCAGTTCATCGCAACCTGTAGGGTCTACGCACAGCACAAGTCCCAAAAACAAAGTCCTGCAGGGCTTCTACGTCCTTTGATGGTACCCCTGCACTGTCAATGGCCTTCATTACAGATCTTCCCCCCTGCAACGGATACAACACCATCCTGGTAATTGTGGATTTGTTCACCAAAATGGCCCACTTCATTCCTCTGAGAGGGCTGCCAACTGCTTCTGCTCTGACCACCGTATTTTTAGAACAGATTGTCCGGCTACACGGGTTTCCATCAGTACTAATATCGGATCGTGGAACTCAATTTGTTTCTGCATTCTGGAGAAGATGTTGCAAAATCGCCAAAATCGACCTTCGACTATCCACGAGTCATCATCCCTAAACCGATGGCCACACTGAACGGGCAAACCAGACCCTAGAAAAATATTTAAGATGTATGTTGCAACTATCCGAGGACACATGGAAGGACATCTCTGGTTAGCAGAGTACACATACAATATTCCATCCACACCAGCACAGGGCAAAGTCCATTCTACACGGTGCATGGAAGTCATCCACGGACATCTGTTTTTGATCCGCTCGAGAAATTGGAAATGCCAGCAGTAACGACCTTACACAAAATCATCACGCAGGTTCTTAAGGAAGAAGCGAAACACCTGGCCAGAGCTAAAGAAAAACAGAAGTGGTTTGCTGATTGACACTGAAGGAAGGCTCCAAACTACCAGGTCAGAGACAAAGTTTGGTTAGCGACCAAAAGCAAAAGAGAGATATTACTTACGGAGCAAGCAACATTACTGGAATGAACAATATAAACACAATTAAATCAGGCTTAAAGCAGACAGGCGAGAAGAGACAAAGAGAAACAGAACAATGCTTACCTGAAGTGATGTGGACTAGTCGCAGCTGGACTGGGCTACCACATGCGAGGGACCAGTGAAGGAACTCGGTCCCCGACATCTAAGCACCCCTGCCAGAAGTAGCAGGACGGAGAGCTCGCCATTAACAATCATCAGATGAGCCTCTCGGGAACAGCACATTCTCACGAAAACCACGGCTGGGGAGGAAGATTTTGGAGGGGAGGCAAGGGTCGCAGACTGGTATACTCACGTCCCCTTTATGTCCATGCAGGAGCAGCACCACCAATAGTCGCAGCCCACAGCATAATCACAGAGGTAGAAGCCAGACAAGGATGACCTCAGTCAGGGAGGGCTGCAACTGTGCCCCAACTTCCCGGCAGAGACCAGGTGAGCGTAACAAAAATGAAAGTTTCACACATGTAATTTTGCTGCAAACTTTCCACTCATTTTCGAATTGTATGCATTTGCTATCCATTCTTTGTGATTGTTAGTGTCTTTGCATTGTTGTTTTAGTGAGGAATTATATTTGCTTCAAGGTTTGTAACACACATTCATCATTTATATGTCCATTCCGAGTGTCATGTCATCCATCACAGTGCACAGTTGGGGATGGAAGGTCAGATTTGGATTCTGTCTCCTATTTCTCATTCCTGATTACCTGCTGCTTGCATAACTCCTCCAATTTACCAGATAGAGACTTACTTTCACTTCCATATTGTACCTGTGATCTATAGCTATCCCCTAACCAAACCGCACTACGAATCAGTGTATTTCACCCGTTGTTATTAAAAACTGTTTAGGTAATTTCAGGCGGGAATTGCAAAAATGAAAGTTTCACACATGTAATTTTGCTGCAACATGTTTTAAACTTGCCACTCATTTTCGAATTGTATGCTTTTGGTAATCCATTCTTTGTGATTGTTAGTGCCTCTGCATTGTTGTTTCAGTGAGGGATCATATTTGCTTCAAGGTTTTTAACACACATTCATTATTTATGTGTCCATTTCCGAGTGTCATTTCATCACAGTGCAAGGGGTTTAAAATCTGTTTTTCTCTCTTATTTGGGGTGGGAAGGTCAGATTGGATTCTGTTTCCTATTTCTCATTCCTGATTACCTGCTGCTTCTTTTTATCCACTCAGAATTGATTATTTGTGGCTTGAGGGAACATTGCAGGGGGAAATTCTAACTTGGGTGCTATCTGTCCTAAATCAAAAAGTGTTCCTATTTCGCTGTGCTATGTATATGTCCCACTAGCAGGTTAAACCTGTGCATTGCTCACATTCTCATTGTAATTATCACCCCATTGGTGATTGCTGCCCCATATCAAAAGTGTATGATTTCTTTTGAATTTTAAAATAAATAAATAAATATTGTATTTTACCAACCAGCCTGGTTCATTACTCAAAACGGAGTATGGGAATCTACTGGAGCACGCCAGACGTGTAGAAGGTGCTCTGGAAGAGAACACCCAAACCAAAGATGAAAAAACCCAGGAGGTGAGTCTCCTGCAACAGGTATTGTCTCATTATTCCCGAACCATGTAGGAAGCCAAGAGAGACAATGAGGCTCTCTGTAAAAAGAATGATGAGCTCCACAAACGCGTGGCAGTGCAAGAGCGGGTCATAGAGGCCAGGAAAGTCTTGTTAGCTGAGCAATAGGCTAAGATCTTTGCTTACTATCAAGAAGTTGGGGCTGAGAAGCAGAAACTAGCAAGGTTGGAGAAAGAGAGTGCTAGATTTAATCCTAACTGGAAGGACCCTGAACAGGTAGAGAGGGACAGGGCAACTCCTGATCATAGTATAAGGACCTCTGTACTCAGGGACTCAAACCCATTTAATACTGTGAACACTGCCAACTTCATGTCTAGGGGTTCACATGAGCTAGAAACCATGAGGCCGGCAGAATTCAATAGGTTTAGCATGATGGGACTGACAGACCAGCTCCCCCCAGAAAGTGTTGGACGGGCGTCCCTGTATAGATACCCAAACATTAAGGCTGATGTCTCTGACAAGGAAGTCTCCTATGAGGGAATGGTCAGGGAATTTGATCCACAGAAATATTACTTTCCATTGGACCAGTTGGTCCAATTTGATGAAAAACCTAATGAAATGAGGCCCAAAAAGAGCATCCTGAAGAGCTCTACCCAATTAGGGCAGTTGGGGGAATACTCTGCCAAACCTGGGAGGAGGGAGGCGTCAGAAAACTACCCTCCTGTGCCCCACAGGAGTTGAGAAACTAGGCCCCACCATTCTTGTGAGCCCCTCTCAAGTTCACAGAATCTGAGAGAGCCTAGATGATTATGAGGGGACCTCAACTAGTAGCGCCTCTGAGTGTGAGGGCGAGTGGACTCGGGTGATTAAGCCAAAGAAAGCAAACAAACTCAAGAGAGTTATGACAAAAGACCCCATTAGGCAGATTAAGGCCTTTAGGAGTGTCATAACCCCATACCATAAAAATGCAAAATATTCGGTTTAGGAACACTTGGAACTCTATGAGCAGATGATGGACACTTTTCATATGAAAGACAACCAGAACTGCATAGAGTATGTAAAATGGACATTCTCCCCTGAGTACTCCAGTTTCTTTGCTGGACTGGAGGACCAGAACCATTCAAGATGGTCCACCTGCCGGGCGGCCATCTTGAAACACTTTTCCGCCAACAGAAACCCCCAGGAGACTCGCAAAGCGGCCTACAACCTGCAGTGCGGGGAAGATCAGGCCCCACGAGAATTTGTGCAGGAGCTCAAACGCGCTTTTGCACAAACCACTAGGAGGGTGCACACGGATAGCAGGGAGTTTGTAACCACTTTCTTTCATGCACTCCCCAAGTATATTATGACCCAGCTGGTGAGGGACTTCCACGACAAAAGATCTCTGGAGTTGGTCATAGGGCAGGCGACCCGCATTTATGAGGTCCAAAAACCTGTAGAAAATAAAAATGTGAGCAAGAACCCCAAACCAGCCAACACCCCTGCTGCTGCTAAGGTGGCGGAGGTGAAGGTTGCCCCCATTTTAGATCTAGAGATGGGGGGGCCTAAAAATATCCCTGCACAAAATCAGCAAAATCCAAGACCCTGAAGGCCTTCAGGCCAATCACAAACAGGTGGCAATCAGGGAGGTAATGCCACAAATGGGACCCCTAACTCCCCTGATTATATCAGCCCTTCATAAAAGGGCAACCGACCAATCCTGGGGTATGTATGGACTCCCCCAGCTCAAGAGGGGGATCCAATCATGTAAGTACTACCCCAGGAAACTTCCCTCCTAACTTCCCCCAGGAGGGCAGTAATTCCCCAAATGCTGGGTTAAGTTTCTTCCCCCGATACTCACAAAACCCCAACCTGCAGGACAATCGTCCTTTCATTCCCTGAATTCAGGAACCCAGACAACCCAATTCGGGAGAGGGGAGGCCAAGGGTGGAGGGTTACCAAAATTCACAATATCCAGGGTAATACGGGAGAAGGGATAGTTACCCTTCCCGTGATCCACCTAGGGTTGAGCAGAGACCCCCGTACCAACCGGAACGGGAGCACCCAACTGGAGCGCCAAGTCCAGAACCTAACTCAGGATCTGGGTCGCATGCTGAGGGCTCAACAGAACCCTCAGATGAACATGACAGCTCAGAACCCCACAAACCAAGGGTCTGCTACTCCAGAACAATGACGGGGCGAGATCCCTGACAACTCACCGGTTCCAGAGGAGGAGGCACGGGGGGGTGTAAAGCCCTAGAGGAAGCTTCCTTCCTCACTCGTAAAAAGCCCCTGGACACCTAGGGAAACAGGAACAAAAATCTCCTGCTCCCGAAAATCTGCAACCCAAGGAACAAAGAATGGGTAGGAGAAATAAAGAACTCAAAAAGACCCATTTTGTGGAGGAAGTTAGTGTCCTCCAATTTGAAGGGGAAGAATCCTTAGAGGGAAAAATATCTTCTCCTTCAGGGACAGGGGGACTCCTCCTAAGGAAAAATGGGTCCCAAGGGATTTAAATGAAGACTGGGTGGATGTGGGAACTGAGTCAGAATCAGCCATCATTGAACCCCAGAATGAGCAGCCAGGAAACCCAATAGTAACAGGGGGATCCCAAACCGCACAAACCAATTCTGTTGACTGCCTCCAAAAAGGGTGGGCAGCCCAGAATAAGAAAAAGGGGAGTCTGAAACTCCCCAAATATCCAAAGGTCAAATATTTCTCTCAGATCCCCAAACTCCCACACAGAATTATGCCCAAACTACGCCTGTGTCAGATTCTAAAATAAGGAAATTTACCACCCAACTTTCCCAAAATGCACATTATCTTTGCCCCCTTAAGGAGAAGGAGGGCAGATTTTATGCCCCGGTCTAGGTGCAAGGGCAATGTCCATTTTCGGCCCTGGTGGATACTGGATCCGGAGCCACTCTTCTGTCAAAAATGTCCTTTAATCAGCTAAATTCAAGAAGGAGGGAGAGATACCAGATCCCTCTCACCCCTCTTCCTGGACAACTCCAGAACGTTGACGGGAATGAAACCACTGTCGAGGGGACTGCAGAGCTGGAAATTAAAATTGGGCAACATAAGGTGAAACACCCTGTCATAGTTGTGACTCCAGAGGGCACACCCTGTCTACTGGGGAATGAAATCTGTGCAGGTTGTCTCCCCTAATAGACTGCGTGAACAAAGTCCTCTGGACTCAGACTAACAGGCCAATAAAATTGAAACAGAGTGTCAACCATAGTTTAAATGGCACATGCCACATGGTTGAACAAAAACCTGATCATATTGAGTTTCATTTCCAGAACAATCAAATACCTGACGTGACAGTAAATGCTGTAGGACAACAAACTGGGGATGGGAACTTCTCTCCATTCCTGAGAATCAACTTTCGTTCCAGTTTCAAGTGGCACTCCACACTGGAAGGAAATACTTTGAAATTCTATACCGATTCACAATCTGAAAATCCCAATCCCATAGCCAAAAGTGATGAGAAACCAGCTCAAAGTTTAGCTGACATTCAGAAAATTAGAGAACAGTTATTCATCCCTATTCAGTTAAATGAGGGGAAGGAATCTGTTCTCACCTGAGTGTGCGTGAACAACGGTAAGAGCTTCATCAGCGAAGCCATGTTCCGACAGCTCCCAAAAGATCCGGCCATTCCCACATTTAAATTGATCGATAAATGGGAAATGGGCCTGGAAACTCCCAATTCCAAACATCTCCTGCCTAGCAGGTGTATGCTCAAAATTCCTGTAGAAAACATAAGCATAGTACATAATTGTTGGGTCATGCGAGATGTCCCGGCTGCATTCTATTTAGGCAGTGACATTCTCAATCGTTTTGCCATTAATTTGGATCTGATAAATTACAAAGCCTGGTCCCGATTAGGGGGTAATCCCATGGACTTTGATGATTCAGAAAAAGCATTTCGGTCAGCCCAATTACTGCTGTATACAATTGAGGTTCAAATTGGAGAGGAGGTCACCATCCCAGGACGGACACGACTATCCCCACTTGAATTAAAAATTAAAAGAGGACAGAAACTGAAAAATCCTGACGCATATGTACACCTCAATGCCCATCTCCAACAGCAGCGGTTGGGGCTAAACCCAACACCATTAGTCAATGTAGAACACAGCACCATTCCAATATTGATGGATAACTGAAGACCATAGGATTTTACTCTGGGCACAGGCACCATTATTAGAATGGTGGTTTATGACCAATATATTTCCATGGATCTAGGTAATGAACTGATAGGACCAATCCCCCATGACTGTTTTGACAGTGACAGTGACAATGAATTACCACCAGACAGGATCTTCACCCGGCAAGGGGGGAATTTCCTGGTGTATTCTTCATGCCCGTACGGTGAGGAAGAGGTGACCTGTGACATCAGGCAGGATGAGTTGATCTTCCAGGTCCACAATGACAGCCTCGCCTACCTGAAACCCTTTGTCCAGGTCAATACTCTAACCAGGGACCTCTCCACCCAGCTGGAGGAGGCTGCTGAAATAGCAAAACTGGGAGTCTTTCCAGGCTTTAGGCAAATGGTTGAAGAGCGAGTCAACCTAGCTGATGCCTGTGAGACTCCGGAGCAAAAGCAAAAGTTGAAACAAGTTTTCTTAGATTTTCAAGATCTCTTTGCGGTGGACTCGTATGACTGTAGTCACACCGAAATCCATACAACAACAATTCCCACAGACTCTGAAATGACTCCAGTGTTTATGAAGCAATACCGCTTGGCTCTCGCATCCATGGAGTCCCTGACAGAAATCATCAAAAATCTTGAGTCCCGTAGGATAATTTGTCCAGTCCACAGCACCTTTAATAATCGGGTGCTAGTGATTTTAAAACCGAATGGCCAGTGGAGACTCTGTGCCGACCTTAAGGAGCTGAATAAACGGGTCCACATGTCCCGATGGCCTCTCCCCTACATTGACCAGGGGCTGGCCCAGATCCAGGGGTCAAAGGTATACACTGTCATTGACCTGACCAATGGGTACTGGACAGTGCCTGTCAGTAGGGAGGACCAATACAAGCTGGCCTTTACCTTCGGGCGGCAGCAGTACACCTGGACCCGGACTCCCTTTGGATGCATCAACTCCGGCAACAAATTCAACATCTTCTTACACAAGGCCATGCCCGAGTTGGCTGAAAAGAGAAACCTGGCCTATGTGGATGATGTCCTGATAAAAAGCTCAACTGTGGAGGAACACATAGCAGAAACCCGTTATGTTCTGACACAGTTGAAGGTTGCCGGAGCCAAACTATCCTTTCAAAAGGCGCAGTGGTGCAGAACCTGTGTCAACTTCTTGGGGCATGAGATAACTCCCGAGGGTCTCTGTCCCCAGGAAAAGAAAGTGGAAGCACTCCTAAAACTGAAAGACCCCAGAACTCTGCATGAGCATAGAAGCCTCCTTGGACTGACTAATTACAGTAGGAAGTTCATTGAGGATTACGCAGAGATCACAAGACCCCTGATCCATCTGTTGAAGGGGGGGTCAAGTGGGAGTGGGATCCAGAACAAGCCGAGGCAGTAAAGCAACTAAAAAGAAGCCTCACACAAGGACCTTGTCTAGCTGACCCTGTCAAAAACAAGGAATTCTTCTTGGAGACAGGGTTCTCGAATACATGCTTTGCAGCAGTATGATATGAAAAGCAGGTCAATAAAGTCATCTCCTGTGCAAGCAAGACTTTATTGTCTGTGGAGGAAAAATTCAATGATTTTGAGAAGGCACTCCTGGCAACGGTGTGGGCATTGAAAAATTACTGCCCGTTTATCCAGGAGGAACACATCATAGTGGAGACTCCACACCAGCCTTTGCAATACCTCAAAAGTAATTCCCAAATTATTTCCTGGATTCTGTCAATGCAAGACTTTCCTGTGGAGGTCAGATATGGACAAAACAAGAAGAGTCCCCTAGAACAAGGTCTGGCTGACTTGTCTGATTGTGCCAGAGAAAACTGTCTCGAGGACGAAAGTCTTAAAATCCAGGACAACATGGAGGCGTACCTGAATTCCCTGCAAAAAGTTTATGAAGAAGACAAGTGCGAGGGAATGCCCACAGTTTATATGGACGGGTGTTCCTACCATGTTGACAACAACGGAGAAAAGGAACTGGTGGCTGGCGTTGAGAATGCCTGGGTGAATGATGCCCCGCAACCCTTCGCTGGGTACAAAATCAGTCCCTGCAGTAGTCAGGTGACAGAGTTGATGGCAGTTGATCAAGCCATCCTCACTGCCAGTTCATCAATCCATCCTCACTGCCGTCCAACACCAACTCCATGAACTGATCATAATCACGGATTCAGATTATGTCCAGAACGGGTTCATGGAGCACCTGGCTAATTGGAAAACCAGAGGCATGCCATGTCTAATAATAAAACGCTTAGACATGGCAAGCTCATCCAAAATATTGATGATCTGGTCACCTCTAGGGGGATGACCATCTATTGGAAGAAGATCAAGGGTCATTCCAGAATAGAGTGACCAGGCAAAACTGGAAATGACCTAGCTGATCAGTTGGCCAAAACCGGAGCCATCGAGGGGGATCTCCTTCAGATCAAGTCCCTGTTGGGGGAAATCCAGATCACTGCTATCACTAGGTCCCAGACAAATGCTCACAATGATCTCTCAACTGCCCAATGGAGAAAGGAGACCACAGATGCTGATTTAATTATGGCACAAAAAGGGGATCCGATTGTTGGTAAATGTTATCAACACATTGAGGACCCTGGCAACTTTCCCCTGACGGATACTTATTACATTGGGAAAGAGGACCTGGGAGTGTTGATGAAATGTCCAAAAATCTTCTGAATCCAAGACGGTTTGTTGGTAAGGAGATCCATATCTGGCTGTGACCAGTGGGTGGTCCCTACCTCATTCCGAAGCCTGATGCTAAGTCACGCCCATTATGCGGTCCACACTACTTTAGAAAACTTGTGAGAGGTTGCATACTGGCCACACATGGGGAAGGACCTCGACCAATACTTGAAGGGGTGTCTTGTTTGTACACAATTTCAGCCAACATCACTCACACACCGAGCTCCCCTGCAGAAAAGGGGATGACACTGCCTTGGTCAGATTTACAAGTAGATTTCATCGGGCCCATGATTCGCTCCTCTAGGGGGAACAAGTACATGTTAACCGTAATATGCTTGTTTATCAAATGGTGGAATGTCTCCTAGCTCCAAAATTGCAAGGCATGAACAGCAGCTGCCCTGAGGATCAAACACATCTTCTCTCATTTTGGCCTACCCCAAAGGATTGAGTCAGATGAACTAGTCACTTCACCAGAAAAGTGATGACAAAGATGTGGGAGATACTTGGGCTAAAAAAGGAAACTCAATATTGCATACCATCCTGTCCTCTAGTGGTGGAGTTGAGAGGTACAATAAAATCATTGTGAGCATTCTAAAAAAGTTTGTGGCAGATTCTGGGCCAAGTTGGGACATCCGATTACTGCTTGTCCTGATTGCCATCAAGTCTACACCTTCTTCTGCAACAAAGATGTCTCTGTTTGTGCTGATGACTGGACAAAGGATGGTGCTACCTCATCATCTGCTCTATAGAACACAAGAGCAGACACTGATCAACGCCTCCACAACTCATGTGTATGTTGAGAATCTAAGAAAACACCTGCAACATGCTTTTGCGTATGCTCAGCGGAATCTTGAAAGATCTGCAGAGGGGACAAAGACTCAATATGATCTAAAAATGACCAAAAAGGAATACCAAGTAGGAGACCAGGTCTACTTGTACAATTTCCAAAGGAACCAGACCAAAGAGCAAATTGACAAAAGAGAAATGGGTCCACATTAATCAGCTAAAGAGTTGTCACTCTAGGCACACTTTGCAGCAACAAATTGAGGAGCCCCGAGAGAATCTAATAGAGGAGACGTCTGAAACATGAGAATAAGAAAAAGAAGAAACAGAAGGGAACAGATAGAGTTTTTGGTATAATTGTGTAACAGGGAGTATTTCTCTTCATTATCAATTGTTGTTATTGAATGCCTGTGTATCCCACTGCTGTCAACCCGATTGGAGGGCAGTTAGTGGGAAATGGTAGTAACCGGTTTGTGTTCTCTTTCATAGATTTATACTGGTTGCACCGTCACTAGCAAGGAGGACCTCCTCGGGGACCTGGAAAGAAGAAACCCAAGGAAATCCGGGTTTGTCACTCAACACCATAAAGGAAGATCTAGGACAAAGCTGGGGGTGTCGTTCCACGTTCCAACCAGAGACAGCGATAGGCGCGTGATGCACCGCTCTCTGATGGGAGAAGGACTCATACCTGACTGATCCTGCTTTGCCACATGAAGAAATCCCATTTAACCTATTCTCCCTCGACTTGAAATCTCAGACGAGTCGGGGGGGATATGTGGGATATATTGACCCACTCAGCAGCATTTTACCACATCACCAAGCTGCCTGTTTGCATAAAACAGCAAATGGCTGTGCTGGGTCCTGTGCACACCAGAACCTCAAAACTGCATTTTTGCAGCAACAAAAAGATGGCTCCACCATCCTGCCAAGCACACTTCAGGCAGGATGGAACAAGAGGACACACTGAAGGAGCATGCCAGTGTGTTCTGAAACATAATAAATGGAATGAAGTGAAAAGGCAGCACGGCTTTGCTGAAAACCTAAAATTCCCCTTCAAAATGAAACTTTTCACCCTTTAAAAATGCTGATTTGACACAAATTCCGTCTGTTCATTCTGAAACCACTGTGATTAAAAAGGCCCTGCCATGCCCAGGATATTGCATTGGGCCTCAGCAAAACCAGGCATAATTCCTGAATGACAGGCCCTGTCAAACCAACTCTGAGAGAAATTAACAAGGAACTCCACTTTTACTTGCATGGGAATACGCATTTATTTCTTTACAAAAAGCATCCCAAAGCTCAGCAGTTCAAACAGACTCTAACTCTCTGAGCCAGGTCAATTTATGGCATCTGTGCTTCAAAAACAAAACTCCTGCATTCAAGAAAATAACTGTGGCTGCAAGGCAATATTGGGAAGTCAGATGGCAAAATCGAATTTGAAAGGAAATGCTAGCAGTTTTCAACACGTATAAAAAAATTGGCTTTTGCAAAACTAAAGGAGAACAATGCCCTGTTGAAGGAAAGCTTGCCATTACCTAGCAATGTGACGGGGTTTGTGGCTGGTGAAAATATATACGGGGCTATTTTTATTCCACATGTGTGTTTTAATTCAGGACCAAAATAAGAAAATAAAGATTTTAAAACACATGGGCTGAATTTGAAAGCTCTCAAAAAACAGTTATTCCAGATGGCATAGCCCTAAAAGCTTCCCACTAGGAAGTGATAATTTCCAGCTTGAAAAACTTTGAATGGTTCCAGGACAAAGAAAGTTCATGCGCTCGTCAGACATTTGTCTGTGTTTCAGGCTGGGACAATAGTAGTCCTGGGACACTAACCTGTCAAGTGGAGGGGGCCATAAAACCTTCAATCAAACGGGGAACCCCCACCCCACACAGGGCTGAGGTGACAGTTGCTTACAGCTGAAAAAGAAAAGAATGGACAAGTACAGGACAAAGGACTGACATTTCCTTCCAAAGACTATTTTATAAATAAACTTTAAAGACTTTTTATGTCTGCAGCAAGACTTTGTAAAAATGTACAATTTTGGCAGTGTAAAAGTGATTTTTTGGACTTTCTTTTAAGACTTGGTAGACTTCTTTGCCCAATGGGGAACAGAAGTTACAAAAGATGACAGATTATAAGAAAAGCATCTAAGATGTAAATGCAAATTTTTGTACATACATCCCTTATAGAGTTCTAGAATTTTGAGTAATGTAAATCTCATTGAAAAGCATGAAAAACTAGCAGAAGGGCGAAAAAAGTTCTCACAGACTGGAGGATTGGACTGCCATGTGCTGCACAAAACATGTCATCTGTGTGTATAATGTGCTATGAGATTGCAATTGTATAAATGTATGTTTGTGGCAAAATTGGATTTTAGTTAAAATAACTATGGGAGGTTCTTGGACAATATAAAACTCACCTCATAAATCTGACATCATTTTCCTGAAATCCAACCAGCTGAGAGCGAGGCAGATATTATCATACTTGTCCAATCCCATTGCTAGAGGCGTGTTTAGTTAAGCCTGCCCCAGTCATATACTTTGATGATGTCACTAGGCATTATAAATAAGAGTCCCTGACAAGACTCTACACACACACTCTTCCTGATTTTCCTGCGCTGGCGTCCTGTTCCTGTTTCATCAATCCAGATTCCAGATCCCAACTACAAGGCCAAAACATTGCTTACCCTACTCCGGGGCTCACTGAAAAATCAAGCATTGCTGATCCTGCTCCAGCAAGGCCTCAATTGTAAAAACCCACTAAAATCCCCAAATCACCAAAGGGGAAAGCTGTGGTGTTTTTTGGGAAGCAACCTGATACCACTAACTGCATGCTTACTGCAGACCCGCCATCCAGCTGATCTGTAGTATCCAGTGACCAGAATTGCCAGTCCAGTGCCATCCGGTGACCAGAACTGCCCAGCTGTTTGCCAAGTGCCCTGTCTTGTAGTGACCAGAACCCTTGACGGTCCAAAATCCCAAACTAAAAGTGGACGGTAAGTATCATCCCTACCCCATCTAAATCCATAGCCTATCTTGTATTTGTCCTTATCTCACTCTAAGTCATCCTATTCCTATCTTGCTAACTTGTTAAAACTGTCAGAATCATTCTTGCAATCCTGCTTTGATTTCTAGTGCTAGCACCATCTCTTTAGTAATTGTGTCTTGTGTAAATCCTAAGCCATTAGTCCTATTTTGAGTGATCGGACTGGTTCACCCAAGGTTGGGCGCTGGGGTGAGAGGGTTGAACTCGCAAATCAACCCTGGAGCTTACTGTGTCCTTCTTTGGTGGCCTAGCCTGAATACTCTAGTGTAAAGTAAAACTGTTCTTGTCAAAACTGATTTCCTTTCCTATTTTCACAACTTCATTTTACTCAAAGCGCACCTTTTTTATAACTTGCATAACTCATCCTATTTACCAGTCAGAGACTTACTTTCACTTCCATATTGTACCTTTGATCTATACTTATCCCTTAACCAAACCGAACTCGGAATCAATGTATTTCACCCGTTGTTATTAAAAACCCTTTAGGTAATTTCAGGCGGGAATTGCAAAAATGGATGTTTCACACATGTAATCTTGCTGCAACATGTTTTAAACTTGCCACTCATTTTCGAATTGTATGCTTTTGGTAATACATTCTTTGTGATTGTTAGTGTCTTTGCATTGTTGTTTTAATGAGGAATCCTATTTGCTTCAAGGTTTTTAACACACATGTATTATTTATATGTCCATTTCCGAGTGTCATTTCATCACAGTACAAGGGGTTTAAAATCAATTTTTCTCTCTTATTTGGGGAGGGAAGGTCAGATTGGATTATATTTCCTATTTCTCATTCCTGATTACCTGCTGTTTCTTTTTATCCACTCAGAATTTATTATTTGTGGGTCAATGGAACATTGCAGGGGGAAATTCTAACTTTTGTGCTATCTGTCCTAAATCAAAAAGTGCTCCTATTCCGCTGTGCTGTGTATATGTCCCACTAGCAGGTTAAACCCGTGCATTGCTCACATTCTCATTGTAATTATCACCCCATTGGTGATTGCTGCCCCATATTAAAAATGTATGATTTCTTTTGAATTTTAAAATAAATAAATCAATATTGTATTTTACCAACCAGCCTGGTTCATGGTCCATTGTGACCCGGGGTATTTGAAAAGGGGGTGTGATATGAGTGGTGTACCATCTCAATATTGAATCAATAGAAAAAGATAAGCATTTCAGTCGTGCGCTGCATACTAGGCCGAGACCAAGGTGTGTGTCACCCGATTGAAATCCTTAACACGTTCCAGGGCTCCCCTCTTCAAATTTACCAAGAGCTCTCCTTTGTGATGTTCCAAAAACGAAGGGCCATGAGACCTCTAGTGCTATTCCTCCGGGACCAGCACATGAAATACTGCTGGCTGTTCCCAAAGGCGCTACAATTCTCGTACGGTGTTCCGTAAAATAGGTCACCAAGAAGACGCAGCGTCAATCTTATGCCCTGACTCCCCTGGAAGTATGGATGACGCCCGGCCTGATCGCCCGACAGAGGGTTCGGAGAAGTCCCCCCCTAAGCCAAAACACTCAACGTGGACGAGGGTGCAGAGAGGCCGGAACTCCAGATGACTCCCGCACTCCAGATCTGATGGATCGGGCTTCAACGATCTCCCATGCCCGGTTGTCCTCCCCTTTCCAGGTTTCGGTTCCTGAAAGGTTGCCTCAGCTAAACTTGGACTGAGATGGAACACGAAGCTGCAGAATTCTGGATGCAGGCTTCGCACGGCTCATGCCCAACTCCGAGCAGAATGACAACAGACTGCCCTTGGAGTAGAATACAGACCAAATTCTACAAACTCTTTTAACCCCGTTGGCTAAGGGATACGCCGATGGAGAAGATTCAGCTTCCCGCAAACCTATATTTAAGTCCTCCCATTGGAGGCTTATGTTAAAACTCTGGATGCACAATGATATCCAGCTAGCAAAGCCCTCAGATGGTGACTGAACCATACATGGCCCAAAACCCACTCCCAGGAGACACATTGCTCATGGCACATCCCCCCCCACACCAGAAATTGAAGTTTACCTTGTTGAACATTAGAGGTCTGAACTCCCCCCCCCCAAACGGAAAGCAACATTGCAGCGGCTGCAAGACGGGGAACGCTCAGTGGTCTTACTGCAGGAAACACACCTAAGGCCAGCAGACTTTACACATCTCCGCAACAGAAATTTCCCGATCCAATATCTGGCCTCTAATGGAACCAAGAAAGGGGGCACATCGATTCTCTTTGCTAGAAGGCTGCAACCACAGATTCTAGAGACACTACTGTGCCCTGAGGTGCGCTGTACAGCAGTCAAAACCCTCATATTTGGACAACTTTACTCCCTCATCTCGGTTTACGCCCCAAATGACAGGCAGGAGGCTGAAGGCCATGTCAGTATTGGAGGAGACTTCATTCCCCAACCCCCCGAGACTATAAACTTGCTACAAGCCTTCTTCAACTATTTCAAACCCCGTAGGTGGTGGACACATGGAGAGTGCTTCACCCCAAATAAAAAGACTTCTCTTTCTTTTCACATGTGCACAGAACGTTCTCCCGGATTGATCTCTTGATTGTTTCCCCACAACTCATCGCCTATGTTGACGATGTGACCATAGGAACAAGGGTGCTGGCCGACCATGCTCCAGTAACACAAACTCTCTGTGCCCAGGATCCCGACCCACCTCCTCGATGCTGTAGAACTTGTATGACCACATTCTGAACGAAATGTCATTAAGAGAATCCATAGCCAAAGTGATCAAACATTTTGTTTGGGAAAATCCGGCTGAAGATACCTCCCCAGCCAACACATGGGTTGCCATGAAAGCAGCAGTTCGGGGAGGACTAATTGCGCATGGGGTGGCATTCCACAAATGCAAACATCAAACTCTAATGGGTCTTGTAGACGAGGTTCGGAAGGCCGAGGCCAACCATAAATGCAAAGGCTGGTCCCCGAGGTCCCAACGAGCCCTACAAACAGCTCGAAGAAAGTTGGAGGCCCATTATGCAGAGGAAACAGCGCACCTGTGGTCCAAATCCAGACAGGGCTACTATGCCAGGAACAACAAGGCAAAGAAACTTTTAGTGGAGAAACTAGCCAAGGCAAAGAAAAGGAACATGATATTGGGCCTTCACGACCCCCAAGGCAAGATCCAATATGCAGAGCAAGATAAACTGCGTCTAGCGACAGCTCATCTTTCTGAGACAATGTCGGCATCCCCCCGGACCCAAGCAGAAATACGCGAGTACCTACAGGGTGCCACTCTTCCTCAACTCAATGAGGCTGACAGGGAGAGTCTTGATGCTCCGATCACAGGTGAGGAGATTAATAGAGCCATCAAGTCCCTAAAATCAAGAGTCCCAGGCCCGGACAAGTTCACGTCAAGGTTTTATAAAATATTTTGCCCTCAACTAATAGCCCCACTAACAGCCCTTTTTAATTCCTTTGGCGTATCAGGAGCTATCACCCCATCCATGCAAGAATCTAAAACCATCCTTTTGCTCAAACCGAGCAACGGCCCTAAGGAAAATAGCTCATATAGACCCATTTCCTTGCTAAATATTGACGCCAACATCTATTCAAAAATGTTAGCGAACCGCCTAGTGCATGCTTTATCCACTTTAATAGATCCAGACTTAACGGGCTTCATAATGCATATGTCAACGGGGGATAACATTCGTAGAGCCTTGAACCTAGTAGATGTCGCAACGCAAGACTCGCGCATGAGTCGTGACCTCTGGTTGCCTACAATGGGTCGAGGTGGAGCAATCCCTCTTATCACTCCCCCTGCGCTTCCTCCCACATACCATGCCTCCACCACGCCGTACCTGGAGTGAGACGTTGGCCTCCACCAAACACACCCTTAAAATCTGGGACTGGGCTCTAAAACTTAGGGGCATTGCGAGGGGGCTAGGTCCTTCCTCTCCGATTTTCCATAATCCGGCCTTCTCGCCCGGATCCCGTCCACTGAAGTTCAAACACTGGACCACGGGGGGGCTTGAGGTCCTCGGTCAACTCTTCGAGGGCAACCAGCCTTGCTCCTTCGAACAATGCACAGCAGCCTCACATCTAACAGAAACGGACAGCTTCTCCTATATGGAATTGCAACATTGGTGTTCCCACCCCCAAACCCGTCAAGCAGCATTTCGCAACCCTAGCCCTCTAGAGCTTATCCTTAAGGAGTTGCCACTTCAGGGAAGAATCTCCACGCTCTACAAGCTATTGCAGGAGGATATACTCACCACAAAGGCCCCCTACATGGCACAGTGGGAGATGGACTTGGATATCCCCTAGAAGACCAAACATGAGTAGACATTTGGTGAAGGACTCACTATTCATCCTTCTGCATAACTAACCGGGAATGTGCCAATAAATTGCTTTTGTGATGGTACTACCCTCCACTGCGCCTACATCACTTCAACCAGGCCCTGGTCCTCAATGCTGGTGGCAGTGTGGACAGCCGGGGTGATACTTCCACATGTGGTGGTCATGCCCAACTGTAAAAGCTTTCTGGGTACAACGTATCACTACTATAAAAGCCATTACTAAGATGGCGATCCCCTTAGAAACGGAACCCATTCTATTGGGTGCCCCAATTCCAGGGGTTTACCCGAGATCCGGGCAAAATGGCAAACTTTTGACACAATTTCTACTAGCCGGGAAAATTATAGTAGCTCACATCTGGAAGATTTCCGAAGGTCCCTTAATGGCTTTCTGGTGGATAAAAATCTGGGACATATTGATTGCAGGAAAAGTCACAGCAGCCAAAGCAGGCCTTTTGCATCGCTTTGCGAACATAATGGCTCAATTACTAGACTATGACCAGAACTTCCCGGCGATAACCCATAAAACCCATCTGGAAAAAGGGGCCCTGTACCAGTAGGAAAGCTGAATCAGAGGGGGAGGAGGGGACTTTGGGGTCTCCGGCTCTATGCTTGCTCAGACCCATCATCCTGGAAAAAGGGGGCTACTGTATGCCTTTGATATGCTTGTATTGTTCTCATTTGTGCTCTGGTTTAAAATAAACATGTTAAAAAAAGCCCCAATAATACCTTAGATGCCTGATATGGACCATATATATCAGGAAATCCTTCACAAAGTGCAGATCTTATATGAAAATTGCTTCCTTAAATGCCTCATGTAAGTAACAATGTGTACAGCATTGCCGCACAGGTACTGACATCACATGCCAAATGAAGTCTAAAATGAACAAATAATAGAATCTCATGCCTATTACAGTCATACATACTTTGGGCTTCATTACACGTTTGGTGGTATTTCAGTGGGAAATCTGCCGAAATACTACCTAATAGATTTACTGCTACTTGGTCTGGCGGAATTACCACCGGATTAGAGTGGAACTGGAGCAAAACCTCTGAAAACCCTTGTGTAATCCCAGATGGCATTGGGGGAAGATGTGTGTGACAAATCCCCAGATATCGGCACTTCTCCCCTAGGGAGAGCCCCTTTCCATGAGACTAGGGAGGCAAGGCCGCTACCCGATAGTCCACCTGGGGGTGGTGCTCAGCTGCTGGATCTCAGGGGGCGGGAAGTCCCCTATGAGATTAGTGATGCCCTGGGGAGAATATGGTATCCCCACAGCCCACCTAACCATAAGCAGCCTTCCTCACTAACCCACTACAACACCGTCCCCAGTATTCCTATCTGTTTTCATATAATCATCAAGGTAGGGAGTACTGAGATGAGGAAGAAATCAATGGACTCATTGCGAGTCCCAAGAGCAGTACTGAGACAAGAAAGAGACCAACTAAATCACTGGGAGTCCTCAAGATCAGTACTGAGATGAGGAAAAGACCAACCGACTCGCTGTGCGTCCTGACTATCAGTACTGAGTTGAGGAAGAGACTTACTGACCCAATTGGAGTCATCAAGGTCAGTACTGAGATGAATGAAGAGGAAGTGTAAGCATAGAGAGTACCTCTATGAACCATACTGAGCGGTCTAGTCTTGATGGACTCCCTATTGCCCAAGGTACAACTGAAGAGGGAAATTCAGACACAGAGAGAACCTCCCTGGGAGCCCACGGTCCGGATCTGAATAAAGCAGCCCACGACGGGACGCTTACCCATCAGCAAAGATGTTCAGGAGTACACCACCATGGCCGTGCCATGCCTGCAAGCAGGAAAATGAAGCGCATGCTAATTGAGGGAGCTGAAGAGCGTGGTCTGCCTGGCACGCAACACCTGAAAGCATGAAGCCACTGCGGAGCCGCCACATAGACCGGAAGCAGGAGGAGGTCTCCAAATGGGGGCGAGAGACCCAGAAGCAGCCGGCAGACACCGGCGAGCAACTAGAGAAAAGGGGTTGGAAACAGAAGGCTTGCAGGTAACCAAGAGAGACTATAATATAGTGGGAAAAGGCCTCTCGGACCCGATAACGAAGCCAAGGAGGTCTGGGATCCGAGCAACAGAAGCCGAAGGGGTCTGTGACCGGATAAAGAAGCCAAAGGGTCTGGGACCAGAGCAAGAGAAGCCAAAGGTGTCTGTGACCCAACAAAGAAGCCAAAGGGGTCTGGGACCCACAAAACAGAAGCCAAAGCGGCCTGGGGCCTGAAAAAAGAAGCCAGATGGTCCTAGGACCCAAGCAAGAGAAGCCAAATGAGTCTGGGACCCGACAAAAAAGCCAAAGGGGTCTGGGACGGAAGCAATAGAAGCCAAAAGGGTCTGGGCCCAGACAAAGAGAAGCCAATGGGTTCTGGGAGCCAAGACAAGGAAAATTGGCTCCCAGGGGGTGGGGTGGGGGTAGCTCAGGAGCAACGCATTTGTCTTGGAAGCAAGGCAACACAGCGCAACACAGGATTCCACACCTAGAAAAGAATCTCTGGTATTAAGCGCATTATAAAAGAACAATAATAACTAAAGAGGTCTGGAACCCAAGAGAAAGAAGCCAATACCACAGGGGTCTAGGACCCGACAAAAAGAAAAGAATAATGAACTGGATACAACTATTAAGAATCAAGAAGAGATTGAGATCCACACCCAAAAACAAACCACCTCCAAAGCCTTTGTCATAGTCACAGTGCCTGGCATGATAGTGAAACAGTTAGGCCGTGAGCATGGTGAACATTGTGGAAAAGACCAAGGGAAGGGAGTAATCCTCCATGGTGTTTATGAACATTGTGGATAGAGTCAAGAGAAGACAATCAGTCTTTTGGCACTGTAAAAACTGGAGAAAGGCCACGGGACGGAGACCTATCCCCTGGTGTTTGTGGACTTTATAAAAGGAGTCAAGATGAGGGGGTTCTTCTCTCGACATTGTAAAGATACAAGAATTCTACGTACTTTATTGGAGCCTCAATCCAAGGAAGTTTTTTGAGACTTTTGATTTATATTTCTTAAAATGAACATTTCTTTTTGCATCACCCAGAAGTAAAATTTCGGCTAGCATCCCCGAGAAAGAAACCTTTCTTCGAAATCAAGAAGGCCACCCCTTTTTGTTAGTTGAATATAGTGTAAAGGTTGGAAATAGGTTTTCCACACAGTACAGTGAACTCTTTGCTTTAGACTGACATCCTGGCACATCCCTTAGTAGTATTTGAGGCAGGAAAATCCCTCATAGAACTAGGGTCAGATAGGGTTTTCTCATTTGCTTTACCACCAATAAACGTCTATAGCCAGAAAGATACCTCCTGGATGTCAGTATCTTCCTTTCACACCCTTACAAATCCCAAATTACTCAATAATACATCCATAATGCATGCAATCATCAGGTGCAGTGTGGTGGGTTTGGAGTAGTGGCTCTTGTATGCACACTCTGTTCAGGTACAGGCATAGGCATAGCTTTGTCAGGCCTCGCCATGTTTTTGCACATTCATGGTACCATGTTCAGGTTACACAGTATTCCTGGCATTTTAATACAAGCATTGCAAATTGTCTACGCTTTCAGAATGTTCTAAGAAGACACTGCACCTTTCTTCCACAATACAGCTGGTTTGTTGGAGGGAGCTAAGGTGGTAATTTAGTCTTCACTGCTCATACCCTGGACTACTCATTGGGGGTGCACAGCTTGCTAGGCAGGAATGGGTTGATCATGCAAAGGACACAGGTGGCATGCAGGAGACTAGAAAGGCACATGAGACCTTCAGGTTTGCACACTGCCATCTCACATGAAAGAATGAATTAAATACGTCATGTTAAACACTAGGTTGGCAGTGCAGGAAAAAATGGATGGCAGGAATGCAGAGGTAATTCTGCTACCACAGCATTCCCGCACCACCAAACTAAGAGATTGGTGGTAGGCTGAAAGATTTACCTCCAGCACAAAGATGGAATCCGCCACCCTATTGCTGTTTTTTGGTGGAATTACCACGGCAGAACTACTGCCGGAGGTAATTCCACTGAAAACCCCACAGACTCCTATGGACTCCGAAATTGAGAATTTACACCACCATAGCAACACTTGTAATCCCACGGTATGTCTGCGGGACCCAGTGGCGGTAACAGTAAACAAGTTTGACGGTAGTTCGGTGGAATTACTGCTGAACTACTGACACACTCATGATGAGGCCCATATAACATAAACCTTCGATCTAATCCCACAATGGCAAGGAGGTGGAAACCAATTAGAGGAAGGAGCAGCCAATGGCAGGGAAATGAGGGTCAATGGCAAGTCTTTGCCACAGATTGGAAGGCTCAACCCCAGAACTGAGAGAAGCTAAACCATGATGGTCCAGCATGTGACAGAACCCACTAGGATTCTATCGATGCCAGGTACCCTAACTGTCTCTTTGAAGTGGTGGATTTAGACTTTAAGAGTGTGTATCTGAAGACAATAGAAAAGCAAAACTCCCCAGGGAATACCTACCAGTGAATGCAGTTGAAATGGAGGAACAATAAGTGTTCCAGATGCGGCCAGTAGACAAATATCCAGATGCCACAGTGATACAGGAGAGATAAGAAGAGGTGGTAAGAGGCTGGCAAAAAGGTATGAACAAAGGTGGCACCTATTAAGGCGCTGAATGACTTCCTTAAACAGGGCACTAAATACATGGGACGAAATTGACTATACGATTTCCTAACCTTCTTGAGACACTGTCCTGTATTAATTGACTGTGGGACAACCACTGAGGTCATGCCCTAGTAGTGGTTTAATGCATACAAGAAAAAATGTTGTGCAGCATACAACCCACAGCGACAATCTTGCCCACTCTCTCCAGGCAGGACATGAGGGCCTATCTCATCCAGTGGAGGCACCATAACCTCCCCTTCAGTAACCCAAATGAACATTCAATGCACCCAGTCCAGATATGTGCCTCATTGTATGCTGCCTCCTCTGCTGTTCCACGGTTCTGAATAGCAGTCATGAGCCAAGGTATCTGTGGATAGCTGGAGCTATCTTACGATACCAATAATACTGGAAGAAGAGCCTTTGCTCAGCTACACAGTGCTACATTCACAATTGTAAACCAGGACACAGTGGGGTGAGAACAAGCCTAATTTGCATACAGTCTTTGCCTTTTCAATAATGTCTTATGTGAGAAACTTGAGGGTATCCTCACACATAGTCCCCTTGGATCCTCTTCTCAGGTGGCCTGGGAAAGGCCATTGCTTTTGGATCCTGACCCCGTGAGTGGAGAAGCGAGGGAGGATCACCTGAGTGGTGGGTACTTGGGGATTGGAGAGAGGATATCTACAGGTGAGACATGGTATCCCCCTTTCCCTATTGAAGACCTGCCTAAAGCCCCCCCCCAGACCTTTATGGGCTATTATATCACCTTTCCCCACATTTTCCATCATTTAACACACTATGGTACTGGGACGAGGAAGAGGCAACTCAGAGTGATGAACACTTGTAGGTCATTTCACCACTCTAGTACTGAGACGAGAAAGCAATATGCAGAGTATTGTAAAGATCAGGCATGTCCCTTCAATTATGATGAGGCAATTGGACTAAGTGACCACTACCTGTGGCCACTTAGTATGCCCGACGGATATAAAAATACGGGCTTTTAGGAGAAGAGGGGTGGCACAGCAGGCTGGAATGTGGAGCTGACTGGAGCTGCAAGCTGGCGTACCAGAGAGACAGAGGAGAGAGACGCGAGTGTTGGAAGCCGTGTTGGAAGAGGACCAGAGACACCAAGGCCAGGGAAGGCCGAGAGAAGGTCGGAAAGTCCTGTGGCCCCTTCGTGTCAGGCGCAAGCAGAAGCTCCGGGGCACTAAAGTGCTCTCGTCACTGCGGATCACCAGGAGAGCAAGTGGTGCTCTCCCCGCCCTCCGTGAGAGAAGAGTGGAGACCGCAGAGGTGGGAAAAGCCAAGCAAGGAAGAGCGCAAAGTCGAAGGTAGCTACTGCCTGAAGCCATTGAGTGCAGAAGGGGAACACTCATGCCGGGGCACTCCGGAAACGGACAATTAGTCTTTCATGAATAACAAACATTTCAGAACCTGTTATAAACACTTTTGAACACCAAGGCAAGTGTTTACAAACTTGAACAAACTGAACGAATTACTGAATATGTGAGTTTTGAATACTGAACAACCTGAAAGCCTTACTGAATACCATACAAAATGAAAACAAGTAACAAGGATGATTGAATATGCATTTTTGAATGCTGCACAGAAAGAAAGCAAATGATGAGCATGTTCTGAAATTGACTGAAATACAAGTACTCGTGAAGCAAGTAACATCCCAGGAAGGGTTTGAGAAGAGCATTGATACAAGACAAGTGGTCAAAGGACTTCGGGCTAGAAGGAGAGAGATACCGAGAGCATAACTAAGTGAATGGTGGTGACTCTATCCACGATAAGGTGTTGGACGAAAGTAAACCTGATGCAAGAATTACTCTTCACTGTTAAGCGAAAGCAGTGAACCTTGGTTGATAAAACAGATGGAGAAGGGGTATCGGTTGTTAGACCTGTGATGGGTGGACCGTGTGGTCTGTTCACTGTGCCTAGACCGAGTACCCTATATATAAAAGTAAGTAAAAGGAGAAGACAAGAGTGTTGATTTCTAGAGGAGCAAGTCAATGAAAATGTACAGAAAGAGACTTGTGTGATAACAAACATGGATTGGCAAACTATGGAGAAGTAATCATGGTAAGGAGATTGGGAAGGAGGAACAGTTTTGTTTTGAACTTTGGATTTTCTTGAATTTGGTGAAGGCAACCCTGAGATGTTGTGGCACTGTCTTGAATTTGGGGAAGGGAACCAAGAGAGACTTGGTGGAACTGCTTTGAACTTGGGGAAGGGAATCTGGAAACTAAACCAGGGGCTGGAAGAAGCTCAGACCTTTATTTGGAACACTATTTCTTTTATGATTGCCATCCCTACATATTGTGTGGGTTTACTTGTGAGGGCAAGTATAGGTTTTGGACACAGACAGACTTTTAAGTTGAACTTTCTGACTTTACTTAGTTTCGTTAGGTAGGGAAATCCCACCTTAGCCTAGGGCAAGTGAGGCCTTCTACCATCCTGACATTTAAGTTAATAAAACCTTACAAGTTGAATTCTGAATCTGTTGTCTGTGTCTTGCTTTATGATTCCTTCACACTTAGCAGGTTGAAGAACTATAGTCTGGAGAGGTGTCCACAGCTTAGCTTCATTCCTTGCGCCCAGACACTTTCAGTTGTCCTGGGACAGCTGTACCTCCCCACTCACCTCCCCTTACTCTTGGAGTTCCCCAATGGTCTGTCCTTGTGCCACTTCTCTTCACTCTCTATACTTCAGCTCTTAGCACCCTGATCTCCTATTTTGGCTTCTCCTATTACTCTTCGCTGACGACACTCAGATCTTCTTCCCCTTTCTCTCCTTATGCGATGAGCTGTTGTCAAAAATTGCAAACTTTCTTGGATGGCATATCACTCACACCTGCTCAACTCCACAAAGACTGAAGTTCTCTACTTCCCAGCCAAACAGGTCATACCTTACTTTGCTTCCAATTGTAACCTGGTTGTCATCTTCGAACCATCACACAACCTCTTGCTCTTAATCCCCAAAATCTGCCACTGCAGCCAGATACAACCACCTGAATTTCAGATAAATCTGTCATCTTCTTCTTTTCAAGAATGCTAAATAGCTAATCTCCTCCTTAGTCCTTTCTAGATCTGACTACTGATCCGACTACTGTTCCAGTCTCCTCTATGGCCTTTCCCAACTATGCTTTTTCACCTCTGGACAAAGTCCTCAACTTTGCGGTCTGCACACTTTTGAACCTTTCTCACTTTACCTCTAACCCCCCACACCCCCGCCCATTGCTAGGCTGGCTGGCTATCTATGAAACAAAGGGCTAAATGTAAACTTCTTATCATCATCAAAACTATCAATGGACCCGCCCCACCCTTATCTGCTCATCTCAAACCCTACTCTCCTTCTCACTCGTCAAGATCATCCTCAGCTCACCTCCTTGCCAACACTCATGCCCCCTCTGCTCCCTCACATTTCTGCTCTCTCTCTGCCCTCACTCCCCTACTCTGGAATGCTCTTCCTCTCATTCTATGTTGCTACTCAGACTCTACCGCTATTTAAATCCATACACAAAGCTCTTGTTTGTTCTGAATAACCTGTTTGATAGCACTCTACGCTGCTGCTGCATCACTGTGTATTCCACTCATCCTACCCTTCATAGACAACCCTACACCACCTTTCTGTCCCCCCTCCATCCTTAATTCAGCACTTTCTCCACTATCTTGTTCCTATATCATTCTGTCCTGTCCTCCTCCCTGGTTCATGTTTCCACCTTCCCCTGCAACATTTGGTCTTCAAGTCACATTCTCTCACCCCATTGTAAAGGACCTGCGTCCTGCGCTCAGTTATCAATGGTAAATCCTGTAAGCTTTTTGTGTCAAAAATACATTGCTTGCCCTGTGATTTTTATTAATAAATAAATAAGCCAGCGCTTAAGATAATGGTTTGCTGTAGTCACCTCAAGGGAGCCGATATACCCAGATCTGGGCCCCGAGCTTGCCGTCCCTACAGACCCAACCTACACCTCATGAATGACCCCTCAAACATGTCTGGTTTTGCTTGCGATCTCGTGCAGAAGGGATGTGGCCATGTAGCTCATGTTGAACTGCCCCTTTTTGGGTGGAACCAATCTTGATTTGCATATGGTCTGTCGAATCATTACTCCTTTTGTTTTGCAGCAGGACACATTGCACTTCATGTTTGTCAATAATTCCTCTGGAGAAATTAGCAACATATTTTGGAGGTAATTGCTCCTTTGGTTATTCAGTCATAGGAATTAGTGCTGAAGGAATTTCCTACAAAAATGTCTTACTTAGAATCAGTCGCATTGGCAAAAGTGGTAGCAATTTCATCACCAATACTTCTTTAATGCACTGCCAAACTTGCAATGAGGCACATTGTCTTTATTCTGTAGCCCACACTCCATTTTGGGAAAAGAGATGGTTGCACCCTTTCCTTTCTACCAGTGAGGCAGGTATTTGCAGTTTCAGAAGCATCATAAGTGCCTAGTGCAACACATTTTTTTTTATTAGTGTGCATAATTTATTTCAAACTTTTCACTATTTTCATACTAATGAGATGAATTTAAAAGAGGGAGGGTAGGAGGAGGGTATAGAAAGGGAAGTAAAATGGTCAACGGTGTCCTTTGTGCTTCCTGGATGAACAAGCGAAATAACAAAATGAATGCCAATCAAGTCTAAAATATTTTTCTAGTCCCTTTCTTGACTATCAGCATTAGGAAGCACCTGATGTCATATACTGTTGTTCTTATTAATTCCATTTTCTTTTGTCTTTAACTCCCCCCTTCTAATAGTTTGAATGTATACTCTAAAAATGTAGTTAGTGCATAGTTCAATTTCCTATATTAAATTCATATATCATCTCCCACCATTTTTTGGAGTCCAAGCCGCATACATCCACCACACAGTGCTGAAAGTGTGTGATTCTCAGATCTTTCAGTTCGGGGCAAAACAATATCAGGTGCTGTAACGTTTCACATTTCTGTTTGCACAGTCTGCATTTTCAGGCAGATTTGATCTTTACTATATCTTGCCAGCGTAATCTTATTAAGTAATACATTTAGTCTAAATCGTAGCAACAAGTCTCTGTTTTCCATGTGGAAACCTTCTTAGGTATTCTGGGGTGACGGACATTACCCTGGGGCTGCAATGTGTGAGTTCTAGATTTCGTTCTGTGCTTTTCAGTTTCTGACCAGTCTTCGGCCCATATCTGTCTCTTTGTTACTTTGAGATTTTTTAGTAATGTATTTAGCCCAAGATCCAATTTGCTCAGTATCTGCTCACAGTCCTTTTTCCATTCTTCAACCACTTTCTCGGTGTATCTATTGCTTTTATTTTTCAATATGTCGAATTGCGGTGGACAATTGTCGAGCATGGTTTTCCGATACAGCATTAGTTTATTGTATGTTATATGGGCAAACAAAGATGTCAGCCCCAGTTTATGGCGAATGACAGACATGGGGGTTGCTTTTGGTAATGGTAGTATACTTTTCCAAAAGCAGCCTTCAAGGGTATTCCAAAAGTCTTCTTTTAGGCCCATGCAGGTCTCTCTGCCATACATTAGTGAAGATACAACCTTTTGCCCATATAATATAATCAATGGTTGCAAAGAAAACTTCCCATATCTTTTGTTTATCATTTTCCCTTGTGATGTTAATCTTTTTGCTTTATTTTTCAGCTCGTTCTTCCACAGGTCTTCATTTTTTGCAGCACTCTGTTGGACTCCTAGGTATCTTATATGGCTACTTTGTTCTATGAAGTTGCCATTTAGAAACAATTTGAGTCTTTTTTTGCCTTTCAATCTTCTGTCACCAAAAATTAATATTTCCGATTTTAGTGCATTTATTTTCAGTTCTTTTTCAGCCACATATTTTTCAAGTAGGTTTAAAGATCTTTGTAGGCCTATCATGGTCTGATCCAAAATGATCAGATCGTCAGCATATAGTAGTCTTCCTACTGCTATTCCGTTTATTTTCGGTGGAAATGATAAGGCTCATTCTGGAATTCATTGTAAATCTTCTATATAGAAGTAAAACAATGTAGCTGCTAAAAGGCATCCTTGTTTTAGCCCTTTTCTTGGGATAGTTTAACATGCTGATCTAGTTTTACTTTTATCAATGTATTCATATGTAGATCTTTTATCGCTGTTAGGAGCTCTTCCAGGCAGCCCTTATTCTTTAGTTTTTTCCAGAGTAATTCTCGATTTATACTGTCAAAGGCCTGCTGAAGGTCAATACTCGCTAGGTATAATTTCTGATTTTTTTCAAAAGCTATTTTTTTCAGCAGTGCCAGTAACAAAAGGTTTAAGCTACAACCCACTCTTTCGACAAAGCCTCATTGCCGTGTGTCATAGCACCCAGACTCTGAAATCCACTTCTTCAGCCTGATCAAGATTAATGTAGCATAAATCTTACCCACACAGTCCAACAAAGCAATTGGGTGATAATTTAACGGATTCAAACGGTCCCCCTTTTTAAAAATGGGGACAATAATTGTAGCTCTCCAGGACTTTGGAACGCGGCCCATTTTGTTTATTCTCTTGAATAACATCTCACAATATTCCGCCCATTTCTCTGGGTCTATTTTTAGGGCTGCATTTGATAGCCCGTCGAGGCCTGGAGCCCGCGAGTTGCTTGCTTTGTCAATCAGTATTCTGATCTCTTGGTAAAAATCATGTTCTGCTCTTCTTTTGCTTTGTGCTCTTCAATGTTGGATTCGGTGATGTCTCCTGAATCACTAAGCAATTTTCCGAAGTGGCTAATCCAGGCGCTTTCTTTTATCGGGTTAATTTGGGAAGATGTATTTACATTTTCTTTCTCTTTTAATAAATCCCACAGATTTCTAGTGTTGTTGTTATTAAGAGCTCTACACATGCTTTCTGCATCGTTCTATAACAGGATTATTTTGTGTGATTTTTGCCAATTTTTGTACTGTTGGTTTCATTTTCGTATAAGTTCTCATTATACATTATTATTATAATTGTTCTTTTATAACGCATGGTTTCTAAGCACGGGATCGGGATTTGAACCTGTATTACGGTGTGTTGGCCAAGACAAACGCGTTTCCGTGAACTATCTTTCATCCTGAGAAATCAGACACCAAGGTTGGGAAGACGAGCATCCAAGTTGCCAGAGTTTAATAACTTCGTCATAGAACGGATACTGAGTACTTTCCGAAGGGATAAACTGTGACAGATGCAATAGCTGCACACCATGACGCTCCCAGCTGTGTCGCAGGGGCAACAATTCATATATATTTGATTGATAATTTTAGAAAAAAACAACATTACAAACGATACAAATGTACCCACACACATTCATTTTAAACAAGGTATAAAGATAGCAACAGCCACATTGGTTTAAAAAATAAAATAGTCGTACAGTAAATGTTACTCCTTAAAGCATTGTACAGGAAGTCAGGTAATGATTGGTATGTGACATACTGACCCATTGCCTCGCTGCGTGTGTCACCTCTGATGAGTTATCTGTTTCCCTGACCTGTGCAATTGCAAATACACCTTCAGGAAGGTCTGCACACCGCAGCAGTGCCTTTGCTGCAGACGTAGAGTGCACCCAACATGTAAAGAGGATGGCAAGCCAGTTCTTCCTGAGTTTGCTGTGACACCTACAGAGGAGACAAACACAAGTACACTCTTGTTTTAACTACAGACTTACAACAAAGGCAAATGTACTCATGTATGGATTTAGCTGAACAAGACCCTAGATGTGAAGCCAAAACCCACTTACTGAAGCAAACTTTGTATCGCAGGATCATACAGTATATGCAAAGAGATGACAGTAGCCGATAAGGCTCCTATTTCCCATCATTCCTTGCCTCAATATAAATGATTGCCTCTATGTTCATGGCAACCCTTGATACAAGCATCTAGCATCTGAGGTCTCTTGCACATTCCAGAATACTCGCCGTTTATATACTCTATAACGAGGTTGACCGCCTGATTATTGGGACCAGGAGAGTCAGGTGCGTCCCTGAACTAGTGGATGAGGGACCCGTGGAGTGGTATGAAAAGGATGCCTGAGTTTCTTTCCCTTGGTGACCATCATGTGGCACAGCACTGTTGCACTCTTATAGACCCTCTTCCAAAGTGAGCAAGGAACCCAAACACGCAGACCCATTTCAGTCCTAGAGTTTATAGGGGGCCATTCAAGGCCGAGAGAGTCAAGGGTGAGAAGACCCCATTATTGAAAGCATGCCCGAGTTCTGCGGAAAAAACGTACCCCTTTCCCTCCTGAACACAATCTTTAGCTCTGCTAAGTCAATTCATATAGGGTTCAAGCTCCCAGAAGTCAGAGCCAATGCTCACGTAGAGGCCTACAACTCTGCCGAGGAGACACGGACAGAAGAAAACAGAGAGAAGCAATTTGCTATGTGAACCTTTGACAGTGCTCATGTAGCTGATGCCCACTTCCCTCAATGGAACCTCCACGGGGGGAAGGCTGGGGGGGCACATTCATACAGTTCTTCAAGCACACATCCGCGAATCGAAGTGTAACGCTCACCTGGGACTCTGTGGGGACACCTGGATTCACTCCATAGGAGGTGTGCTGCCATGTAGGGGTCCCAATGACTAGCTGGATTCCCATCTAAAACAAGAACATGGATGTCAGGAGTGGGTGTGTGTCGTGATCATAGGTATCACCTACCCCCCTCCCTTCTCACCTTTGGGTTTGCTTTGTGGCTCCCTCCGTCTTGCTGTCAAACTCAGGGGCGCGTACGTGTGTATCTCCAGTTACTTCACTGGAGGTGCGTGCCCAGTCCCGCTGTGGCTTGTGTCACACTCTTTAATTGTTTCCTCTTCTCTTGTGGTAAGTTCAGTCCTTGCTCAATACTGCCATGGAGCCTAGCTGTTCCAGTGTCCTTAAAGTGTCTTTGGGCCTGGTACATGTGTGAGGGGAATTGCTGCAAGCCTATACCTTGCTGTTGAGTCTTTCACTCCTGCTGGGCAATGCGCGATGCTGGCGAGTGTTGGAAGGCTCTTGGGAGGGTTTTTCACACCTTACGGGCTGCGCAACAGTGGTCGAAGTGGGCAGGAGCGGTGCTCCTCTACTTCTTTTAATTCAGTTTTACCGTTCCTATACTTTTATTTTAAAAACGAACCCGAATGGTTTCGTGTTTAAGATTAAAGTGTCGGAAGCAGTTGAAGCTTGCACTTCAGTGCACTGCACTGGACGTTCCCTTAAACAGCAGGTGCATGTGTTGTGGGGTTTGTATTGTGCATGGGAGGGAACGCAGCGATGGGGTTTGTGGAAAGCGGTGCATAGTTCCACTACTTATTTTTGGACACTTCGACCAGTGCTGCGCGATGCTAGCAAGTACGTGAAGGCTGTGGAAACGGATGCACGCTCTCTGGTGAGACTGCTGCTGGACAAGGGTCCACGCGATGGCAGAGAGCACGGACACAGTTGAACTTATTGTTTTCTTTTAATTTTGCAGGTCCGGAGCCGGAGCAAAAACCTTTGCAACGATTTCTGTTTGGTGGATGTCAGCGCGATGTGTTTCTTGTTGTTTCTTCCTGTCAGCGTGACGCGAGGCAGCGCGGGCCCAGCTGACCTGGTTGTTTCTTTGTTTCTCTTCGAAGAACCGGAGTCGGAGCAGAGTGAGCAGAATACCCGAAGCTGAAGAGTAGTGTCTGTTAATTGTTTTCTCCACATCCCATCCGGAGACATTTGTCTGCGTAGAATTTGTTTTCAAACTGAAAACATAGCCATGGTTGAGATGCGGGGTGCACTGGGAGGCGCCTAAATGCGGATTCTATATCTACTTAAGCTAATAGTGTGTTTTGCAAAATGTTCTGATGATTCTGAGCGCTTCCTGGAAGATTGTGTATGATACAGCTTTTTCTCTTTCTGGAATGCCATCATTTACTGATTTGCCAGGGCGGTACGACAGATGATGGATCATTCTATACTGTCCCTGTTCTTTTTTGGGTACAAAACCTAGTGGTGAACAGATGTAGGTGCTGAAAGGCAGTGTCTCCCATAGCCATCCTACCCTCCCTAGTTCTATCTCCTTCTGTATGTTATCTTTTATTATTGTTGCATTTTCTCTTGCTGATATTAGGTTCTGAGGTATTTGTGTGGAGCTGGGCCCTTTATATGGTATGATGAAACCTTCCAGAAAGCCTTCCCTCAAGATTTTGCTAGCCTGCTTGTCTGGATGTATATCCTGCCAGTGTTTGATGTTCTGCACTTTTATGAGGGACTGGCCAGGTTTTAGGGGTGTACTATTGTTCATATCGTTTAGTGCCCTTACTGGGTAACCTGCTGCACCTGATGACGCTGTGTTCCCCCCGCATCTGCTGCACATATGTTTGTACCTACACTGCTTCCCCATGAGAGTTGTACACTTTATGTTTGATGTTTGGCTGTGTGTATTTGACTTAGCCGCTCAGGGTTGCTTCTTCCGAAAGGGCTGCTTATTTTTTTATGTGTTGTGTGTCTATTTCTATGCTTTTTTATTGCTTTGTTGGGCTGTTTTCATGTCTGTTTGTATTGTGTTTTTGCTGGTGGGGAGTGATTTTGTTTTTAATACCTCATGTATATACAGGTTGGCTTCCACCTCGTCCCAGCCTAAATCCGGGTGAGTCCATTGCTCGCCTGAATTCACTATCATAATTTTGCCAGGCCTCCCTCCAAAGGTTTCTTCCCTTCCTGTATTTAGTCCTGATAGGCAAACAAAGCCGGACCTTCCTCAGGGAATTTTTCTAACGTTACTGTTGCCAGAATATTAAAGCTTTTGACCAATTCCCAAAATCCTGTTCTAGCTGCGATCTCCTTTCTGTGTTCTTTTCTTCTTCCTTTTTGTCGTCCCTAAATACATCATTTTCATTTTGACTTCCCCTTCATTGCCTCCAGGCAGTGGAACTCTCTACCTCATGCCATCAGAGCTGAACCCTCTCATCTCGCCTTCCGTAAGGCAATCAAAACTAGATTGTTTGCCTAAAACTACACACACAACTGTTAATACCTTACCCTCCACTGATACTGGTTCAATGTTGAGCAACCATATCTTACTGACTAATAGGTGTCCTTAACCTAACAACTGTATCCTGTGTATGACTGCAGCTCAACATGTAACCCATCTGCCCTGTCACAGAATGTAACCAATGTAACCAAGCCTGCTTAATGTAACCTAGGCAAGTGCTAATGTAACCAAGCCACTTACCGAAAGAATATTAATGAAAATAACATTTTGTGGGCTATTTTAACATAACCGCCTAACTATAAGACATTAAGACATGTTCTTGTGACAGAGCCCTGATGCCCCTGGCTTTGTGAGCCCTTTATAACTGTGAATAAATAAATAAATAATAAGATTTCTATACATTCTTTTTTCCAAATTGTCTCTTATGCCTTTTGTTCTATGTTCCAGGATAATGTTTTTTGCATCTTTTCTGTCCCACCTTTTCTGGAGCTATTCCTCCCCCACTTGTGGTGGTGAGATTGGTTTTGTGGTCTGCGTGCCTGTCCCTTTTGTTATTGGTGTTAACCTCTCCCCTTCTTATTATGGCCCTGTCTCTTTCGTTTATGTCATGTTGACTTTCCTGTCTCAATGGGATGTTGTTTATTATCCCGGCAACGTCTGTGCTGCCTGCTGCTGTTGTGCCAGTACTGCCCCTTCACTTAAATGCCCATTCACTGTCCCCCCAGGTGGTTCTGGACTGTTTGCCTCTGAGCATGCTATTTGTTTTGTTCCCAGTTCTGCCATGGTTCTTTCTATTCTCCCAAATTTAGCCGATAATAAAACTTCTTGTTGTTTTTTTATATTATATTTAAACATTTCTGTAATGCGTGCCTCTTGTTTACCTTCAGTGCTCTTCTTTTCCCCTTGATGGTGCATTTCAGCTTCTCTTTCTTCTCCTGGATGTGTGTCCTTGCTCATCATCGTCTTCTTATTCACCGGTTCACCTGTCACATTCTGTTCTTCTGCAATCCTCTCCCTCTTCGGAGTCCTCACTGAGCCTTTTCCGAACCCACGCCCAACCGTGTACCTTCTCCGCAGCCAATTCCAACAGCCTGGAACCTCTCTTTGCCGTCTCTGTCTGAGCCTTTTCCGAAATGCTGCATTTTGTTCTGTCTTCACGCTCTGCCCTCTTCCGTGTTGCACAACCTATGCCCGCTCCCCACGACAATACGACTACTGCTGCAAAAACGAACCCAACAAAATGAGACATGCTGCCAAGGCAGCACACCGGTCCTGGGTGGAGAAAAGGGAGGGAGGGCACATTCTCTCTTTATACCTGCCCAGGATCCCCTGCCACTACACTCGTAGTGCAGAGCGGTGGCACCTACCCAAGCACTGCCCTTCTGCCCGGCGCAGAGGAGGGGCCTCCCCCTACATGTGCCCCTTCCCGTTGGCCCGCCTCTGCACCTCCCAACCCGTTGGTCTGGCAGGGACGCTTTTGGAAGTGTGTCCTGTAAGTGAGGAAGTAGGTAAACCAGTCGGGAACAAGGCCTGAGAGTTTCATCCTGTGGGATAGGATATTTAGGAGGATGGTGTGGTCAATTGTGTAGAAAGCTGCAGAGAGGGTGAGAAGGATTAGAAGGCTTATGTGTCCTTTGTCAGTGATATTGTGGAAATTGTCCAGGATGTGGCACGCTTACCCATTCACCACCTGCTATAGGTCATTCAATCCAACAGTGATCTTATCTAAAGACAGTGTACTCTAGGACTGCATCTGCCCACTATTATTCCCTACGTTAAGTCATGCATCTGTGAAATGACACCATATCCTTCAATAAAGAAAGCATAAGAAATAATAAAGGATTGCATTTGTTTTTGTCAGACTGAAATTAACAGTTTAGGGCTGGTGAATGGCAGAGACACGAAATGTAAATTTGCTGCAGGAATTAATCCCCTAATCCAGATCAAATGCATTCATATTGTTTTTTTAGTTTTGGATATTAGGTGGTGCAAAATCATCTAGGAGGAAGATGTAACATGAGGAGAGGTACACAGCTTGAGGGTGTTGTTTGGTTATTGGCCCACCCACTGACGGCATATGGCCATGCTAATACCTATGACCATTCCCACCCAATACTTGCCTGCCCCCCAAAAAAAACACATCCTCTTGGGATATTTCTGGGATAGCTCTTTCAAGCAGTAACATCAAACCTTATGCTGCCACTTTTTGTAAACAACCTGCTGAGAGTTATTTCATTAACTGAGGCTGTACATGTGGTACTTGTGTGATAAAAATGTTTTAGGTGTTTTAGGTCTTCAGACACCTGTTCCTTTCCCTGAAGTCATGTTAAAAACACCTATTGGCAATGCAATCAGTGTTGGCTTGCGTATAGGTAGATAGACAGTTGCCTGGCATTGCTATCACATTCCCAGGTTATCACACCATGTTCCACCCATTGCCCGCTTAGGGCCATGTCTATAAAAAAGCCGAAACGGTTGGCTTTGCCAATGCTTGTTTTGTTACTGTTTTGTTTGATAGAAGACTAGTGATTAAGTCATTTAGACATGAGTGAGGAATCCGTTTCTTCGCCTGCTTGAAAAGTGTCATTACTTATGCATTTGCGCCATCTACTGACTATTTGGGGCATACGCGGTTGAGGGGGATTTAAAAAATGTGTCTAACACTGGATGAGCGAATTGGATAGCCTTTTTCGGCACTGGGATTCCATTAATTTCTTTTAGTGCATTATTTTATAAGCTATAGAATCTTGTGATATAGAAGTGAATAAAGGCTACACATTTCTGACGACTAAACATGGTGTTTTTAGTAAACATTGAAGGAAAATCTTAATTTAAAAACTGCGTACAATTTGAATGGCGTTGGAATCAGGATTTTCATGGCAAGGCACCGAGGTTCCAATTGTATAAGATTATGGCGTGTCAGGGATTGACTCCTGCCACGTGCACAATCGGTTTGTAATAAAGTACCTCGAGGGAAGGGCAACTAGAGCGTTCTGGTGCTCTCACTATGAACATTTTGAAGTCCACAGCTGCTCTGATGGATATAGGAGTCACACCCCTCCACCTCTCCCCCAAGAGCTGACACCTCGGCGGTGGGGGACGGGGCAATTCTGGAATAAAGTGTATAAAGAAATACAACTATAAATCAATTTTAGTAAGATCATTTGCCACTGCTTACATGCAGGCTACACACGATTAAAATAGTGTGGGCCTTATTTAGAAAAGCGTTTTTGAATGGGAAATCTCCTTTGGAAAACGCATTGTAAATCAGGCCCTGTGTGTGTGTACCATCAAAGGGCATTCATGACACACTAGTATTGGGTGAGAAGCCTTTCTTGTCCTCAGATGAGTGGATGAGTGAGTATAGCGCTCCTCTGACACTGGTGTCGCCTCATTAAACTGTTATTCTCTATGGAGGGTTGTAGGTTCGGAGCCTTTGGGAGGGGAGTGAACTGCGCTAGCACTTTTTCTCAGAGGCATCATTGTAAGTGGAGCCGCACTCGTGGTGTTATTTTCTTGTCACTGAGGCTATTGTGGCCGGTGCAGGGGCAAAGGATGCAAGAAGAAGAAGAGTCACAGCAGGGAAAGAGTCATTTTATGCTGGGACCTTCGTAGTAAGAGGGACTTCACACTGCACGACTACAAGCTTTGCAATCTCTCATCATTCATATTGCGCTAGCAACACACCTTGCAATTTCCCATAATGCCTCGGTAAGCATTGTAGTATAATTTATAGTGCTTTTAAGTATAGCGCCTTGAAGCTTATAGCACCTCACTGAATGTGATAGCATTCTGTCGCCAGCAATAATGCGGCACACACATATAGACAATCCTATGTTGCCAGTATAACAGGTGAATATGTGGCTGGGGGCATGCAAGGTATGGGATTCATAATGCAGCAAAAGCCCAATATACATCTACAGAGAGTAAATGTGCATCATTTTTTTCTTTGGATTCCCTCATACATAAAGGACTACATATTGAATATTATTTATATAACTGACTGATTTAATTAACAAGTACTAATCACTAATGCTAACTCATTAACATTATACTGTAGTCCCATGTACAAAGTGAGGTGAAAATACATATTTTGAAATTCGTTTTAAACGTGCATTTTTCTCTCTTCCTTTCTCTTGCTGTGCTGAATGCAGAAGGCAGGAAGGCAGCAGGAAATTCAAAAAGATACAGTTATTATAATGTGAAGCTCTCATTGTTTAGGACATGAGGGTGGAAGCTGAACACATTTTTGCTAATATGATTGGTGCAAAGTATCTGCAGTTATGCCACATAAGCAGAATGGGACGGTACAGAGTTCTGCTGGAGAAAGTCTGACAGAAAAAGTTCAGATCGCTTTGGCTGAGCTCGAGAGGCGGATGACTGGTCTGCGAGACAGACGTGCCCAGTGTCACTTAGCACTGGCTTGAGAACTCTATGTTCTCGCTGTGCACTTCAAACCTTCAAGGTTACAAAGGCAACCCCTGTTGACCGGGCCCGTTCTTCAGAGGTGAGCGAAGTGAGGTTGTGTGTGGGAGAGAACTACAAATCTTTGGTAAATATCCAAAGTGGAATTGAGGTTACTGTGTGTCGTTGTACGAATTACTTTCTAAAAATATCAGGCAGTCAGAGAAGCCAAAGGGAATCCCCTGCATTTGATTGCCATGTTATAATGTTACAAAGTGAATTTTGTTTTGTCGCTGTATTTTTTCTCTCTTCTTTTTGTTACAGACAATGCGGTAATGCAAATGGTAAGATGTTATTTTGAATTGCAATTGTTTCTAATACACACAATATAAAAGCAGAACGTGTAGAGAGTTTTGTTTTTCTCTTTTCTTGGTGCATTTGGAAATCCATTGGGGTTTACATGGGGAAGATTTTTTAAGTAGTACATTTGTCATTGTTCCCATGCAGATGGAATAATAGAATTAGCTGTGATAAATAGATGTATGCATGTGTTCACCCAGTGCATGGTGTCTGGGCGAAATCTAATACAAAATATAGATTACTGGGGGTCCATGAGCCAGTAATGAATCGGTAATGAGGCCTATGGAAGCATAGTTCACTGATGTATATAAATCAGTGATAATATCAAAGGTTATTGATAATGCTCTATGTGAAATTGTGGTGTTTCTGAATGTAGGTCCAAGGCTCTCTATAGATCACAAGAACATTATAAGAATAAGGAAGGTTTTGTGTATGTTGGGTCACAATCACAAATAGAACAGGAAAGTTATGCTCACCACTAAGTAATTTACCACTAAGTAATTTACCACTATAAATTATCACCAATAATGTATACTATTAAATTATCCCATATAGTGTAATAAGACATGGTCACTGAAAAGAGCTAAGGCCAAACCCAATCTAAATGCAAGGATAAGTCATCACCAAATTACCACTTTTCTTTGGCAGTAAGAAAATACCGCCAGACCCCAAATCTACACAAAATATCTTACATATTTATGTTGCATTGCAGGTCGGGAAAGTGATCATAGAGCACCTACTGGGCATGGCAAGTGTGTCTCACACTACCATCTGTACATTAGAGGGAACCCATTTCATAATAGCAGTGTGTCACTAGAAGTGAATTTCAGAATGTCTCAAATAGAAGCCACATTCTCAGAACTAGTGCAATATCTGGAGGCAAATTATATGCACATGGGACATGGTCATCAAATAATGCCACAGAATGACATGACCGCATTTATGGTGAAGTACAGAAAGAACCACTAGACAGCATTTTTGCAGAAGGCAGCATAATTCAGGTCTGCCTTCTGAGACTATTAAATGCAGCTGATAAACATGCAGAGAAAGATTGTCTAATACGGCTATGCGTCAAGACATGGTTTATTTTGAATAGGTCCCTGCGAATGCAAGAAAATGATACTAAGCTGATAAACAGGTTAAAAGTTGATCTAGATGGGGCAAGTAAGAAAGAAGAAATGTTAAGAGCAGAATTGGAAGTATGTCAAAAAGACATGCAGTTAAAATGTAGGGATCTTGATACTCAATTGTCATAAAGCAAGAAACAGTTTGAGGATAGTGAACAAGACCTGGTACATTTAAAAGCGTTGGTAGACCATATTAGGCAAGACAAAGATGAGGTTGTTTTGGAAATGCAGATTTTACAAAAAGAACATTGTGAAAAAGAAAGTGATCTCCAAAATGCTGAACAGGACATGGTTAAAATGTTTCAAGAAAGAGACAAGAGAAATAAAGAATTCAATGAATGCCAAATGCAAATGTGTGATATACAGGAGGTAATTAATAAAATGAGTGATGAAAACAACTATTTGCAAAATGAGGCAGATAGGCTCTTTAAGAAGTGTAAGGATTTGGAACAGCAAATGTGCATTTCCAGGTCCCAGGATAGATGGCAGGGCACCACATTCAATGGAGTTTAGGTGAATCATATTTCTACCCAAAGAGCCAGTGTCCCAGTCAGTGGTCCGGTGACTGAACTTGGTTGCAGCACCCTTGGGGGATCTGATACACCCATTGGGGGCCGCCACCAATCCCATACACCTCGAACCAGGGTTGAATCACCAAGTAGTGCAATTCCATGCATTGCAACAAGTAGCCCCATAAAGATAATTAAATCCATCAAAGCTCTGATCAAACCATTTAAAAAAAGGAGGGGAGTGCTGCTTAGAGGACCACTTAGAAGCGGTGCATGACATATTTAAAGCCCTCCAGATACCTAAGGAGCAAGACAGACAATATTTTCATTTAACTCTGGACGCCCCCACAGCCAGTATCATTATCGGATTAAATGAACAGCAGAATATGACATGGGCAGAGTTTGAAAAAGAGAGGTGTCATTTTTCTCCTTTCCAGTCATTACAGGAGGCGAAGAAAGCTGCTTACACAATTACGTCTGGGTATAATACATCCCCTCGCAAATTTTTGCAAGACTTGAAAAGAGCTTTTTCTTGCTTTTATGTATCTTTTGACCCCAATTCCAATGAGTTTAAAACTGCCTACTTCTATAGGCTACAGAAAGACATCATATCCCAGTTGGTTCATCAATTTGACCGTGACAAGTCCCTTGAATGGATTGTACACCAAAGCACAAAACTATATGAAGTACTCTATTGTCAGGGTAAATAAAGTGATAAAATGAACGACACTAGACCAAAATCTAAAGAACCCTCAGAAACAGTGATGGAAATCAGGTCAGCCAAAATGTCCCTTGAATCTGCTCAAAGTTCAGGTAAAAATAATTTGACACCTGAACAAAGGGGTAATCAACAAAGGTCATCACTCTCTGCACCAATATTTCACTCACATGATCCTAGTAATAGAGAGAAATACATCAGCCCTAGGTACTTAGGAGACAGGCCCCGGGCAGGATATCGACCTGATATGTCAGGTGTGAACAATAACCAGAGACAAAGTCAGGATCAAAGAAATAATGGTCCCTACCAGACATTGGGAACACAGAGCAGATTTGACACTAACACCATGATATATGGTAATCAGGATAGACCCGATATGTGGATCGATGCACTGATAATGGGAATCAACACAGGGGTCAGTACCCACAACATGAGAGACAAGATATGAGGCAGAATATGAATTATGCTCCACGTCAATACAATGATTCACCACCACCAGGGGACTACAACCAAAGGATGTGTGCACCTTGCTCCCCTCCACATATGAATCAAGAGTTCAGAAACAATCCCAAAAGAAATCATTCCCCTGAGAGGTATCAGAATAGATTCAATCAGGGGGAAAACAACCAATATCGATCTAGGCCACAGAGAGAGGATTCTAGAGAAATGGAAAGATTCCAGTGTCTCGAGGCCCAAGTAAAAATGTTGGCTGAGCAAATAGGAAAGCTCTGTACAGCACAAAAACAGTCATCAAAGGAGGGGGCAGAAGGCCATAGCACTGACCGGGTGGTTTCTGATAAGTGACTAAGTAGGAATGATACCTGCAATTCTAGGAAAACAAATTGCCCTGATGTGATTTTGCATAATAACTCTGAGATGCCTAATGATTTAAAAATGAAAGTACCAGCAAATGAACATGTGACAGAAAGTGCAAATATTTCCAAAAAAGAAGTTCAATTTAAAAATGTACAAATGAAAAAAGGAAAACCTGAAATTCCAAAAGAACAAAGAGACACATTTAAGAAAATTGACTCATGCATGGGGAACTCCAGTGAACAGGGAGTAAGTGGGGATGCTATAACTCCTTCCCTGGGTAATCAGAACAATAACCAAACACAGGCAGAAAAAATAAATACTCAAAAGGAGGGTACAGTTCAATCACCCGAAGAATTCTTTGAGCCACATATTTTTGAAGAAGTTAAAAGGACTAATACCATACTAAATAACTACAAATGCAAAGAGTTAGACAATGACAAATTGTCAAGTGATTTTGTAACACATGTTCAGTTGGAGAATTGTAATGTGACCTCTGATGGTACCTGGATGGATAGGCGAACAGTGGCCACACTCCAAAAATCCTCTGAACATGGGGAAATTAATAGAGTCTCTCACACAAAAATGGTCAAAAAGGAGAAAAAAATATCTTTATATTTACCAATGTGCTTAGCCAAAAGTGAAAAAGGCCTGAGAAAGGTGAGACCTGAAATCAGTAAGAATTTGCACTTCTTATGTGTGTTAGAGAAAGTTGAAGACAGGTATTATGCTCCCATCACTGTGGAAGAGAAATGCAATACATTTGCAATGATTGACACTGGCGCACAGGCCACAATTATGTCCAAAGGATTGGTAGAGAGTATCAATGAAGGGAGATCACCACAGAATCAGATCACAGTGAGGCAAAATGAAGGTCCAGTGCATAATTTTAACGGGGAGGAGGTGCCTACTATAGGTGTTACCGAGGTTGACATAAAGATAGGAAAACACAGAATGAAACAGGAGGTATTGATCACATCTATTTGTGAAATTCCATTTCTGATGTGGACAGATTGCCTGAAAAGATTGTCTCCTCTCATAGATGGGGTGAATGGAGTACTGTGGTCCTTAACCAAAAAACCATTGGGACCTAAGAAACTAAAATCACAAAACAGCAATATAAATGAATGCCACACCGTTGCCAAAACAAATGATGCAGTAGAGGTATACCTCCAGAATAGCTGTATACCTAGTGTCAATGTTATCTTGATATGTCAAGATAAAATGCAAAGTGAAAATGAGAAACAGTCTGTACAAATATATTTAGACCCTAGGGAAAAATGGCAAACTGCAATAGATGAGCAAACATTACGTTTTTATTTAAAAGAGAAGACATGCAAACAGAATACTACTCCTAAAACAGACACAAAAAAACACATTACTACTCTTGCTGAAATACACATGGAAGATGAGCAAACATGGGTTCACATTGGTATAAATGACCATTCTAAAGTAACAAAAGCCACCTTAGCACTTGAACAGGAAATAAGCTTTATTAATGAGAAATGACTGCAGAAAATAATGGAGAGGGAGGAGATCCCAAAATTTTGAATTAAAACCAATATGCCTCTGGTTTGGACAGTCCAGACTTTGAAAATCGAATTGCAGGCAGATGCATGCTGAAGATTAGTATTGGACAGAAAACAATTCACCATAATGTGTGGATAGTGAGTGGGGCACAAAATGATTTTTACATGGGCAATGACATCATGCACAGAATGTATCTGGTGTTAGATTTTCTTAATCAAAAACTATGGTCACGTCTAGGGGGGGCCTGCACCTGAATTTGAAGAAAAAAGAAGGGCTTATCATTGTGCACAGCTGGTCCCATATGCAATTGAATTACAGCTGAGGAAGGATACTATCATTCCTGCATTCACTAAGCAAGGTGCAATAACTCTAAAGTGCAAAAATGGACAACAGATGAAGGATTCCGATGCATGTGGGTGCTTGAATGAATCCATAAAACAGCAAGGACTGGACTATGAATACATTCCATTGATAGATGTTGGTGAAGGGTCTGTGAAAATTATGGTGAATAATGAAGGGTGTCAAGATATTAATTTAGAGGAAAATTCTTCATTAGGAATGGCCATACACAAATCACATTATACTGCAGATTTCAATAACATGGTAATTGGAAATATCCCTGAAAGGTATGTAGATGCAGGGGGTGTGTTGGCAGAATACCTGGATTCTCAGCCCAAAGTGATCTTTAAAAGTCATTCTGTGTACCCTTATGATTCAAATGATACAGTGTGCTGTCATCAAAAGGATTATATAACATTTGACTTAAATGAAAATGAAACAGAAAATCAGCCCATTGAAGTGGAAGCTGATATGCCAAAATATTTAAGAGTGGCAGCTTTAAAGAGAGACACAGCCACACAGTGGGAGGAAAGCACAGAGATTCCTCCACTGGAGGATTTCCCAGAATTCTCAAAAATGATAGAGGAGCAGATTTTGTCAGCAGATGCATGTGATAGCAATGAAGATAAAAATGAATTGAGAAAAATATTTATGGAGTTTAAAGATGTCTTTGCTTAAGATGCTTATGATTGCGGCCTAACTAATTTACATGTTGCCACACTACCGGAAGGGTGTAGTAGAAGCCCGGTATTTGTGTGCCAGTATAGATTACCACTAGCATGTTTAGAGTCATTGGCAGAGATAATAAAATATTTGGAGTCTCTGGGAATTATCAGGTCTATTCATAGCACATCCAACACACCCATTTTAGGTGTGTTAAAGCCAAATGGTCAATGGCGTCTATGTGCAGATTTGAGAGAATTAAATAAAAGAGTACCAGTGTCCAGATGGCCACTACCATCCATTGATCAAGGCCTGGCTCAGGTGCATGGCTCAAAAGTGTTTACTACATTAGATCTCACATCTGGATATTGGTGCGTGCCATTGGCAGAGGAGATTCAGAATTTATTTTCATTTTCATTTGATAAGACCCAATATGTGTGTCAATAGTGGGAGTGAATTTGGCATATTTTTAAGAAAGGCCATGCCTGATGCAGCGGAAAGAGGAACCATAGTTTACGTGGATGATGTCCTGATAAAAAATGAAAGCTTGAAAAGCCACTTTGATGAACTAAGACATGTTCTGGGCCAATTGTAAAAGGCAGGTGCCAAAATATCTTTACAAAAGACACAATGGTGCAAGAAAAAAGTGAATTTTCTAGGCCATGAAGTGACTGAACATGGACTAAACCCACAAAAGAAGAAGGTAGAGGCCATACAAAAACTAAAAGACCCTAGAAGTGTGAAAGGTTTCAAAAGTGTTTTAGGAATGACAGGCTATAACAGAAAGTTTATTGAAAATTATGCTGAAGTTACTCAACCATTGACTAAACTAATACACCCTAGAAATGGGAAAAAGAACAGTCTGAGGCAGTGGCTAAATTGAAGGAATGTCTTGTAAAGGCGCCATGTTTAGCATACCCCATAAAGGATAGGGATTTCTTTATAGAAATGGGTTTCTCTGAACATTGTATGTCAGCAGTGTTATCACAAAAATATGATTTGAATCACAAAACCATTGCTTATGCAAGTAAGGCATTTTCCCAAGTTGAAATTAAATTCAGTGAATGTGAAAAGGCCCTTTTGACCACTGTGTGGGCGCTACAGCATTTCCGTCCCATTGTTCAGGGAGAAAAGGTAATTATTGAGACAAATCATCAACCATTGCAATTTTTAGAGAGTAAAAGAATTAGGTCAGGCAACCTAGCACAGTCCAGAATTACTTCATGGACACTGGCATTACAAGGCTTCCGTGTAGAAGTGAGATATGGCCAAAATAAAAAGAGCCCAGTTGCTCAAGGTTTAGCAGATCTACATGACTGTGCAGCTGAACATGTATCAAATGAAGTAGAAGTGAAATCTGGTTTACAGGAGTTTGGACAATCACCGCACAAAGTGTTTGATGAAAAGACATGCAAGGATTTGCCAACTGTATATGTTGACGGTTGTGCTTTTCATATTGAAAATGACAGTAATAAACAATTGGTGTCAGGAATAGGAAATGTCTGGTTGAAATGTGAAGGCATTCCCAGTATAGGGATGAGAATTGGGCTAGGAGCAGTCAAGTAGCGGAATTGGCAGCCATTTATAAAGCAATTACTACTGCAGTTGATAATAAATTTAGAGAAATTGTCCTGGTGACTGGTTCTGATTATGCACAAAATAGTTTTGTGGAATATTTGCCTGGTTGGAAAGCGAGAGGCATGATTACATACAATAAGAAGCCCCTTAAACATGGAAAAATGATACAAGCCATAGACAAATTGGTGTCAGAGAATGATTTGACAATATACTAGAGGAACATCCGTGGGCATTTAAAAGCTTCAGGAGAGGATAAGGAGGGAAATGATAAGGCAGATCACCTGGCTAAAATTGGGGCTGTGATGGGAGAGTTGCTATCTATTGAACATTTACTTGGTGAAATACAAATTGATGCAGTCACACGCTCTAAAGCTCCAAAAGAGGTAGATCAACCAGTGGTGCAATGGAGTTATGATACACCAAATCAGGAACTGATTAAGGCACAAAAAGATGATTCAATTTTGGGAATCTATTATAATCATTTGATAGACTCTGAACAAAACCCTTTAACAGAAAATGATTGTGTGGGAAAAGAAGAGTTGAGGGTGCTATTAAAGAATAAAAAACGAATTAGACTACATGATGAACTCATGATTAGGGAGTCCATAACAGGACAAATACAGTGGGTGGTACCCCTTTCATTCAGAGGGCTAATGCTACACCATGCACATGATGCAATAACTGCAGGACACAGAGGTTCACAAAAAACATTAGAGATACTGAAAGATTATGCTTATTGGCCACATATGTCCCAAGATGTGGAACTATACACTAGAGGATGTCTAGTATGTGCCCAATTTAAACCTGCTTCACCAATGCATAGGGCCCCATTAATGAAAAGAGGCTTAACTCTTCCATGGTCAGATTTGCAAATAGACTATGTAGGGCCTGTAAAGAGGTCAAGCAGGGGGAATCGGTATATTTGAAGTGTGGTTTGTTTAATGTCAAAATGGATAGAGTGTATTCCTGCACCAGATTGTAGTGCACAAACGGCAGCCACCTTACTGGTAAATCATATATTTTCAAGATTTGGGTTACCACAAAGAATAGAATCAGACTGAGGAAGTAATTTCACAAGCACTTTTATGAGTAAGGTGTGGCAAATATTGGGAGTGAAAATAAAGCCATACATTGCATATAGACCTGCTTCTTCTGGGGGAGTTGAACGCTGTAATAGGTCTGTTGTGGATATATTAAAGAAATTTGTAGCAGAGGCAGGTTCCAGTTGGGATTTACGTTTACCTCTGGTTTTGAAGGCAATCAGATCAACTCCTGCCAAAGCCACAGGCATCAGCCCTCGTGAAGTATTGACAGGTAGGAAGGTGTTGCCACAACACCTATTGTACAGAACACATGAACAGACACTTGTAAGCACATCTACAGTTCATGAATATATGGAAGAACTGAGGAAGCATTTACAACATGCATTTGCTTTTGTGCAGAGGAATTTAGAAAGAGCCGCTGACAGTGCAAAATCATGTCATGATAAAAAGACATCTGTGAAAGAATATACTGTGGGGGGTCAGGTGTATAAATTTCATTTTGGAAAAGGTAAACAGAAAAATTCTAAATTTCTGGCAGCCTGGCAGGGGCCATTTAAAATTATAGATAAGGTATCCCCAGTAGTTTATAACATTTTGAGAACTGAAGGTGAAACGGTAACAGAACAATTTGTTCATGTTAACCAAATTAAGCCCTGGCACGCCAAACATGAAGTAAGGAGACTTGAGCGAGTAGAAACAGATCATGTGCCCTAAATACATGAAAGAAAAGACATGAGTCTATTTATAGGGCACAATAAGAGAGTAATAAAAGTAGAGGTGATTGGTGTAATGGAATGGATGTGAATAAAACTACTATACGTGATGATCATTAAAAGGGGGCTGAAGCTAATGAAATTATTTTTGCAAAGTTGAAATATGTTAAATGATCAATGATGCTTTGTGTATGTTTGTTTTCTCTCTGACATGTGCTTAATTTCAGAAAGGGAAAGAAGAAGGGCGAAATATTTTGAAAATATAGATATTTTATTTTTGGTAAAAGGGTGAAATTAGTATTGTGCTTTGTGCTTAATCTGTCTATTTTCTATTTGATTTAGAATCATTAACCTGTGTTTTGAGGTCGGAGATCACAGGACCGGAGGACACAGGAGGTGATGGAGTCCTGGAGTCCATGGGATGAATATCAAGGGATGCCTATCTCCGGATGGAGGTGAAGACAAAGTAACCGGAGTGCCAAAAGAGATGACTCCTATGGAAAAGCATCCAAGAGTGCCAGGATGAAAGAATTCACCAGATGAACCAGATGGTGTGATGTTGCTGGTCGGGACGTCTCAGAGGCGGAGAACAGTAGAGGAACAATAAACTTGCAGCTTTGTGGGTACATTGATTCGGATGTATCCTGGAAGTATGGAGGTCCACATCTTTATTATTTTAATTGATTATTTTAATTTGTTATGTTAACTCTTTGTTTTAATTATTTATTTTATGTTATTGTTTTATGATTGACTTCAAGTATAAAAACAAAACACTGGACTATGGACACTTCAGTTGGGAAGAAATATGTAAAATATTTTATAAGACCTGACGGACTCATTTTAGATTAATTTTGATTTTATAGTGGTTAAACAGTGATTTATTGTGAAAAGTATGAATATTCATTTTGTTGAATTGCTATGATGAAAAAACAAAAAGGAGCGCAAGTTGGGTTTCTTCCAATTGTGGCTTGGACCACTGCCAAATTGTCAGAAAAGGAGGGATAATGTAGTATAATTTATAATGCTTTGAAGTATAGCACCTTGAAGTTCATAGCACCTCTCTGAAAGTGATAGCATTCTGTTGCCAGCAATAATGTGGCACACACATATAGCCAATCCTATGTTGCCAGTATAACAGGTGAATATGTGGCTGGGGGCATGCAAGGTATGGGATTCATAATGCAGCAAAAGCCCAATATACATCTACAGAGAGTAAATGTGCATCATTTTTTTTCTCTGGATTCCCTCATACATAAAGAACTACATTATTGAATATTATTTATATAACTGACTGATTTAATTAACAAGTACTAATCACTAATGCTAACTCATTAACATTATAATGTAGTCCCATGTACAAAGTGAGGTGAAAATACATATTTTGAAATTCGTTTTAAACGTGCATTTTTCTCTCTTCCTTTCTCTTGCTGTGCTGAATGCAGAAGGCAGGAAGGCAGCAGGAAATCGAAAAAGATACAGTTATTATAATGTGAAGCTCTCATTGTTTAGGACATGAGGGTGGAAGCTGAACACATTTTTGCTAATATGATTGGTGCAAAGTATCTGGAGATATGCCACGTAAGCAGAATGGGACGGTACAGAGTTCTGCTGGAGAAAGTCTGACAGAAAAAGTTCAGATCGCTTTGGCTGAGCTCGAGAGGTGGATGACTGGGCTGCGAGACAGACATGCCCAGTCTCACTTAGCACTGGCTTGAGAACTCTATGTTCTTGCTGTGCACTTCAAACCTTCAAGGTTACAAAGGCAACTCCTATTGACTGGGCCCGTTCTTCGGAGGCGAGCAAAGTGAGGTTGTGTGTGGGAGAGAGCTACAAATCTTTGGTAAATATCCAAAGTGGAATTGAGGGTACTGTGTGCTGTTGTACGAATGACTTTCTAAAAATATCAGGCAGCCAGAGTAGCCAAAGGGAATCCCCTGCATTTCATTGCCATGTTATAATTTTACAAAGTGAATTTTGTTCTGTCGCTGTATTTTTTCCCTCTTCTTTTTGTTACAGACAATGCGGTAATGCAAATGGTAAGATGTTATTTTGAATTGCAATTGTTTCTAATACACACAATATAAAAGCAGAACGTGTAGAGAGTTTTGTTTTTCTCTTTTCTTGGTGCATTTGGAAATCCATTGGGGTTTACATGGGGAAGATTTTTTAGGTAGCACATTTGTCATTGTTCCCATGCAGATGGAATAATAGAATTAGCTGTGATAAATAGATGTAGGCGTGTGTTCACCCAGTGCATGGTGTCTGGGCAAAATGTAATGCAAAATATAGATTACTGGGGGTCCATGAGCCAGTAATAAATCGGTAATGAGGCCTATGGAAGCATAGTTCACTGATGTATATAAATCAATGATAATACCACAGGTTATTGATAATGCTCAGTGTGAAATTGTGGTGTTTCTGAATGTAGGCCCAAGGCTCTCTATGGATCACAAGAACATTATAAGAATAAGGAAGGTTTTGTGTATGTTGGGGCCACAAATAGACCAGGAAAGTTATGCTCACCACTAAGTAATTTACCACTAAGTAATTTACCACTAGAAATTATCACCAATAATGTATACTATTAAATTATCCCATATAGTGTAATAAGACATGGTCACTGAAAGGAGGTAAGGCCAAACCCAATCTAAATGCAAGGATCATCAAATTACCACTTTCCTTTGGCAATAAGAAAATACCGCCAGACCCCAAATCTACACAAAATACACAAAATATCCTACAGCACACATTACAGTTTCCGTAAGATGCCCTAATGACCACTTTCACATTTGTGAAGTCACTAACGATTCCGTGAGCACAGGCACCATTATCAATGACGCCCCTCTGACTATGGCGTGCACTGAAAGTTTCCAATTCTATAGATTTATTTTTTGTTTATTTGTGAATTGGTTAATTTAATCAACCTTACACAAAAGGGTAGTACACACAAAGAAACAAAGAGTAGTTAATACAAGTTATTGCATTTTTAAAAAACAACTAAAAACATAGAAAAAGAAAAACATCACTACACTTAAAAGGAATATACTTATACGTCTAAAAGGTATGCATCAAAGGGCATGATCATCATTTCTATTCAATGCAATTAAATAAACAAGGAGTAGACACATGTCCACCATTACAAGAAATGCAAAAATGTAACTGTGGCTCACAAATGCTATACTTCTTCCTCTAGCGAAACAATGACGTTTACTGACACCACCATGCATTGCCTTGCAGCAATAGTTAATGGGGTCTCATGCCCACTCAGAATGCTTTCCCAGAAATTCTCATCAAGCAGCGACCGGACAGTCGTTATGAACAATTCCTGGAAATAATAAAAGCTGGATGTTAGCCAAGGCAGATATTGTGTAGGTTGCACAGCCTCTACAATATTACAGATCTCACACAAATTACTAAACTTTCCCTCAATACAGCGCGTAGCCCTTAGTTCCCCTAAGACACAAAAACTGGTTGTTCCAAAAACGAGTTTGGGCATTTCTACAGGTACATTGGGACCACACCCAAAAGCTTATCGCACCTCGAAGGGCTATTATAAAGCCTAAAGCTTCTCATCTTGCGGATTGGACCAATCCAGTCCGCTCTAAATAAGATCTCTTTAACCAAGAGAGGATTCTCTCTTAACACCTCTTCAGCCGCCGGTCTACTGTGCACCATTGATTTAGCAAAGATGCTCATAGTAAGAACAGCACCTGGAGCATTGGTTAGCATGAGTGAGTTCAATTCTTCCAATATTGAATTTACAGGGGGTACCAAAAGATTGATGGTAGACCTAATTCGTACCTTAGTGCTTAGTACGCCAATTCTATATGCCCACTGCACGTGAAATTTAGAAAATCTCCACTGAATCCCATACCTTATAGTGCCAAGATGTCTCGGGGCAAACATATATCTTATACATCTGCTATCATATGTTACCATGCACTTCTATAATGCTTTGCAATGTTCTACAATGCTCCATTGCCACTTTCCAATTCCATGGATGCCCATTTAGAAGTCTCTTTACTTTGATGCTCATAAACCAGATTAAGTCATACTTTGGTTATGATTATGTATTGGTTTAGGTTAAGGTTTCCACAATAGCAGGCTACTGTTGAGAAGCCAGAAGTCATTGGTGTTGCAATGTGTGGACACCACTCGCAGAGGGCAGGCTGGGGCTACCCTATGGGGCAATCGGACAATGACCAAAGTGTTTGCCTAACATAATGATAATGATGTGTTATTTATATAGCGCCTTAATCCAAAGCGCTTTACAGAGAACATATTTACATACAATATCACCCAACCGAAATTGGTACTCATTTATCGACGTTGGAAGGATGAAAGGCTGAGTTGGCCTTGCCAGGATTCAAACCTGCGACCTGCAGATCACACTCAGATCGCAGCAGCGAGCTATCAACCTGCTGAGCTATTTTACCGACTGATGTGGGGCAGTTTGATTATCCAAAGTGGACCAGTTTGAGGAATTGATGCACTAAGGTCAATGTTGCTGGCCAAATGTGCACTATTTGCAACAAATGTAACATTAAACGCCTCTTAAGGTAGTTCTCAAACAGTTTACCATGAAAAGTAACGGATTGCCGTTTGCAATTGTGGACACTTTTTTATTGGTACCTAAGTCTATTTTAAAGCCCATACTGTCCCTGGCAGCGGGAGTCCGTTCTTTGCCTCCCTGCGGCTGCCTCAGGGAATGTCAGGTAGCGCAGGCCTGCCATTTGCTGGAGGAGGCAAGGAGGGGAAGAGGATGAATCAATGGCACCTTCCAAGCTATGCTCCCACAGGTCAGAGCTGTGACGCAGGGGTGGGCTTTGGGGCCTGCAGGTGCACCGTCTTCTACAGATGCTAAAGAACCCAAAGAAGGGCCACAACAATGCAAGATCACCAACTTTCTCGTATCATTCTGCAGCCCACTTTACACATGCTTACAACCATGCACCAGAAACATCTCTGAGGGTTTATGAAAATTGTTCTGCAAAAATATGCCTCTATGGGAGAGGGGGCGAAACACATTGAATAAGGATGAGATGTTGTGGTCAACTTGGTCGACCACAAAATCCTTTGCTGCCACCAAACAGCAGCGGCTAACTTTTCACCGACGGCGGCGTCATGGATCGCCTCCTTCCTGGAAAACAGATACATGGGCATTTTCACCAAGGACAACAATGACCCCTTAGCACCCATCTCTTGCGGTGTACCGCAAGGATCTTGTGTTTCCCCAACACTTCACAACATCTTTACGAAGCCTGTATTTGATTTACTCTGTCGGCATGATGATACCCAAATACTACTCCCTCTCACCGGCAACTACCAGGAAGACTCCGACAGAATAAACTCTGTCTACTCGACCACCCAGGCCTGGATGGCCACTCACCATCTGTGTCTTGATGATGATAAAACTAAGATCCTCATAGTAGTCTCTGCAGCTATGGTTAAGAAGCTGCAAACCCTCTACACCTCCTTCAAAATCGATGGCTCCCCTCCCAGTGAAGACTCAGAGTTCAACAACAAAAAAGACCTTTCCAAAGTGTGTTGAAGCCAAACATCAAAGACTTAGCTGAAACCTTGCGTAATGAAATGTTACAGCTGTGCCTGCGCGAGAGGGACACAGCGAGGCCGAGGAGGGAAACAGCCCGAGCCTTATAGAACAAGGGGCAGGGCTTGTGGGAAGTTTTCTTCAGAGGATACTGCAGCTTACTACTTCAGTGCAACCCCCTCTTTAGCACTGGGACAAGGACGTTAGACTGAGTAGTTTTAGTGCAGAGGTTGTGCAATGTGCGCCGCTACACATCTCTTGCTGTTTTAAATGCATGTGATTTGACAATGGGCCCCAGATAATCAACAGAACCTCTTATCCACGCATGGTTGAAACTGTACTTGAGGCCATGCAAGTGGTGTTGGCGAAAAGACAAGGAATGGGTAATGGTGGCATGCGTCCGTTTGGAAAACGTGCAATACATTTGTTCATTATGTGTTGTGTCTTGGTGAAACATGTTTATTACACTGCAATCCATCGGCTTTCGTTGAACTATGTTTAGTTTTTTTGTCGAACTACCACCTCAAATACATTATGATTTGTGTGTCCTTTCCCTTTTATCACAGGGTGTACGTCTATGTATGTTTTTGCTGCTCGCTATAAAATGGATGCTTCTATTGTGCTGACAGCAGTTATTGGGACACTGATCAGTGTGTTCATAGGTGCCAACTGTTGATTTTTTACCAAGGAGGCAGAAATTCCCCCACACCCACCCTGAATATGAGCAAGCCAACAGCCCAACCCACCCCATACCTGAAGGATGTATTTTATAGCCATTATTTTGTACAAGGAATTTTAAAAAAGTCGTTCGATTTATAGACACCTTCAAGCATATAACATCGTAACAACTACCACTCAACCTGCTGAGCTACTTTGGTAGCTTTCTACTTGAGGACATGTCACTCTACCCTCAAATGATTAAACAATGGATATGGATCCATCATTGTGCTCAAAATCGCTGTATTATCTACAGTGCAGATCATGTACATGACTTTAAAGCCAAAAGTGTCTAATATCCAACCATACTGACACTGTGCACATTATCATTAAGATGTACACTCAGAAACTAAATGCTGTAAACATCTATATGGGGGAAATTGACGTTTCTGCCCCCATTGCTAAATAACTAAGGGGGAGGTTCCCTCCTTTCTCTCCTTTACTTGGGGCCTATGGGTCGTTTCTCATGTGCTAAACAGATTGCCTTTGACTACTGAGCTATGAATGATATCTTTTCTGTTTAACAGAGTGGGCCTCATTACGACCCAGGCGTTAAGGGTTAACGCCGTCGTTAACCCTTAACGCCTATTCTGATTTTCCATGGCGCTAACCTGCCATGATGCTAATTACGCCACCGTAATTTACAGTGGCGTAATTAGCGCCTTCCCCACTCCCATTATGCCCTATGGGACAAACATGGGAATGGGGAAGGGAAAATGGGAAATGGGGATTTATCGCCCCACTCACCTTGGAATGGGGCGGTAAATCCGCCATCCACCATGGGTAAACATAGTTTACACCATGGTGGTAAAGTTGGCGCAGTTAGCGCCTGGGTTGTAATGACCCCCAGTGTGTTTAATTGCCAATTATTTTAAGTTCAGCTGGGAGTGATGTCGATTCTGCTGAATACCATTTCCAACTATTTGTTATTTTAAGATGATCCAGGAGTGATATGTGTTTTAGTGAAAAACACGCAGTCTTTTGCTGAGGGCATACTACTAGATGGTTGAACTAGGAATGATGCCTTCTCATTAATGGTATGCTGCCTCTTGTTAACAACAAGCTGCATGTCTGCAGCAAACAACCAATAAGAGCGGGTGACTATCACAATGATCACTTCATCGTGCCTTTCACCATTCGCTCGCCCACCCCCATTCCCTTACTTGAACCAGAACCCCCCTATCAACGCAAATGCTGGACGAAACTAAAGATCCTCCCTAACCTAGCCGATGCCCTACTTCAAACTCCTCCCTCAACCATCCCACGTAATGAACCCTTAACCATCGACTCCTTTGACTGTTTGCTCAATATCTCACTAATTCCGCTCACCCCCACTTGCCAATCCTCCGCTCGCCGTGGCCCTTATCCCAAATGGTTTACACCAGAACTGAAGACTGCAAAACAACTGTATAAATCCCTCAAACGCAAATGGTGGAAAGATAAAAACAACCTGAGTAGATCCACCCTGGCCCGGCACCATCGCCACTGCAAAGCCGAAATCTGAAAAGCAAAAAAAGTCCACTACAATTCATGAATTCTGTGAAAACCCCAGCCAGGAACTCCACAAAATAATTTCTGAATTCACCAAACCAACCTGTACCTCCACCCAATCCACCCTATCTCAGTCACTCTGCGACTCACTCTCTCTCCACTTCTACACCACTGCTCTCGACAGAACACCTTCTCTTAACAACAAACTGGCGCTCCTGTCCCTGCCACGTAATCCACCTGCCCTACCAATCACCCCTCCACCTTACGCAGCAACAACAACCCACCCACCTTCGACTCGTCAACACCAATATCATAGAGAGACGAATTTCTCAACCTTCTCTCTGCCCGGAAACCATCTGGCTACCCCCTTGAACCCTGCCCCGCCTCAATCCTCAAAGAAATATTCTCATCCACCTGTGCACGAGAGTATGCAAGAACCATCCTAAATGACTCCCTCAGGAATCTTCCCGGACACCTTCAAAACTGCACATGTCAAGCCTCTTCTAAAAAAAACTTCCCTCGACCCCTTCAACACCAAAAACTACTGCCCCATCTCAAACACCAGGTTCCTTGCTAAACTCATCGATCGAACTGCATACTCCCAACTAAATGCATTTGTTGAATCCAACACTCTCCTAGACCTTGCACAATCAGGCTTCAGACCACGACACGGAACCAAAACCACTCTGACCTCAATCTGGGACGATCTTAAGAACACCGCAGACACTGCGGGATGTGCTGCACTAATCCTTCTAGACCTCTCTGCCACCTTTGACACAATCAACCACTCAATCCTCCTCGACCGTCTCCACTCCCTAGGAATCCGTGGAAACGCTCTCAAATGGAACGGATGGAACGCATGGAACAGATGGATTAGATGGATCGGATGGAACACATGGAATGGATGGAACACATGGAACGGATGGACAGGACAGACAGACCAAATGGAGTGGATGGACCGAATCGAGTGGATGGACCGGATGAAGTGGATGGACCAGATGAAGTGGATGGACCAGATGAAGTGGATGGTACGGATGAGGGGATGGAACGGACGAGGGGATGGAACGGATGAGAGGTTGGAACAGATCCATAGAACGGGTGGAGCGGATGAAACGGGTGAAGCAGATGGAACAGATGGAACCGATGGAGTGCATGGAACAGATGGAGTGCATGGAACATATGGAGTACATGGAACGGATGGAGTACATGGAACGGATGGAGAGAACTGATCAGATGGAGTGCACAGATCAGAGGGAGTGCATGGAACAGATGGAGTGGACAGAATGGATGGAGTAGACATAACGGATAGAATGGATGGAACGGATGGAGTGAATTGAACAGACCAAGTGAATGACTTGGATGGTGCGGATGACACAGACGGCACAGATGTCACAGATGTTATGAATGGTACAGATGCTGCGGATGGCGCATATGTCACGGATCTGACGGAAGCTAGGGTTGATACAGACGTTGAAAATGATGCAAATGTTATGGATGCTGCAGATACTACAGTTGGTGCGGAGGCTACGGACGGTGCGGATGCTACTGATGGTGCAGATGCTACGGATGCTGCAGATGCTGCAGATGCTGCGGATGCTACGGACACTGTGGATGGTGTGGACGCTGCTGTTGGTGCGGATGCTGTGGTTGGTGCGGACGCTGCAGATTTTGCGGACGCTACGGATGGTGCAGATGCTACAGATGGTGCGGATACTACGGATGGTGCAGATTCTGCGGACGGTGCGGATAGTGCAGATGCTGCGGACGATGCAAATACTGTGTGTGGTACGGATGCTGCGGCAGATAGTACATATTTGTATCTCCTATATATCCTATGTACCTGTATCCCCATGTTTATCTGTATCCCATTTTTACCCCTATCCATCCTGTCGCTTTATATACGTATGCTGTTATGGACGCCCCCACTGTCCTGCTCTCGTGCCTGGTCTCAGGCGCTTTACTGACAACCACCATATCACCCTAATAAAACACAGCTAGCTGAGCACATTCCGGCTAGCTTAGGCGTTCCTCAGGCATAACGCAGCCAGAACTCAGTCTGGGTGTCCACCCTCCAGACTGAATACATCCAAATGATCTCAGCACCACACCTAACGCTAAGAAGCAGCTATCACGCAACAACCACACCAGCTGCACACATATCCAATGCTTCCATACACCATACGACACTCTCTCTCTCTACTGACTTGAACTGCGGTTTCCAAGGGCATTCAACCTACCAGCGCTTTGAGGTCATACCAATGATATATAATGCGGCATATAAATGCCAAGTGACATAACATAACATAACATGTATAACACAGCAGAAGATTAAAGACATCTCAAATTTGCATGTGAGGAGTGAGATGCTAAACCAGTTCTCAGCATCTCCTTGCATTTGGGAACATCTGGCTTTGTAATTAGAAACTAAACCTACAATTACTGGTCAAGAATATCAAATGAAGTATGCTGAAAGCAAGGAGTTGAACATAATGTCCTTACAGGGCACAACTCAACAGCTTTCTTTCCTCATACTATTGGTATATCTCATGTAAAAAGCAGCAGCGGGTTAGTCCTGTACCTCCAAAGCATTCCTCTAGACTGTTGCGATATTTTCAGGGGTAAAAAGGGGCTGGAAAAACAGTGTCTCGTTGGCATATAGTTATGTGGTCAATCTTGTTGACTGCTCCTCATGCCCCCAGTGGCACACAACTACAAACCTTTAAGGGTTGTTTTAGGGTAGAAGGGTCTGGCTTACAAAATATAATATTTATTGCTACACAGGCAGGATTATTGCAAGTAACCTTCCCACTCTGCTCACAACAGACAAAATGAGGCTTAGTGCAGCACAGGACACAGAAGAGATCAAAAAATTGAAAGCTACACCTAACCCTTCTCGCCCTCTACCTTACTCTACTCCCGCGACCTTACTCACCACACCCACCTCTCTTGTAATTTCAGTATTTGCAAAAGGTTTGTTTTCGATGCAGCTAAACAACCTCCATACAAGACTTAGGGCCTCATTACAACATTTGTGGAATGGGTTAACGGACGCCGCTAATGGTGGCGGCACCCGTTAACCCATTTTGCAATATTATGAGTTCCCCTCGCGGGACACGGCAAGGGGTAAAACCAGGCGTCCTTGCCGGGTCCCGCGAGGGGACCAGGGAGCTAACAACGGGCTGGTCGTAATCGGCCCGTTGTTAGCTCCCGCTCCCATTCCCATTGAGCCCCATGGGGGCTCAAATGGGAATGGGGAAGGTCCGGGCCCGGGTTCCCTGAAGGAGGAATTACCGGGCCCTCCATACTCAGAATGGCCCGGTAATTCCCCATTCAGGGAACCTGGACCAGACACGCTTTTTGAGGCAGCCATGCCCTTATTAATTAGTAATCAGGCCCTTTGCCTCCTAAATTCTATGCTTGAATGATGCCAGAGTAATTTTTCCTGCCAAGACAGACGTCAGTGTTCCCTGTGGGCTAGTACATGCTAAAGTTTTAAATCCGACCCCTCACTGTTTATCGGGAGCTAGCATAGGGTTTGCAGTGCAGGGGTAGCATGGGCAGATCTTTTGGAAGCAAGGATATCTGGCTGCATGGTTTCAGAATGATTAGGCTTTCACCTCCGACATCTGTGTGCAACCTGAAGTCACACATGTGTATTATGCAAGGGTTGACTTTGCCTGTATTTGTTCAGAACTTGATGAATTGAGTACCTTCAAGAACCTCCTTCTCTTGCCTATCAACCAACCTGTGGAACTCAATGCCCAGGTGACTCTGCACAGTCTTCAGAAAATCTCTCAAAAAGCGAATGGCTGTTCAGTAGATCACAACCTACAAACTAGCATAACAGTCTCTCCAGACCAGACAAGGCAGAATGTTCAACCACTGAGGTCGCAGCACTAAGATGCAACAGAACCATGCAGAGGAACCAGCATGAACCTGTAACTCCCAAGTGATTGACAACTCAGATTCTAACAACCTAATAGTCACGACAAATCTGGACGCAGACTGATCAGAGCATCACCCTCACAAACAGGACGAAATTCGGGTCAAGTTCACTGACATGTTCCATACACCTTTGCACACGAATTAAATCAAGAATACCTTGGAGATTGGAACCGAGGTCAGTCTCAACTTTTTTCCCTGTCACACATAAGACACAGACACCACCCCACAATCATTATCAAATAGAACCCAGAACATTAACAACACCTCATCGAGTTGGATAACAACACAGTTTGAACCCATTCAGTATAACCCTAAAATTCTAATAGGACTCCTCGGGAGCCTCAGAAAATCCCCTTCTCCCCCACCTTACTATTTACTAGTATCTTTAAACTGCACACAAGGGATATAACACGCAGGGAACATTACGCCTGCAACAGTCTCTCAACCAAAGGAACCTTGGGGAGAAGCTCAAAGCTGGTTGCATGGCCTGCTACATCTTTAGATCCATCACATACCGTGCCCTGCGCTGTCATCTAATAGATCATGTGTGTTGCCTTGCGACAGAACACATACCCAATTATCCATGCCACAAGCCATGTAGAGCCATACCAGCATAGAAGCCTGGGACTTCCGTCCCGCACTCGTGAACGTCACAGGTTCAGTAATTGCCCCTCCCTAATAACCACCCCCTCTTGTGTTTTGGGAAAATGACACACCACAAGGGTACCACACATTTCAGAGAGGCGCTATACAAGATCACTTTGCATTATATTACATTATCATTAATGTGGGTGTTAACAGCACTTAGATGAGAGGAGTATCTGCCAAGAACACTAATTTAAAACTAGATTTTTTTTACTCTTGTTAAACTTTAAATAATAGGCCAGGGTTAGATAGGACATTGGTATGGATTATTTGTTTTAAACACTGAGTGGGCAATTTAAGGAAGACAGTTGAACTCTCACGTTGAAGTTGTAATATATAAGTTTGGCTGGGGTACCATTCAGGGTGCTGTAGGTTGGATCTTAAAGGAACCTGCTGAAAGGGAACAGCGAGGATGATTGCAGACTTCATTTCTTCTGTTTTCCATGAATTGTTTCAAAGTTAGAGCAACAAATGATACATTTTGTTCAATGAAAACCACACTGTAAAAGGTTTGAAAGACTAAATGCCTTTGAGAGTTCGTTTTTTTTCAAAAGGCCTTTTTACATCTGACAGACCACGTGTTTACTTTTTAGGGTGTTTTTGAACTTGATGCAAAATGCTACTGTCCTAAACCTACTCTTAACTTGCATAATGTTAAATTTGTTTAACCAGGTTGTTAAAATATATGTTTACTTAAAACAGTTTGGCCTGTTGACCATTATTTGATCTGTCACTCAGCCTCCCCCCTTTGTTTTATTTGTGCAACCTAGTTTGCCCCTCTCATATTGATTTCTAGAGCCGCCACTGTCTGGCAAATTCCTCTCCCATGCCTACATAACAGCCGAAACTGTTGACTTTGTCAAAGCTTGTTTTGTTTGATAGGAGACCTGTGAGACAGTTATTTAGACAAGAATAAGGAGTCATTTTCTTTCTTCTGTCAGAAAAGTGTCATTAATTATGCGTTAGCGCCATCTACTGTCTTTTTTGGAGCATATGTTGTTGTGGCGAATTTAATTTTTTTGCCTACAATGGATGAGCGAATTGCATATGACTTTTAATGTATTTGGATTCGGATTGCATTCATTTATTTAATTGCATTATTTCATAAGCTATGGAATCGTGTGATATGGAAGTGAAAAAAAGTTACACATTTCTGACGACTAAACAGGAAGCCGAAGACCAGGAATCTGCGTACAATTTGAATGGCGTGGTAATCTGGATGGAGCAGACCTGTTTCCTGAAAGCAATCTGCTCGTTGTACCTCAGCCAGGATGCTCCCACTGCACAAACCGTTCGTATTCTATGCCTCATGGAGCAGACCACTTTCTCCAGTTTACACGAGTGTTCAGAACAGACATACACAGAAACTGCTAAAGCCTCGGCTCACATACAGTTTTGCAGCTTTTCAAACTAGTATATATGTCCTACATTTTACAGACATCTCTTTATTAGGGTGACTATTGTCATCGATTAAAACACAAGAGTCCATCATTTGCTTAAAAAGTTTTCTCAATGAATCACTATAAGACATGTTTAAAATGTAACATTGTAGGCATAATGTTGTTCCCGTAATGCTCTCTGCTTTCATGGAAATTACCAGAATTGGGTTCTACATAGAGATACTGTGTTGCGCAATTTGGCCGGGGGCCACGGCCCTTGCCCTGCCACCTCCTTCCCAAAGCCCCGCCCCTCCTAAGAAGTGGCGGTTACCCCAATAAATGTTTCCCAATAAATGTTTTCCATTTCCAGCACTGAATGGCAAGGCAGTGAGGTTCCAATTGTGTAAGATTAAGGCGTGTCAGGGATCGACCCTGCCACGTGCACAATCGGTTTGGAATAAAGTACCTCTAGGAAAGGGTAACTAGAGCATTCTAATGCTATTAGAATGTCTTGGCCCTGAGACCCTCAGCACTCTCACTATGAACATTTTGAAGGTCACAGCTGCTTTAATGGATATAGGAGACACCACCCATCACCGTCTTGTGGCTAATGATGGATTTGACTTTTATGGACTTGATTCACAGTGCGTCACCCTTTCTCAACTCTCCTGCTGGACTTCCTTTGCCTCTTGTACTCATGGTGGCCCTGAATCATGCTGTTCCCATCTTCATCTTGTATCCTGGCTTGCAAAATTATGTGCTACTACTGATTTCTGCAATTGTATTCACTCTCCCGTCTTTCTTCTCCACTCTCTTGACTGCTAACTCTCTGTTATCTCCTCCTCTCCCTTTCTCCCTTTTCCTATCCCCTCTCCCCTTACTTTCTTCTATGCACTTACACTATCAGAATTGTCCCTGGACCTAGTATGATAGCAACCTCGTCTGTTTCCTCCCTCCTCCCTTTACTCGTTCCCCCCCTCCTCTTCAGCACTATCTGAAATGTCATCAGGCCTAGTACGATAATTGCTTGTTTTGTTCCTCCCCTCCCTTTCTGCACCCCTCTTCCTCTCCCCCTTTGTTTTTCTCCAGCTCTACCAGAAATGTCGTCAGGCCTAGTACGGTACTCACCTATCTGTTTCCATTTCTTTCCCTCTCTCCCCCTCCCTTCCTTATTTACGTTTTAGCTCTTGCACTATCTGAAATGTCATCAGGCCGAGTATGATAGTTAATTTCACATCCTTACTGTACATAGCCTGTAAGAATGTCATTGTATTTTCCCTTGTTCCCTCCCTTGCCTTGAAGGGCTTTTAAACACATTGGGCCTCATTACGAGGTTGGAGGTAGCCATGCCGTTTATACTGGTATGGCTACCCGCAAACTCGGGTTCGGCACCGGGTCCGGCGAAAGGGGAATTACTGGGCCATTCCGACCTTGAAGGGCCCGGTAATTCCCCTTGCGCGGGACCCAGAGCCGGTACATCCCCATTCCCATTTGAGCCCCCATAGGTCTCAATGGGAATGGGGAGGATGGTAGCAGCGGTACCGTTCATAATGGTACCGTTGCTACCATCCTGGTCTGACCAGGCGTGCAGAGCGGCACCCGCGAGCAGAACTCATAATGTGGCGGCATGGCAACAACGGTAGCACTACCGGCGACATTGTTGCCTTACCACCTTAGACGTAATGAGGCCCATTGTGTATAGGCGCTATATAAACTATCATATCATATCACCCTCTCCCCCAACTACAGCTGGCACCTGCGGGTCGGGGTGGGGGCAGGAGGAGAAGGAGGGTGGCATGTATTCCTCACTTTGAGCCATGAACTGAGGGGTGTGGAGTTACATTTAAGTAAGAACATTTGCTTCTGCATACGTGCAGGCTACACACATTTAAAACAGTGTGTATGTGCCATCAGAGGGCATTACACATTACTATTGGGTTACAAGCCTTTCTTGTCCTCAGATGAGTGAATGAGTGAGTATAGTTGACACGAGTGTTGCCTCTTCACACTGTTGTTGTCTGTGGAGGGTTGTATGTTCGGAGCCTTTGGAAGGGGAGGGTACTGCACTAGCACTTTTTTGAGGGGCATCATTTTGAGTGGGCTGTATCAGGGGCAGAGGTGGGCTCCAATTGTGGTGTTGTTTTCTTGTCACTGTGGCTAATTTGGGCCGGTGCAGGTGTAAAAGTTGCAAAAGGAAGAGCCAGAGCAGGAAAAGAGTCAGAGGATCATTAAAAGTTTGCCGGTCTGGTAATAAAGTGCCGGTAATAACATTTACCAGCACTTGTACCTAACCAGCAAAATACAAGTCTGCCAGTATGGATGAAGGATGTACCTCCAGCTAAAGGCTGGAGGTAAATCCGACCACTACTGGCAAAAAATGGGTGGTATTACCAGCAAAATCCCTGGTCCTATGGAAATTTAGCACCAGCTCCCGAGCCCTTAATATGCCGTATTAGCAGCATGTCAGGCGCCGGTAATGTTATTATGTTTGCCGGTATCCTGGCAGGCATTACCGGCAAACTCGTAATGACCCCCTGCGTTGGCTAGCAACTAGGACCTTCGAAGTAAGAGGGATTTCACACTGAAGCAATGCATGCATTGCAATCAATCATCAATCATATTGCGCTAGCAACACACCTTGCAATTTCTCATAGTGATAATGCTTTGCAATGTTCTACAATGCTCCATTGTCACTTTCCAATTCCATATAGGCCCCTTTCGAAGTTGCTTTAGTTTGATGTTCATAACCAGCCCTCATTAAGAGTTTGCCGGTAACCCCGCGGTATTACCGGTGGGTTACCGGCAGACTCACCTTCCTGTTTCTGCCACCCAATATCCAGGTAATACCGGGATATTATGGGCAGCAGCGGAAAAGTAAGTTCCCATTCCCATGGAGTCCCATATGACTCAGTGCTAATGGGAACACGGAAGCAACGGCAGCGTTAGTAACAGTGCTGATGCTTCAGTGAAAAATCTGCCGGTCAAGGCTTGAACTACCGGCGGGTCAGGCTTGTCGGTAGTTCACTACCCCTATTGCCAGACTTGTAGTTTGCTTGCCCGGAAAGGTTGCCAGCACTTTTTTCCGGACCGGCAAACTTATAATGAGGGCCAAATCATTGGGCCTCATTCCAAGTGTGGCGGCCTGGAAACAGGGTTGCTGGTAACCTTACCAGCACCCATGTTTCCAGACCACCACACTATGGGCCTCATTACACGGTAGGCGGTAGGGATTTAACGTGACCGGTAATGGAATACCGGTAACGTTAAATCCCCATGCGGATCACGACCCGGCTCACCGCTATTAGCGGCACCGCTAAGTAGGCTGCCACTAATAGCGGCCAGTCCGCGTGCGCGCGACCCACCATCCCGTAAATAGCGCCATGCCGCCAATAGCACACCATCACGAATCAAGCAGCCATGCTAATAGCGGCATGGTAAAGCACCCAAAACCCCTTACCGCCATGGTGCTAATACCGCCATCGCGAACCACCCGTTAAGAGAACTGAGCAGTGTTCCCACCTGCCACAGGTGGACAAAATCAGCACAGGTGGAGGCAATGGAGACTGTGGCAGCTCAAAAGGAGCACACCACACTCCTTCCCACACCAAGATGGTTCAAATACTGGCAGCATTACATGGCCTGGAGGACCTCATTGCAGTGCAGCTGCAACAACAGGCAGCATAAAGGAGACGCAGGAGGAAGAGGAGGAGGGCAAGACAGGCACAGCAAGCACCACCACGGCACCCAATCATACCACAGAGACACCTACCAATCCCCCGGATCAGAGCCAGTCCATTTAACCTAACCCCTGAGCAGATACACACCCTGTACCGTCTGGACAGGGCTACCATCACCAGCATCGTGGACATGATCCACGACGACATTGTGAGCCTCATAGACATCAGAACTGCCATCCCCCCGCTACTGAAGGTGGTGAGTGTGCTGCACCTCCTGGACACAGGCACCTACCAGCATACAGTGGGACAGATGCATGGCATCTCACAACCAGTATTCTCCCGCACGCTGAACCAGGTACTCGATACCCTCCTGAAGCATGCACCTGAACACATATCCATGCCACGGACTGCCCAGGAGATTGCAAACACAAAAGTTGGCTTCTATTCACTGGCAGGCATCCCAAGTTGCATCGGGGCCATCGACTGTACCCATGTGGAATTGGTGGTCCCACATCACAATGAAGTAGTCTACCGAAACAGGAAGCAATTCCACTCTATCAATGTCCAAATGGTATGTGACGCCAACAAGATAATCACACATTGCTGTGCTCGATTTCCCGGATCAACCCATGATTCCATGGTCCTGCGGAACTCAACTATCCCACGCTACATGGAGCAACACACCGGACACCGTTCGTGGCTACTTGGTAAGTAGCAGGGCAAGCACATGGCAATGTGACTGGGGGCGTAGAGAGATACGTACTCCAACTGGGTGTGAAGGGGGGGATACGTACTCCAACTGGGTTTGAATGGGGGGGGATACGTACTCCAACTGGGTGTGAATGGGGGGGGATACGTACTCCAACTGGGTGTGAATGGGGGGGTGAGAGATACGTACTCCAACCGGGTGTAGCCTGTCGTATGTGGCCAAAATGCACATACAGATGTACGGCAATGTCCATCTGGGAAGGCAGCAACGTACTTGAGATGAACCGACATGCAAGTATGAGCTACACAACACAGATGACATTCCAGGTCTAGTAACATTAAACATCCATCCACATACAAATTGCACAACATTCCACGCCACAAAATACAAAAATTCCACACATGCCATCAAGATAGCATCCTGAATTAGTCCAGCACAACATCAATAATGCAATGTGCCCTATAATGCATGCAAAGGGATCACCACTATCCATAGCATTTCCCCACGCACCTATTCCACCACTGAAGAGATGCCTCTCTGCATGGCAACATCAATGTTGGAATGGCAGTACACCAGCAGTGTGAAAACATATCTGCCTGGGCCCAGGGACACCGAAGACCTCGCATCACCCAGGACAGGACAGGGCATCAATGTGGCATGTCTACTTGCAGGGTCAACCTCCCCCTTGCACGTTGCTGTCACCCAGACCATTTGCATGTATGCTGTCAATTGTGTACTTGAATCCAATGCAATATCAATTTGTGTGATATGAACAGGCCGCTCTTGAGGTGAACAGTAACAGGACCCTGTTCCTTCCCCCACACAGGTGATGCAGGCTATCCCCTGAAGACCTGGCTCCTCACACCTGTACGGAACCCACAGAACAGGCACGAGGAGGAATACAATCGTGCACATACCCGTACCCGCATCGTGATCGAGCAGACTTTTGGCCTTTTGAAGTCACGGTTTAGGTGCATTAGCAGGTCTGGCGGTGCTCTCCTGTATGGACATGAGAAGGTGGGCAAGATCACCACGGTATTTGTCATGCTGCACAATATGTGTATCAGTCAGAATGTGCCACTGCCCCCTGAGGTTGAAATGGAAGCACCTGATGAGGATGATGATGGTGATAAGGACTGAGGTGAAGGGGATGCAGGTCTTGCAAGAGGGGATGGGCAGGAGGGACGTGCTGTGAGACAGCATCTGATCAACCAAATATTCTGAGGAACATGTTTTCGTACTGTCACATGGATATGGGTATCAATGCACTGGTGTATGTTTGGGAGCACGGAATAGACCCTGTCACCAATAAAGTACACATACACAATGAAGATGTTCAAGCCTGTGTTTTGATCATAAACCAGTGTATTGAGAAACAGAAAGGTGTAGAAGTGCAAGTAACAAAGCATCCCACCACCCTACCCCCCACCCCCCACAACAGACCCATAACACCCTACCCCCCACCTCCCACAACAGACCCATAACACCCTACCCCCCACCCTCCACAACAGACCCATAAGACCCTTGCCCCCACCCCCCCACCAACAGTCCCTCATGTGTCTGCCATGTTTGCCCTGGCCAATGCACACACAGGAATCTCCATTGACACCCTATTTGCCATTGTCTTTGGCAGCATCTTGGGGACGGTCAGTCGTGCGCCTGGTGGTGCGCGTAGAGCGCTGGAGGGGGCTTGTCTGTCTCGACCCCGAAGATGATGTTGGGGCAGACTGGGCTGGCTGTGAAAAGTGGCGGTCCATGGTGTCGGCCATGCAAACAAGGACCTCCCTGAGCATCGCTATCTCGTTGCATAGCCTGTCGGTGTTTGCATCCATTCTCTCGGTGGAGTGCCTCACCGTCTCCACAATGTTCTCCCTGAGTCGGGCAGCCTCCTCGACATGCTGGCCAACCAGCACAGTCAGCTCGTGTTGTCGCTCCAGGATGGTGGTCATTTGGGGGGCAGTGCTGGGTGACCGTGCACTGGATGCTGTGCCCTCTGATGCACCCACTGCAGCAGGTGAAGGTAACATGGGGGACATAATTGCTGGGTAGTTGTCCTCAACAGTCACATCGGACCCAGGGGTCTGGGATGGGGCTGGCTGTGGGGTTCTAGGGGGGCTTGGGGTGTGCATCTCCATAGGCTCGACTAGGGTGTCCTCCGGATCGGATAGGGGGGCAGTGGCGGCTGCCTCACCAGCGGAGCTTGCCGCAGCTGATGGTGGGCCCTTGGTGGCTGGCATTGGTGCCAGTGGGTTCACCACCGGTGGTGGGGCTGCAGTTTCTGGTGCAGCTACTACTGACTGGCAGTGGCATTGTGACGATGTTTTCTGCTCGTCAGGTGTGACCTTCCCCCCTTGCCCCAGGATGTTGTTGGGGTGTCCTCCGGCTCCTGTGCCCTTGGCCTCTTGCACGTAGATGGTGCCTGGGATGCATCAGTGGCATCCTCACCATCTGTATGTGAGCCTATCAGGCACGAGAAGGGGGATGGCATTGGTTGCGTTTCAATATACTTAATGCAGATTACATAAATGATGCAGTTGTGGCCATTGGGACTTAGTAGTTGTGGATGCAGGTGATGTGCCAGTTCAGTGCCTCATCCATGCATGGTTGTGTTTGGAACGTGTCTCTGGTGATGTGTGCATGTGTGTGTGTTTGGGTCTGACACTGACATGGTGAGGGATGGATGCATGTGTGGATGTGTGTCCATGCATGAGAGGAGTCTGTGCTCACATATGGGAGGGACAGTACATTCACATCGCATCCTGTCATGTGTACACTCACCTCCATCTGAAGTGGTACCCACGCCGAACTCCATGCTGCCCACTCCCTCAATGGATTCAACGGCAATCAGGTTTGAACATGTCTCCTCCCATTCTTTCATTCTGATTGGTGAACCATCTCCACCGGCACTGGCAATGTGATGGTTTTCAGCCAGGATGCCCCTCACCCGCAGTCTGAGGTCGTCCCACCTCTTCCTGCATTCGTGCACAGTGCGCATGCTGGTGCCCACAGCACTGACTTTGACTGCTACCTCCTCCCAGATGGCTTTTTTTTTCAATAAGGTTGGCCGGCGCATGTCATTAGCAAAAACTACCTCTGCATTCTCAGCCAGGGCCTGTGTTAGCATGTTCAATTCCTCTGGTGTATATTTCTCCTTGCGCTGCCTGTCAGAGTTTTTTTTAATGCCTTGGGCATGATGCAGGTGTCCCAGATGATTTTGCACTGCTCACTACTCAAAACAGGTCCTGGGGGCAGAGGATGGCAATGGATTGTGTTTTTAAAGATGGCCGCCGTGCTCTGTCCCGTTCCAGTGCGATGACGCTATTTCCGGTTCCGCAATTTAACGGTCACCGCTAATAGCGGAAAATACAACACAACAAAATAATTACACTGCCATATGCTTTTGGGCACCTTGTGTCCAGTCCCGAAGTTGCCCAAGGACTCCTCCTGAGTCCTTGTTATCCCTGGGCCTTCGTTCCTGGGCACATGCCGCCACACCTGAGCGGGTGTTCTTTACTCCCGCTCAGGTCCCCCCAAAAGCACCCTGCCTTCAACCTCATTCTTGTAGTGCCCTAAAAATGTTGTCGGAAAAAAACCCCATCCCTTTCCTTGGCTTCGGTGTAAGCCATGTCTTATGAAGTGCAGCCCTGAGTTCCTGCAGTACTTTTCTACTGATTTATTTAGTTTCTTTCTGGTTATTTCAATTGCGTGCCTCTTCTGTGCCCCATACCAGACCCTTCTTGTTATTATTTCTGACATAAAAATCTCGGTTTTCCACCAGCTGCGGGCTATGCTATGCAGCGACTCGCAAATGTTCCTTTGTAATTTACCCCTGTTTGCGCTCACCAGGTCGTTCCCTCCGAGATGTATGACTAGGTACTCAGGGGAGACCCTGAAACCTATCAGGTCTGACAGCCTGTCGTGGATGTCCTCCCAGTGCATCCCCGGGAGGCCCCACCAGGACGTAATTGTGTTCCTGAAATGTAGTCCTTGCTTCTCCTCTTCCAGCCACCTGCCTGCCCAGGTCACGAAAGAGTGCCCCACTATCCATGCCGATTTGTAGGGTCCGGCCTCTATGGAAAATGGGGGAGATAAGTGTCATATCAGTTCCTCCCTTATGTATTTTTTAAAACATTGCGACTTCCATCCCCCAATCCTTCTCGCAGATCAAGAAATTCTTGGGTGATGCATCTGGGACAGAGGTCCTTCTCTCTGATGCAATTGAGATCTATTGCTCTCCCCTTCCCCGATTGGTCTGTCTTAGATTTCTTTAGCATTATAGACATCCCCTTGTTTCCCATACTAATGTCTTTCCTTGCCAGGCTGTCTCCTGCCACCGTATTCCTGGCCACCAGTTCCCCTACTCTGAAGGCCCCATAGTATGCTGGTGCAAATGCTGCCCTGAACAGCGCGGTTTTGTACGTGCTGCTGCATGTGTCTTGCAGCACTTTCAACAGAATTATCAACTTCCCAAAATTTACCGCCCTTCTGTTATCTGGTTTCTTCCCCTCTAACTTTCCCCATCCTCTCATAGCGTATTTTATTTTAGCGCTGTCGGTCGGGTCCGGTATGCCCGCCACTTTTGTGGTATATGCCACCGCCGCTAGGTGCGCTGCTGCCCAGCTTTTCTTTTTCCCTTTGGCAAATGCCCCTTCGAGAAATTCACAAATTCCACCAACACATTTTTTACATGCTTTTCGTACTGCTTACCTGTTTTGTACGTTAGGGCGTTCCTGGTCAGCTTGTCGATGACCCTTTCTTTTCTCCGTTCTTCTCCTACTTCTTTTGAGTCGACCTTGTGGCCAACAGTGCTTTCCTTTCTAGTGTCTCCAACGGGACCCATGCCTTCCGCGGCGTGGGCGTTCTTTCCTTGTCGGCGTCCGGTCTCAGCTCCCTGAATTTCTCCCACTGAAAGCGAGAGATTGCATCAGCCACCACATTTTCTTCCCCAGTGATATGCCTCGCCTTTATGCATATATTCATTTTTAGGCTTTCCAATGTGATCGCCCTCATTAATTCCAACACTACCATGCATGACGCACTTCCTTTGTTTAACACATGCACCACCGCCATGTTATCTGACCATACTGCCAACTCCTTGTTTCCTAGCTCTTCCCCCCATGCGCATAACGCGACCCATATCGGGAAGAGCTCCAGCAGCATTATGTTTCTTGTCCATTCCGCCACTTGCCATGTTTTTGGCCACTTGCCTGCACACCATTTTTTCCCCAGTATTGCGCCAAAACTGAGGCCACCTGCTGCATCGGTGAACAACACCCTTTTACCTTCCTTGTTCACCGGTGAGCGCCATATCACCGGCCCCTTGAAGTATTTTAGAAATTCTGCCCACACTTCCAGATCTCTCTTGATTCCTCCCCCTAGCCTGACTCTGTGGTGCCCCTTGGTAGCACCTCTTGTTTTCAGCTCGATACTTCTCTGGAACACCTTTCCCTGTGGTATGACTCTTCCTGCGAAGTTCAGCTTCCCCGCCAGCACTTGCAATTCTCTCACTGTCGCTTTGTTTTTTCCCTTTAGTTCCTTTATTGTCTTCAGCAGATCCGTCACCTTGTCCTCCGGGATCTGACACCTTCCTTTGTTTGAGTCAATTTCTATACCTAGGAATTGGATAATATGCGTTGGGCCCATCGTTTTCTCCTCCGCCAGAGGAAAACCCCACTTGCTTGTTATTTCCACAAATTTGTCCAGGGTTGCCCTGCATAGCTCCAAACCTTTGGGCCCGACGAATAAAAAATCATCCAGGTAATGTACCATCATGGACTCCCTCATCTCTTGTGTTACTGGTCATTGTAAAAATGAACTTACCCTCTCAAAGTATGCGCATGAGATGGCGCACCCCATCAGGAGGCATTTGTCGATGAAGTATTCCCCCTCCCAATGCATACATAACCATCTTTGTGATCCGCTGTTGACTGGCAACAGGCGGAATGCCGATTTAATGTCTGCTTTCGCCATCCATGCCCCTTTTCCCGCTTTCCTGACCAGTTCTACTGCCTCCTCAAAGTCTGAATATGATACTGTTGCATCGCTCTGGGCGATGCCGTCGTTCACCGAGGCCCCCGGGGGGTAGGATAGGTGGTGTATCAGCCTATATTCCCCTTCGTCTTTTTTCGGCACCAGCCCTAGTGGAGAGCATATAAATTCTTCGAATGGTAAGGCCGTAAATGGCCCCTCCACCCTTCCCAGTTCTACTTCTTTCCTGATCTTACTGGTCACTATATCTCTCTTTTCAGTTGCCGATTTTAGATTCCTAGGAATGTCTTGCGCTCCCTGCCCGGTAAACGGGATGTTAAAACCTTCTCTAAAGCCTTGTCTGATCTGTTCTGCCGTTTCTTGGTCTGGGTATTTCTGGAGCCATCTTTCCAACTTCTCGATTTTTACTGGCGTGGCCCCTTTCCCGCCCCAGTCCTTATTTCCGCGTCTCATCGCTTCTGCCGCTTGGAGCTGCGGCCCTTGTGCACTTGGAGCTGCTATGGTCACCCTTACATCTCTCGCACTTGTGGCTGAACTTGCACTTCCATCCCCAGCTACAGGGTACCCCCTTTTCAAAATTCCTGCATTGTCCTGGTTCTGCTCGTGTTGTCCCCGTGCTCCCACTGCCCCCCCCCTGGGTTGTCGGGGGCAGGCTGGTCTGCCACCCTCTCTGTGACCCATAATTTCTGCTCCGAAAACTCTGGTCTCTATTTCTGTCATAGCTGGATTCGTACTTTCTGCTATTGTATCTATAATCCGCTTTGTAATCATTCTGCCAATACTGCCTTCTCTGCTGTCCCCCTGTGCTCCGCTCCTTGGAATCCCATTGCTCCTTTATCACATTAAATATGTAGAGATTAAAGTTTTCTTCATCCCAGCCCATATCAGGAAAGCAGTCCATCTCCTTCCTGAACTCGTGGTCATACTCCAGCCATGCATCACCTCCAAAAGCTGCGTGTACCTTCAGCACCCTCTGCTCATATGCCACTAACGCTACCCCATCTTCCGGGAATTTCTGTAATATAATTGTACACATTATGGTGAAGACCGACATCCAGTTGTCAAAACTCCTTACTACTGGCCCCTTTTTTAGTAAACCTTTCTCGTCCTCCTTCATGTCCTCTAGGGCCTCATTCATCCCCCTCTTTTGACAATCTAACAATGTAAAGATATCGATCAATTCCTTCCTCCATATTTTTTCCTTTACTTTGTCATTTATGTACCAAGCCATCGCTTTCATTGACCTGCCCTATGCGTCTTTACCCATGGTTGGCCTACCATATTTCATCATGAGTAGCCCCCCCATTTTCTGCCGCTGCCACCGTCGGTGCTGCTCCCGGTGGTGTGTCCCCTGTCACTATGTTTGGCCCCTGCCCGTGCACCTTGCAGTGCCGGGATTATTGGTGCCCCTTGCGGCACCGGGACTACCGGTGCCCCTTGTGGTGCCAGGATCGGGGTTTCCCTGGGTTCTACTGGTGCCCCTTGTGGTGCCGGGCCCAGGATTTCCCTGGGTTCTACCCCTGCCCCTCTCTGTTCTTCCCTGCTCACCACTCCTCTCCATTTTACCCAAGCCGTTAGGTGATCCCTTTCTTCGTCATCACTGCTTGCTTCGGTTGAGGAACTCCCCTGCTGCTCCTCCCTGGATCCCTTCCCCTGTCTGCTCTTCTTGTCATTGGTTCTGGGTGATTTACCCGAAACCGTGACGCAATTTTTTAACATTTTTACGATTTTATTCCCCACATTATTATTCACAGTACCTTTCGTTTTATCTTTTTTTCTTTCTCTTGGTCGGTGCCTCTGTCTGTTCCTCTGATCTCTTCGACTCCACTCTTCCCCTTTTCTGTCCTTGCGGTACCTCATCTTCTCCTTCGCTGCTGCTGGGCTCTATGAACAGCAGAGGTGACGTTGTCTTCGCCCTTTCTTCTTTCTGCATTATATCCAGCACCCATTGTGCCCCGTATTCCTTCTCTGCCTTTCTCGCCCATTCTGAGAATTCTTGGGCCCTTTTTGCTCTTCCTTCTGCCATCCTTCTCGTCTGAATTCTGTCAGCCACGCTTCTTGTTTGACCACGGCGAAAGTCCTTTGCTCGTTCGCAGCCAGTACTTCTGGGTCGCTCCTGCTTCGGCACCGTTGGGCGACTCGTAGTCACTGCATTTAGAACGAAATCAGAGAGGTAGAAAAATGTGTGAGCCCGCAAGAGCAAACTTTCTTCCTTCCCCTTATCCAGGCACTAAGAGCCTACCCGAGAGAGGTGAGCTCTTACTTGGTTTGTGCCGCCTCTCCTTTTCCAGGCTTACTTATACCCCCCCGGCCTTTTGTTCCTTCTTGGGGGCGGCCGGGTTATCCCCTGACCTCTTGCTGTTACATTTCGCACCTTCCCAGGTGCTGTTTCCTGCCCTTCCTGGGCTTTTGTTTCTTGTGGCGCCGTTCGGATGCCCCTCCCTACGCTTTCGCGCCGTTTTCCCCCACCCCGCACCTAAACTCCCAGGCCCTCTATCGTCCCGCCTTTCATGCGGCCCGGGGCCTGGGTCAATTTGCTTATATGAAGTAAGGGGTATAACTTCATGCTGTTCCCGTCAGCGACAGGCATACTGCAACACATTTCTGGCCAACAGTGCACTGTCAAACTCTTTAATACCCTGCATCACCACAAACCTATACAAGAAGACCCTACTACAGTGCTTGACAGGAAACTTCATCAGTTCAGTAATGATTGTGCTTGCATTTGTCCATCAATTCACCATAGGAGGAAAGCGTGTTTGCTCTTTGGTCTCTGGTTAGATGGTCAACATGTACCACTTGCCACTGATAGAATTGGCGCAAAATGTTAACAATTAAGTGTTTTAAAGAAACAAATGTTATTTCGAGCCACAACTAATATGTTATGTCGGCATTACCCAAATTGTTCGAGTACAATTGTTCGAATGATACAATTGACTGAATTACAGGGATCTGAATTGCCCTTCTGCACAATTGACCGTATGGTCATTTTTATATATATAATGGGTTGGGTTGGGGTAATAATAATATAAGGGGATTAGGTGGGGGGGTTGGGGTGGGGGTTGGATTGGGTAGAGGATGTGGGGGGTTTCCTTCGCATATATATCCTAATTTACTGTTTAAATTTGGTCAATTGTGCAGAAGGTCAATTGTCATTCGAACAATTCATATACAACCGTTATATCGACACTGCCAGAGTCAGATCATTCATCACTTTCAATGAATTGGTGGGAGTTGCAGATTTAACCCCAAATATGTTGACACTGTACGGAGCAGACATGGGTGGTGTCCACCCATACCTGTCACAAGCGTGTTCGAATACATTTGGGCCCTGGCACTTATTTTCTTATAATATAAGCACTGGCGATGTGATCATATGAACTGGGTATGGACCAAGGACTGCTCAGATAGCAAGGATGTCATTATGATGGGAGACATACTTATGCCCCGCAGCAGGAAATTCTGGACAGGAAGTCATCACATGATGTGGCAGTTGGGAGTGGCTATCGAGGAGTAAATGTGAATGAAAGCATGTATTGTATTATTGTATTTTTGGGAGGTGGGATACATCTGCTGGAAGGCCTAGAGATGGTTTCCAGAATGTTATTATGTGACTAGTGACCTCTAAAGGTGAGCGGTCTGAAAGGTGGGTCAGTTTAGATCAGTCGGTTCTCCATACACATAGGATGCTGTTTTCCTTGTCTTGAAAGACAACAATAAAACTATCTTCAATCTGCAAAGAAGGTAATAAACAAAATGTATTTTGTATAAATTTAGGTGCATGCATGCATGTGAGGGTGTTGCATGTTCATGATGTATATTTGTATATATGTGTGTGCGTGCAAGGGTGTGTGTATATGTGTTAGGTAATGTGTGTGTGACTAAGTGAATGTTTGATGTATTGTTGGCTGGGAGCACATGTAAATGTATGTAAATATGAGTGAGTGAATGTTGTGGGAATGTGTGTGTGCTTGTGTTCAATCCTGGGCAGAGGAGATGATTATGGCAGGCAGGGATTAGGCAAAGGGGGTGGGTGGAATAGGGGATTTTGTGGGTGGGTGAGTGCGCTAATGAGCCATTTCTAATGGGTATCCTGATAAAGCAAGCATGGTATGTGTTCTTACGTGGCTAGACTGGCATTTTGGTGTAGCCAGTCTAGTAATTCTTTTATTGGGCATATCTAATAAAGGAAGCATGATAAGTGTTATGGCTAAATTGGCATTTGCGTGCAGCCAGTCTAGCCATTTCTTACTGTGGCATGACTTTTTCTTCTCAGTTAAAAAATAAATTAAATATTAAGAAAAAATAATAAGTTTCAGCCTACTTCCTATTCATTATCCCATAGACAAAAAAGGTCCATTTTTGCCAGAGCGCACAGGCCAAACCGCTGGACAGAATTGGACCAGCTCCCAAACAACTTGGGCATGAAGCACTGACTAGAGGCCTTTTTGTGGTTTGGGGTTATTCAGTCCAGTAGAATTTTAAATATTTCATGGAAAATGGGATACCTCCTTCTCCAAAATAGCTAGCTATATCTCAGGTAAGTTGCAGAGAAACCGGGTGTATATAAATAAAACGGCGCCCATCTTTTTTTTATCTCAATGCGAGAGATAGCCGCGGCTATAGCCAAGGGTATCGGAAAATGAAACGCAGAAAAAAAGCCATTTGCAAGTCAAAAAACATCAAAATCACATTTGTCTAGAAGTATCGGGAGGTCAGAGGACACCGAGTTTGCAACACAAAGTTTTTCTGTAACCTCGGCTATGGACAGAATAGCCACAAATAGCCGACATTTCAAAGCGAACTGTGTTACAGAAACAGCGTGTGTTGTTGGTGGGAATTTGGAGGGCAGGGGAGGTGAGGAAGCAATCATGGTGTGTGGGGAGCAGGCACAGAGGAGGGGGACACTTGATGAGTGCCTGTTGGGGCAGGAAAGCATTTGTTGGCCATGGTTTTTCCAATATTCACGGCTATAATATGACAACAAAAATATATTTTTGCAGCTACAGTTACGTCAGGGTGAAAAATCACTGGCCATGACCAATGGCATCTGGGATTCCCATCCATGCAGTAACTGGGCCTGACTGTGCTTAGCTTAAAAGCAAGTAAGTGGCCAGCACCATCAGGACATGTTGCCTAATAAATGAGCAAAAGTTACAAGACCACTTAGAGCAACATGACCTGAGGGGACTGGCCCCTTCCTTGCTTTGAAAGAAGTCCACAGTCCTGGATGCTTTTGTTTTCTTACTTTTAAATATCACAGAACACACTAAGAAAACACAGGGCTTCCGCATAATTTTAAAAAGAAATCGTACTACTGTCAGTCCTTGCAAGTATTGCACTCTAAAGGTCAAGCTACCATGAGGCCCATAGGAAAAGACCATCTATTTCTGGATATGGAACTGCCAATAATTGCAAATCTAGCTTGCACTTGCAAGGCAAACTAGAATAACCTTTTGTTTTGAATACATATATATTTTAACAACGTTTTTTAGTAAATTTCATAGGTTTTTATTAATGCAACTTAACCATAACGTCCCTTTAACAAAGTTCTTTCAGTGAATTTCATGGGTTTTTACCAATGCATGCTAAATTCCTACAATTTACTGATATCATACTAACCCCAATATAGTAAACTTTTTGTCCAATTTACAAAGTTTCACCTTAAAACTCTGCAATTTCCCACCTTCTCGCACAATCTTTAACACTGTTTGCAGCTTTTCCCACTGTTTTTCCTTCCGTTGACGTTTGCCAACATCTGACATCATCGCAGACTTCTCGGACACTGCCATGTGCCCGCAAGCGCGCGCACGGCATGATGACATGTTTGCGAACGTGTCTGTACTTTACGATCAGGTCCGTGCTTCGTGGACAGTTCGGATCTGCACTTTCTACTGATCTAGGAACTTTGAACCTCAACATTTTCCCCTTGCACAGCTTCTACACCTATTCTTACTCATTATCCATTAACAATCTAGTACAGAGCACATACTTGGAAGAATAGTAGCAAAACTGCTATTTATCTTAGAAATGACATCGGCTATTGCTATCCCTCCTCCCCAAGAGCAGGAGGACCTACACAAATCAAAAATCACAGTACTTCCAAAGACAATGAAGAGGACCAAGAAGATGAGATCGAGGAAGTGCATATCTCCAGCACCAAGAGAGAATCATGGGTGTGGCAGTTTTTTACCACTGTTGGGAATGTACCAAAGGCTAAAGCTACCAAAGTAAAATGCACTGAGTGCAACGTTGTACTCAGTCGCGGATTACCTAAAAAGTACTCCTACTAGACCACCTCCATGCACCGTCACACCAAATCCAACCACTGCAATGCTCTCAGAAAGGCTGTTCCTTTCTTAGCAAGTAGTATGCTGTCTTCCTCCACCTCATCTTCCTCAACCAGTACTGTAACCATACAGCCTACTTCTGTGGGACACAAAATCCCACAAGCTGCCTTACAAGCAATAAAAGAGGCTGTTGATCCATATCTTTCAAAGACAACAGTCCTCTGTATATACTCCAACACACCACTCTGCAGGGGGAGCAATGTTGAAGTGCTTTTGAAGCTGTAATCAAGGAGTATGAGAAACACTGCCCCCTACCTTAGATGTAACACACGTGCAACATCTTCCCATGTCCACTTGCCCCTCCATATTAGTGCTTGGTGCCTCTTTCCTCATTTGCCTCCCCACCTTACGTTCTAACCTCTCCTGCAAAAAAGAAAATAAAAAACAACAAAAAAAAGTTCCTTTAGGAACCACGTCTCACAGTTAAAATATATAACTAAAAAAGTAATCTTATAGAATGCAGCTACTTTACATGTTCAATAAAGTAGATAAACTCAATAAGATTCTGTCGTCCGAACTTCAAAGAGCCGCACAGCACTGATTACATTTGCCCAGCCCTAACGCTAACATCACTATACGCTCAGAATGAGCTCCACCTTCATCAATGACGTTCGTCGGCAGCGTAGCCAAACATAAACGGTCATCGAAAAATTTCATGCAGTTATGTTACGCAGAACAAGGAACTTAAACACAAACATTCACAAGAAATGCAAAACTTTGGTCTTTTTTTACTGAAATGACAGAACATTTTTTTTTCAAATTCAATTTGATTGATTTTTAACATCAGAAGTGAACGATGGGTTGATGCATAGTTGAGCATGTATAGTTACTTCATAGGGTTAATGCATCCCGCCCAAGCAACATTTGAACAGCAAAATAAAATGAAATACACGTCCCCTTCCAACGGGTGAACAGGATAACTCCCATTCCCTCCCTCCCTCCCCCTGTCCTTGCTCGTAGAACTTCCAAGGTGCGGTGATTGTTGTAGTGCACTAAAACGGGCGGTGTGACGTTGATCGATGGTCGTTGTTGTTGTCATGTGTTACAGGTTAGATTTGTGACAGGCACGGGTAATAGGTGGTGTGGTTTTCGGTGTTCAGTCTTTGGTAGGACCGGGTGTTCGGAGCTTTCAATGACTAGGTGAAGTGTCTGTGACCGGTCCTGTAATATAGTGGCTTATGAAGTCGCTCCAGGTTTCCTCATGTCTCGCGGCCTTGCCATGAAGGGCCGCTGTTATTTTCTCCATTGTGTATATATTCATGGCAATTTTCAGCCAATCCTTTTCATTTGGCAGTCGTGGGGATTTCCACTTGATAACTAGGCCTGCTCTTGCTGCCAGTAGCAGGGGAGACACTAGTCCTTTCACCCGCACCAGTTTGTCGTCCTCTTCTTCAAGGCCAAATAGCTTCAGAAGGGGGGATGGTTCTCTTTCTATGCCGTCTAGTTGCTTAATCCATCCCAGGACCTCTTGCCAGTAAATGCGCACTTTGGCACTTTGGGGCACTTCCACCACATGTGCCAGTAGTCAGCGTCCATATCACAGTGTCGCCAGCATCTTGGGCTGGAGGTTTGAAACATATTAGACAGTCTGTGTGGATCGTACTGCCACCGGTGGAGTAGTTTTACAGCATGCAGTTTGTACTGGGTGGCAATTGATACTTTGGCCGGCGTTTCGCAGATTCTGTCCCAGGCTTGCTGGTCGAATTCTCTGTCGAAATCTTTTTCCCATTTTCCTTTGAGGCGGAGGCTCGGAGATTGGTCTTTGGTGATTAGGGCCATGTTCATGCAGGATATTAATCCTTTGGTAGTGTTGGTTGTGTCAGGGATTGTTTCGAAGGGTGTCAGCTCTCTGCGTGTGGTGGCCTTCCATTCTTCTCTCAATAACACCCCTTTCAATCGTAGGTACAGGAAGATCGGAATCAGGTGGATTTGGAGGGCTTCCTCTAGTTCCGAGATTGATATAAATTTCTCTTTTCTCCACAGTTGACAAACTCTCTCCAATCCGGCATCGAACCAGGTTTGATACCTGGCATATTCGTGAATTTTCTCACGGATCCCGGGAGACCAGAGGTGGCTCAGGGGGGAAGGCCATGTTGTGACTCCAGTCATCCCTTTTCCTTTCCTCCAGATGTTCCACATGGTACCCAATATCGGGTGGTCACGCAGGCGTCTCGTAAGCTTCGATCTAGGGACCCATAGCCACTCTGCGAGAGTTACGTGGACCAGGTTATCGTTATCTAGCTGGACCCATTGAAGGTCCTTTCTATCCCGCAGGTGTGGGATCAGGATTCTAAGTTGAGTTGCCTGATAGTATCATTCTATATCTGGAAGGTCAACTCCTCCCAGTTTCTTCGGAAGTATCAGGATATCATACAGTATTCGGGGTTTCTTTCCGTCCCACAAGAATTCTAATATGACCTTCTTGACCTGTCTAAAAAAGTGTTATGGGATTGTGATGGGCAGGACCTGGAATGGGTATAGGAAGCGTGGGAGGCTCACCATCTTGATCGCGTTTAGGCGTCCCAGCCAGGATATTGTGAATGGCTTCCATTTTGAGAGATCAACTTTGAGGGTGTTGAGGAGTTGTGGGAAGTTTGCCTCGTAGAGCTGTGCAAGGTCTCTTGTTATGTTGATCCCAAGGTATCTCAGTGTGGAGTCCGCCATGGTCAGGCCAAGGTGCTCGAGCTCTATTTGTTGCTCTGGGGACGGTTCGTGGAGTGGGAAGAGGATGGATTTGGTTTTGTTGATTTTAAAGCCATAGAGTGTCCCGTATTCTTCTATGAGGTGTATCGCCTGTGGGATTGATGACAATGGGTTTAGTACATGGAGCAGGATGTCGTCTGCGTACAGGGCCAATTTGTATTCTCTACCATTTACTCGGGTTCCTTCCACGGCGGTGTCGGCTCGGAGGGCTCGGGCAAGTGATTCTAGTGACAGTGCAAAAAGTATCGCCGAAAGAGGGCAACCTTGTCTCGTTCCTCTAGTGAGCGGGCCTTGATACATGAGCCATTTTGTTAGGGGGCTGCAGAGACATCGCAGGGCTAGGGTGAGCGATGATAGGTCCTGGAAGATGGTTATTTGAGCTCCTCCGAGAGTGAGGGTGCCGCCTGACCTGGCCTTCGCGAGAATCCTTGCTCTATCTTGGTATCTGTGAAATCTGGCCAGGACAGATCTCGGACCCCCTAACCGGCCGCCAGCTCTATGTATCCGTTCTATTGTGGGTTTGTGAATATATTCTCTCTAAATCGTCAATCTTCAGCCGAATGTCTTCCTCCCTCTTCTCTATATTGCGCATTCTGAGGTCTAGTTGGGTCTCTAATGTGTCGATCGAGGCTTGATTATTTTCGACGCCTTCTAGTCTCTGCTCGATACTATCTACTCTCTGGGTCATTTTGTCAATCTTGCCTCCTAAATTAGCCCCCATATTTCTGATTTCACTTAGGAGGGTGGCTATGTCTCCCTTGGTGGCCGCCGCCCCTGCCTCTGAGGGCTCCACCGACATTTTGCAGTTAATATCTGGATCCGGATGTGGGGGAGTGTAGGCGTATCTGGCAAGTTTGCTTTTGGTACTCATACGATGCGTGGGTGCGAGGAGGCACACGCCCCTGGAGTGGGGGCCCTACCCTCTACACTGATGCTTTAAACCATTCCTGGCGTGGGTCGTGGGGCAGTGTCTCAGGTGCCCCGGGGATCCGGAGTGTTATGTTGGGAGGAGGCACACGCCCTGGAGTCAGGAGCCCTACCCTCCTATTATGTCACTCTCAACTTGCATTGACCCCAGGTCTTGGTTCTCTTGCGGTGTCCGGGGTGTTCCAGTTGTATTGTGGGTCAGCACATAGATCTCGGTGAGGCTGTGTAGGAGAAGGTTCAGGGGCGGAAAGCCTGAGTCATAGCGTGGGCTCAGGGGGAGCGTACAGAGGAGGGCACACGCCACAGGAGTGCGGCCCAACCCTCTATGTTGTCTTTGGTGCGGGGGGCGAGTTCTCTGCCTCAGTTTCTGGAGTCCTGCTAGAGGGGTTCAGCCAGGGTGATGTGAGCAGTGATCTAGGTGCAAATACAATGTCCAGAGGCGCCAGGTATGGAGCACTAGATTGGGGCGTAAAGTCTGTGCCCAGTCCTTTAGGTGCAAAGGGGCCTTGTGGCACAATGTGTTGCCTCGGGGGGAGGATCAGTAGGTCCTCCTCAAGGCGCTGCGGGGCAGCCCCCGTGGATTGATGGGTGGCATTGGACGAGGTGGGTCACCAGAGGCTTGTGATTAATCCGAATATAGGGGTCGTAAGGCTCAGTGGTGCCAGGGGGTGGGCCTAATGTGCCAAAATGTGAGTCCACCGCAGCGTGTTGTGTCGGCTGCCACTTGGTGGTGGATCGGTTCCGTGGGCCACAGGGACGTGACTACGGGGGTTCACTGGGGTCTTCTGGTGGAGGGAGAAGGCAAGGGCTAAACTGCCCGGGCTGACACCTGCAGGTTTCACGTGGGGTGTGCGGCCGGCGGCTAGATGCTGGGCCCGCGCCACCCACGTTTGTTAATCAGCTGGGGCAGGGGGGAGGAGGAAGTCTCACCCCTGCGGGCTGAGTAGCGCTGCCCGCGGATGAAGTCGGGGCCAGGACCGCCTCCAAGGGGACACGCCAGCGGGGCTGTGGGGAAGCCCCACGTATTACGGGCGGGAGACACTCACCCGCGTGATCCTCTGCCTTGGTCCGCGCAGCGTCCGGGGCTGCATGTATGCCTCAACATGGCAGGTGGCAGCGCCCCCCTCACGTCCAGGCTTCTCCCAGTCCACGGGGGCCTCAAAGCGGGGAGGGAGCAGCCAGCAAGGGGAGCCGCAGAGCAGCTCGCCGACTCCACGGGAGGATGGTGGGCGAGGCCGGCCGTCACAGGCCTCCAACGGCCGCGGGTTTCAGCCAAGGTGCTGCGTAGAAGGCCCGGAGGGAGAGGCTCAGGCCGAGACACTTTTCAGGGGGAAGACCGCTCCGATTCTCTCCGGGTTTTCGCCCAGTGGATGGGGGTCAGGTACATGTAGCTTGGACCGTCATTGTTGCGCGGATGGGGGGTCAAAAGTGGAGGCTCAAGACACTTTTGGGGTCCATGGAACGGAACCCACATGGAGAGGATCCACATCCGTGCGCCCCCTGGCAGCCCGTGCCAGAACATTTTTATTTTAAACAAAACAGCAAGAGTGGGAAACGTAAAAAATACTTTTCATTTTGACACCACAATGAAAACATTCACTTAAGTCCACGAAAAGTCCATTAACTTTTTCAAACACAGTTCATAGCTACCAAATGTTGGAAATTAAAAATGTTCACTGAAACTCACAACTGTAATATTCTACTGCCAAATTGAATCATCGATCCATCAATGCAAGTCTTTGTGTTCTCCGCCAACAATTATTTTTCATAAGCGATTAATAATCTGTCCACATGCCACTCCATTACGCAGAACGAATTACTGCTTTGAAATTGAAATAAATGCAATACTTTCACATACATACTTATCTAAAACCTATATGCGACCATGTTGCTTCTTTTTACTGCAACGGCAAAAAGGACATATTCTTGTCTATCGATCATCCCATACAATATTTATAAGACATCCGTTGCTGACAATTATTGTTCAAAAACTGTTGAAATAGCTGTCAGCTTTTTCCCATGAACCCATGACACGCACTGAGCTGGAGTATATAACTATGTGAAATAGATAACAGAAAAACATATTTCAGTAAGCACTTTACAATTGAATATGCAAATACATTCATATTTTCCTATACATTAAAGTTTCTCGTAACACGTACAACGTCTACTCTTTGCGGCAACTTCAACATTCATGCATCACAGAGTTCATCATATGGAAAACTGTACACTTTCCACACTTCAATAACTTTCACGTAAAATGTTGCTTACATTGAGTTTTGCAAATCCATTTCTTCGAATGTTGTACAGGACGAACCGCTTTACAACATAGTTTCACGAAGTAAAAAAATTACTTCATGATGTCTGCTTTTAATACTGTGAATCTTATGATTTCCTTCCGGATTGTCGACACATTTACTCCCACAAATTCCTAGTCCGCTGTTTTGAAGGACACATAACAATGCAATCCTTCATGTAGCGTTCACAGCGTGCTCGACTCAGGTTCGTTTCTGGAAACACATGCCACATCAATTAACACTATAACTTGCAAACAGTGTAGTATAAAAATAACCAAATATTTCAAGTAAACCACATATCACAATATTACCTTCCCTTTTACTGCTATCAACGCGCTTGTTTACAATTACATTTTTTTTTCAAAAATAACCTTATCTGCGGTGCACACTGGCACGTATTTCCCTATACGTCAATAGTAATGTGCCCCCTGCTTTCAGCTATCAGAAGCATTTCCCTACAACATAGTTGTAGAGGCAACATCAAATGTATTGTGAAGAAAAGTAGTTTGTCAGAAAAAGCTGCACATAGTGTGTTTTCACGGGGCAGAACAGTCTTGTCAAAAATACAAGGATCTTCAATTTCATCCTCAAAGCAACCACCAAGGCCGCCCACAAAATACCATTGCTCTGCACACGTTCAGCTTCTAGGTAAAAGTAAGAGGAGGACTATGACAAGGACCAGCGGTGCAATATAAGGGCACCATATGTAGCTAGAAAGTGCAGGAACATAAGTGGGAGCTCCGGGGACCCATAGGGCGAATGCAGGAGCGCTGAAGTTGTACAATATTAGTACAGCACAATAACTACAGTATACCAACAGTGGTTTTTATCCACCCTTTTCCCACGTAAGTTCCTGTTTTCTTGCCCCCCCCTTTCCTTTAGCCACACTACAAAAAGGGGACCACCAGGGCGAACCAAAAGGCAAGTTAGGATCTCACATCATGGTGGCAAAAGTACCCAGTTGTCACTCTGCACAACAACAAAAGAAGGGAAGGACAGGGGGTAACACACACATATACAAAATATTCAGCACCAGCCCGCCGACAAGGGCATCAAGGCCACCACCAAAGGAATAGCCTAAGGCCACAAAAAGCAGATAAAAGTAGCCCTGCCAGAAAAGGTCTCCAATTCACACACCACTCCGAATGGAGTGCAAAGGAGCCACTCTGCGACTGCAAAAGACTTCTACTTTTTCACTCAACCCACCCACCCGGAAAAACAAGAATAAAAAAAAACAAAAGACGGACACAAAAAAGAATGAAAGTACAACAAACATTGTCACACAGTCATGGGAAAAGAAGGTGGCACGAGCCAGGAGGACCCCCACTTGCCCTCATTCTCAAAAGGACCTTTTCATGTTTTTTATGTAAAATGTTATGAATACAATGTTATCATGATATATGTAATTGTGCAGTAAAATCCACTGCCTTTTATTGCCAACACTACCTACAATGTGTCAGTAGTCTTTGGAGAAACAATCCAACAAGATTTGGAGTAGGGGGTAATAACACAAGAGCCCCAAGACTCCATCGCTACTCCTCAGTTTATGCTGTAAGCGCAATAGGCCCAGGACAACATTCAACATCTTGTTGGATGGACTCATACATATGTTCATTGCAGGAACTAGGCCCTCAAAGGAGATTCTGCAGACACCAGCACTACAGTGTTCATTTCCATAAGATACCTTTCTTGTGCACATACTATACGGGGGTATGTAAGTGTAAGGCGAGTGCCATAGACCAATGCATGTGGTATTGCACACTAATATGTAACATTACATGTATATAAGGACAAGACCCTGCAGCGCCATTTCCCCTCCTCACCCCCAGGTCTTTCTTTCAACAATACTCTCCTTTATAAACTTGAAAAGTACATATACCATAGTATCACTCAAATATGTAAATCTGTATAGAACTATGTTAGGTAAAAAGTGTACAATTGTGGCATTATTAAATTGTCTCTGGATGCAAAACCTTCAAGGACTGACAGTAGCACAGCTTAAAAAGAAATCATGCGGATGACATTTCTTATGAGATATTTAAAACTAAGAAAACACATGGCATTCTGGACTGTGGACTGTCTCCCATCCATGCAGTAACCAGGACTGACGCTGCTTACTTTCAAAGCGAGGAAGGATCCAGCTCCCTTAGGCCATGTTTATTTAAGTGATCTTGTAAGGTGGGATCATTTATTAGGCAACATGGCCTTAGTGGCTGATCCGTTCCTCGCTTTGAATCTAAGCAGGGTTCTTCCCAGTTACTGCCAGGATGGGAAACCCACTGTTGCTGTAAAAATATCTACTTTCTTTTTATTATTGACTGGGAGACAACAAATACCAGAATGCAATTCAGCAAAAGGCAAAAAACGGGCTCTGAGTGCAAAACATTCAAGTACTGACAGTAGCACTGTTTAAAAAAATGTGGATGCCCATTCAGTCGCCCATCCATGCAGTAACCAGGACTGACCCTTCTTGGCTTCAAAGCAGGACTAACCCTGCTTAGCTTCAAAGCAAGGAAAGGGGCAGCACTTTTCTCTAAGTGGTCTTGTAACTTTGGCTCATTTATCGGGCAACATGGCCTGAGGAAGCTGGCCCCTTCTTCACTTTGAAGCTAAGTAGGGTCTGTCCTGGTTACTGAATGGATGGCAGACCTGGATGGTAATCACGTCACCCATGATGTCACTATAGCTGTAAAAATATCTTGAAAAAATAAATATAAAAAACTGCAACCGCAGGTACTGAACTTCACATATCGGCTATCCATTGTCCTTTATACCTTCGAAAAACAGCAAGAAAAAAAATAAAGCTTTCTGCCCTAACCAAGTAGGACCCCCTCATCTGTGCCAGCTCCTCCACTCCCCAGATGGCCTCCTCAACTCCCCTGCCTTCTTCCTTTCCCCCCACAACAAACGCCGTTTCTGTGATGCAGTTTGCTTTGAGATGTTGGCTATTCGGGGCTACAGAAATGTATGTGTTGCAAACTCAGTCCCAAATTTCGCTGGGTGCCCTCTAGCCACCCCCCCCACCTCTAGCCTGATGGCATTTGTATGTTTTTTTTACCTGCAAATAGCTTTTTTCCTGTATTTCATTTTCCCATATCCTCGGCTATAACAGCGGTTATCTCTCGCACTGAAAGAAAAACCAGACGATGGCTATTTCATTTCTAAAAACAACAGTTTTTGGGTAAATCCCTGAGTTATAGCTATCTGTTATTGAGAAGGGGGCACCCTGTTCTCTGTCAAATATTAAAAAAAACTACTGCATGGAATAACCCCAAACTATGCATGGATCATGTGTACCCTGTTTGTCTATGGGAAAATTAATAGGAAGTAGGCCGCACTTTAGGAAAAAGAATGATTTTGTCTTCTTAACTTTTTTTATTGTTTAACAAATCTTTACAAAACTTTGCAGTCTGGGGGGGCTAAAGCCACCCTGTAGTTAAGGTGAGTCGGACTCCCACTCAAAATTCTATTGTTAATAACCTGTTAATAACCTTTAATTTGAGTAACGGGTTTGACCGAAATTTTGAAAGTGATTAAGGACTCGCGGGCCCAAACAGACTGCAAAGTTTCATAAGATTCGTTAAAAAATAAAAAAGTTATTAAGAAGGCAAAACACTTTTTTTTCCAAAGTTGCAGCCTACTTCCAGTTCATTTTCCTGTAGACAAACAAGCGACATTTTTGGCAAAGCGCACAGCCAAAATCGCTGGACGTATTTGGACCAGGTCTGAAACAACTTGGGCAGGAAGTGTTGACTCGCCATCCATGCGTGTTTTGGGGTTATTCTGTGCAGTAGTTATTTAAATATTTGATGTTGAAGTGGATGCCCCTTCTCAAAAATTGATAGCTATCTCTCTGGGATTTACCGAAAACAGGGTGTTTTTAGAACTGATGCAGCTGCCATCTTGTTTTTTTCTCAATGCGAGAGATAACAGTGGCAACAGCCGAGGATAATGGGAAATGAAAAGTAGTTAAAGAAGCTATTTGTAGGTTCAAATAATTGCAAATGGCTTTATTCTCAAGGTGGGAAGGTTGCTGGTGGACACCAAGTGAAATGTTTGAGTTATAGGAGGTCCAGGGACTGAGTTTGCAAAACAAAGCTTTCTGTGTCGCGGCTATAGCCTCGAATAGCTAACATCTCAAAGCAAACTGTGTCACAGAAACAGCTTGTGTTGTGGGGGGAAACAGAGATGACAGGTGAGGTAAGGAGGCCATCTGGGGAGATGGAGGAGCTGGCACAGATGAGGGGAGCACTTGGTGACGGCCTGGGGCCCAGGAAAGCAATTGTTATTTTTGTCTTTCCGATAATCGTGCCTATATACGAGGCTATGCAGGTCTACAGACAGCCAAAGGTTTGTGTAGTTCCATGCCTGTGGCTATAGATTTTGGGGTGTTTGTGTTTTATTTCTTTTTTAAAGTTATTTTCATAGGTATAGTGACGTTGGGGGTGAAAAATCAGTGGCCATGGCCAAAGGCTCTGGTAGTGAACTGGTGGTTTGGTTTTGTCTTTTTGTTTCCAGACTTTTTAAAATGGTTGACTGTGGAGAAAAAAAGAAGCAAAGTGTACAAATAAACTCAATACAAAAAGGAGTGAGGTTATTAAAAATGGAAATTCGTAATAGAGAAATATAATGAAGTAAAAGGAGTACTGTTTGTCTACATATATACATATGTATACTATACAATATATAATTAAAAGAAAATAATAGTTAGCCACTTCAGCCTCACTGCTCTAGTTTTAGCTGCCTTATTCATTGTATTGTAGATTGAGTATTTTCATCATTGATACATGTCCTGTGTAATTGTAGCCATTAAATGTATCCTCACTTAGTGTACTGACATGTATAATATGCTCTCTTCATCATCAATCTATCTTACATAACTCCATGAGCTGAGATTTATTGCATTGACCTTTTAATTAACATTGTATCACTACTGTCTGTTTCGTCATTCGTATTACATACTCAGAAAGAAAACCTCTTATTACTGCGGCTAGAAAAAAAGGGGTGCGGTTGGTGTATTCAGGATTGCACCTGGCTACAACAACGACTGGTGTGTTAACCCACAGCTACCCGACACCGGGTTACAGTGCTGGGTTGCTACATGCAGGTATAGATGTCCTCTGTGCAGCTGCTGGTAGATACCGGAGAATGGCACGTTGTGTGTTTGCGGGCATGTGATAGCCACGGCTATGCAAAACAGCTGCGTCTATTGCAAATCATTTACTGTGCAATAATCATATTGCTATGTGAATGATATAGTACAGAATCTCAGGTGTGTTTGTTATTTAATGTGCTCAGGTTTCATTTGAAGTTTTGAAGGTTGGCTTAGTGTGAGCTTAAGATTGCAAAATAATGTGTGTAGCTGCAGCTACAAGGCAAGATTTACAGCCATGTTGGATAGCTGCGGTTACAAGAGATGTTGGGCAGGGATCAATTGTCATTACTCGCGGCTATCAGGACTGTATGAGCTGAAAAAGTTCTGTTTGTACATGAAAGAGTCCTTTTTAATAACTATCTACTACATAAGAATGTTTTTGAGCCACCCTTCAACTAAGATTTTATAACTGTGGTTTTAAAAAACGTCAATGAACTGCAGGCACGGATATACAGAAAAATGTTTTGGTAATATTTGATTGTATTTGTATATATGTGATAGGTAGTCCTTAAAAGACTATTTTGGGTTACACTGAGTGTAGTATTTTAGCACATTTGAAGTACTGTTTTGATGTTATGAAGGAACACCGCATTTCCTTTATCGGTTAGGTGTACTCCATCATGTCTATAGAAATTGGCCATGTAGAACTGTATGTTGTTGTTTGAAATCCATAGTTGGTTGTGGCAATTTGACCATTAAATCTGGTTGTCCATCTCTATTTTTGCCTCTGAGTCGGATTGGAAAAGATAAAGACAGTGTGAAGAAAATGTTTCTTTAGTTTTTCCAAGCTTTGTTTCCTCATTAAAGTAAGGGACACACCTCGTACATTTCCCAAATCATTGCCTCCACAGTGAATTAGTATTACGTCTGGCTGCCCTGTACTTTTTAGAGTGATCATTTTTGGGAAAACATGGAACCACCACATTTTCTGCAATCCAAACCATTTAATTGTAAAATCTCTCAAACCAAGTTATCCGTGTTTAGTTTATCACAAAAGCCAGTAACCATAACAGCCAACTGTCTCTGATCAGCCACACAGTTTTCAAACCAGCCATGATATCTGCAGTCTTTCTCTGTTTCCAGGATAATGATTCCTAGTTTGAATTTCTAATAATTTGTAAGAGTATGTATGATGTGTTTGCCTTGGTATTTGTAATTGGTTGATGTTACTGTTGTAATTCTGTACTTGTCTCTGATAGGTTACAGTCAAAACGTGTCGGCTATTTCCATATTTTGCATAGAAAATATAGTCCTCTTTTTGTGGTTTTGATTTTGTAAAGTATAAAATGCACCATTTTTTGCTGTTGTGTGCTTTTGATTGTAGAAGTCACTATGCACCAAATTCTTTGTGTCCAACGCATCCTTTACCTGTTTCTGAACCTCATTCACCCTACCTAACGCCAATATTTTATATCCTAACTACTATATATATTTTCTTTTTCATTATACACTTTAAATAACTCCAGGAGCAGTCTTTTGTTGTATTTTAAGTACTATTGTAGCACTAATGTCTCTTTTACCATTTATATTCAATACTCAGATTTTTTTTTTTAAACTAAGAGTTCTTTTAGCCACAACTATACAACAAAAGGGTGTGATTGGTGGATTGAGAATTGCGCCTAGCAACAGCAACGACTGGGATGTTTACCCGTGGCTATCCAGCACCCATCTGCTGCGCAGCATTTCTACCCGTGGGTAAAAGTGGCACCCTGTGCAGCTGCGGCTATATACCAGAAAATATCATGTCGAGTGTTTGTGGGCGTGTGATAGCAGCAGGTACAAGAGATTCTGGGCAGGGATAAAAAAGATTTCATTGAGTTTGATTGTTTGTTATTGGTTGTTGTTATTTTTATAGCTGTCTATAATAGTTTGTGGCGAAAATGTGCCATCCATTTTAGAAGTTTTATTAGTCTACAGTCATCTTTTTGTGATGTTAATTTTTGAAAGTATAAAATCCTCAATTTTGTGCATTTTTATCCTTTTCATTCCAGAATTCACAGTGTGCACATGGCAAGAGTATGGTTGATGTGAAAGGAAGTGTTAATACATATTTACATATTTGAAGGTTTATTTGCAGTGTTGTGTGTGTTAGTTATATTAAACACTGCTATCAGATGGTGTTCATTGTCATTTTTTTCATCTGCTCTTGTTGTGTGGCAAGTATGTGTTAATGTATTTTTTAACTTTCACTTACACGGTGTCATGATTCCTGCCCCTCATGTCCCCAGCCCTCCAAGATGTCAAGCTGAAGCCAGGCCACGATCACCTACATGGCCCTCAAGGGCCGCTCCATCCCTCCAAAGACCCACTTGGAGTCAGACTTGGCGCTTGTGGCACCAGACTCACTCACTCCCATAGGATAACATTGGGGATTGGACTTGTAGTGCATTGATGGGGACAAGATGGATGCCCCCACATATTTCGGTTACCAGAACTGCATGTGCGGTCTAGTCTTTTGGGTGTGGTTCAGCCCAGAGGCACCTGGGATACCCAGAGACTATTTAAGCCATACCCAGGCTGAGAAACATGCTTTGCGTTTTCTGCACCTGCAGCGTGACACTCACCGTGTTCGGATCGGTCTCCAGTAGGCCTGCATCTTTCTTCTGCGCTCAGCTCCTGCAAGAACAAGAACACTGTTAGGAACAGCCTTACCTTGCGGCGCTTCTGCCCATCAGTCATCGCTCCTTCGGCATCTTCGGCGGTGTCATTCCCATCCCGGCACGCCGCTTCCTAAGGAAAAGGGAAAAGAACAGAAAAAAGACATTAGTAAGCATTCTGCAAATCTTCGCTTATTTTTAAATACTGTACGAGCTTCAAACGCTTAACTGAATCCCAGCCGCTCTGGTTGAACTCTGTCTCTGGAACTTCTCATCCATCTGCAAGAGGGAAAAGACACTCCAGGTTAGCGTGGAAACATATAGAGGCGCCTCATACCGCGCTTACTCACCGCATTTGTTCTTCATAACCAGCATCCACGCTGAAAACATCGCAGCACCTAAAAGACACAGAAAAAGAACTCAGCACAATGCAAATATGAAAGGGGTACATCGCGCATCGCGCTCTCACTCACCTTCAGCGCTACTCATCTCAGCAGCACGCCGCCAGCCCAGGACGCCGGCCATCATCTAACGAAGGAAAGGAACGAATGTTGGAGAACTGTTCAAAAGACTCATTATACTTACCTGTCAGACTCTTGCCAGTGAAGTACCTAGGCATCAACGAGCCTGCATCAATCAACGCGCCCTGCGCTGAAGGCAGGACGGAGAGCACACTATCCAAGAAAACAAGGTGAGCAGTGGATCCAAGGGAAGGGTTGGACCCCGGGGAAGAAGGGGTTCAAGCACACAGAGACAATAGGGAGTTAAACTCTACCAATCCTGTGTTTCAGGCCCAGTCTCCAGACGAATAGCCTCCAGGGAAGGGTTCGAGGTCGTAAGAGGTCAGAACAGGCTGAGTGACGTCTATGTGGATACCAGGTGAGCGTTACACACGGATCACAAAATAAGATGTGTCAATCAATGGCATTAATATGCAGGCATTTCGTTTTTGTAGTCATGTTGATTGATTGATTGTTTATTTATATAGCGCCCATACACAATGGGCCTCATTACGACCCAGGCGGTAAGTTACCGCCTGGGCCGTGACTTTACCACCATGGCGTAAACTATGTTTACGCCATGGTGGTAGGCGGACTTACCGCCCCATTCCAACCTTGGCGGGGCGGTAAATCCCCATTTTCCCATTTTCCCTTCCCCATTCCCATTTTTCCCCATAGGGCATAATGGGAGTGGGGAAGGCGTTAATTACGCCACCGTAAATTACGGTGGCGTAATTAACTCCATGGTCCCTTAGCGCCATGGATTTTAACACCTGCTAAAAGCAGGTGTTAAATCCGCCATGGCGCTAAGGGACCTCGTACTCAGGCGGTAAGGGTCGGCGCTGTTTACGCCGCCGTAAAACCCTTACCGCCTGAGTTGTAATGAGGCCCAATGTGTTTCAAAGTGCTTCAAGAAGGCAGGGAACATAGGAAAATACAGTTACATTCAATGAAAGTCCTTGAAACAATACAGAATGTGAAAAATAACTATCGTAGTAGCCTGTCGACATTTCGGATAGTGCAAGTGCATAGAACAAATAAGGCAAAGAGGTAGGGGAAAAGAAGCAGAACAAAACAAGCAGTAACATTACTATGCCTGACGACAATTGATGTAGTGCAAGAGGTATACAAGAGGAGGAGTGGGAGGAGGGAACGGGGGGATAAGAGTGGGGAGAAGGAGATGAACAAGACACGCTACTGTGCAAATTTGTCAGTGACAAATTAATAGAGCAGGGGTGGGGGGAGGAAGGAAAAGAACAAGGAGGGGAGGAGGAGAGACAGACAAGCTGTTATCAAAAGTCACGAGAACAAATGATAAGAGTAAGTGCTAAGTGGGGGGAGGAAGAAATATAGTGGGGTGAGGAGTAGGAAGGTGGCAAAAGAAGAGGGATTTGTGGAGGGGGGAGGGGGCAGAAAAGCAGTTCAAGGGGGGCAATGGGGTACACAGACCTAACGGGGGGCAAGCAGGCAGGAGGGGGGCACACAGACACACACAGGTGGCATGGGGGTGCACAGACACTCACAGGGGGTCATGGGGGCAAACAGACACTCACAGGGGGTGCATGGGGCAAACAGACACTCACGGGGGGCATGGGGGCAAACAGACTCACAGGGGGCATGGGAGCAAACAGACACTCACGGGGGGGCATAGGGGAGCACAGACACTCATGGGGGGGCATGACAGAGTACAGACACTCACGAGGGTCATGGGGGCAAACAGAGACACTCACACGGGGCAAGGGGGTAAACAGACACTCATGGGGGGTATAGGGGAGCACAGACACTCAGGGTGGCATGGGGGCAAACAGACACTCACAGGGGGCATGGGAGAAAACAGACATTCATGGGGGGCATGGGGCAAACAGAACGATCAGGGGGGGCATGGGGGAGCACAGACACTCACGGGGGGGCATTGGGGCAAAGAGACACTCACGGAGGGGCAAGGGGGCAAACAGACACTCACAGGGGCATGGGGGAGCACAGACACTCACGGGGGGCATGGGGGCAAACAGACACTCATTGGGGGCATGGGGGCAAACAGACACTCACGGGGAGCACAGACACTCATGGGGGCATGGGGGAGCACAGACACTCACAGGGGACAAGGGGGAAAACAGACACTCACGGGAGGGCATGGGGCAAACAGAACACTCACGGGGGCATGGGGCAAACAGAATACTCACGGGGGGCATGGGGGCTAACAGACACTCACGGGGGGCATGGGGTCGAACAGACACTCACAGGGGGGAATGGGGGCAAACAGACACTCACGGGGGGAATGGGGGAGCACAGACACTCGCGGCATGGGGGAGCACAGACACTCACAGGGGGCATGGGGGAGCACAGACACTCACGGGGGCATGGGGGCAAACAGCACACCTGGGGGCATGGGGGCAAACAGACACTCACGAGGGGCATGGGGGCAAACAGACACTCACAGGGGGGCAAACAGAACACTCACGGGGGCATGGGGCAAACAGACACTCACGGGGGGGCATGGGGGCGAACAGACACTCATGGGGGCATGGGGGAGCACAGACAGTCACGGGTGGGCATGGGGGCAAACAGACAATCACGGGGGGCATGGGGGCAAACAGAACACTCACGGGGGGGCCTGTGGGCAAACAGACACTCATGGGGGCATGGGGGAGCACAGACACTCACAGGGGGGCATGGGGGAGCTCAGACACTCATGGGGGCGCATAGGGGAGCACAGACACTCACGGGGGCATGGGGCAAACAGAACACTCATGGGGGGACATGGGGGCAAACAGAACACTCACAGGGGGCATGGGGGCAAACAGACACTCATGGGGGGCATGGGGGGTGAACAGACACCCACGGGGGACATGGGGTAGCACAGACACTCACAGGGGTGCACGGGGAGCACAGACACTCACGGGGGCCATATGGGAGCACAGACACTCACGGGGGCAATGGGGCAAACAGACACTCACAGGGGGCATGGGAGCAAACAGAACACTCACGGGGGCATGGGGCAAACAGAACACTCACGAGGGGGCATGGGGGCAAACACACATTTACGGGGGCATGGGGGTGACCAGACACTCACGGGGGGATGGGGGAGCACAGACACTCACGGGAGGGCATGGGGGAGCACAGACACTCACAGGGGGCATGGGGGCAAACAGACACTCACGGGGGGTATGGGGGCAAACAGACACTCACGGGGGGCGGCAATCCGGCGTACCGTGGTGGACAGGGGTAGACAGGGCCTTTGTTGTGGGCCTTAGGTGTTGAGGCCGGCTCCCGCCTCCCGGTTGTTGCCATTGGCTTAAGGGCCGAAGGCAACCAGTGGGAGAGGGGGCGGGAGCTGGCACAGAAGAAAACAGGAAGCAATGGCCAAAACAAAGGCACACAGAAGCAAGGAACGGCCATCTTGGAAGGCCTATCCACAAGTTGAAATTAGGCAGTACAAAGCACGAATTACAGGAAATGCCAGGTTTGAAACGCAGCATGATGGTAACGGCAGTCAAGGTAAAACAAGCACGATCGTATCATGTTAATTGCAGCCAAGCTTGCAGTCGCTCGCCTCAGTGAGCAAACGTCAGGAAACAGTGTCCCATTTTCCTTACCCCACAGTGATGGGACTTAGTGATGTTGAAGGTTTATTTGATTGCATTTGTTATTTTAATGCACTTTTAGCTATGCCGTACTTTTAGCTGCTTTCAGATTTCTGTGAGTCAGTACAATTGATGGTGTTTTGCAAGTTCATCTTAATCATTTTTTGTATTTTCTTGTGGTTGACTTTTTTAGTATCTATTGAAAGAAAGTTGGATTATTTGCATGTATTTTCTAATTGGGTTAATGTTTTTATGGTAGCTAGGTACTGATAGGATTCAAGTACTTGAGTTGCTTTGTGGCTACTGAAGAATTTGTTCAGTTAACTCCAGTGAAAGGTTAACCTGTATTCAAAATGTAGGAGTGGATGAAGAAACACTGAAGAAATACCTTGTCATGGGAAAAGTGGATTAGGTAAAAGTATATGTTTCTCTGTGCCAATATTATGTTGTTGAATCCTTCGTGGCAATCAAATTGGGGCTTTTGGAACAATTTATTTTCTTAACAGATATATTGGTTACCGATAGTTTAGCAAGAGGTGGAATTGAAGCAGTAACTGCAGAAGTTGAGGGTTCACTATTTCTTGAAGGTTTTCCACTGGTGGATAGACTTGCTGGATGAGGTGATGCATGAGGCATTTGTATTTTCATTTTATGGTGCTCCTGCGATTTCCGATGTGCATCGTTCTCATCATCCAAATGGACTCGCACCAGACGCTTTTTGGCACTGATGTTACTGAGCTTTGATGTTTACTTAACTTATCCCATTCTGTCTTGTTTTACAAGTTTACTTAACCTACCCCAGTCACCCTATTGTAATTCTTAACCATAATGTCCTTTGTTTTTTCTCAACCAGTTTGTATATGTTTGTTCATTGATTATAGTAACTGTTTTTATACTTTTACTAGCTGATTACCCGGCATTGCCTGGGCTTTCACTCCCTCATAAGTACAGGTAACTGAAAAATCTGGTGCAGATTGGTGAAAGGGTATGGAATAGTATAAGGAACAACTCTTCATCATGCCACAAACCCACAAACAAATTTCTGTGTGGAATTGTATAGGAAACAAACGCGAAGCCACAAACCCACACACACATTTTCACTTTGCTGGAATATGGGGAGAAAGGTGGGGTGTCCAAATGGCATGTGGCCATTAATGTCCAGAGGGTCCTAACGTATAACTCTACAAAATGTGGTACAGATTGGTGAAATGGTGTGCAATTGTATAGGGAACATAGGCAAAGCCACAAACCCATATCCAAAATGTCACTTTTGCTGAAATCCGGGGAAAAGGGTGGGGTGTCCAGATGTCATGTAGCCAGTTATGTCCAGAGGGTCCTAACAGGTGACTGTGAAAAACGTGGTGCAGATTGGTGAAACAGTGTGCAATTGTATAGGGAACATACACAAAGCAAAAACCCAGAGACTTTTGCTGAAATCCAGGGAACTGGGTGGTGTGTCCAAATGTCAGGTAGCCAGTAACATCCAGAAGGTCCTAACAGGTGACTGGGCAAAATCTGGTGCAGATTGCTGAAACTGTGTGGAATTGTATGGGGAACATACGCAAAGCCACAGACCCACAAACCCACACCTAAATGTTCACTTTTTCTGAAATCGGGGGAAAGGGGTGGGATGTCCGAATGTAATGCAGCCAGTAATGTCCAGAGGGTCCTAACAGGTGACTGTGAAAAATGTGGTGCAGATTGGTGAAACAGTGTGCAATTGTATAGGGAACATACACAAAGCCACAAACCCAGAGACATTTGCTGAAATCCAGGGAACTGGGTGGTGTGTCCAAATGTCAGGTAGCCAGTAACATCCAGAAGGTCCTAACAGGTGACTGGGCAAAATCTGGTGCAGATTGCTGAAACTGTATGGAATTGTATAGGGAACATACGCAAAGCCACAGACCCTCAAACCCACACCTAAATGTTCACTTTTTCTGAAATCGGGGAAAAGGGGTGGGATGTCCGAATGTAATGCAGCCAGTAATGTCCAGAGGGTCCTAACAGGTGACTGGGAAAAATTTGGTGCAGATTGAACAAACGGTATGGAATTGTTTAGGGAACTTATGTGAAGCCACAAATCCACACATTTTCACTTTTGTATATATAGATTGTACCCCTATTGTGTTAGTGAATTAGTGATGGCAATGTACATTATGTTTGGAGAGAGTCATTTCTAAATGAGCTAGTGTGGCATCTTTTGGAACAAGTACATTACTCTCATAACTGAAACATTGGGAGCCAGTAAAATTGGAACAGGTGGAATTGACAATGCTGCAGAGGTTGAGGGTTCATTCTGTGTCAGTGGCTTCCCACCGAAACTGAATGCCTCCAAACTTTGAAATGGAACATTTGAAAGCCCACATCTTAGGGTCTTTTTGCACAAGGTGCATAGGATTTTCTAATTTTTTAAAAAAGTACTAGTATTTCTACATAAATTACTAGTATTTCTACCTGTGTGATTGTTTTCTATCTCTTGTTCTACAAGTTTACTTTTCCCACCCTATTCTCTCTTGTTCTCCAAGTTTGCTTAACCTTTCCCATCCTCTGTTCTGCAACCACTCAGTATAAGGTCCTTTGTTTATTCTCACACAGTTTATATTTCCCTGTTTGTTTATTTTATAGGTCGTTTTTATACCTTTATTGTTAGTTTGTTGTGTGCTTTATTGTAGTTATATTTTATCCACTTAATTCCAATGTACGCAGACAAGAAATTGAATGAACGTTGAGTTTCCCAAACTGTGTGACGGCTTGTTTGAAGGACCCCTCTGTAACACATTTCCTCAGAATTTGTACATCAATTTCTCAATCTCCTTTTTGCTGTGTAGGTCCTTCACCCGGTAATATTGTCAACTGTGAGCAATTTGTTTTGCATACCTTGCTTTTTTTATGGAGGTAAAGCTGAAGCCACTCACAGCAGCTCAGTCTTATTTCACTTTGATGTATTGTCAACTGTCTGTGGTGGTCTTCATTCTGCTACAATTGTCAGACAAGTTTAAGGGCCTGATTCACAGAGCGTTTTCCTATCGGATTGCGCCATTATAAAACACTTCAGGCCCTAAATGTCTAACAGAGGAGGAAAATATTAAAACACAGAGATAACAAGATGAAAAACAATGTTTAAAAAAAAAGCATTTTATTGTGTTTTTTAACAATACAATAATTATTATCATTAATGCACCCATTGATAAATCTTGAATATCCCCCTCCCCTCCCACCCAACTTTCCCAAGACCACAGTTGTCCGTTTTCAGTTGAGCGCATACCAGGTGCCCATCATGGCCTGCCTGTGTCGTCGGTGGAAGTAGCTTCCTCTCTTGGATAAAACAATGATACCGTGAGCGCCACCCATTGTAGTAGGTCCTGACTAGTGTCCAGTTTCTGTTCTCTTTGCGCTTTTTCCCATGCTCCAGTTTCTGCCGTCGACCACTTTCGGAGATCCTCCCACCACATTGTTACGCTAGGGATTTTGGGGCTTTTCCACCCCATGGCTATGCATCTCTTCGCTAAAATGTACATCAGGTCCATGAGCCTGTTCAGAGGTTTGTTCTTGTTTTTTTTGTATCTGCCCAGGATGCACGCCTTCGGTGCCTTTAAATCTAAGGTGATGTCTGCCTCTGCTACCTTAGCAGCGATCTGGGGCCAGAAGGCTTGTATGGTCCGGCATCTCCAGAGCATGTGGGTCATCCCTGCGCGGGGCTCGTTACATTTAGGGCATTCTATGGTTCTCGCCCCTTTAAATTTGGAAATGGCTTCTGGTGTGAGGTATGCTCTGTTGATCATATAGAACTGCATAAGTTGCAGTCGGGTGTTTCTGGATACTTTCTTATGATAGTGTGTTATAGATTCCCATTCCTTTTCCTCGAATTGAAGACCTAGCTCCAGTTCCCATTTCTCTTTGCACTTGAGGTCTTGCTTGGTCATGCTATCTAGCAGTGTCTCGTAGAGCCTCGAGGTTTCGTGTCCTCCCTCACCGGTGTTTAGCATGTTTTCTATGCTTTCATGCCCGGTTTCGAGGTTCTCAACTTCAGGCCATCTGTTTGTAAGCCTTCTTGTCACCGCTCTGTGGAGTAGGAACTGCCCTATTGGCAGTCCCGAGGTCTCATGTAGCTCCGCAAACGTTAAGATGCCCTGGTCGTCCACTAGGTCTCCCAGGGCGGCGACTCCGTATTGTTCCCATGAGTTTCTTACCTCCATCTGGCCCCCGGGCCTATTCGTCATGATTGCTGCTATGTCATGATCTCTGCTTCCAAAAGGTCAGGGTTTTCCCAACTCCCTTGGAAGCAGATCCATAACCCAGGTTCCGAGTGCCAACCAGTCCCAATTGGGACCTTTTGGACCCAGTCCTGGCGCCAGTGGCACCAGGCTCATAATTATGCCCAGTCCCAGCGCTGGAAGCGCCGGGCTCATAATGCTTGGGTGGACTTACCTGCAGCAGACCATGCTGCTTACTTGCCTGCCAGTTGAGCCTCGGATCCTCTTCTGTTTGGAACTACTTTTCCTGTTGGGTGGGGCTGGAGCCACTCCCTAGATTCAGAACACTGGAACTCTTCTGGAAGGCAGGAACTCTTTTCTTACCAGGAACTCTTTTCTTACTTAGGCGTGGCTGTGGAAGGAGACACCTAAGCACTACAGGAGGCTATTTAAACCACACCCGGTGGATGAATCTTGCTTTGCGTTATTCTGCAACCTCTGCAGCAGAACGCTCATCGTGTCTTCTGCATCCGGTCCTGGGCCTAAGGAAAAAGGCTTACCATCCTGAATCCAGTCTTCAGCAACACCTATAAAGACAAGAAAGAACAGGTTAGCATTCCGGCATCTGAAAGGCAAAGGCTTACCTACTCTTCGTGCGCTCCGGAGGTCTTCACACTGCATTCCGGCATCTGAAAGGCAAAAGCTTACCATCTCTTCGCACGCTCCGGAGGCCTTCGGCGCTGCATCCCGCATCTGAAAGACAAAACAAGGTGCGTTCAAAGACATTGGGGAACTTTAATACTCACGTGCCATTACTCCTTTCCACCTCTAATCCAGTGGGTATTCCGGCACCCTGCAGCCGCTCCGAACTCGTACCTGCAAAATAAAAAGACAGTTAGAGCGCATCGTGAAGCAGGCAACAAGCGCTTACTTAGGTGCTTCCAGGCGCTTCTATTCATCACACGGGCTCCATCTTCAACTCACTTCAGCCCGTCATCCGCCATCGCCGGAACCCTGCAAAACAAGAGACATCATTACTAAAGACTTTAAAGACATTTGAATGACTCGAAACTTACCGTTCGTGCAGTAAACGACGGACAGCAGTCCTCTGAAGTCAAGAGGCCTGCGCTACCTATCCAGTGAAGAAACTGGTTACAGCACCCTGCCCCGAGGCAGATGGAGAGCTCGGCATTCACTTACCTAAGGTGAGAGCGTTAACCTTTGGGGGTCTACAGGAGAGGAGAAGAGGAAAGAGATAGGGACACCCCAATAACCCCAGTTCATTAACCCCATATTTCCTATCTGCAGACATCTTACTCTACACGTCAGGCATACAGTGCACAGAGGTCCAGCCCAAAGAGCCAACCGGGTGCTACACATCACCTTTGAAGATACGGTAGTCGCCCAGTCAAGACCGGCGCCTCTGCGAGAATCAGGTGAGCGTTACAGAACGCAAAGCCTACCGCAAAACTCTCGCCCAGGCGCTATGGAAACCTCGGATACTGACCCCCTAGCCCGGTTACTTGGGGAACTGAGGGCAGAAGTGCATTCAGCTGGTCAGGAAACGAATGCTCTAAGAAGGGAACTAATTATTTCCAAGGAGAGAACAGACAATCTTGCTAGACAAGTGCTACAGTCACAAGCCGGACAGACCCCGTTACCCGCATCAGGGGCAAATCTTCCTTCAACAGCCTCTATGAATCCAGTGCAGATCAACCTACCTGGGAATGTACCTCTGGCTCCGCCCGAACGATTTTCTGGTGACCCAAAGAGGTTTGCAGTATTTATCAATCAGTGCCGGTTGCACTTCTTATGCCGGCCAGCAGCCTTTCCAACTGATCAAGCTAAAGTAGCTTTTGTACTTTCGTACCTTAGTGGCAATGCGGCAGACTGGTCGATCCCTCTAGTTAATCAAGATGATCCGGTTCTCCATGATTTTCAAGCCTTTCAGCTTAGTATGGAAAAACTGTTCGCAAGACATTCACAGGGGCAGGCCTTGGACAATGAGCTTCTTTCGTTGCGACAGGGTAATCAAGACCTTTTGGCTTATATTGCATCTTTCAATAGACTAATAGTGGAAACTCAATGGCCTGAGGACAAAAGGATTACGCTGTTTTATAGAGGTCTACGTGGAGAGCTCAAAGACGTTTTAGCCCAAGTAGTGAATCCCCCACAAGACTGTTCGGATTATATAGACTTGGTTGTTCAAATAGATCACAGGCTGCAGAACAGGAAGGCCGATCGTTCCAAGTTTGATGCTCGAGTACTTTCCAAACCGCCAACTTCTTCCAAAGGAGTAGACTCCGGGGAACCCATGCAAATAGGGGGTCTGAAAGGTCCTCTAACACAAAGGGAGCGGGAAAGGAGGAAACAGTTGCAATTATGCCTATATTGCGGAAACTCAGGGCACTTTCTTCGAGACTGTCCGGTGAAACCTGCCAAGAAGGCAGTAGGAGCTGCAGTTACCAAAGTTACAAACTCTGAGCAGGGAAACGACCTCGCCCGACAAGAATAGAGGTCCTCTTGCCGAGCGTGAAAACCAGTTCCGTGACCTCGCATTTCGTGATACCTATGGTCCTCATTAGCCCTGATAGTCCGGATCGATTACATGCAATTGAAGCTTACGTCGACAGCGGTGCCATCGGCAATTATGTGGATCATGAAATGGTTTTGAGGATGAATCTAACTCTTTGTCCCAAGGCTGTAAAGGACGTCATTACTACGGTGGATGGTACGGAGATAGCCTCCGGGCCAGTAACGCATACCACTCAAGAGGTGACGCTAGTAAGTCAAGATGGACACCATGAGAAGATTGTGTTCGATGTGATCAAGGCCCCTCAGTTCCAGATTATTCTAGGAATACCTTGGTTAGAGAAACACAATCCTCTGATCGATTGGCGAGCAAGAACGGTCCAGTTTCCAGAATGTGTCTCTACTTGTCACCCTCCACCTGGTGTGGCACTGGCAGCAATTTCTTCAGAGACTCCCCAGTTACCTCCCGAATACCTAGAATACAAAGATGTTTTCCGGAAGGAGCAGGCTAACTCTCTACCTCCTCATAGGTCTTATGACTGCCAGATAGACCTGATACCTGGATCTACTCCTCCTTGTAGTAGAATTTATGCCCTCACCGAGCCTGAGAACCTCCACCTTCGACAATACCTGGATCAATACCTGGCAAATGGGTTTATTCGTCCTTCCAAGTCCCCTGCCTCTTCAGCTTTGTTCTTCGTTCCAAAAAAGGAAGGAGACCTTAGAACTTGTATCGATTATCGCTCCCTGAACCAGATCACCGTTAAGAATAGATATCCGTTACCTTTGATCCCTGAACTCCTGGACCAAGTCAAAAAAGCATGCATATATACAAAGCTGGATCTTAGAGGAGCTTACCACTTGGTACGAGTAAAAGAGGGCGATGAATGGAAGACGGCCTTCCGCACCAAGTATGGGCTATTTGAATATCAGGTCATGCCCTTCGGACTTTGCAATGCCCCGGCCGCCTTTCAATATTTTATGAACGATGTCCTCAGAGAGCTCATAGATGTGTGTGTTGTTGTTTACATCGACGACATTCTCGTTTATTCTTCATCGGAATCTGAACATCGGAAACACGTGAAAATGGTCCTCGAAAGATTGCGTCAACACAAACTTTTCGCTAAGTTGGAAAAATGTGTTTTCAACGTGACTGAAGTTGAATTCTAGGGATTCATATTATCACCTGGCGGAGTGCGTATGGATTCAAAGAAGGTCGATGCAGTTCTCAAATGGCCATCACCATCCTCCGTAAAAGGTGTGCAAAGCATGTTAGGCTTCGCTAACTTTTACCGCAGGTTTATCCCCGAGTTCTCTCGAATAGTCCAGCCCATCACTGCCTTGTTAAAGAAAAACAAACGTTTTGAATGGTCTACCGAGGCGGAACAAGCTTTCCAGGATTTGAAGACTAAATTTATCTCTGCACCAATCTTAAAACACCCTCGCCCGAACTCCCCTACATCGTGGAAACTGATGCTTCAAGCCATGCCATGGGGGCAGTTCTATCACAAAAGGACCCGGTAACCAATCAGTTGCATCCCGTGGCATTTTGGTCCCGCAAATTCTCGCCTCCTGAAGTCAATTACACGATTACTGACAAGGAACTTCTGGCTATCAAGTCTGCCTTTAAGGCTTGGCGGCATTATCTGCTGGGGGCCCGACACACCGTTACTGTGATTACGGATCACCGAAACCTGCAATATTTGAAAACCGCAAAAGCCCAATCCTCTAGACAACTCCGTTGGGCATTATTCTTTGCCGAGTTTGACTTCATAATTACCTATCGACCTGGTACAAAGAACGGTAAAGCCGATGCCCTTTCTCGGATGGGAGTGGAAGAACACTTGATCAACCCTAAACCTGTACCAATCATTCCCGAACAAAGAATTCTGGGTGTAATCGCCACAGAATCCATAGAGGAAGTTAAGGATAAAGCCAGGCAACTTGTAACTCCAGCAGACATACAGAATTGGCATCTGCAGGGAAAGGACTTTGCAGTAAAGGACAACTTATTGTATTTCCAAGAACGATTATACCTACCCAGCACAGATTTACAGAAAAAAGTAATCTCTTGTTATCACGACTCTTTAATGGAAGGTCATCCCGGTATAGCCAAGACCTCAGAAAAGATCAAGCGCTACTTCTGGTGGCCGTCTTGGAAAAAAGATATCAGAGACTTTATAATGTCCTGTGGAGTATGCGCCCAAAACAAGAGTCAAAAGGAAAGACCAGCAGGCCTCTTACGCCCTATTGACATCCCACCTCGCCCTTGGCATACGCTTTCTATGGACTTCATCACCGATCTACCTCCATGCTCCGGATACAATACGATTCTAGTAATCGTGGACTTATTCTCCAAGATGGCGCATTTCATTCCGCTCGAAGGCTTGCCAACAGCAGCAACTCTGGCCCGAGAATTTCTCGAAAACATCGTCCGACTGCACGGTTTTCCTTCGGTTCTAATTTCGGATCGAGGTAGTCAATTTATTTCTCATTTTTGGCGAAGTTGCTGTCGGTCGGCTCAAATTGATGTGAGACTATCGACCAGTCACCACCCTCAGACCGACGGACAAACCGAGAGGACCAATCAAACTCTGGAACAGTATTTACGCTGCATGCTGCAACAAACTGAAAAAACTTGGAAAGATATTCTTTGGATAGCTGAGTATGCCTACAATAATTCTGTCCATTCGGGAACTGGGAAAACCCCGTTTTTTCTTTTGTACGGCAGTCACCCTCGAACCTCGGAGTTGGATCCCCTCCAAGATCTTGAAACACCAGCAGTAGACTACCTGCATTCTACAATCACCCAAGCCTTTAAGGAAGCTGTTTCTCACCTTCAAAGGGCTAAAGAACAATACAAGAAAGGAGCAGATCAACATCGGAAGGAAGCCCCTCACTATCAAGTAGGGGATCAAGTCTGGTTATCCACCAAATATCTATCTCTAAAAGGGCCACGCACATTCAACCCAAGATACCTTGGTCCCTATTCCATCACTACCATGGTAAACCCAGTAGCGGTCAAGTTGGACTTGCCCCCGCACATGAAGATACATCCGGTCTTCCACGTCTCTCTATTAAAACCCGTGCAACCTCAAACCCGACTAACCAAATCTCCAAAACCTATCCTAGTTGATGGAGAACTCGAGTTTGAAGTCAAAAGCATTCTGGACTCCAAGATCTCCAAATCTAAACTATTCTACCTAATTGACTGGAAAGGCTACGGCCCCCAAGAGAGATCCTGGGAACCTGCTGAATATGTCCACGCTCCTCGCCTAATCAAAAGATTTCACCGAACATTTCCTGACAAGCCAAAACCCCCGGAGAAGCCCGGTTTGGGAGGGGCCTTGAGGGGGGGTACTGTCATGATCTCTGCTTCCAAAAGGTCAGGGTTTTCCCAACTCCCTTGGAAGCAGATCCATAACCCAGGTTCCGAGTGCCAACCAGTCCCAATTGGGACCTTTTGGACCCAGTCCTGGCGCCAGTGGCACCAGGCTCATAATTATGCCCAGTCCCAGCGCTGGAAGCGCCGGGCTCATAATGCTTGGGTGGACTTACCTGCAGCAGACCATGCTGCTTACTTGCCTGCCAGTTGAGCCTCGGATCCTCTTCTGTTTGGAACTACTTTTCCTGTTGGGTGGGGCTGGAGCCACTCCCTAGATTCAGAACACTGGAACTCTTCTGGAAGGCAGGAACTCTTTTCTCACCAGGAACTCTTTTCTTACTTAGGCGTGGCTGTGGAAGGAGACACCTAAGCACTACAGGAGGCTATTTAAACCACACCCGGTGGATGAATCTTGCTTTGCGTTATTCTGCAACCTCTGCAGCAGAACGCTCATCGTGTCTTCTGCATCCGGTCCTGGGCCTAAGGAAAAAGGCTTACCATCCTGAATCCAGTCTTCAGCAACACCTATAAAGACAAGAAAGAACAGGTTAGCATTCCGGCATCTGAAAGGCAAAGGCTTACCTACTCTTCGTGCGCTCCGGAGGTCTTCACACTGCATTCCGGCATCTGAAAGACAAAAGCTTACCATCTCTTCGCACGCTCCGGAGGCCTTCGGCGCTGCATCCCGCATCTGAAAGACAAAACAAGGTGCGTTTAAAGACATTGGGGAACTTTAATACTCACGTGCCATTACTCCTTTCCACCTCTAATCCAGTGGGTATTCCGGCACCCTGCAGCCGCTCCGAACTCGTACCTGCAAAATAAAAAGACAGTTAGAGCGCATCGTGAAGCAGGCAACAAGCGCTTACTTAGGTGCTTCCAGGCGCTTCTATTCATCACACGGGCTCCATCTTCAACTCACTTCAGCCCGTCATCCGCCATCGCCGGAACCCTGCAAAACAAGAGACATCATTACTAAAGACTTTAAAGACATTTGAATGACTCGAAACTTACCGTTCGTGCAGTAAACGACGGACAGCAGTCCTCTGAAGTCAAGAGGCCTGCGCTACCTATCCAGTGAAGAAACTGGTTACAGCACCCTGCCCCGAGGCAGATGGAGAGCTCGGCATTCACTTACCTAAGGTGAGAGCGTTAACCTTTGGGGGTCTACAGGAGAGGAGAAGAGGAAAGAGATAGGGACACCCCAATAACCCCAGTTCATTAACCCCATATTTTCTATCTGCAGACATCTTACTCTACACGTCAGGCATACAGTGCACAGAGGTCCAGCCCAAAGAGCCAACCGGGTGCTACACATCACCTTTGAAGATACGGTAGTCGCCCAGTCAAGACCGGCGCCTCTGCGAGAATCAGGTGAGCGTTACATGCTATCGGGATCTGGGGGCAATATGGGTCGGGTCATTTGTCTTTGTGGCTTTGCAGGCTCGTTTCCAGATCTGGATCCCCAGCTTCATCAGGTACGGGGTTGTGCTTAGTCGCACTATCTGGGGTCCAGAATAGGTCTCGGAGTAGCATGTGGGGGATGGCCGGTTGCAGGAGTTGAGTGTCAGTTGTGGTTTTGTCTGCCATCCATTGTATTACATGCTTCAGTTGGCCTGCCAGGTAATTTAGTTCAAAGTTGGGGATTTGCAGGCCTCCCTTATCATAGGGTCTCTGTAGTACTTCCAGTGCAACTCTGTGCCTCCCTCCTTGCCACAGGAATCTTCTGCAGAGTTTGTTTAGGTCTTTGAAGAACTGCTGCGGGATGTTGAATGGGACGTTGGTGAAAAAGTGTAAGAGTCGGGGCAACGCCACCATCTTGAGAAGCCCAGCTCTACCTGCCATTGAGAGCGGGAGTCTGCTCCAGAAGTCCATGGATTTTTCTAGATTATCTTTGGCTCTCACCGTGTCCAGGGTGTGTTCAGTTTTAGGGTCCCGGTGAATGATTATCCCTAGGTATTTGAAGGAGGTGGTTTCCCATCTAAAGGCCATGGTAGGGAGGCTTTCTTCTCTGGCATCGCTTAATGCTGCAAGGGGGAAGAGGCATGACTTATTGTGATTAATTTGAATCCCTGTGTATCTAAGGAACCTGTCTAAAGTCTCCAGTATGTATGGTCATATATTTTCTGGGTTTTTCAGGTAGAGGAGTGTGTCATCTGCGTACATAGAGACCAGATGGGTCACTCCGTCTATCACTATGCCTCCATCCCCATACTCCTGTCATAGGTATGCTGCTACAGGTTCTATTGTGATGATGTATAACATGGGGGAGAGCGGACATCCCTGTCGCATGCCCCTATAAAGATGCCATTTGTCAGAGTAGATATTGTTCGTTTGCACCCTAGCCATGGGATCAGTGTACATGAGTTTGGTCCATTTTAAGAAGGCCGGCCCTATTCGCATCTTAGTCATGGTGGCGTGCAGCCAATTCCTCCGGACTGAGTCGAAAGACTTAGTGGCATCTAAGGATGCCACTGCGCATTTTCCAGGCCTGCCATTGGTGCTGTGTATGACATGGTGTAGTTTGCGTGAGTTCTCTTTTTTCTTACCCAGTTTATATATCACTGTTCATTTATTGCAGTGACAGTTTTAATACTTATTTTGATAATTTAGTATGTTTTTTTTTTATCCAAGTTGGATTTTTTTCCCCAATGACCCAATGATTAGTATGTGCAAGTGCATGTGATACACTACATACGAGGGTCATACATGTGTATTAAATAGTATTTTTCGAAGTGTATGTATTCTTTAACTAATCATGTTTTCTTTTTATACAGATAGAAGGACTTGTTTTTCAAACATTGATGAATAACCATGACTAGGGTATCGCCCAATGGGGTGCTAAATTTCAGAGGCGGGGTTAACCGCAGAAATGACTGGGGAGGGTCATAGCTGTGGGGTTGTTGGACCGCACCCGTAGCCATATGCCTCAATGTGCAAAAAAAGTACACTGTTTGTACCCAAAAGAGTCCTTTGTAAGAATTATCTCTTATGTATATATGGATAAAAATCTGTGACTTACCTAAAGTTTCATATTGTAACCACGGCTAGAAAAAAAGTCAATGTATTCTAGCCGCGGCTATGAGTTATGAGTTATTTTAAAAAATGTTTTGGGATGTTATTCCATTGTATTTGTATGTTTATATGTGATAAGTAGTCCTTAAAAGGACTGTTTTTGGGTACACTGAGTGTAGTATTTTTAGACATTTGGCATGCTCTCTTTATTATCATGTGCCCTTACATAACTACTTTTAACTACCATTATATCACTACTGTCTCTTTTGTCATTCATATTCCATACATACAAACAAAACACATACCTATAGCCACAGCTACATAAAAAATGGGCGCCATTGGTGTATTGAGGATCGCGCCTAGGAACAGCGACTGGATGTGTTTAACCGCAGCTATCCCAAACCCATCTCAAGCCATGGGTTGTTAGCTGCAGGTATACTGTGCAACCCCAGCTAGGGAGCAGCAACCGGCAAGTAGTGCTTTGTGTAGCCGCAGCTATAAAAATGTCTTTTAAGAAATATATACATGTGTGTGGGTAGTCGTCTTGGAAAGTTTTTTTAAGATATATTGGGGGTCATTACAAGTAAGGCAGTAAGGGGTTAACAGCGCCGGAAAAGGTGCCAGAGCCGTCAACCCCTTACCGCCTCATTACAAGTCTGCTGGCAGGAACCCGCTAAGGGCATCTCTTTTTACCAGACGCCCTTAGCGGGTCCCAAAAGCAGACCAGGGTGCTAACAACGTTATTAACGGGGCCGTTGTTAGCACCCTCCCCATTCCCTTTTGAGCCATATATGGGCTCGAATGGGAATGGGGATGTTCCGGGTCTGTGTTCCTTCAATGAGGAATTACCGGGCCCTCCAAGGTTGGAATGGCCCGGTAATTCCTCATTTAAGGAACACGGACCCCATACCCGGTAAGGGGGTAGCCATGCCACTATTAGCGGCATGGTTACCCCCTACCGTGTAATGATCCCCATTGAGTGTAGTATTTGCAAGCAGTTATTGTAACATTTGTAATACCTTTTATTCATTAATAATACATATAGGTGTACATTCTTTAAACGGGTAAATAAATGGCAAACAAAGTTTGTTAAAACTAGGCTTATTTGGGGGGAATGTGGTTGTGGGTTTTCTTTTATTTTTTGTGGTTTGAACACATGATGCATCTTCTTCCTTAGCCCAATTATCTGGATTCTTGCTGTCCGTTATTTGTATTAAATTTTCAATGTCCTTTTTCATTGATTGCACTTCTTTTTCAACATTAATTAATAGTTGTTTTAATTATTTTAATTAATCCATGAATAGTTTCGTAGGTAATTCTTGTGGTGCTTCTTGTTTAATTCTTCATGATACTTGAATGATTTTTTAATCTGTCTGAAAATATTTTAAATATTTGTAAACAATTGAAGATTTAATGCGCTTAAAAAATGTTTGTGTTACTTGCATGGATATTTAAAAGTAGTTAGATGAACTATATCTGTATGGTGACTGATATTTGTTCAATAAAATATTATTGTTAGTCTAATTTTACATAAATCTAAAGAATGCACTCACAAAATCTTGACTGTGATGTATTTTCTTCCGGTTCCTTTTCTTGGGCATATTTATTTTATTTTCTTCTTCTGTAGGACAATTCTCCTCCAGCCATTCCATGTAGTTTTCCATTGTACTTTGATAGAAAGAAATACTGCTTGTCAACTCAGATATTAGAATAAGCAATGGAGGATGCGTACATGAGGAGAAAAGGTGCAATCACTTGTATTTATGTTCTGATTGGTTGTTTATTGTTTGTGTGGTGGGCAGCTGCCAATAGGATGTCAAGTACCTCAGATGCTGTTCTCCTGTGGAACCTATCAGACAATGTACTTAGTCTGAGTGATGTTTGTATGTGCCAATGAAACTATAGATTATATTGCATCAAAACATAAGAGTTTTTCTGTATAGTGAATTTTTATTGTTTGAACGTGAGGTGTGGTTCTAGGATATTGTGGAATTTTTGGGGATATTTCTATTGTTTCATTGGATGTTTGAACAATTGAGCCGATTTCTGAATGTGGGAAATCTCATTTTTCAGAAGACTGTAGAGATTTTGATGATTTTGAGAATGGCACTAATAGTGATGTTGACGACATTGGTGATGTGCTTTCAAAGCATTGGCTCTAATGTTTTTCTTGTTTTATCTTATTATTTTAGATGGAGCTTTTGAAATGAGAGGTTTATGCTCAAATTGTGGAGAAATATTTTTGACAGGGAGCACAGGTATTTTTCTCTTTGGGAAAAGAAAATTAATTAGTTATGGAAAGGGCACAGAGAACTGGACATTTGGATGTGTGTAACATTGTTCATGAAAACACTAGGAAGTGTCCCTTCTAATGTTTTGTCAGAAAGCTTGGGAACTTTAATCATAATAAATTATGTGGGGCAAGTACCTGGGATGATGTGGATGATGTGTATTGGAAATTGCACCAGATGGTCTGGCCCATACTGGAGGGCAGTCTTTTATGGCTTATATGTGGTGTTATATCTTTACTGTAGCTGTGAGCTGTGGCTGTGAAGAATCAATCTCCCCCATTAAAAGTGCTGCTAGCAACAAGCAGCGTCTTCAAACACTGACAGCACTGGAACACTCTATTTGAAGAGTTATTAGAAATGCGACAGAGATTCAGATAGGAGGCTTTTCATTAAGTGTTTACATATGTGGTGCTCCTATTTGCAGTGGTAGCAATTGGATGAGCGAGAGGCCTTCCTAGGATCTTTTCTTTCTGATGCCATGGATCTGTCAGTAGTTTTTATCCACTTCATTCTGTGGTACTAATAGTGTATTTATTTGGTTGAAGACACACCAGCATTAATATAGTAGTAAAAGAACACAAAGGCTCTTTAAAGAGCCAACCAGAGTAGTTCCTAACTTTATTGGAAAACAAAAATAATTTTGGTGACTTTTATTAAAATAGCTGTGAGTATGGCAGTAGCCAATACAATGCCATGCCCTCTCAGATGGGATGATAGCCATGGCTATACGTAACCCAATGGGTCATCGTGTGGTTTTGGTGGGTGCAGCCGCAGCTATAACTATTGCCTTAGCCGCAGGTATTGCAATACCAATTGTTGTGCATTGATCATGATATTTAATGGATTTTGAACTACACAATTTTACAGTGGTTCTGATTCTATGCCCTCATGTGTATCCATATGTTGTTTACATCTTTGCACCTTGTTATTATGTCTTTTTGAATCTTGCAAAATGTTGTGAGTAGCTGTGGCTACCAGCTGTTGCCAGGACCCACGGCTATTAACTTTTTTGTCCATTTGGACATTGTGGTTTAGGGCAGGCTTTAGTAGCCGCGGGTATGAACTCACTTGTCCTACCTGCGTTCACAGGTGTTTACATTTTGGTGCAGTGATCATATTATTTTATAGATGTTTTAGCACAGAATTGACCTGCCTTTCTGTTTGGGTGTCCTCACCTCAAGGCATGTGTGGTTGAAATTAGAAACCTTTGCAATGTGTGTTTTTTAGTGCATGGGACACATTTACATGTACATGCGGTTATGTGATGTCTCCCAGTGTAGCAGGGGTTATAAACACTGCTATGTTACTTGTCTAATTAAAAAAATTAAATTGGTTTTATTTAATTGTGTTTCTACATGTTCAACAAAAGTAGTGTTTAGAAGGATTGTTTGTGGGATTAATCGACTGTTATAGGTTGTAATAAACATGTGTTGGCCATTTTACTTGTTTGCTTACAATCCTCTTTTTGTGCTATTGATTTCTGAAAGCTATGAAAGTTACTTTTTTGTGAACTTTTTACATTCTGATTCGGGAAACTCAGAGTGTGCAGATGTGCTGTGTTTGGCTATTGTGAAGATCTATTCATTATTTGGAACAGCTGAAGGTTAGTGATTGTTCTTATAATTTAGTACAGTTTATGGGTGTTCCTTGGAAAGTAGGGTTTTCCATATTTTATTTAGTGTTTTCTGAAGAGTGTTCAAGCAGTAGTACATGCTTTGCCCTGGTTATGTGTGAGAAAAATATATTTTCAATTAAAATATTCTTTCTTCAGACCTTCCAGGATTTTGCGGCATGAAATGGCAAATTTTGCGGCATGAAATGGCTAATTTGGCGGGCCAAGCATTTATTTATTGCAGCATTTTTGCAGGACATTTTGTATTAACTTGAGGGTGTAAGAATGCCACATTGCAGGAATTAGGCAGAGTGCAAGGCTACAAGAGAGCCATTCATTATTATGCATCTTTTGTATTTAATTTAATAGGAAGAGTCCCAGATGTCTCTGGCTTGGCAGAACAGTGTTTGATTTGGCTACATTTTTGGTTTAATGTGCATGCCTATTTAATAGTATTAACTAAATTGATCATTATCAGTTATAATGCTGAAAATATTCCCCTTCTATGTTCTCCAATCCCCCAGAAACTGACACACCTCTCTCACCAACACACATCACACATCTCACCAACTCCCCATCACAACTTGCTTTCCTGAACCTCTCACTCTGTCATACAAATACTCACGTGCTATGTCACACAGTCAAGTCACAATTTGCTCTGCCCAGCCCCTGCCACTCTCCAAATCATACTCCCAACTCACACCTTACACTATACAATTCCTCCCGCAATATACAGTCCTTCATTCTTTTATGCTGCTTCTGCATCTTGCATCATTTCTCCCATTCTATCGCACTCTTCCTCATCCTTTTTCCCAAACTGCAGCTCACTGCCTCTTTCCGGCCAACCGCTTCCTCTCTGCTTTCTGGCTCACTGACCACACGCTCCCTCTACTTTCTGTACCTCCGCTCGCTCTCAGATTTCCAGCCCACCGCATCACTGCTTCCTCTGCTCTCTTGTGCACCGCTGCCTCCTCTGACCCACAGCTCTCCTTCTGCTTTCTTGCCTATCACTTCACATCTCACCCATCACTCTCCCTCTCTCTCCTTTCCCTCTCATAGTGCAACCATTTTTTTTTGTTTTAATGTAGATTTTGACCCAGATCCTCAAGAAATGGAGCATTTAAAAATAGAGCCGAGGATATGCTATTTTTAGACAACCCATTTCTGGAAATGAGCAGGTCACCTTATTCTCAAAGGTGACCGGCGGATTTCCACAGGCTTGAGCTGTAGCACAAATTGTGCGCTGTCCAGCTGCCTTGAATGGTGTTCTAGGTTGTTTGACCGAAGTGTAATTATTTTTGGCAGAATTGACCGCAGTCAGTTTTGCCGTGAATTGATTTGCACTTCAGCCAAACAACCCAAAATGTACCTTTCACCACTATCCCCCCCCTACTTAACTGCTTGGTTGCTGCCGCTTCCCCTGCAACCCTGTGTTGTCAGATCTGTCCCTCTAACGCGGGTCGGATCCGACTCCGCAGGGTCCCTTTTTTGTTATTTTCTTTTTTTTCTGTCCCTGCCTCCAATTTTGAGGAAGTGGGTGACACCCCTTGTAACCCCCTAACCCAAAAATACTGAACTTGGGGAGCAGGTGACACCCCTGCAACACATGTTCGGTATTTATAAAAATCGATCGAATAGTACTGGACGAAATAGGTCAAATTATACCATTCGATAGATTTTTGTCATCAAAATGGGTAGTACCTTGATTAGAATCGCTCTCCCGACAGTGTTCTGCAAGCTCCCAGCGCCTTTCACAGGGACAGGCCCTTCAGGGGCCTGCCACGGTAAAATGCGACCCAAAAAATTAATTTTTATCCTGTTTGAGGAACAGAAACGCAAGCGACACAGCAGCGGTTCATACCTTAAAAGAAATGCATCACAGGGTCAGGAAAGACCCTGTCATGCAGTGGCACCCCCACATCCCGGGCGCGTACGGTTTCCTACAGTTTCTGCACATTTATAAGCGCATCTTGCTTGGAAAAGAGGAACGTCATCTGAATGGGCGCGCATATAAAATGGCACATTCAGGTGTCCCTTCTGGATTGGGCTTCTCTTTTTTTGGGCGCAAGTGATGAGAATTGTTGGCGCATTTCATTTCTTGCATAAAAAAAAGTTGAGAAGCTGGCACCCTGAGTATTTTGTTTGTAAACAGTAATTTTTGCAGATAACTTTTATAAATTATACTTGTTTTATTTTAAAGATGCTTTTTTTGCACAAAACGGCCATTTTCGCTGCATTTTGCGCAAAACGGCCGTTTCCACAGCATTTTGCGGGATCGCAAAATCACTATAAGCTGGAGGGTCTGTTTCTTGCTGTTTTGATGACGGATTTATTTGATAATTTGCTGATATTGTGGCTTTGGGAATTGTTTGTTTTATCTTGCACAGACATAGGAAGAAGTGAAATTAATGGGGTGCATAGCAAACCTTACCATCAACCAAGCAGCATAAATCTACCTTTGACAAATATTGCAGCTGTGTACGTGCTTCATACGTGCTTCATAGCTGGATATCAAACTTTTTCCTGTGACCCTATATCAGTGACTTCTTATTGTGTGAGAGTTGTGGAAGTGTTTGAATGTGGCTTTAAATTTGAGAAGTCTTATGATCGGGTGCATCTGATCAATGCTAACTTGGTAATGATGTTGGTCCATTTCTTTTGTTTATTTGTGAATATGTCTGGATTTAGCCAGTTTACTGGGAAAGTTAATAACCACTGGTAACTTTGCAGTGAACATTTCTTCTCCTGCAAAGTGGTTTGGGAATTGTACACTGAGATAATGGCTACAGTATGCCAGGTACTACAAGAGTCTTTGGGGGTTTTAGGCGAAAAGCACAAGGTTTTTTGAGCAAATATGAAATAATGTGAAGCAGGTGAAAGCATAGTGTCTAAGGACCCATAGTTTGCATTTCAGCTTTTTTGTAATAATCCATCAAATGTCTTGTTTTTGTATAGGTATGACCTTGAAAATTGCACGGTTTGTGCATTTCTTTCACCTGATATGTGCATGCTTATTATGAATTCTTAAGCTGTGAAAGAAATGTCTCTGTGGTTTATAGGATTAGTTCAATTTTTGTTCTGATTTAGCATTCCAAAAATGTACTGTGCCAACCACACAGATGCAGCACAACCTGATCAATTTAGGTGTCATTCTTTAAAAGTCTACTTTAATTATTTTATTTACAATATATGAGCTTGTCAATACCATTCCACATTACACAAGCACTAAGAGCAGAGTTCTACATGGGGCATTATGATTATGGTGGTAATTCAGCAGTAAATCTGCTGAATTACCACCAAACTAGATTATGTTACCTGACACGTGGTGACAATTCTCCAGCAAAAAGCTGGAGGTAAAAATCACCCTTACCACCCAACTCATAATAGGGCCAGTCCTTAAATGCGGCAGTAATAGTGATACCGCTGCATTTAATGGCTGCCGCCTAACTCACGATGAGGCCCTTAGTCAGAAACCTCTAGGCTTTGGTCTTAAAATGCTCTCACATAGAGAGTGTGGTAGCTACGAAGCTGCAGTTTGTCTAACTAATTTGCCACTGTATGGACATAGAATTAATGTCCTTTGGTTAAGTCTTGGCCCAGCTAGTACTAAAAATCGGGTACTGAAGCCTTTGAGTGAAATTCAGCAGTTAGCTGAAACAGGACCTGACAGTTTAGAGATTCTGAAAACCAACTTGATTGATACATATTATCAAATCCATCTGCAGAGTTGGAGGACCTTTGTTTATATGAAGTAGCAGAATGCTACTCATATAGAAATATTGAAGCAAACAGTGTCAGAGGACGGTTAAAAGTACAAGGATGTACTAGTTGTCTAGTGAGACATGAGAAGGCAAGTCTCATCAACCTCATTAAACTGTCTTGCCAAACTGCAGAGAAAAAGGAATTGTTTAATTATTGTCTTTTGCAGTTGTTCTTCCCATGGCATGCAAAGAGTGATTTGCTTGAAATTTTTGAAACGTTTGAAGAATATTTTTTTGCAAAATAAAAGCCTAATTACATATCCAAAATGTGAGTAGTACTTGCAGTTACTGGAAAAAGAACTACGTCAAGGAGAAGGTTTGGCAGCTGAATTGACAAAAAAGACTCCTGAAGGCAGTTACGATTCTGCACCTAGAAGTCAAAATATGCTTGGTGAACCAATTAGTCAAACTGATGTTGAGCTTGCCATGGAAGAAGTAGAAAGTGCCATACAGCAAACTAAAGTTGCAGATGCAAATTATGAAATTGTAAACTTAATATAGTGCAAAAATAATTTTATTATAAAATCAAAGAAAGGTTCTTACTTGGTTTACTGCATGACAAGCATGAATGTTCTTGTGTCCAATACAAACTTCTATTGATGTATGTTAGGGGACAAGCAGGAACAGGTAACTCTTTTTTTAATTAAAGCAATAAGAGCTATGATCCAAATTGTAACTGATTGTTCTTTGTCATGTATTGTAACTGCTCCAACAGGTTTAGCAGCATTCAATGTAAGAGGTGTTACTTTACATCAACTGTTCATACTACCAGTGGAGCATAACAACAAACTAGATTATTGAAAACGTGTATCAAGTGCAGCACAAGAGGTAGGAAAAGTTCTAAGAAAATTGAATACGTTGATTGCAGATAAAGTAAGCATGGTGTCTATCACGATGCTATCTTTCATTCACTTGTGCATGCAAGAGGATTTGAAGACTAACTGCAAAGTTTTGTTTGGAGGTAAACATGTACTTGTTTTTGGAGACTTGTTACAATTAACTCCTGTGAAAGGTCAACCAGTTTCCATGATGCTGTAATCTAAGGATAGTCATAAAACTATAGTGAAGCATTGGTAATTTTTAACCTTTGAAATTGTTTTGAATTCTGATCTTACCATTAATAGGAGGCAGCCTGCAGAAATGCTTAAAATATTAGTATAGGTGTTTGTTAGGAGAATGTGAAAGCAGTCTTAAAGGGAAGACTGATTTCTAACATGTTTCATGCAGATTGCACTGCATCTGATGTCATGTTGACTCTTCAGAAAATAAAGATCTGTGTGTTTCTTTGATGTGTACACTTGCAGAGTGTAACAAGTTCAACTCTACAATGCTGCTGACAGAGAAGCAAAATATTGTGAAGATAAAATTGCGTGATGGTTTAGATGGTCATGTATGCAATTAGAGTTGGATAAAAAAGCAAAAGCTCAACTAATTCAATTTCTAAAACATCAGGTCTAGAAGCTGTTTTAAAACTGTGCATCAATTCACGGCTAATGTTAAAGAGGAAATGGAATGCAAATTGGTCCTGTTAATGGAGCAATGATGGAAAGAGTAATAGCATTTCACAATTTTCCTCACAGTACAAATATTGAACATGTTGAAGTTAAGTTTAATCGTGTAGAAGGAAGTCATTTGATTTTTCAGACCTCAGCACACTTTTTTTAAGGATACCTTTGTGAAAGGAGCACTCTGCATATGCAATTACCATTCATAAATCACAAGGGTTGACTTAAGAATCAGCACTTGTTGACATTGGTCATACAGTGTTCAAAGAAGGAATGTCATATTTGGCTATGCCACATGTGAAAAATATGGAAGGTTTATTTGATGAAAGAAAAGTAGCAGGTGACTTGTCTTGCATTGAAGAATATAATAGGTTATGTGTACTATATGCTCCTCACCTGAACCTTTTACCTGTACCTGCTAAGCACTTAGCCAGAAAACATAAAGAATCGGTGAAACTACATACAAGTAAGATCATTTCTCTTAAGACTAAAAAACAAGACAATCTGGCAGAGTTGCAAAGTCATTATGTTGGGACAAACTCCCAGGTATGGCAGAGGGCCACCAGGAGTTGGCAGACTCTCAGAAGGCCCAACACCTTCCACAGAAAAAACAGAGGACTCAGTCAACGGCAAGTTCAAGCTGCGATTTATTACAGACAAAACCAACAGGGATCAGCACAGGGACAGAAGAAATACGTGGACGTCTTAACTTCTCCTGGCTCGCAGGCCAGTTTTAATACAAAATTGCATCACTGCTCTGTCACTACTTAGGCCTCTCTCCAAACACCTATCGATGTGTGGGATTGGCTTTCAGGAGCCTAATAACCTATATGGTCACCTATATGTGTTATTCTACTGGCTCTGCCATGTCAGGTGGCTGGCCTGGTCCTTTCCCAAGTCACTATCTATACCAATGTTGCAGTACGAGGGTCTTGCCATTGGTTCTTGCCCGTTGCTATCCACGCCTAGGATACTGAACTGTGATTGGCTAGAGCTGAGGTCCCCAGGCCTGGGATCTGCAAAGGTTCTCAGCTCTTGGTGTACCCTTTCAAGGTAATAAGAATGAGTATCTGTCTGCATTGTAACTTGTGTGCACCACCTTAGTCTAAGAGAGTGCTCCTTTTGCTCGGGCAACACTTGTCTCACATTGTAGCATCTTTGTTGCAGTCTTCTGTCTGGTAGCCTGAGATCGGCTCTCTTTCCCAACAATGGTCACTGTCCATTGTCTGAGTCTGCTGTGTCACGGGTTTCGGAGAACATGATTTTGAGCTGTGCAGCTCTGAATGATGAGGAATTATTTGTATTTACTGCAGCTGGTGCTTTTGTCATTCAGGGACTGGAATGTCATCCGTATCTTGTGGCGTTGGCAGCAGGTCCTGTCTCACACGTTTTGGTCTTTGTCCAGCCTGAATTCAGCTCAGCTCGGCTCTGGCTGAGAGGCCTGTGGCCTGCTGTCATTTTCCTAAACCATTATAATGTGGTTTCTACAGTGTTCGTGATATACTACATTCTCCATAGGTTAGTCACAATTGGTTGTGTCAGGTCCCATAGGTGCTCCTGCAGTTCCTTAAGATATTCACATGTAAGCATCTGCAAGCTTTGCTCAGGATCTCTTGCTTCTTGCAGTTTCTGCATTGCTGCGTTTGGCTAGTGATAAAAATAATAAAAGCAATGATGGTATGTATATGTATCTGTCCTCTAACTATAAAACTGTATGCTCGTGTTCTTCAGGTATTCAAGTGTGTGTTTATGTCCCCGAGTGCTGGTGGCACGTGTGCTTCCTGTCGAACGCTGATAAGTCATGGTGTCTCTAACGATATCAGCAACATAGCTTCTTGGCGCTTTAATCGAGACTGTCGAGAGAGGTGTCTTTAGATGTAGCTTGGGGCTCCTCGTCCACTCTGGCGTAAATTTGTACCGCACCTGGTCTGTAGGGCTGGCTGAGGGGGTACCTCTCGACATACTTGTCAACCATCGGTCCGCTGGGGAGTCATCCAAAATCGAATGGGTGATTGCAATGTCTCCTGGCCTTCTTCTGGGTCATGCATTTTGTAGGAGAGGGAGGTGGGGGTAGACCCCATCCCTCTTCAATTCAACTATGACATACTCCCATTGTAGATTTAGTAATTAAACAGGAGTTGAATGCTATTCTAATATAGCTTTGTGTATGTTTTTCTCAAATGGTACCATTGATGCAAGAAATAGCTTCCACAGCAGACAAGTAGCAATGCTGTAGATGAAAACCACACTGTATTCATTTGACATTGTCAATCCGAAATGTAGTAGCTGTTGCAAGTGGAAATCAACAATTTTATCAAAATACACAGGAAGATAGTCAAGAATGATTTAATGATTGTTGTGAGACAGGCATGGCATCAAGAGATGACACAGACAGATAACGTAGATTTTCAAAACCTTTATTTTCAATAGTCAGGATGGTATATCACCTAACTTGCTCCAACTCTAAGGTGGGAATGTTCCCTAACGGGAAGCTAACTAATGGAAGTCTAAGTCTGTCAGTCCAAAACGAAATACTGTCTGTGTCAAAACCTATGCTTGCCCTCATTTCTACAGAATAACAGGGTGTATGGGATTTGGCCAGCTCAATAGTGTTCAAATAAAGTTAATGCGACAATGGAACTCTTCTGCAGCTCCCTCCCCAAGTTCAAGGCACTAAGGTTCCACACGTCTCTCAGGATTCTCTTGACAAAAAGTTCACTTGGCAAAAAGTTCACTTGGCAAAACGTTCACAGTACCTTTTCCTTGTATGTTATGTAGGCTTCTCTGGATACCCCTTCCTTGAACCCAAAAGCCTTCTGGTTAACACTTCCTCAAAGGGTCTCTTAGGCTTCCCTCGCCCAGGCTTAGACCCTCGTGGTTACTTTAAAATCACCAATGTTCAACTGGCTCACTTGTATTTCCTTTAACACAGAAGGCTCAACACACAAATGTTCCATACAATTCACTTGGCTTCTTTCTGGACTCTCTTTCCCATTCTAAACCAAGTCCTTTTTGCTTTTAACTGTCTCAGATCATGTATCTTCTTACTTTCAACTGGGGCTCCCCTGGTCAGAGCGCACTTGTCAGACCACACGTTACATCCATTACAGGTTGTGCAACCAGAAGCCTTAAACTTTAAGGGTGTACTCTTTTCCTTTAAAGTGGGGTCCATACCGCCAGTCTGGATCAATCTCTGCCTGGTGGCCACCCCAATGCTTGTTCAACACTTTGGAAATGTTGCTCCCACTTCATTTGTCACATAGCTCCCCCTTTTAAGATCTCTATTTCGCTCGCTTTTCGTGTCTGCGCAAGCTCCACTCTTTGCAGACACTTCCTTCCTTCACACAGAGTATTTCAAGAATGTGTAATCATACACGCGACTGCTCTGCCACTATTTATCTGTGTGTTTTCACTCATCAATTTCACACAACATTGAGCTTCAACGTTATATCTCACTCACCTGCTTAACACACACCGGGCCTTCACTGCGCTTTACTCACTGGTTGTGTTTTCTTCATTCTGGGGTCAATGTTCTTTGTGTCGGAGGTCAGGTCTCACCAGCTGCCCCTCAGACACTCCTGGGCTCCTGACCTGGTGCAAGGGAACAAGCATTTTGTTTCACCAATGTAACAAGGAATCAGCACGCCGCCCCCCCCCACCCCACTCCCTTTTCTGGACCTCTCTTCTTTGCTGCAGATATGGGCCTCTAGTCACACTTTGTCTGGGGCCCTCCTCACACAGCCCCTCAGGGTCTTGGCGTCTCAGCGTCCTGGTTCCTCCCAGCTGGTCCTGGGCAGCCACAGCTCCTTAGCTCTCCTCCTGGCTTGTTCATATTGCTGAATGCCCTGTCCTTTTTATACTCTCCTGGGTGTCTGATAGATTGCAGGTGGGCCTGGTTGATTTCAATTACCTGACCCTGCCTGGCCTTGTTAATGGGACATGTTCAATGAGGATGTTGGTGTGCCTCGATCTGCATCGTCATCGTGCCAGGACCATAGTGGTATTTCACATAGGAAGTCTGTACTCCTCTTGCCTCCCACTTCTTCATCATAGTACTTGAGTGATACTTAGGGGAATGAAGATTGTGTGCTTTAATATATCCTCTGAAGGCTGAGGATGGGTTCGATAGGGTACTGTCAGAGAAAGGGTGATACCATGTTGCAATTATCGGGGTGTCCTTATGACAGAAAGATGGTATTACTGTTAGCTTTCTCTTACCCTTCTCAAGGTTAGTGTTTGAGGGAAAGTCCTGGGGTAGGGCAAGACAGGCGTGACAACATCCTATGACAGTACAGGGAGGGTAGGATAGATTGGGACAAGAACAATGGGGGATACCATGTCTCTCCCTTGGGTATTCCCTCCCCGTTCCTTGAGGACCCTCTACTCAGGTGACACTCCCTCACTTGTCCACTCTCGGGTTCGGGATCCAGAAGCGATAGCCCTCCCCTGGCGACCTGAATAAAGGATCTCCAGGGACTACATGTGAGAAAGCCCTCAGGTTTCTCACACTGTCTTCGATTTATTACTCCAGGACACTGTTAGTGTAGCTAGATAGGTAGGAATTAGTTATGAGTGGAATCATATGTGTCCACAATGTAAGAAAGTTTATAACAATCAGGATATTTCTGAAAGAATTTTATATATTCTGTGAAGGCATCATGAAGTATGACACAGACAACAGACTTAAAATTCAAACAAAATATATTTATTAACTTAAATGTCAAGATGGTTGAAGGCCCAACTTGCCCTAAACTAATGTGGGATTTCCCTACCTGAAGAAAACTAAGGAAAGTCTGAGTCAAGAGTTTAACTTAAAAGTCTGTCCGTGTCCAAAACCTATCCTTGCCCTCACAACTACAATTAACCAATGTGTAGGGCTGTCATATTCAAAGAAAGGAGTGTTCAACTTAAAGTTCCAAGCTTCTTCCAGCTCACAGCTTATTTCTGTTCCCCTTCCCCAAGTACAAGAAAGTTCCATGAACAAGTCTCAAAGTTTACCTTCTCCCAGTTCCGGGCGGCACTGTTACAAACCAATCCTTGGGGTTCCTTTCCCCAAGATTCAAGTAACACAATCCAAAAGAAAAGGGGGCCTTGAGACTCAACTCTCAAGACAACAATGGTGGTTCTTGTAAGCCTCAGGGTCCCTTCCCCAAGACTTCAATAATGCTGCCTATACTTGTTATAGTCTTTCCTGAGGAAAAAGTCTTAACAAAACACCACATCAACCTGACCTTCTTTCTGGCCCACTTTGCCAGCTCAGATGCAATGGTTTCCTTAGGCAGATGTTCAGAGTTCTTGTGGTTTAACATGCAGTCCTCTGGTCTAGGTGCAGTTGTTAGACCACACAGTCCACCCATTACAGGTCACGGAAACAGGACCCCAGGACCCCTCGGAACACACACACAGGTTTATTTGGCACTTTCCCCTGTGCACCAACTCACCTTAACTTGGCTCCTTTTGTTGGCCTCTTAACTGTAATGTCTGTAATGTCTGTAATGACTCTATAGTCACACACAAACCTAGAGTGCCAAAGGATTTAAAGAATGCTTACTTAATGGTGCTAGAACCAAAGTTTTAAAATACATATTTTATACTGTTTGTGAATATAAACATGCAAAATAAAAGTTTGAAATGAAAGAATAGGCTAATACATGTTTTATGTAAAGTAGAAGATTGATTGTTACTAGGATGTATTTTAAGATGAGTAAGAAATACATTTAGAGATAATATTCTGAAGATTACATACATTAGAAGAGAAAATAGCATTCTGCAATCTTCTACTTCTGTGTTATTGTGTAAACCAGTGTATATTTCAATATGTACAAATGTTCCCTATAGGTACTAGGTTACATAAGTGGTTCTATGTACATTATTTTGAGTGTTAGGGAGTGTAGAAGGCCATGACTGTTTACATATGAAACAAGTAAAAAGTTGGATGTAGATACAAAACAATTACAATGTTTCTGAAATAAATGATAGCTAACTATTAATAAGAGATTTAGGGAAGGATTTAGATATATTGGGCCTCATTATACGTTTGCTGGCCCGGAAACAACGGTACCAGTAAGCTTGCTGGTGCCGTTGTTTCCAGAACGTCAAACTACGAGTCTGCCCGTCAGCCCGCCAGGATACAGATTTTTTATTGCCTGATAGTACTGCCTATATATTGTAGATTACATGCACATTTTATACCATAAATAACATACTTGCTATTGCAATTTATCAGTGGACTGATTGGTACTTGTGTTCCATTTGGTTTGTTAATTGTAACTTTGGCATTTTCTGAATATTTGCAAACTTGGCATAGTCCACATTTGAACTTGCCTTGTGCTGGTGGTTGTAACCACATAGATGTTGAGTCTGGTGTTTTTGTTGGTGTATGGTGAAAATGGGATGAACGTGTCTTTCAAATTTTTATTTTTCCGGAAGGTGATGCTTGGTTGATCATCAATTATGTGTTGAGTCCACTTTAAGTATGTTCCAATTTTTCATCATAGTGTTTTTAATGATGTGATTTTTTAACTATACGTTGTTATGAAGTGTGTTTTTTCTGAGCTGGATGATTTTGAGAGTTTTGGTTTATCCTTTAAAAGGTTATCTCTTGTCCTGGATAAAGTTTTGTGATAACTTTTGTTTAGAAGTTTCTGGCTGTATTCTCTCTGTGAGTCTGAAATTATGCATGGTATTGGTTACATGTTTTTCAAATTCATCATTGGTGGTACAGTTCCTTTTAACTCTCAGCATTTCTTCATAAGGGATATTTTGGATGACATGGATCAGGTGGTTACTTGATGCATGTAGTACGCTGTTCACCAAGGTTGGTTTGATGTAGAGAGTAGTGTGAATTGTATTTTCATGCATATACACATGGAGATCCAGAAAATATATTTGCGTTTGGCTTTCTTGTGAAGTTAATCTCAAATTATAGGTGTTGTTGTTGAGATGGTTGTAATAGTCCAATAGTTGTTTATGGGTACCATTCCAAATCGTAATGATATCATCAATGTAGCGCCCCCAAAAAACCACATTGTTGTGGACTGTGAACGCTGGATGCCGCCATGCGTGCTCAAGTTCGTAATGCCCCATGTATAGATTGGCATACGATGGTGCCAATCTGGCACCCATGGCGGTTCCTTGAATCTGTTTGTAAAGCTTTTTGTTAAAGGTGAAAATGTTATTAGTTAAAGTAAAATGCAACATTTCTAGGATCATCAGATTCTGATCATAATATGATATAAATCTAGTCTTCAAAATTCTGAGAAAACACAAAGCCTATTGTGGCGGGGACCTTCTCACAAGCAATAACAAAGCTTGGAGACATCCATGTTATTTCAACATCTTGTCCGTGTTCACTGGGATGAAGTGGATGAATCATATAGGAAGGCTCATGTGAGACATAAGGTCAAAGCGCAAAGCAGTATTTATCATCTGCGCCACAGACTTACAATAAGATTACTAGCTATTTTCCACCAACTAACACCCAACCCCAGTCCATCCTGCCTGCACCCAATCTTTATAACTTGCTTGTGATGTTTAAAACCTGTCACAGCTTGATCAAGGTGGGAGGTGGCAAGCTAGACACTTGGGGCAAAAAAAATGCAAAATATAAAATGCAGAAAAATAAATGTTCTTTTTTTTAACCTTTTGTTACATGCATGAAGCCTAGTGTTTTTCCCTCTCCAGTTCCTACCTCTTTATTCCTTATGCCCCAAATGGTACTTTTCAGGACCAACTTTTCAATTATAAAAAAAACAATAAAAACACATACTGTATATATGGATCAAAGACCTTTAATTGATGCTTTCAATACAGTGTGTACAATGTGTGTTAAAAAAATGGCATATCCTTATGTATTTCATTATAGCGTGGCTATCCCCTGTGGAAGCCACAGGTAATCACCCCCGCCACCCCCCAGTGGTTGTCACATTTAGCCGCATCTGCATCCTTGGTTGCCGCAGCTATAAAAGTGCTTAAAAAAACAAACATATGCAAATATGTATGTGGGCAGTAGTCTTGTAAAGATGTATTTTAAGATATTTTGAGTGTACTCTTTGTACACAGTTACTGTAACACTTTAATAACTTTCTACTCAACAACAGTACATATTAATGTAAACACTTTAAAATGTTAAGTGAATATGCAAACAAAGTGTTTTAAGAACAGGTCAATCTGGGGGTATGTGGTTGCACAATTTCTTTTTATTCTAATTTCTACACATGATACATCGTTTTCATTAGCCCAATTGTCTCTATTATTGTCAACTATGTATGTAATAACACAAACCTTGAAATTCAAGGAAAAATATTTAGTTGCAGGGATGTTAAGGTGAGAACGTAATGCAACAAAACCCCTGAAATTTGTCACCTTAACGTCTCTGCAACTAACGTTTTTTTCCTTGAATTTCAAAGGTTCTTTTTAGAATGTATTACGCACCTTAACGTCCTTGCAACTAAAGTTTTTCCTTGAATATATATATATATATAATATATATATATGTTATGCCCCAATATGGGTTAAAGATCTTCTATGTTCCCAGTACTCTCTGAGAGACAATTCCTTTGCCTTTTGCTGTAATGCATTAGGGTATTTGTTTTTTGCCTAACATATTTCTATAAGGATTTATATATTTGAGTGACACTATGGTATGCATACTTTTAAAGTTATCGTAATAAAGCAGAGTATTGTTGAAAGCCAGACATAGAGGTGAGGAGAGGAATTGATGAGAGGTCAAGTAAGTCATGAGTATTTGCCCATGATGTGGCAAGAGAGATTACATTCCTAACACTGGTGCAGTTATTTCCCTCTGATTGTGGCTGCTTTTCAATGCACAAGTACAGGATACATGTGGGTGAGCAGCATAACTTTTTTCAGAGGCAGACGCAACTCCTCGGTTATTTGGCAAGCTCGCTCAAGTATTTAGTTACCAGGATTTTACTCAGGTTGTCATGTTCCCCGTGCCGACGCTTACCCACAAGACCACAAGCACTTATCTCGTATTGGAATTTTGTTTCCAAGGGAACATTCCACTACAGATTGCTGGGTTTAAAAGGTGAGCACCTTTATTTATTGAGCCAGCATATTTATTGGAACATTTCTGTGCTCAGGTTATTTTTCTGGCATTCATTACTTTTTTTAAATGCCCAATGCTATTTTATCTAGCACACTTTCTTCTTCGGCAAAATCAGTCCTTGATTGATGAACATCTTTGAGCGACGGTTTGCAAGTGTTTTAAAATATAGAGTAGGCACAGCCAAAGGCCATGGCTAGTGGTCTGATAGTGTTTTAAAATGGACAGTGGGCACAGCCTAAAGCCAAGGCCACGTCTAGTGGTCTGGTGGTGTTCTAAAATACACAGTGGGAACAGCCTCCGGCCTTGGCTAGTGGTTTGGTAGTGTTTTAAAATTGACAGTTCTCAAAGCCTACCATCTTTAATACATAACAATACCACTCTCAAAACAAGTCAAAATCAGTCTGAGAATGATGAGAGTCTTTGAGTGATAGGTGGCAAGTGTTTTAAAATATGGAGTGGGCATGAATGAAGGCCATGGTCTGGTTGTGTTCTAAAGTGTAAATTGGGCAAAGCCAAAGGTCATGGCTAGTGGTCTGGTAGTGATTTTAAAAATACAAAGGGAATGGCTGGAGGACATTACCGCTGGTCATGGCCAAAGGCCATGGCTAGTGGTATGGTAGTGTTCTAAAATGGACAATGGGCATGGCTGAAGGCCATGACTAGTGATCTGGGAGTTCCGGCCGGGCACACTGGCCATGGCTGAAGGCCATGGCTAGTGGTCTGGTAGTATTCTAAAATGGACAGTGAGCTCGGCCAAAGGCCAGGCCCACTGGCCATGGTCAACAGCCATGGCCAAAGGTCTGGCAGTGTTCTAAAATATACAGTGGGCATGGCGAAAAGAAAGTTTTCAATACAACAAAAAAACGTTTCTTGCAGGGACGTTAACATGAGAAGTTAACTCAACAAAGCCCCTGAAATACAGCTAAAGCCACCTTAATTTCGTGTTGTGCCCCCTGTTGTGCAGCCAAAGAACAGAATGATGACATCACAAATGACATCCCTGATGACATCCCTGGTGGCATCAGCTCTCCCCTCAGCAGTGGCTAGAGTAGACTTCCTGCACACGGACATAGTTTTCTTCTATTTTGTGGATGGTCCTTCAATCTCAGACCCTGACCTTGGACAGCCAGTGCTGTCTCTATTCTGGACTCTATGCTTCTCGCAATGATGCCACTGCACCCTTCTTCTGCCCCTGCTATGGGACTCAGTTTGTCATTTATTGCTATTTAACTATCCTACTCCCTTTAATCTCACCCTGGGTGGTGACATACGACTCTGGGTGCAGTGGGTCTACTCTAACTGGGGTTGGGAGGGCAGGGAGGGGATAGTTTGCAGGGGTGGGGGGTGGAGGGGAAAAAACGTACCTGAGTGCCCGGCGGGGGACAAAGGCAGCCTCCAGCCTTGGGGAGGCTTGGAGCGTGGATTGCCACGTTTCAAGCCTCCTCAATGGCTTAGGGGCTGCCACGCCCCCCGCTGGGAACAAACGCTGGCACACTCGTACATCCACAGGAATACCGTGTGGTATGGCTCGGAAAAGAGCCAATCCATGTGTAGTATTTCCCTTGGACAGAGCGTGCCGGGTACTAATTATAATGAAGACATCATCTTTTACCAAACTAATACAAATTAAATCTTCACAAGTAGTGATATGATGTATGTGTTGCTTCTGACTTTTTCTCACAATGTACTCATTGTTATGAACTATTCTAGAATGCTAAAATCACATATGTAGAAATGTAACGGTGGTCTAAATATGTGCAAGTAAGTACCTAGAGTGAACTTATGTCTGATGCCATCAGGTAAATAATCATTGTTGTCATGTATGATGTAATTAGTGATGGCACCAGTGATGCCATCAGTGTAGTCATACATGATGGTATTAGTGATGTAGCCACAATATGACCACAATGATGACATCACAGTCGACATTAATGATGGCTTCACTGATGTCATCACTGATGGTATCACTAATTACATCATCTATGACATCACTGATGACATCACTGATGGAATCACTGATTACATTTCAAAATTAACCGGCCACGGGCAGTGGCAACAACATTTGGCCATGCCCACAGCATATTTTAACACAATAAGGGTCCACTGTAAACTGTGATGTGTTCATTGCGGTGGTAGGCTGCGCAACAAGGGGTGCGAAGTTAAGGTGATTTTAGCTGAATTTTAGAGGTTTTCTTGTGTTAAGTTCCACCCTTAACATCCCTGCAAATACATTTATTTCCTTGAATCTACATTAAAGTAGGTATGGTATGTTTTATTAACTGGCTAACTGGCTGGACAGGCTGTGGCATGGCATATTTTTCTGGACATCTATTATAATGTAAGCATGATAGGTTTAGATAATTACTCATTTTGAATGTTTTTTTTACTGAGCATCATCAAGGGTAAAGCAAACATAATAGGCGTTACTACATATCTAGACTGGCCTACATTGTGCAGCCAGTTTGGAAATGTTTTATTATTGTGACCTTGCATTTGTAATGTCAAATGCCCAGTTTGTACATGCTTTCTTATAGTATCATTACTGGCATTATGCACAAAGCAAAGTTCAGTATGTTCTTATATGGGAATACTGCCATATATTGGTGCAGCCATAATGGAAATTTATGGGCACAGCCAATGTGAAAATGTTTTTATACTGGCATATATTGAGGGCAAGGAAGCATGAAAATGTGCTGGGAAATTACAATTAACACTTGGTTACCCTACAAAACCAATTGCAAACTGTCTGGCTTTTTACACACATTTTCACAGAAGGTGTGCAGTAAAATGCCCCATTTTAACTGATCATTCAAATATTATTCTCCAGCAGAAACACCCCTGAATCATCTTTCGTTTGTTCGTGCTCCCATGCTTCCCTCATTCAATCTTGCATATTTGTGGGAAATGTTTACGCTCCTTCCCTTAAAAAAATCCCCAGCTGCCACTGGGTGAGTTACTGGTGGGTGAATGGGTATGAATGTGTGCATGCACGATTGGGGCATTGGAATATGGACGTTTTCTTACATGTTTTATTGGCATTTTTGGGCAAAGCCAACTTGATGAATGTTATTAAATGGAGGAGGTTTTGGTGTGGGGGTTTATAGCGCAAGGGGGCAGGCGGCCTGGATATGTACTGTGGCCTTGCATTTTTTATTCGCATAAGGGGAAAGGCCAATATTATCTGTGTTCTTACATGGGGAGGGTGGGGGCACATGCAGTCCGCAAGTAAATGCTTCCTTACTGTGGCATTTCTTGTTTTACTGGTGTTAAGGGCAAAGTCAACGTGAATAGTATTCTTACATGGTTGTCCAGGAGTTGGCAAGCAGGTGCGCAGCCAGAAATAACATGTTTCTTCCTGTGGCAGGAGATTTGTACTAGGGATACTGAGATATACTGGCAGAGCCAGCAGGAACATGTTTTTTTATGAAACCATTATTGTGCGTAATATTACTGGCCATGCACAGAGTTGGCTGGTACATATGTCAACCCCTTTTTTCTATGCTAGGTGAAAGATTTTGCGCCAGGTTCCCCTAGTTGGTATAGGTGCACTCTACAAATTGGACTAACATAACATTTACGGTTTGATTAAAACACATCTTTCACCTAGTGCAGTGAGCTGTGTGCCCGTGCAGCAGCAGGATCATCATGCGTGTTTTGGTGCAGTCCGTGCTTTGTTGACAAGCTTGGCTTGTAGGGGGGGACCCACATTTTGTGTTACACCTCTGATGCCCTCAGATGTGTAATGTTATTTCACAGAAAGTTCCCAAGAAAACACCTTTAGTCGCCACTGCCTTTAGTTTGATGCTGTTCTCTGTTCTTTAGGCAGCCATTTTGTTATATGGGTGTAGGTGTAGAAGTAGTGGCAACTACTTTCAGACCCGAAAGACTGCAGGTAGCAATATATTTTATTTTGGACTATTGCTGGAGGATGCGATATTTGATGAACAAGAAGTGATAGAGAAAGAGATTGATGCCCTGATAAGTATTGAAATCTATGCTGTAACTTAGGGGATGATAAAGGGCATGTCCAGGCTTGGACTGGCCTATCAGGCAATGCCCGAACCAAAAACACAAAATGCTAGTGTGGGCCATTTTCTTTGGTCCAAGTGGGTCACCTTTTTTGTAGATGTGGGCCAGTTTGTTAAGCTACTTCACCAGCAGCTAGTAGTTTTGACCAGTGTCACTGAATAAATATTCTTTAAAATGCACAATTTGCATCACATTTTATCAAAAACCTCCCCCTTGGGTACTATTCAAACAGTCTATCACAAAAGGAATGAATTGCCACTTGCAACTGTGGGCCACTTTTTCATTGGTGCCCGATTCCATTTTATGTCCCAGTCCGACCCTGGACTTGTCTGCATAGGTCCGGTTCACATGAAACTTGTACCTTTTGTAACATGGTGAGGGACTGGCTGAACTTCAATTAAAGTGTTGATGATTTATTTTAATTGTATTGTGTTGTACTGTAGTGTAAAAGGAAGCGGTGTGGAAGACAGGTGAAACGCATTGAATAAAGATGGATACAAATTGGCTAGTAAAGAAATACAATTTTGTCCACACCCTAATGACATTAAAATAGCAAACCCACAAGGTTTTTCTATCTTTTTATGAGACTTTGTGATGATCTAATATCTTGTTTGTTTTGCTATTTTGTGTTTCCCTAACAAACGCCCAAGCATGTATACTAATGAGGACTCCAAAGTGCTGTCTTGCAGCAATGGGGTGCCAAGTTGGCTTAGACCCATTGCATACTTGCCAACATTCTGTGACCAAAAAGATGTAGGATTTTTCAAGTTTCAAAAAAATAATTTGCATAACAATGACATCACAGGAAAATACAAAACATACATTGTTGCCACCATTGAAGCATTCTAAAATACACAACCTATCAAATAGCACAACATGGAAAGATGTTCAAATGTTAAAAATGTATAATTCTGAAGGGTAAGTTAACACCAAATTCAATCACACAGAAGGTAATCACACAGAGCTGGTATGGTAGGCAACGTTTGCCACTGCTCTGTAGCAGCAGCCTGGGCAATGCACATGTATTCCTGCAGTGCAGGTTGAACAATGAACAACATGGAGACTGATACCCCCCTCAGTCTGATAGGCATATGCTGTGTGATGGTGTTACGGTCTGCCACTTGCATACACTGGTGGTTCATCTAAGGGTTGTAACGGCAAGAGTGCAGGACAGACATATAGCTGTCAGGTCAGTGGATTGGTCCGAGCCCAATCAAAGTAATCACCTACCACCCTACTGTACAGACTAATTAATGTGTTGCATGCTTTGTGCTGGAGCTTGTTTTAGAGTCACATAAATTACCTGCCACAGTAAAAAGCAGTAGGATCTGTCACTGACGTCTGTAGGCTGTAGGACAGCTTAAAAAGCAGTAGCCTACTGCCTAAATCTGTAGGGTTGGCAAGTATGCCATTGTCATCATATAAGCTGGTTATGTCTGTTATTGACAAAGGACTGTTTGGAGAGCAAGGATGTCCTCACAATGGGAGGGGTGTCAATGCCTCTCGGCAGGAAGTGCTTAGCAGGAAGTCATTGTATAATGCAGTAGCCAGAAGTAGATATCAAGGAAGGACTAAATGTGAAAGTAAGGTATGTATTTTATTATCGGGAGGTGGGATACAACTGCCAGAATGGCCAGCAATGGTTTCTAGAATGTTCTCAGGTATTGAACCGGTAAGGTGACTAGTGGCCTATAAAGGGGAGGGGTCTGTAGGGTTAGGTTAGAGAGGTCAAGTCCCAATAGACGTAGGATGCTGTTTTCCTTGCCTTGTAAGACAACAATACAGCTGGCTCTGGTTGTCATCCCCCGAAATTGATGTGTGAGCCTGGTTTCTCCAATACTGTCTAATGTTGTTATCCGTTGTGTTTGTAACACATATTGATTTTAAAGGACAACATACAAAGTGAAACAAGGCAATAGATCTTTTTTTTTAAAACTCTTTGATAAATCACATTAGCCTTATAAAGGGGCATATTTTGTTTACACAACAATATGAACATTTGAAACAAGTATGAAGTAAATATGCTGGGCAATATATATTTTATGTCAAAAGCATTTTATTCATGGTGTTGCTAAAATAGCCAGAGAATGGACAATTCCATATCTCCGTTAATTATCAGGCAAGTATAAGGAACAGAAGGCTATCAATTAAAGCCATTAACGTGCCTCCTCTCCAATCGTGATTCAAGCAAATCATTTTAGCTGTTGCATTACACTGAAAAAGTCAGAGTTGAAATTGTTTGACAGTGATATTGACAGGCCGATTCATGTAATTCCCCTCAAAAGTGTCGCACGCGGCTGGCGCACAGCGTGCCCGTGCGAATGTCTGCGCCAGCCGCGTGCGATAAAACCAATTTCCGTGCACAGCGTATTCATGTATTCCCACCTCCAAAAGCAGACGTGGCGCAGAGTGGCGCAGCGACCCTGCAGCTGCGCCAGTTACGCCCCCAAGAACGCCCTTGCGCAAGGAAAAGCCACCAAGATCGCAAAACCATCGCAAAGGGCTGCGCCAACCCTGTACCAGTTTACCGGACTGGCAAACAGCAAACGCAAAGCGGGGAACGCGTATTACGGGTGTCGGGAACACGCGTGCGCAAGAAGTTCCACACGCGACCTGGCCTGGGGGAGCGTGTGCGTGTATTTCAGGGGTGCGCGAGAAGTATGACACGCGAATGGCCTGGGTGCGTGTATTTCAGGGGTGCGCGAGAAGTATTACACGCGAATGGCCTGGGTGCGTGTATTGCAGGGGTGCGCGAGAAGTTCCACACGCGATTGGCCTGGGCGCGTGTATTTCAGGGGCTCGCGGGTGGTTTCACACGCGATCGGGCCTGGGGGAGCATGTGCGTGTATTTCAGGCGCTCGCGGGTGGTTCCACACGCGATCGGGCGTGGGGGAGCGTGTGCGTGTATTCCAGGGGTGCGCGAGAACTTCCACACGCGATTGGCCTGGGCACGTGTATTTCAGGGGCTCGCGGGTGGTTTCACATGCGATCGGGCCTGGGGGAGCGTGTGCGTGTATTCCAGGGGTGCGCGAGAAGTTCCACACGCGATTGGCCTGGGCACGTGTATTTCAGGGGCTCGCGGGTGGTTTCACACGCGATCGGGCCTGGGGGAGCGTGTGCGTGTATTTCAGGGGCTCGTGGGTGGTTTCACATGCGATCGGGCCTGGGGGAGCGTGTGCGTGTATTCCAGGGGTGCGCGAGAAGTTCCACACGCGATTGGCCTGGGCGTGTGTATTTCAGGGGCTCGCGGGTGGTTTCACACGCGATCAGGCCTGGGGGAGCGTGTGCGTGTATTTCAGGGGTGCGCGAGAAGTTCCACACGCGATTGGCCTGGGCGCGTGTATTTCAGGGGCTTGCGGGTGGTTTCACATGCAATCGGGCCTGGTGGAGAGTGTGTGTGTATTTCAGGGGCTCGCGGGTGGTTTCACACGCAATTGGGCCTGGGGGAGCATGTGCGTGTATTTCAGGGGCTCGCGGGTGGTTTCACACGCGATCGGGCCTGGGGGAGCGTGTGCGTGTATTCCAGGTGTGCGCGAGAAGTTCCACACGTGATTGGCCTGGGCGCGTGTATTTCAGGGGCTCGCGGGTGGTTTCACACGCGATCGGGCCTGGGGGAGCGTGTGCGTGTATTTCAGGGGCTCGCGGGTGGTTTCACACGCGATCGGGCCTAGGGGAGCGTGTGCGTGTATTTCAGGGGCTCGCGGGTGGTTTCACACGCGATCGGGCCTGGGGGAGCGTGTGCGTGTATTCCAGGTGTGCGCGAGAAGTTCCACACGTGATTGGCCTGGGCGCGTGTATTTCAGGGGCTCGCGGGTGGTTTCACACGCGATCGGGCCTGGGGGAGCGTGTGCGTGTATTTCAGGGGCTCGCGGGTGGTTTCACACGCGATCGGGCCTAGGGGAGCGTGTGCGTGTATTTCAGGGGTGCGCGAGAAGTCCCACACGCGATTGGCCTGGGTGCGTGTATTTCAGGGGCTCGCGGGTGGTTTCACACGCGATCGGGCCTGGGGGAGCGTGTGCGTGTATTTCAGGGGTGCGCGGGTGGTTTCACACGCGATCGGGCCTGTGGGAGTGGGGTACGTGTATTTCAGGGGTGCGTGAGAAGTACCACACGCAATTGGGCTGGGTGCGGGTATTCCAGTGCTGCGCAGGAAGTTTTACACGCTCGCCTACAACACGTATTCATGGAAACGAACGTGGCCAATCCGGAAACACGTACGCCAGCAGGAAGTAGGCGTACGTCCACCCGCACAGCATAAAAGTGCACGCAAACAACAAACAAGCTCAGACGCCAGGATGAACATACCGTTCCTAGCAGCAGTGGCCGTGGGATACCGCAGGAGGAGGATAGTCCGGGCCAGAATTTTTACACCCAGAACCAGCCTTTTTGGGATGCCTGATGACCATGTGTATGGGAGGTACAGGTTTCCACCTCACATAATATACGACCTGGTCAGTGAGAAGAACATAGAAGCTGGGCGGCATGGCGATACATGGCTGCTCGGTGAGTATAAATGCCACTGCGCATGCATGCATGTCAGATACTGAGTAATGTCACAACCCCACTGATGATACCCATCACCACCTCCCCAGGGGACAGTGCCTACCCTCTCAGCACCCACATGATGACGCCAATTTGGAACCCCACCACGCCACCCCAGGTAAGATACAACACAGCCCACATTGCAACCCGGGGCATCGTGGAGCGCACATTCGGAGTGCTCAAGTCACGCTTCCGTTCCCTTGACCGTTCTGGCGGGCAGCTGTTATACGCTCCCCCAGTAGTGTGCAGGGTCATAGTGGCAGCATGTGTCCTGCACAACGTTGCAACACGCCGGGGCCTGGCCGTGGCCATGGTGGTGCCCCCACATCCCCAACCACATGCATGCCCACTGCGCATGGGAGGGGAAAGGGCACGGGGTGAGGCAGCCCGTACGCAGCTCTTGGCTAATTACTTCACATAAAATCACACCCCTGTGGAGTGCACACAGCCCTGGCACATACCAGCTGACAATCAATGATGATTGTTACTGACAATTATGATGTGTCAATGGACAGTCAACTGTCACAACCCTACCAGCCTGAGATTGTACATCTGGAAGTGTTCCATTGTGTGCTTCCCAAACTACACAAACAGCACCAATGCTGTGTTCAAAAGACAGACTTCTATGCTGCTGAAATCATTACCCCCTTGCAAGACACAACATGACAACAGTGCCATGTCACCCAACCCCTCCCCAGCACCGCCACCCAACACACCATGGCATGACATGCCATGTGAGAGCAAACAAAGTCATCCCCCAAACATGACACGTGTCACAAAGTACAGTGTCCCTAATGGAAACTGGCCACACACAATATGCCGATCTGGAATGTAGAAACAACAACACACATGACCAAATACTTACCACAATACAATCGACATAGCATAAACATGACAGTACTAAGGCAAAGGATACGTAGTCTTACAACATGAGAATGCCAGCACATCCACCACCTCCAACTGTACAGTGTTGTTGCCACGCACATCTGGAAGTCCACTGCTCACAACATGAGCCCCATCTCCAAAGTGGACGGCCTTGTGAAGACATGAGGAATGAACCTACAAATCAGGAGGGAGACATGGATGCACAAGCACACATCAATACACCATGCAGTGCACAATACAACAACAATATGCACTAGGAATGTATACACAGTATTGACTACAGACTGCCCACACAGCTCATGGGAGTCCAACGTCACTGTGTAATTCACTGTCACTTGTGCACACCCTTTGCAAGCCCATGGAAACGGGAAGCAGGAGGGGTGTGTGTCTCACTGACCCAAGCATCTAACCCAAACTCAGGACAAGCCTGCATGTGCCCAGCCGGAATACAGTGGATGCCCACGGGAGCCACAAAAGGCAACACACTGCAACAAAAAATCAAAAATCAAAAATCAAAAATGGCCATGTGTGGGCCAGGGGGGGTGGGGGAGGCCACCCAGGATGTCCGAGGACAGGGTGCCCACCAACAGTCACCTGCGTGAATGTTGCAAAAATAAAACACCTCCATGGGCTCATGGCCTGCACGGCTACTAAATAGTGGGAGATTCACTGCTGGATTCGCTCTCCTCAACCTCTGCTGCTGCTGCCACAGGAGGTGGTGGTGCCATGGGAGGCAGCCCACGCAATGCCCTAGTTTGGTCCTCCATGGCAGCAAGCATGCGGGCCTGGAAGGCCTCGTTCTGGAGGGATATGGTGCGGAGATCCCCATGCAGCACCCGACGTGTTGCCCGGACCTCCGCCCGAGTTGCCTGCATCTCTGCTGAGAGCGTACGGGTGACGCGCTCAAGCAGCTGTTCTGTCCTGGTGACAGTGGAAGCCTCAAGGTCCACAAGAGTCTGCCTGAGGTGCCGGACCTCTCCCCTCAGGGCTTCCCTCTGTCCCTGGGCATCTATAGAAATTGATTCCCTCAGATTGTCCAGGGCCGCCTGTCTGTCCCTGTTGGACGCCAACATGTCCTCCCTGACTGATTGGCAAATGGAGTCTGTTGCCTGCTGTAGTAGCTCCATCTGCCTTTCTGGGGGGACAATGGAAGTGGCCACCCTCTCCATGGCCTGAGCAATCATTTCGGATGATGCTGCCTGTTGGTTGGCCAGACCGTAAATGGATTTCTCCCATGCGGTATTGCCTGGTGGCGGACGGCCACCGCGTTGGCGGGCACCACACCTGTCTGGGGCAAGGCGAACTGCGCCTTGCTGTGTCGGCACTGCCTGAGGCTGCAGGACTGCATTTCCCCTCTGAACTGCTGGCCCAGGAACAGGATCAGATGTTGCGGAGTGTGGCCCTGCATCCGTAACCACCACAGGCGCACCTACCAACACTGACATCCCCATTGTGGGCTCTACCCCTGGTGCAGGTGGGTCGGACAGAACAGTATCCCTTCCATGAACACATACCTGCGAATCCACATAGGCCTCATCCAAACCAACACCTGAAAAGAGTTCTGGGGAGGTGCAGCCAGGGACACCCCGGGACAGTATGGCCTGCAGCAAGAGAGGGTTCTCCCCCACCACCAAACCACGTCCCCCACTGGTGCCTGGTCATGCTTCAGATCCCTCCTGGGCCTGCACCATCTCCTCTCCCTCAACAGCATCAGGTGCGTCATCCTCTGCAAAAACAAGAAAGACAAAAAATTGGAAACAGGCATTAGCACCATGGCACGCTATTAGGCCAGACAAGCTACAGTACCAGTACTTGATTTACACATGTCCCACATGACTATAACCCTCCCATGCATGCACTGTCCATGAGTTGGAAGGGGAGGAAAATGTCAGACACTGATGACACCAAGATGGGAGAGCAACACATCAGCTGCATGCTGGCTAGCAGTGCCATCACACATTGGCCTGTGAGTGGCATGTCCAATACACATACATGACACATGCCATCACACAGATGACATGTACCATGGGCATGACATATATGTGACAATGGGGCAGAGTGATGCGCAGTAGAACCAGGTGAATTCCTACAATCAGCCTGAATGAACACAGCTTAATACAGAACAATGTGGTAGCAAGATGCCACTTCAAGGGCAACTGGCGCAATGTAGTGCAAAACGCCTACTGTGGCCAGAAGGGACAATGTAATACCCAAATCCCGGGGCGCAGAATGCATTGGATGAAGCACATGGGTGGGACAAAACACTCAGGCACACACACCCTGACCTGGCACTCAACCGAATCCCCTCCCACAAACTACATACACATGGATCACACACACATGCATGTGCACTCACCGGACAATGCCTCGTAATCTGGCAGTTCTCCCACACCTTGGATCTGCTCCTCTGTGACGTAGGTCCCAGCAACATGCTCATGTAGAGTGAGTTCTATGTCCTCTTGTGGAGACCCACCTCCAGTCACCAGAGTTGCGGCATGACTTGAGGTCAGCTTTTTCTTTGCCCTACGCTTAAGGTTGTTCCAGCGCTTGTAGCACTCAACAGCTGTGCGCCACATAAACCCAAGGGCACTTATGCTGTCCGCGATGGACTGCCAGTGTGCCTGACGTCGAGCAGGTGTAATCCTACACCCTGAAGTGACCAACATTTCGGCGTCATGTTCGGACACATACTGCACAAGTGTATCCAGTCCGGCATCATTGAAGCTAGGCTTCCTTGGCGTGCCGGACCGTGTAGCCGTGTCGGGGTCATCAGCCTGTACTGGACGAGCACTCTTCCTCTTTCTTTTTGTGGGTGGTGGGGATCCGGAGTGCCCTACGCCGCTCTGGACACTAGAGGCAGGAGCACTGGTGCGTATGGGAGTTGCAGTGGACAATTGTCCTGGGCAATTGGGGGTCAAAGGGGTAGGGTACTAGAAGGAATTCGTACCCAAGTGCTCTAGCAAGGCTGTATGTAACCCCTGGGGAAAGATGACGGGTCACGCAACGCACAGGCACCCATAAAACAGAAAATGACGTGCACGCGACCCCTCATAGACCACGTGCGTGGGGAAAGGAACCTGCACTACGCTGTGGCACCCAGGAACACAAAAATGAACATATGCGTGTCACACGCAGCCTACAATGAAGGGGTACGCTACACACGGGGCTAGCACAGTTGGTAAATACGTGCACGACTCACCGTCTGCCTGGGAAAAGAGCGTGAAAAATACGCGCGTGTGCGCGTTAGCAACACCCCCGCCAAAAGAAGAATTGTACACTGTCTGAGGAGACAGGACAAAAGGAGAAGTCAACGCTGTTTGAGGAAACAGGTCGAAAAGAAAATCAGAAAAATACTGACAGAGGTAACAGGGAGTACGAACTGGAAACGCTGTGAAGTAAATCGCGTGTGAACCGACAAGAAGTACAGATTTCACCCACTCGCTCTCCACGGGAAGCACGTACAAGGAAATGACGTACTACACGCACCTTTTAAACCGCACCACACGTCCAACGTCACTTCCGCGTATACTCACTGAGGCACTATCCTCCAATCACGCAGGCTGACACTCGGACGTGCAGTTTTTGGTCTTGTAACATTCCCCCAGGTACAGGGACCCGCCCGCGCGTGTCACGTCACAGACGCGCCTGCGCTGTCAGGGCCTTTGGTCCAATGGAATTGCGTACACAGGCCAATCGCGTGTGGAACTTCTCGCGCACCCCTGGAATACACGCACACGCTCCCCCAGGCCAGATCGCATGTAAAACTTCGCGCGCACCCCTGAAATACACGCACACGCTCCCCTAGGCCCGATCGCATGTGTAAACACCCGCGAGCCCCTGAAATACACATACCCCGCTCCCCCAGGCCCGATCGCGTGTAAAAACACCCGCGAGCCCCTGGAATACACGTACCCCGCTCCCCCAGGCCCGATCGCGTGTGATAACACCCGCAAGCCCCTGAAATACACGCGCCCAGGCCAATCGCGTGTGAGAAGCTTCTCGCGCACCCCTGAAATACACGCGCCCAGGCCAATCGCGTGTGGAATTTCACGCGCACCCCTGAAATACACGCACACGCTCCCCCAGGCCAGATCGCGTGTAAAACTTTGCGTGCACCCCTGAAATACACGCACACGCTCCCCCAGGCCCGATCGCATGTGTAAACACCTGCGAGCCCCTGAAATACACGTACACCGCTCCCCCAGGCCCGATCGCGTGTAAAAACACCCGCGAGCCCCTGGAATACACGTACCCCGCTCCCCCAGGCCCGATCGCGTGTAAAAACACCCACGAGCCCCTGGAATACACGTACCCCGCTCCCCCAGGCCCGATCGCGTGTAAAAACACCCACGAGCCCCTGAAATACACGCGCCCAGGCCAATCGCGTGTGGAACTTCACGCGCACCCCTGAAATTCACGCACACGCTCCCCCAGGCCCGATCGCGTGTGAAAACACCCGCGAGCCCCTGAAATACACGCGCCCAGGCCAATCGTGTGTGAGAAGCTTATCGCGCACCCCTGAAATACACGCGCCCAGGCCAATCGCGTGTGGAACTTCACGCGCACCCCTGAAATACACGCACACGCTCCCCCAGGCCCGATCGCGTGTGGGCCTTCTCGCGCGTGTAGGACTTTGGCGCACATTTTTTTCCTGCGCAGGGACGCTACCGCCTGCTTTCGTGTGGCGGACATGTATGGGCCTGTGCGTGTCTTTGGCCGTGCGCTGTTTTTCCCTATTCGATTCCATGAATACGTGTTGTAGGCAAGCGTGTGGGCGTTCTGCGCACTTGCCTCCTGTACTTCCCCCGTGACGCCCACATTTTCACGAGTTGTTCCCCACTCTGCGTGTGACGCCCCGTGTTACGCCTACTTTTGTTATGTGCGCCGTGCTATGTGCGAATTCGCTGTGGCCTTATCGCACGGCGTTCGTTGACCTGTGCGCCAGCGTGCGCCAGCGTGCGCCAGCATGTGCCCGCGTGCGCCGCGCACTTTCTCAGCACACATCCCACATTTCGCGTGTGCACGGACTTCCATGAATTGATGTGCGATGTTTTCTGTGCGATAATCGCACTTGCACTGCGTTTTTCGCTATTTCACTGCGAATTGCACGTTTACGCACGCGTGCGCCATTTTTTCGGCGCACGTTGATTCCATGAATCGGCCTGTTAGTTTTTACCTGCGCTTGTCTCCTGTCGTGCAGAGAAAATGTTGCCAGCTGCCTGGGAGCACAGGCGAAACATCAGAGTACTGGTTGAATCAGCACCTTGCAAGTGCAACCTTGCTGACATGAGATTGGGGGCGTTCAGAAGTCTCACAAAAGTTGAGAGGAAAAATCACATTCCCATTCCATATAAAATACCATGTACGCTCAGTGCTTAATTTGTAAGAAAATAATTGCCTGGGCCGAAATATTTTTTAGCACACCTGGGACACAGTGTCAGCATATTTAGGGTTGAAGCTGCAACTCCCACTGTTTATTGTGTCAACATAAAATAACATACTAGTTTAAGACAAATGTTTGACTGCTTCTTGTAACACATCATCTTTGTTAACATTTTGCTTGGATTGTATAGGTGTACAGTAGCCACAGAAAAAAGAGCAAACACTATTTCGTCCTATGGTCAATGATTGACAAATGCAGGAAAAATAATTCCCGAACTGATGAACTTGCCTGTCAAACACTGCATCAAGATATTTGTGTATAGGTAGGCACTCATGACAGACATTCCTCTTAAGTCATGGCCTTTTGCCTTGCCCAAGTGTTGGTGCTGCTGGCTAGTGACTGTGCGCTTGTTGTCAACCCACAACTACTGTGGTAATGTTGCTGGTTATTACAGTAGTGAAGCTGCACCAAAGTAATTCAGTATGACTGGAACAGTGGGTGGGCATTGCCAGCACACGCACCCAGCATTGTCACCTCCCAACTCGTTATTCATGAAAAACTGATAACTAGCATTGTCCTGCCTATGTGTAATCAAGTTCCCCTAGGATGAAGAAATGTGTCCCAATGCACACTGTTGTTGCTTGTTGTGCAACAACCACAAAATGAGTTAAAAAATAAAAGCTGCCAAAGCAACACATCAAAATCAGACTGAAACTGAGAAAATAAGTGCTGGGGCTCAGAAGTAAGTGCTGGGTCTGGGCCCTGGCAAACACCCCCACAAATTAAGCACTGCTTATGCTAAGGGAATGAGCAGTGAGCATGCAGCACAGCACTGTTGATGGCAGCAAATATAAGCTTCATTCAGGGGAGGCTCATCCAAAATGGCGGAAGGGGCAATGACCCACTGAGTTTTGGCCCCCTATCACCCATTATGGAGGAGCCAGCCCAGTGAAAACTGAGCGCTCCCTCTGCTGTTTTATCCTTTGACCGTTTAGCTCCCCAGCCGCACAACCTCAATGAGCCATGCAAGGCTGCAGGCGTTTTGCTTCTCCAGCCTTGCATAGCTCAGCGAAATAATGGCTGGGGAACTGCATGGCTGTATGTGCAAGGGGGGGCAGATGCACCTCCTCGCACATACAGTCAGAGCAGACTGGAGTGGGGTGTCTCGTCACCCATGCTCAAGCCCCTGCATGCATGCGCAGCATCCAGGAAGCTTCCTGATTCCTGTTCATGCTAGCAGAGGCTGGGAAACTGGAGAAAAAAGACCCGCAGCAGAATGTATGTTTGTTTATGTTCTTGTCTTTTTTAATTTAAATTATGTGTATGGATGCGTGCATGTTTGTGTTGTTAGGTGAATGTATGATGAAGGATGCTGGTGTGAATGAGAGCATGCTTGCTGTGTGTATGTTGTGTAAATGTGTGTGTTTGTATGTTCATTTATTTATTATTTAAATATGTTTATGGATACCTCTATGCTTGTGTTATGAGTGAGTGCATGATGGGTGCTGTGCTGAATGAGACAGAGTGCTTGCTGTGCAGTGTGTGTGTGTGTGTGTGTGTGTGTGTGTGTGTGTGTGTGTGTGTTTTGTTCTGAGCTGTTTTTGGTGGAGGGGGTTTGTACAACAAACACATTTTTAAAAGGCCTTTGTTGCACAATACCCCTTCCCACCGGCCAAAATCAGCTCTCCTTCTGTGGTCCGCACCTTGCACGCACAGAATTAATGTGTGCCTGTGAGGCGCTCAGGACCTAAGGGGACGGGCATGGCAGTTTTTATTGGGCATCTACGCCCAGTAGAAAATGCCATGGATGTACCCTGAGACCCCAGCTCCTGCCACGCAATTGCCCCTTGGGTCCCCCGCGCCTCGCAATCATACATAATCACATTCATCATTAATGTTATTATGTCTGAGTGCAAGGCGCTGGTGCACCATAGAGCAGCATGGCATTTTTTACTGGCCATAGTTGATAAAGAAAGCATTATAAGTGTTATTATGTAGCTAGACTGGCAGTTTAATGGAGCCAGTCTAGCCATTTCTTATTGTGGTATGATATGTTATATTGGGCAGATTTGATAAAGCAAGCATGTTCAGTGGTATTACACTTTCTGTGGCATGATATTTTGTATTGGACATCTTTGGTAAAGCAAGCATGATAAGTGTTATAACGAAGCAAAACTGGCATTTTCTATACAACCAGTCTAGCCATTTCTTTCTGAGGCATGACATTTTGTATTGGGCATCTTTTTATAAAACATGCATAAGTGTTATTATATAGCTAGACTGGCATTTTAATACAGCCGTCTAGTAATTTCTTATTGTGGTATGACATTTTGTATTGGGCATCTTTGGTAAAGCAAGCATCATAAGTGTTATTATGAAGCAAGACTGGCATTTTAGTGCAGCCAGTTTGGACATGTTTTCATACTTTGGCATGCATTTTTAATGGTAAACCCAACTGGAGTATGTTCTTACGTGGAGATACTGCCATATATTGGCAGAACAAACATGGGCATGTGTTCTTATAGTATCATTACTGGCATTGTGCGCAAAGCAAACATGAATATGTTCTTATATGGGAATACTATGATAAGATGGTGCAGTCAGCATTGAAATATATGGGCACAGCCAGTATGAAAATGTTTTATACTGGCACATATTGCGGGAAAAGGCATCATGAAAATGTGATGGAGAAATTCTCCTGTGCACTGTTGGTGACTTACATCTATTGGATTTTTTCACGAGTTTCCCTACAAAAACAATTCCAAACTCTTCGGCTTTTTACCCAATTTTTCGAAAAAGTGTGCTCTAAAATTTACAATTTTTAACCCATTATTTAAAAAAAAGTCTTGGTGGGAGAAGACCCGCGACAGCCTCCTTTATTGCTGCAGGCTCATTCGCTACACTTGGTCGCTGTGGCATATGTGGGACATATATTTACGCCCTTCCAGTAATAAAATGCACCAGCCGCCACTGGCTTCATTGAACCCGTCCTGTTAAAGAGGGATATAATAGATTTTCAAAGGAAGTCAAGAGCTGTGATTGAAGAGCACGTGTGTCTGATTGGCCCTCTTGCAAAAACAAAGAGGTGATGGCTGGAAGGTTTAGAATGAAACTTATCCACTGGCAGTGCTCTGGGCAACCCTCCAGACCATCGTTCTTTGCCTGCCAAGCCATTACAGAAGGGGAAAGACCATATGCAAATCAGGCTTTGTCCCACCCCAAAAGGGGCAGTCCAGCCCGAACTGCTAGGTCAGAGCCCTTCTGCACGAGACCTCAAGCATCCCCAAACATGTTTCAGCCTTATTGGGCCTCATCAGTGAGGAGTAGCTTGGTCTCTAGGCCCAGCAGGCAAGGGACCCACGTCTGGGCATACCCGTCCCACTCAGGGTGACAACGCAAAAACTAAGAGGTGATGGCTGGAAGGTTTAGAATGAATCTTAACCACTGGCATTGCTCTGGGCAACCCTCCAGACCATCGTTCTTTGCCTGCCAAGCCATTACAGAAGGGGAAAGACCATATGCAAATCAGGCTTTGTCCCACCCCAAAAGGGGCAGTCCAGCCCGAACTGCTAGGTCAGAGACCTCAAGCATCCCCAAACATGTTTCAGCCTTATTGGGCCTCATCAGTGAGGAGTAGCTTGGTCTCTAGGCCCAGCAGGCAAGGGACCCACGTCTGGGCATACCCGTCCCACTCAGGGTGACAAAGCAAAAACAAAGAGGTGATGGCTGGAAGGTTTAGAATGAATCTTAACCACTGGCATTGCTCTGGGCAACCCTCCAGACCATCGTTCTTCACCTGCCAAGCAGTAGGACAGAACCTGATTTGCATATGGTTTTTCCCCTTCTGTAATGGCTTGGCAGGCTGAAAATCGATGGTCTGTGGGGTTGCCCAGAGCTATGCCTGTGGTTATGATTAATACAAAACCATCCAGCCACCACCTTTTTGTTTTGCTGAATGGCCCTCTTGTACTGGTATACTTTATAGGTCTTAACCATGCATCATTTTGGATGGTCTGGAAATTATTGATACGCTACATACAGTGGAAAATCTTTTTCAACGAAAAATGTAAAAAAAAATAGTGAAAATGCTTAATAAGCACTATACTCCTTCCCCTTCACCCCATCAGAAGACAAGCTTAAAAAAGGCATTTTAGAAATGGAAGGCTGTTAGTCACATTTCATTTTTCAACAAACACATATTCCTTTTTTATTGAAAAGAAAAAGAACAATCTGTTCAGTTTCCTCAGTCCAGAAGAATGCATTTTGTGGGAATGCAATAACATGCCCTCCCATGCAATAACCCACGCCCACACCCGCACCACTGCTCCTGTATCATCAGCAGAAGGTAAGCACCTGAAGATCGGCCTGACCAGCCACCACACCGCCGGCCCTCAAGCAAGAGCAAAGAGACCGTATACAGTTGCTAATTGATATTGCCTTGGATACCTGGAAAGCAATAGGTTAAACTCTGGGCTCATGGCCATTTTACAACGCCTGAGACCTTCCAAGTGCACACCTACCTCTGATGCCACACCTGGAAGTTTAGATGTACTGAGCCGTGCATCTCTTGAAACAATGTTCCTCCTTCTATCAATGTAAGCAAACGTCCCAAATACCTAAAACACATATTTAAACTAAAACAACAATACTTGTTGTGACAAGGGTGGATTTAGTATTATACGTACTTTTATTTGACCTAGCAAGATGAGTGCTCCAATGGGGATGTTGGCAGTGATTTTATAACCACCTGTAATAGCTAACCAATTTAAATAAGTCACTTTTGTTGAAGGGGATGAAATGGAATTTTATTCCATAGCCTTATGGACCGGGGGAGGGGTCTTTATTGTGGGAAAATGGCCTGCGAAGTTGGGGAAGGGTCATTATCCCAAGCGCTAATGACCCCTCCCGATGTCTGCAACACTATACTGTGGTCATAGCAATACATGGTTGGGATTTTTCGTGGTGAAGTAAAAACATGACTTACATAGTGACTAAAGTAAAAAGACAAACTGAGTTAGTAAATGAAATGTTTTTATTTTGGAGTATTTAAATAAGGTTGTGCACATAAGTTAAGTATTTAAATTACAAACTTAGTTGTGCTGAGCGAGTGCATGCATTAGGTGCCATGTAAAACGTAAAGATGTATCTACAAAATAGTCAACTCGTAATCCAATATTTTGATTTTCTCTTTGTTGTCTTCAATAAGATGCTCCCGCAAAAAATGCTCCTCCCACAGAGGAAGTATTTTGTTAAAAAATGTTTGTCTGGAATTGCATCGTTTCATCCCTGTTTACTTTTGAAAACAGAATGCTCACTATGCAGTCAATAACAACCGTTATTGAATGCACTCTGAATATTCTGATTGGCTGAGGGGATGTCAATGACTATCTCCATGTGCTAATATGCAATAGCACCAGCCAATCAAAGCTTTCATACCTATTCTATAACTTAAAAAACCTCTAGAAGCCCTGTAATCTTTGATCTAAATTTCAGATGCAACCCACGTTGTCCTCAAATCCTGAAGTTCATTGACTGAAATCTGCTTCAATAGCCTACAAATAACCGTGCAGTGTAAGAGGTAAGGAAACAAAAGGCCTCATTACAACTCTGGCGGTAGTCATGCCGTTAAAAACGGCACGGCTGCCGCCGGAGTTGCATTTTTTCCGACACCTGTGAATGGGCAAGAACCGGGTCATGCAGAGTTTGGCAGACCCGGTACTTGCCCATTTTCGTGTGCCGGAATCAAGGGCCTCCTCATCCCCATTCTGCCCCATTGGGCTGAATGGGGATGGGGACGTCGGATGTTCCGGCGCATGCAGAGTTGTGCCGGTGCATCCGACCTGCTGTACTCGCGGGTGCCGGTCAGCCTGCCAGGAAAAACCTGGCGGGCTGTCAGGAACCCGCCAGCACAGCCCGTAGTACGGCGGCCCGGTACCGGCATGCTTACCGGTACCGTAGTTCCCGGACCGCCATGCTTGTAATGAGGCCCAAAGTCTTTATGGAGGTCTACGGCTCGCAATTCTTGTTTACTTTTTTAAAGGGAGATTGTTCTAGTTTTGGAAGTGCCTTCATACTCCTTCAGCGCTCACATTTGGTCACTGCAGTTGGAGAAAGGATAGTGTACTAGATATGTTAAGAAAGCCAGGAACTCCACTTGAGATGGTAACACGTGTGATTTCTTGGTGTTCACTACCAATTCCATAACAAAAGATGATCATGCGAGTTTGTGAATGGTCAGTTTGTCCTGGCATAACAGGAATGCCATTAATCAGCAGCCAAATACATGGGGCTGCCTCAGAGGAAGCTCCCTTTCTGGTTGTCCATAGTGACCTGAAGGAAGTACTGATGAGGCTTTAAATAGGCGTGCCAAGGAGAGTGTTTTTAATCTTTGACCGCACAAATGCTGACAGAAAAAGGTTCGGTCCGAATTTTTGTCGCAGAAGAAGAGTAATGATAACTGGAAAACTTCAACAGAAAGGAGAAAACAGTAGACAGTGTTGTGTATGAATTAGCCCTGGTATCGTGCAGATTTTCCTTTCTTTTTAGAGGAACAGGCTCCTCAAATACGAAACCTACTGACAAAAGTCCTCCTCCCTCAGGGAAGGCTGTACATTTTACTTGATTTTACCTGCAGGTTGGGCTCACTGTGAACACATCTTCATAGGCTTAACGATAGAATATGCCATGTTACTGGCCTAATCCTGCTATACAGAAATCACAGTACACAGAAAAGAGTGGTTCATCTCCAAAACTAAAACCATAAAAGGCTTCACAATCCATCATTTCATTAGTGTTGGAATGCACATTCAGATCCCAGTCCCTCCCAAACGGTTTTGATTGCGAAAGGTGTACTAATATGTGGGAAATACGCATGAGTGGTTACAGGGGGAGGAGGGAGATTTGCTGCATATAGGTGAATGGTACAGGAAACGCTTATTATAGAACTTCATAAGGAAAACGACCAACACACTTCATAGAATGTTAGGTGGACACATTGCATGCGTATGACATACCTATAGAATGGATCTTTGACAATGTATTTTAAGGCAGGCCTGAATCCTCGCAGGCTATGTTGGAGGCACAAAACGATGAGGCCTTGTGGTTGAACATTCCTCCCCCACCACAGGCGAAATAAGGGAACACAGAAACTCACACAGAGATAAATCTTGTTTGAGCTTTAGACCAGACTGACCTTGAAGTTATCCACAGAGCTCATGTTGTCGGCCAGGTGCACATCACCACATCACATGATTAGGGCTCAGGGCGGGGCAATATCTTCAGAAACGTAAACAGTAATTTCACAGTGACCCAAGGTGAAGAGATCATCACCCACGTGTGAAGATGTTGGAGTCAGAAAAGACATGACCAATGAACTTGGGGTCAATATGGGACAATTAGCATGTAAATAGGCGGTAGCCAATGAGGGTGGAAGATGAAAACGGTATATTGAACATACCATGAATGATATTTACAATGTGTTGTTTGCTTTGAAGAAGAGGGAGAGCTCTACGACAGAGGACTTCTAATACCCCGCCGCCCCTTTTCCTTTTTGTATACAAAATAAAGCTCTTGTTCTTCTCACAAAACGGTGCACCAAGCATTTATCCCTAGAGGGTTGTTCTTTCTGGTTGTCGATGAGGTTACTCTACAAATTGGTAACCCTGACGTAATCGCAGACCCCCGTGAGGATGGAAGATTCCTGGCTGCACATCCGGAGGAGGCGCACCCACCTGCATTTTATATGACAAGTTAGTGACAGTATTTACAGAAACTATTTGATAGCCGGGCTTCTCTATTATAATTTAAAGCTCCTTTAGATGCATGTTCAACACATTTTATTCTGTAGCCTCTATCCTCACATTTGTGAATGAGAATATTAGTTAAACTACTGTAGGCTTCCGAGCTACTACTGTTTCGTTTCGGCACAAAATTGTCCAAAAAGCAGATTTTATGTGCCTGGCAGGATGACCGCTGTAGTGTAAGAATGCATTACAATCTATAGGTTTGTGATAGGGTTCAACTTTATTTCTCCCTTTAGTCAGTTTCAAAAAGTTCATTTTCAAATTACTTATGGTATGTATACATTTCAATGTAACGGTTCATATCATTCATTCATTGTACAAAATGATATGCTAATAATTGTCTTCCAAGACTGTTATGATGCCATGAACATAGTGTGGCCATATCTTAATATGACTTTAATATGGATTTGTGTGTGCATACATCACCATATGTTCGTATCTTTCCATGTAGAGGTTAGCCACGCTAACATCTGTCGGTACATCCGATCTGTTTGTATTTGATGCCCATAAACTGCAAAAAATGTTTAGTTAAATGCTATTTCTTTGCACCACTTAACTAAATAATTAGGTACAGCATGGGAGTCTTTCCTTTGCCAGGGCCTTGCTTCAACCGCTTCCAATGTTGCCTGTTGAGGTTTATGAGTGGATCTCTTCCATCAAACGTGTGTCCTTCCAGTTTCAAAATCACACCATTAGAGTCTACCAAATACAACTTAATTTCTCGGATTAAAGGATTTAGGTAATCGCAAATTTTGACAGTGGCTCCAGAACTGATGTTAACTCTCTCACTATTGGTTTTTCAGGAGGATTATTCAGGGTTTTATGGGACCACATACAAGGTGGGAATTCTAGATGTATCAGTAACCGAAAATCCAGACACTTGCTTAGTAGTCCATCCCCGGTCTCAAAATGTGCATACTTTCTTTTTAATTTCTTGTAGAAGGCATTTGTAACGGTTTATCAGATTGGAGACCTTGGCATTCCTTAAAATAGTGTTGCATGCCTAAATTGACAATGGTACCACCTTTCTATGTTTTACAAATAATGGTCTAAGGGTTTTGTCCCATTTTCAGTTTTATTTCATGTTTGCTGATGTTATTCCAGGTTTATTGTTTCTTTTCTTTTAACTTGATGACTTCTTCTAGTACCTTCTTTCAAATATTATAGACTAGAAAAAAGTACCCATACTCTGCACCGGTTCTGTAGACAGGTCCTTAATTTTCTCACTTTCTTGGATTTTGGATTAATTTGTCCAATAGATTTTCACTTTTTGGGAGGCACCTAGAAAGAGAAAAGCATAGAAATGACACAAAATAAAATTGTATCCAGTGTGGTGCAGTACGTTGCGGTGCAAATATCTCGGAAATGGTGTGTCCTACGGCCGTAAAACATGGTTTTTGAGGTCCCTATAAGTTTTGTTCATCGCATCAAGATGCCTAAAATTAGCTTTATCTGGTCCTTTTACGACCACTTTGATGTTTCTCAAATTTTAGGCAATCTTCTCATGTGTGAAGGGGCTCAAATCCAGGGAAAGGTGTGGGGTGTCCAAATGTCATATAGCCAGTAATTTCCAGAGGTTCCTATGCCAGATTCGGTGCAAATTAGTGGAATGGTATGAAATTGTATAAGGAACAAACTAACAGATGATATGCTTTATATAGAGAGAGATTAATGGAAATGTGAATGGGGGTAAAGATTGAGTATTTGTGAAAGCATCCTAGCCAGTTTCTGGGTTATCTATAAAATACCCCTGAAAGTTAATATTCCCCATAAATTGATGGAACTCTGCTCTGAATGTAAATGGGTCATGCGGTTTGGTAATAACCAACATTAGTCCCTTGAGAAGAACTCCTCTCTTCTCTTTTGAAATGGCATAGTTGGACTGGATCATCACCAGCCTCCCCCACTCTGCAAGATCTGCTGTTGATCTTCAAACTCTTGTCGTGTTGATTGTCTTGCTAGAAAAGACCTCCTCTGTCTCAGTTGTCTCTGCTCTCTCCTCCAACTGAAATTTCCTGAATGGTACGACGTTGTTATATCACCAGGCTTTTTCTCGCTGAGTTTGCTGACGAAAATATTCAGACCAAGAAACTCGTTGAAAAATATGGGGGGCTGAGTAAAGGCAGGGAAGGTGGGGAATAGGGACTAGATAATAGGGAAAGGGGGTTGAGGGGGAACCCCCAAAATAAAAAAATGTTGATGAGGTTTTTCAGCCGAATATATTCAGCAAAAATCTCTGTGAAAAAGAAACCTGGCAATCTAAGAACACAGAACCGTCCTGATTGATTTCTGTTTGCATCCTGAATTGCTCTTCAATATCCTCTGCTTCTCTGTGTCAGATTTCAGAACTATATGAAATGTTGGTAAAACACCATCTTTTCTTTTTTTTAACTTGTCACTTATCTAAATCCCAAGGAGGGCAGCAAAGCTGGTGGTGTAGGAAATATGTTTTCTCGGCTCTGACCACTCCTAGTTCCATCCGTATCCCCCAAAAGGCTGCAACCAACCTCCCAGTAAACTAGGGGTTCAACGAAGGCCCCCCAAAAGATAGGATTTTGGCATGTCCTTCCATGTGTGAGAAGGTTTGATGGTGTCTGCAGTCTGAGCACCTGTGATTTCAGGAACCCCTGAATCACAAGAATTTGAGCCTGATTGTAATGAAAACTTGTAATGTTTTCAATATCCTTTCCTGCTCCCCTCTGTGTCTCTACTATTTTCTTTTGCTTCCCAATCCTTGCAGCATTTAGTTTGGACCGGGTCCTCATGGAAGGCAAGTTACTTCACTTGTGGATGCTTCCCCAAATTAGTGCTCCAGCCGCTGGCCAAAGGTCTGATTAGTAGTATTTCGACGGTAAATACTCTTCGTTAGTGTCAATGCAACTTACATTATCCTTGACCAAGCTTTAGAGTCAGGCTGAATCATGAATTAGCTTCATGCAATTAACCTAGCTGCGATAGTTCTATTACTTTGTTATTCTCTTAGTGTCTGAGATGTTATTATTTGCAAGGCAGCCCTTAGAGAACTCTGTTGCTGTTACTTGTCCCTTTTTCCTTTACAGGTGTTCACAGAAGAGTTGAGTTGCGAGGAAAGCTGGAGTTCATGACTGCAGAAGGCAGGAAGTCCTCAAGGGATTGGTCTAAGCTGGAGGTGAGACATGTGCCTACAGTGGGTGTGGAACGGCAATCAAAAAGCACACTGGGTCTGGCCATTTGTAGCTTTTTGTCCAAGATGGCCATGAAGTCTTGCGAGATTTCTCTTACACTGCGGCACCCTATACGATGTAGTTTTCGGTTCTTTACTACACTGCAGCTTCAATGAAGGAATGAAGTTTCCTTACACTTGTATAAGACCTTTGCATAGGTTGTCCTTTCTGTTTATTTTACGAAGTGTAAAAAACACAAACATTATAAACAGAAAAATAAAAAGAAGTAGTAAAGGTGTTATTACCAGAATCATCAGTAATATGTATGAATAGAAAAATAACATCTCTGCTTAGAAAGCCAATCACTAAATGATGTTATCCCAGAATGACATTTGAAATCATTTTCCTGACTTAAGCCTACTATTTTATCAGACCTGTGGTCTAGGCAGGTTGGCTTTAGTGTTACGCAGCGAGGCACGGTTCATTTTAAGCTATATTTTTCAGGAAGCCCTAACAATTCCACACCCCAAGCATCCAGGGTATGGTGTCCTTTCATCGTGGGATGAAATTCAGCAGGGTTTTTTGCTGTGGGTTTTATTAGGAAAAAATGCATCAACATTTTTAGGGGGGGGGGTTAGAAAAATATATATATATAGGGTGTGGGTGTTTGGGAATAGAGAAAGGGGATGTGGGCTTGAGGAGGAACCCCCCCAAAAATAAAAAAATAAACATTTTTGAGTTTTTTCATTATAATATCCGCGGGGAAAAAACCCAGTGAAATTTCATCCCGCGATGAAATGATATGGAACCGCATCCAGTGCATGCAATACCATTACATGAACGAAATAAAATAAGAAAAGCCATTTTATTCCTCTTGTTGCCCAGACAATCCATTGCAATGAAAAAATAGTCCAAAGCCCAGAAACCGTTATGTCCCAAACAGAACATTTTATTGCCTTGCCAAGTCCATAGCACTGTGTATTATTCTGCCTGCCTGGTATTTATCTACTCGTGATTACCAAACCAGAATCTGTTCCTGTGACTCGCAAAGGACTGCTTAAATCAGGGCCTTACAACTAAGGAATTCCAGCTTCCCTTGCTTACTGTAATGTCAGAATGGGCAAAATATATGGTGAGTGTCGCAGTGTAAAAGCATATTCACATTGTATAACATAAAAGCAATCTTATCATCCAACATTGCATTGTGGATTTCAAATGTAGGCTGAAGCAAAAGTCAAGGACAACATGAAATGTGGCTTTGTGGCATTTTTAGATTTGTAAAGTAAATCAGTTAAACAGTCACGGTGTCTGGGATTTATAGTTGTGATGAATTGCCATCTGGCAAGGGTGTGAAAGCCCTGGATTGTTTTATTTGTATTAAATAATTAAATAATGCAGGTAATCCCATCTCTGCAAGGGAAATCTGTTCATCAGATTTCCCTTTAATAAGCTCCATGCCACCATGATACTGTGTAGCTGTGTCCTGCTGCATCAGTACCCTGACACAGAGCCCATTTGACAGCTGCAGTGACAGCCAAGTCTCTGCAGAAAAAGGACTGCATTTAAGATATGCACCCCGGTTCCAGTCTACCTCCTGGTGGCAGAATAATCTTTAAATATAAACCATACCTGAGTCAGAGTATGGTGGATGATATTCTCATAATTATTACAGCCACATCCAATTTGATATCACACATGTGTCAGCTCCTGTGAGCCAAGCTCAGCTGTGGAAGGTGATGTGTATTCCGGCCAGATGTTTTGAGCCTGACAGGACAGGAACCTGAATGTCCATGCCTCTTCTTTGATCTCTTTGTTAGGGCGGTTAATACCCTCTGCTAGGGAAAGCCGCACAGCAGACAGCTGCCTTGGGCCCAGGCATCAGAGGAGCACACCCGTTCATAGGGCATTGCCTTACACCATGGTACTGCATTTCCAAAGGCCTTTGTTCCTACTGAGAAATGGAGTGGGTGGAGTAACGATAGCCAGAAAGGGTTCTACATAGTTTTTGAAGGGTTACGCCATTTTATTTCTCTCTGCCTCTCTTTCTCTTTCCTGTCCCCTCCACTTCCTTTGGAGTGAAGCACTTTGGGTGTGACATCATAAGGCAAGATCCTCTCATTTTAAGAACAGGGATTGCACCCCTAAAACAGGCTAGGTTTAGTCCAATCACCTGGGGACTTTTTCCTATAAAGGAAGGGGTCTTCCATAACTTCTTTGAATCATCTTGAGAATCATATTGAAGCATCTTTGGATCATCTCTTTAGAAGATTTCACTGGACCCTGCTGAGCGAGCAGTCCTTTCTAAAGTCCTCCAGTTGTGAGGTGAAGGAAGGTGTTAAAAGGCAGAGACCAGCTCTCTCCCCTAACCATCCCCAAGGACCATTGGGGGTGATCTGCTGCTGAAATTGGACCTGCCTCTCTGCCAGCCACAGAGGTTCCAAGACCTCAACCATGTTGGAGGACCCCTGCAGTTGTGTGGCAGTCTCCCCCATGTTTGGGAGCCCGAGAACAAGGACCGATCTTGCCCCTGAGTCCCTGGAGTGGGACTCACAGCAACCTAAGAAGTGGCCTGCTGCTGGAGCAGGACCGCCTCTCTGCCAGCCAGTGGTAACCAGGACCTCACCTGCAGTTGTGTGCCGACTGGAGCATGAGGAAAGGTCTCATCTTGTCCCTGAGCCTCTGGATTGGGCCTCACAGCACCCCGAGGGCCAGGACAGCCGGGATCCTAGTGTTTTATGCCATTGAACTGCATGGAGCATGTTTCAATAACTGTTCAGCATATATGAACCAGCAGGACCCTCCGTTGCTGCCATTTGCTCTCTCCTGATCTTCACACAGTGCCAAGAAGTCTGGTTCAGCGCTGTTGAACCACAAAGAACTGCAAAAATATTACTATTCACTACTAACTGTCCCCTTGGTCAATCATTGGGCCCTTGAGACTGGTTAGGTCACGTTGAACCTTTTTTGCTCAAAAGTACATATTTTCAAAAACATTGTTGCTTTTTCTTGCCTTTCGCCCCTGATTCATTGCCCAGAGTGTTTAATTTATTATCTTTGCTTATTCTGTTTCTTTCCTCAGGGGTTGGTTTTGTGTAGTGTTTTTCTAGTCAGTTATTATGGTGCATTGTGTCTAATTAAAGTAGATATTTTAATAGAAACTGGATTGGATATTCCTTTATTTTGGACTGTTATACTTCGCTGTTTGGGTTACTACTGACACTCAACATAAGCAGTTCTAGGTACTAGGAAGGAACATAAGTGATGCAAGGTACCTGGGGGAACACACATATAAGTACACTGTTATACCTCAGCATTGAATCATTATTCTATTTTTATTTTTTTATTTTTTTGCATTGAATGCTTCAATCCAACATCTCGTAGCCTACTCATTCAAGTTTTGTTTATTATTCTTATTATTATTACTTAGGTTTTATAAAGCGCAACACACCCGCGGGCCTCAGTAAGCAGGGAGGGAACGTGAAGAAGGAAACAAACAAATAAAGCCAGGGGAACACTGACAGGACATAGATAATCAAGAGGGGAGACTCTTAAAGAAGCCAAACAGAGGTCAGAAAAACCTACGCAAGATCAGTACCACGGAGGGGCAGGCCAGCACAGACAGGGCCCAGACTAATCATTGGAATTAAACAGAAAAGTCTTCAGTGACTTCTTAAAATGTGTGAGGTCCGGACAAATTTGAAGATCACGAGAAATAGCATTCCACAGCCTTCGAGCAACAACATCAAAGCTTGTACCGCCAAAACTTTCTAGCTTATAGCGTGCTTGCAACAGTTTACTAGAGCAGTTGGAACGAAGGCAGCGATTGGAAGGAGCGCGCTAAATCCTTTTGATCAAATAACCAGGAGCCTTAGTTGCCAGACACGTATGTGTTAAAGTTAACAACTTGTACATAATGCATTGTTTAATGGGAAGCCAATGCAAAGTTCTACGAGCATTGGTGACATGGTCTCTTCTAGTAAGGCCACAAACTGCTCTCTCTGTATAATTTTGAGCTACGTGCAGAACTGAAAGGTTAGATTTAGAAGTGTTAGACAGGAGGCTATTGCAGTAGTCTAATCTAGAATTCACAGGGGAAGTGACAAGAGAAACAATGTTAGGTTCGGACAATATTGAGATTAGTGTCCAAGTAGGCACCCAGGGACTTAACCACAAGGACTGACTTTAATAAGACAGTCAGCAAATTTAAATTGAAAATGTCTCTGGTCAAGTGTGGCAAAACGTTGACTAGATCCTATAAGCATGAGTTCAGTCGTGCTCCCGTTAAGGGCCAACAAATTAGCATTCAACCATCTTTCTATCAGATCATACATATAAGTGACAGTTTGTTGGTCCTTGTCATAATCACAAGTCAATTAAAAAAACACCTGCGTATCATCGGCGCAATTGGTATAACTTACACCGATGCTGTCTAAAAGATCAAAAAGAGGGTGAGTGTACAAATTAAATAGTGTAGGTGAGACACAGGCTCCCTGCGGTACACCACAAGTAAGGGTTTCAGGGAAAGATTGAAAAATACCAGAGACAACACAAGCAGTTCTAGGTACTAGGAAGGAAGCAAACCAAGAGAGGTCAGATTTGAAGCAGTTTGCAATGGTAGCCAGCTTCTCAAGCAGCAGTGAATGATCAATCAAATCAAAAGCTGCCAAGAGGTCAAGCAGCATGAGCAGCACAATTTGACCAGAATCCTCAATATTGGAAAGATATTTTTTTTATTTATTTTTTTTAAATATCTTTTTATTCACATTTTTAACGAGAATAATGGTACAATGCATAAGAAGATGAAAGTGCAAATCTACATTGTAAAATTCAAATCCAATTGTACGTTTACAAGCCGAGCCCAAATGTAACCACAGTTCGAAGCAAATGGTCCAAATTAACACCTTCACCCACAAATTAAACATTGGAAAGATTAGCTTTCAAGTCAAGCATGGTAGTCTCTGTACCATGCAAAGCTATGAAACCAGATTGATAAGTGCCCAACAACTGACAGCCCTCAATGTGGCTCTGCAACTGAAGATACGCAACCATATCCAACTGTCATGATGCCTACCCCCGGGCATCAGGACCAAGGCCCTCAGCTCCGGGAGCAGGCATCCAGACATTTGTTTAAACCTCAGCAGCCCCAGCTAGGGCCTGTCTGGGTTCAGTCCTGGCGCCTTAGGCGCCAGGCTCATCATAGAAATCAGTCCTGGCGCCATAGGCGCCAGGCTCATAGACTTTACTTACCTGATGTAGACCATGCTGCAAAAGAGTCCAAGCCTACATGAGGCCTGGATGGGACTATTTTGTTACAGGGACTATTTTTTTACTCGGGCATGGCTCTAGGGAACTTCTTACCTGGAACTACTTTGGAGGCTATTTAAACCACACCCGAACAGCAGCACATGCTTCGCGTTATTCTGCATCCAGCAGCGTGACGCTCACCGTGCCTGCAGCCAGCATCCAGTCTTCTGCCACGCCTGCGTGCCTGCAGCCAGCATGCAGTCTTCTGCCACACCCGCCTCGAATCCGGAGCTCCTAGAATAAAGAAGAAGAAAAGGACAAGGTTAGAAAACGAACTTATTTCAACTTCCTCACCTAATTCCGGAACCATTTCATCTCCGGACCTGGAAAGTACATCAGTCCTGCACGCGTCGCTTCGCCAGCTCCAGCACGGCGCCATACTCACCAGTTCTCACAGCATCTTTCGATCCGGCACTGTCTCCATCATTTCTTCGCCGTAATCTGGCACCTAGGGAACACAAGAAAAAACAAGGTGAGCCAAGGGAATCAACAAATACAACCTCTTAACACCATAGACTTACCTGATTTACCACCGGCGGTATTATTCCATAACTCTCCATATTTTCCTATGCCGCATCTGTAAAGAGGGAGGAAAAACAACACTTTAACGCATGCAATAGTTACCGGACAGCGTTGGGTAACACAGACTCTTACCTGAACGCCAGCAGCAGCTACGAGACCTTCTCGTCACGAACACAGTTGCAACTTAAGGAAGGAAGGGGACAAGAGTGAACATCGAGTACATTGAACTCTTTGAACTTGATACTTACCAATCCCGCCAGGGACTTCAGAGTCAATACTTACCGGAACTCTCCCAACTCCTTCAAACCGGTGAAGTAACTGGTATCTACGCGCCCCTGCAAGACACGCAGGATGGAGAGCTCATCTTTTACGAACATAAGGTGAGGTTACTAAGGGGATATCGGAGGTGATTAGTGGGGGAGAGCGAGAACAGTTGGGAGGCCATCACTAAAACCCACAGGTGGTTAATCCCTGTCTCCACTTGCAGGAAAATACTTCTTTGGGTCCAGCAGACAAGACTAGGCGGGCCAGTCCAGACAGTCATCTCTGCACTACGCATCATGTTGAAGGAGACCGCAGCTGTCCGGGTCCGATCGACACCCCTCTGGGGTCCAGGTGAGCTTAACAGAACACGAAGCCTCTCTACAAATACCCACCCGGGTGTTATGGAAACCTCAGAAACCGACCAACTGGCCCAATTATTGAGGGAACTTAGGGCGGAAGTACATGCCGCTCGCCAAGAGACTAATGCCCTCAGGAGAGAACTGATTGTCTCAAAGGAGCGCACGGATGATCTGGCTAGGCAACTACTGCAAAACCAAGCTGGGCAAACGCCCCTACCTGGATATGGGGGAAACCCAACCCCCGTTTCATCAAGCAATCCTGTGCAAGTGGTTTTACCAGGAAATATTCTGTTAGCTCCACCCGAACGCTTTGCTGGGGACCCCAAAAGGTTTGCCGTGTTTATGAACCAATGCCGCTTGCACTTTTTATGCAGACCGGGAGCCTTTCCAAATAACCAAGCCAAAGTACTCTTTGTATTGTCATATCTTAGTGGCAGCGCAGCGGATTGGTCCATTCCATTAGTCAACCAGGATGATCCTCTTCTCTGGGATTTTCAGGGTTTTCAAAGGAGCATGGAAAAACTATTTGCCAGACACTCACAGGGTCAAGCCCTGGACAACAAACTTTTATCCTTATGACAAGGTAACCAGGATCTGCTAACCTATATTGCAACCTTCAATAGGTTGGTGGTGGAAACCGGGTGGCCGGAGGAAAAACGAATTACATTGTTTCATCATGGACTTCGGGGAGAACTCAAAGATGTCTTGGCTCAAGTTGTGAACCCACCTCAGGATTGCACAGAATTTATAGATATAGTGGTCCAGCTAGACCACCGACTTCAGAACCGAAAGACTGATCGAGCTAAGTTCGAGAACCGGGTATTGGTTAAACCCAACGTTGCCCCCAAAGGAACAGATGCATCTGAACCTATGCAGATCGGGGGGGTTAAAGGACCCTTAACTCAAAAGGAAAGAGAAAGAAGACGACAGATGCAGTTGTCGCTGTACTGTGGAACCTCAGGACATTTTCTATGGGATTGCCCTACAAAACCACCCAAGAAGGTGGTAGGAGTAGCTTATAAAAGCCACATAGAGCCTGATTCGGGAAACGACCACGCCTGACAAGCGTAGAGGTCCGCTTGCCGAGCTTAAAGAAGGACACTCAGACCTCGCATCTGATCATCCCAATGGTCCTACTTGATCCCAGGCAGCCATCACGTATGCACGCAGTAAGGGCATACATAGATAGCGGGGCCGTAGGAAACTATATGAACCACGAATTGGTGTCAAGGATACATCTACGTCTTTGCAAAAAGACCACTTCGGATGTCATCACCACAGTTGATGGAACTGAGATTTCCTCGGGGCCTGTAACTCATTTCACTACAGAGATGACACTGTTGAGTCAAGATGGGCATCTAGAGACTATTGTGTTTGATCTAATCAAAGCCCCACAGTTCCAGATAATACTGGGGATGCCATGGTTGGAAACACATAATCCTTGAATAGATTGGCGAAAGAAGAGAATAACCTTCCCGGATTGTGCACACACCTGTTACCCGGAGAAAACTTTGAACAAAGGCCTGGCTACAGTCGTTAACCCAATTGTGCAGTTACCTCAGGAATACCAAGAATTTCAGGATGTTTTTCAAAAAGAACAGGCCAATACATTACCCCCTCACAGATCATACGATTGTCAAATCGACCTCCTACCCGGTGCACAACCCCCATGCAGTAGAATCTACACCCTCACGGAACCTGAAAATCGTCACCTACGGCAATACTTGGACCAATACCTTGCTAATGGCTTTATTCGTCCTTCCAAGGCTCCTGCATCCTCAGCTTTATTCTTCGTGCCAAAAAAGGAAGGTGACCTTAGAACATGCATAGATTACGCGCATTAAATCAGATTACGGTAAAAACCCGATACCCATTGCCTCTGATCCCCGAATTACTAGACCAAGTAAAGGATTCTTGTATCTACACTAAGTTAGATCTCCGAGGGGCATATCATCTGGTACGTGTCAAGAAAGGCGACGAATGGAAGACTGCCTTTCGCACCAAGTACGGATTATTCGAATATCAGGTGATGCCCTTCGGGTTGTGCAATGCACCAGCAGCCTTCCAGTATTTTATGAACGATGTCTTCCGTGAACTCATTGATGTCTGTGTCGTCGTTTACATAGATGATATTCTAGTGTACTCCTCCTCAGAATCAGACCATGTTAAGCACGTGCGTGCAGTCCTTGAGAAACTACGCCAGCACAAGTTATATGCAAAATTGGGAAAATGTGTTTTTCATGCTACGGAAGTTGAATTTCTTGGATTTATCATGACTCCAAAAGGAGTCCGAATGGACTCTCGAAAGGTGGACGCAATTCTCAAGTGGCCATCACCCAGTTCAGTCAAAGGGGCACAAAGCATGCTCGGATTTGCTAATTTCTACCGCAGATTCATTCCGGACTCCTCCCATGTTGTACACCCCATCACAGCACTTTTGCGAAAAAACAAACGCTTCTTGTGGACCGAAGAGGCTGAAAAGGCCTTCCAAGAGCTGAAAGCAAAATGCACATCAGCACCTGTCTTAAAGCATCCACGCCCTGAGCTTCCATACATAGTAGAAACTGATGCATCCAGTTTAGCCATGGGAGCTGTCCTGTCCCAGAAGGATCCTAAAACCGGTCAACTTCACCCAGTAGCGTTTTGGTCCAGAAAGTTCTCAGCACCTGAGTTAAACTATGCGGTTACCGATAAAGAGCTATTAGCCATCAAATCTGCCTTTAAGGCTTGGCGGCACTATCTTCTTGGTGCCAGGCATACTATTACCGTAATCACCGATCACCGTAACCTGCAGTATTTAAAAACAGCCAAAGCCCAATCATCGCGACAACTTCAATGGGCATTGTTCTTTGCCGAATTCGATTTCGTGATCACTTATCGACCAGGCTGCAAAAATGGCAAAGCAGATGCCTTATCCCGAATAGGGATGGGAGAAGCATATGCAAACCCAGAACCGGTGCCAATAATTCCTGAGAAAAGAATTCTTGGCATAACTACTCTACAGACACTAGAAGATATTCATTCAAAAATCCAACAACTCTTCGATCCAGCAACCCTGCAGGACTGGGTAAAGAAAGGCCCAGACTACTCAGTCGTCAATGACCTACCTTACTATCAAGGACGACTATTTCTACCACACAAGGAAATACAAGAACTAGTCATCTCCAATTACCATGACACCCTGATGGAAGGGCACCCAGGTGTCGGAAAAACTGAAGCGAAAATTAAGAGACAGTTCTGTTGGCCCACTTGGCGAAAAGATGTAAAGTCATTTGTGATGTCTTGTGGCATTTGTGCCCAAAACAAAAGCCAGAAGAAAAAACCCGCTGGCCTTTTACAACCTTTGGATATTCCACCTACACCATGGCACACCTTGTCTTTAGACTTTATTACAGATCTACCTCCATGTGATGGATTTAACACCATCCTAGTTATTGTGGATCTTTTTTCCAAGATGGCCCACTTTATTCCTTTAAAGGGGTTACCTTCTGCTTCGATTCTGGCCAAGGAGTTCCTCGAAAACATTGTTCGATTACACGGATTCCCTTCCGTATTGGTTTCTGACCGGGGTAGTCAATTTATCTCGCATTTTTGGAATAAATGTTGTCAACTAGCACAAATCGACGTGAGGCTATCAACAAGTCATCATCCCCAGACCGATGGTCAGACGAAAAGGACCAACCAGACCCTTGAACAGTACCTACGCTGCATGCTACACCAGACTGAAAGCAATTGGAAAGATATTTTATGGATTTCCGAGTACGCATACAATAACTCTGTACATTCAGGAACCGGACAAAGCCCTTTTCATACCATATATGTACATCACCCTCGAACCTCAGAACTCGATTCGCCTCAGCACTTAGAAATGGCCGCAGTTAGTCATTTGCACTCTACTGTTACACAAGCCTTTAAGGAAGCCACAGAACATTTGAAACAAGCAAAAGAGAAATACAAGAAAAATGCTGATCAACATAGAAGTGAAACTCCACAATACCAGATTGGGGATCAATTTTGGCTGGCTACAAAACATATACCTCTGAAGGGAACTCAGACTTTTAATCCTAGATATTTGGGACCTTACACCATTAAGGCCATTATCAACCCGGTGGTCGTCAAATTGGAATTACCCTCTAATATGCGAATTCATCCTGTCTTTCATGTTTCACTTCTAAAACCAGTTCAACCAGGGACAAGATTAACCAAACCACCTGACCCCATCTTGATAGATGGAGAACCTGAATTCGAGGTAAAAAATATCCTGGACTCCAAGATGATTAAATCAAAACTTTTTTATTTGATCGATTGGAAGGGCTACGGACCACAAGAAAGATCATGGGAGCCTAGCGACCACGTTCATGCACCTCGGTTGGTGAAAAGATTCCATCGGAACTTCCCAGACAAACCGGGGCCAGGGGGAAGAACAACTTTTGGAGGGGCCTTGGGGGGAGGGCTGTCATGATGCCTACCCCCGGGCATCAGGACCAAGGGCCTCGGCTCCGGGAGCAGGCATCCAGACATTTGTTTAAACCTCAGCAGCCCCGGCTAGGGGCTGTCTGGGTTCAGTCCTGGCGCCTTAGGCACCAGGCTCATCATAGAAATCAGTCCTGGCGCCATAGGCGCCAGGCTCATAGACTTTACTTACCTGATGCAGACCATGCTGCAAAAGAGTCCAAGCCTACATGAGGCCTGGATGGGACTATTTTGTTACAGGGACTATTTTTTACTCGGGCGTGGCTCTAGGAACTTCTTACCTGGAACTACTTTGGAGGCTAGTTAAACCACACCCAAACAGCAGCACATGCTTCGCGTTATTCTGCATCCAGCAAAGTGACGCTCACCGTGCCGGCAGCCAGCATCCAGTCTTCTGCCATGCCCGCGTACCTGCAGCCAGCATCCAGTCTTCTGCCACGCCCGCCTCGAATCCAGAGCTCCTAGAATAAAGAAGAAGAAAAGGACAAGGTTAGAAAACAAAACTTATTTCAAATTCCTCACCTAATTCCGGAACCATTTCATCTCCGGACCTGGAAAGTACATCAGTCCTGCACGCGTCGCTTTGCCAGCTCCAGCACGGCGCCATACTCACCAGTTCTCACGGCATCTTTCGATCGGCACTGTCTCCATCATTTCTTCGCCGTAATCTGGCACCTAGGGGACACAAGAAAAAACAAGGTGAGCCAAGGGAATCAACAAATACAACCTCTTACCACCATAAACTTACCTGATTTACCACTGGCGGTATTATTCCATAACTCTCCACATTTTCATATGCCGCATCTGTAAAGAGGGAGAAAAACAACACGTTAACGCATGCAATAGTTACCGGACAGCGTTGGGTAACACAGACTCTTACCTGAATGCCAGCAGCAGCTACGAGACCTTCTTCTCACGAACTCAGTTGCAACTTAAGGAAGGAAGGGGACAAGAGTGAACATCGGGCACATTGAACTCTTTGAACTTGATACTTACCAATCCCGCCAGGGACTTCAGAGTCAATACTTACCGGAACTCTCCCAAATCCTTCAAACCAGTGAAGTAACTGGTATCTACGCGCCCCTGCAAGACACGCAGGATGGAGAGCTCATCTTTTACGAACATAAGGTGAGGTTACTAAGGGGATATCAGAGATGATTAGTGGGGTAGAGCGAGAACAGTTGGGAGGCCATCACTAAAACCCACAGGTGGTTAATCCCTGTCTCCACTTGCAGGAAAATACTTCTTCGGGTCCAGCAGACAAGACTAGGCGGGCCAGTCCAGACAGTCATCTCTGCACTACGCATCACGTTGAAGGAGACCGCAGCTGTCCGGGTCCGATCGACACACCTGTGGGGTCCAGGTGAGCGTAACACCAACATTTTCAGAAGAAAAGAGACATTCGTAATAGTGTCATAATTGCTCGCCGAAGAAGGATTGAGAGTCTCTTTCTTTAGATGGGAGCGATCCAAACCATTTTCAGTGACATAGCAACCAATGAGGTAACAAAGGAGGTATTAACTATTCTAGTAAAAAGGGGTGCCAAGCAACCAATATTGTCCTTCGCAATACTCGGGGGACATATGTCATCTGGACAAGAGGAGGGTTTAAGAAGTTGAACAATAGAAATCAAATCGGTTTCTGTGATTTCTCTGAAATCAAATTGCCATGAAGTAGTGTAAGTGTTCACAGTATTGATGCTGGTATGGGTGGACGATGCCAAGTTAACTTGAAAAGCTTCAATCTTGGCCCGATGAGTATTGAGCTTGATACTGAAATTAGATTGAATGCCAGAGTACCAATTGTCACTTTTAACAGTGGCAGTATGAGAGGACTTTTCCCTTCAAATTCCCTGAAAATGCAAAAAAAGTTATCTTTGGGAGGAACTAGCTGTCTGAATCCAATTTTCATAATAATCACGCTTAGCACTAACAATAGCATTTTTGTAGTCAGCTACAGAACTGTGATAAAGAGCAAGATTATCCATGGACGGAACTTTCTGCCACCCTCTCTCGATTTGTCGCTTCTGCTTTCTGAGTTCCAGTATATCATCTGAAAACCAGGTATTACCCAAGGTTTCTGTTTTAACAATCCTAGTAATAGGAGGAGCCAAAATATTAATAATACCAGAGACAACGGGCCTCATTACGAGGTTGGAGGTAGCCTTGCCGGTTTTACTGGCGAGGCTACCCCCAAACTCGCATCCGGCTACGGCACCCGCGAAAGTGGAATCACCGGGTCATTCCAACCTCGGCGGACCCAGTAATTCCCCTTGCGTGGGTGTCGGAGCCGGTACGTCCCCATTCCCATTTGAGCCTCCATAGGGCTCAATGGGAATGGGGAGAATGCTAGCAGCGGTACCGTTTATAACGGTACCGGTGCTACCATCATGGTCTGCTCGTGGGTGTTGGTACGGCCACCTGGTCAGACCAGGTGGCTGCAAGGGCACCCGCAAGCAGAAGTCCTAGTATGGCGGTACAGTAGCAACGGTACCAGTAGTGATACCGGCACCGTTGTTGCCTTACCGCCGTACTCCTAATAAGGCACAATGTCTTGATAGTGTTCCACCAGTGCTTCAATTGAATTAGTGGAGGCAAAATTGTTCAATAAAGGGTGGGCAAGTTCACAAAATACCTCCGATGTAATATTACGATGTTCCTTGTGATCGTCTTTAAGCGTGGATTAGAATCCACTTTGGCTAGTTTCATGGGTAAAAGCAAAGCAAAGGTAATCAGAGAGTGATCAGACCAGGGACAAGGAGAGATGTACAAGAATTCCATGGAAAGTTTATGGATAAGAATCCAATCCAAAATATGTTTGTCCCTATGAGTGGCGTTTTTAACCAGCTGAGTGAAACCATAGGCCTAAATAGTATCAAGAAGCGAATTAACATTATGGTTGTCTTCATGATATGCCCACAAATTAAAATCGCCCCTTAATGACCACATATGAAGATACCTTCATGAAATCCCCAATAAGCACCATGAGCTGTTCTTCATACAAAGGAGTAGTTATAGGAGGGTGATAGATAACAAGAATACTAATAGTAGTGTTACAATCCACAGCAAACTTGACAAGGGTGTATTCACAATCGTTAATGGGAGATGGAGAACTCATGTGGATGACCAGAGTATCTCTAAAAATTACAGCTGTACCGCCACCCCTCTCTTGAGGGCGATCAGTTCTAAAAATGCAGTAACCACTAGGCAATGCAAGAGATGCATCATTGGTAGAATCAGAGATCCAAGTTTCAGTAACCAGGCTATGTCCAAATGTGGGTCTGTATAAGGTCTGCTACTTCATGAGCATGCTTAGCAAGTGACGAGTATTTAACAGTGCCATATTTAGTGAGCGTGACACTAATGAAGCGCTCTTGAGAGGAAGATCAGCCAATAAAGTATTATTTGCGGGTTGCACCACAGCATGGTCATAGAGACTATTATCCTCAACAGCATCATCACATGTTAAGGAGGATAAAAACTCGACATAGTCAGCACTCAAGGCCACTCCTATTGGGGGCTGATGAATTTCTGACATACAACAAAGTGACCCTGCTGATTACCATCATCTGTCGCCACTACACCGGCGGTACAGAAATCTGCACCTGCAACGCAATGTGAAGTCTGCACAGAGGAACAATCAATGGACATTTTTCACGAGTGCGCTAACTGGAGGCACTGTCTTACAGCGATTACTTCTGGCAGTAGCAATAGCTTGGAAAACTTGCCTATCCGAAGCAGCAAAGTGCCAACACTGGGTACCGGCATGGCAGAACACAGTCCGACACAGACCGGCCCACAGGCCGGCTTAACCCTCACGCGTCCGTGTGCCTGAAATGCAAACAAATGGTAGAAAAAACCACAATACACCTGGGCAATGTAGTTCTACCACAAAGGCAGTTCCAAAAAGAAACTGAGTCCACTTCAGGGTTTTTAAAGGCTACAATTTTACAGCAATATACTTTCTGCATTGTCTATTTAATGCCACTGTATATGTCGCATATTACATATTCATTTGACAAGGGAGGTTGTTAAATGGGAGTGAGCGGAAGGTGCATGCGCAAGATTGGTGGGTGTGCCTGTGGAGGCGGAGAGTTGCAAAAGGGCTGTGCGTAGAGCACGCCTGAGAGGTTGTTTTGTGGCCAGAGAAGCTCGAGAATAATTGTTAAGAACTGTTATTTTATTGTGCTTGTGTAACAGCGGAGTGTCGAAAGCCTTGACTTGAGGTCAAGTAAGTATAATAACAATGTATCAAGGGAGGTGTGGAGGGGACACGCCCCTACAGCACTTGTGTAAGACCCTTCCACGCTATAAGGACATGATTTGTAAATATAGCGTGGAATGGCCGAAAAGTACATAGGGTAAATTGACTAAGCCATGGCCACAATGCAGACGTTTCTCCAAAAATGTGCAGCAACCACTAATGTCACACTTGCAGAACACTTTTATGGGGAAGAAATTAGCCAATCGTATGGCAATAGTTGAACTCTGGAGGATATTACAGAAGGACAAGGGGGGCGTAGCGAGGCGTCAATGGATGCTGAGCCAAAAGGAGACAACCGGCTCGCCCTCCACTCCCCAACCTTCTCCTGTGAGCAAAAAAGAAGGGGATACAGAAGATGAGCAGGAATTATACCATACACAGGAGTTGAAGGCAGCGGAGGGATACACAAATCCAGTATTTCAACCTCCACCATATACTAAAGAGGAGGGGCAGAAAGGGGTTGGACAGTGGAAGGGGAGCGTGCAGTGATGCGCAGACTAGCACCATGGAGGGGCTGGAGGGCATAGCCTCAAATGAATGGGTAGAAGGGCAGCTCCTCCTGAAATTGGATGGGAAGACAAAGGGAGAACCAGGAGGGGCAATCAAAGAAATGGAGGGCCCTAAGGGGAGCAGCAAAGTCAGAAACCGGGCAGCGATAATGAAAGAAGTAGAGAGAAAAGAGAAGGAAGAAGAGTAGAGACATGAGAGAGCGCATAGGGACAGGCAAAGGTGAAGAAGAAAAAGGGAACCAGCAGCAAGAGAGGAAAAGGAGGGAACTTGCAGAAATAGAGAGATGAAGGGAAGAAGACGAGAAGGAAAAGCATTTTTTTAGTGAAGAGGGAGCAGAGAAAGTGGGAAATAGAGCGACTCGCAAGAGAGCAGAAAACGTAAGGAGGAGGAGGAGCGTGTAATCAGAGACATAAGGACAAAGTGGGAAATGGGTATGGGAGTCGACAAAATGGGAGGAAGTAGACGAACAGAGCCAGATAACACTACCACACAGGATATGACTGCCACTCTATCGGACAGGACAGACCTGGGGTCCTTCGGGGAAAGGGGCAGCGAGAACTTGATTGACTTTGAAGGGAAGCCCAGCACAGACACAGCCTCCAGGAGGCAGAGTTTTGCTGAAACCTTTTGCAGCGATATGGACACTGACTCGGACAGAGACACAGAGGGGAGTGAGGACAAAGCAAGGGGGTGACACAAGCATAAGTCGACGTGGAACAGCGAAGACAGAAGCATGACCTCGGAAGTAGGAAAGGACACAGGGGGATTCAGGGGTAACAAGGATGATCGATCACAGCAGTCCAAGGACGCATTACACAGTCTAGATGACCTGATCCCATATGTGCAGTGGCTCAGGGATCTTCTGGGGCAAAAGAAGGGGAAGCCAACAAAGGCATGCACTGACATTAAAGCCGCTGATCGACCTGATAGACAGATCAGGCTGACATGAGTAGTGAATGGGGAGATTGGGTTCACACAGTTGCCCCTATTGGAAAAGGGAAGGGGGTGACCTCAATATATACCATGGAAGCACAAAGACAAGGTAAACTTGAGGTGTAGGCTACCCTTGTTAGCCGCAGGTGCGAGGAAAAGTATATATGAAATGGAAAGGATGACAGCGGGACAGAAATTCGCCGTGGGGGACATAAAGGGGCTACCAGTGGCAATCCTTGTGGAGGCTGCTGATGACGTATGGAGAAGGGCGGGATACCCAAGGGTGACCACCCAGGACACGACACACAATGGCTCACCATTTGCAAACTGCTGAGCGGCTGTATGGCAAGCTCTAAGGACACAATACCCAGACACATCAGACATTAGTGCAATTATGGCATGCAAATTGAGGAAAGACGAGGACCCCCTACAGTACCTTCAGACGATTCAAGAACTTTGGTGCCTTCTAACGCGAGAATTGTGTGACAACACAGGAGCATTGTTCTACCACATATTATGCAAAGAGGTGCCAGAGCAGGTACAAAAGCAACTCAAGAAACTGATGGGGATGGAGGTAAAGTCTTGGTCAGAAATACAGCTCACGATAGTACACTATTGTAGGCTGCTGCAAGAGAATGCGAGGAAAAAGTATAAGGAAAGGGAGCAAGAGGAAGTGAAGCTAATACAGCGGAAGCTATCTAAACATGCCATGGAAGGGGCTGTATTGACGAGCACGGGAGGACAAGGGGCACCACAGACGCATGATTTCACCACTGCCCACGGAGGAGGATTCATGGGGTGGTGGAATGCACAGCACAGGTTCCGAGGAAGAGGGACCGCCTAGGGGATGTAGATATGGACAACAGATGCAGCAGAATCAAGGGGGATTTCCAGGGGGGTTTTGAGGATATGGGCAACCAATGCACCAGGGTCCAGGGAGATTTTCAGGGAGGTTCCAAGGGCAGGGGAGAAAGCCACCCCACTGCTAGGTGTGTGGACAGATAGGACCCATCTCGAGAGTGTGCAGAAGCAGGGGAGGGTCACAACAAGATGGTGGAATGCAATACCAGCCAGCATACCAGGGAGAACAGGAAAAGTACTACATGCAAGATCAGACACCACAACAAGGACAGGCACCAAACGCATACCCATAAACACACCGGCCCATTGCACAGGCACCACAAATTCAAGCGCCTATGCAACAGTATTCACAGGCACCACAGATGTCACAGATGCCACAGATGCAGGGTAACACACAGCATGTATACACAGCATAGCAAATACTGCAGATGCAGAACAGCCCACAACCAAACGACGGCATGATTGAACGCACAGACTCCATGGCGATGAGTCCCATTAGGAAACTGGGGGCGTTACTGTGGTGGAGGGCAACCCATTCCTAGGGAATGGAATGTCTTTATACCCTCAATATGACAGCCCACAGACCGACTTGATTTGTTCCATCCCATTGATTGCACCCAACCCTGTGGAGGAGCCATGCATAGGGGGACGATAGGTGACAAATCTTTTTCCTTTCTTGTAGACACAGGGGCAACCAAATCCTGCATTCCGGAGGTGGAATTTAGTATGCCAGGCGATGCCATGAATGCTCAAGGATTCTCTGGGAAGACGGAAGTGGTTTCTTTTACAGATGATATTGCACTTTCTATGGGGGAACAAAATCTATCCTTGCCTCTACTTTACTCCTGACAGACACCTGTAAATATATTGTGGAGAGGCATCATGAGCAGACTTAACATGACCATTTCATTCACTTACAAGGGGATATTGTGCTCCACACAAGGAAAACACCTTTTCAATGTCAGAGAAATCATGCAAGCATATTGTGGACAAAGGGTGCAGATGGCGGTGGCAGTGGACGAGGAGCTGTTCCAATACGGGAGTGAGATTCTAGCATGGGTTCCAGTAATTCATGGGAAGATGTGATGTCTTTCAAATGAGTACTTATTCAGGCCAGAGATACCGTTAGACGAGGTGGAAGGAACGATAGTTCCACTCGAATTAGAGATGGTGATTGTGTGAGACGATTGGATAGTAGTGCATGGGACAGACGACACAGGGCGACCATGGTGAGTAGTGATCGACTTAGCTGAAGGGTACAGGTTGACTACAGTCACAAATGAAGATCTATTCATAGACAACAGATCAGACCACAAGATGGTTTTCGAAGTGAGCAACACATACTGGGTGAAAATACATTACAGGGAGGTACCACAGAGAATGGCAATGGTGCTGAAAGCACCGCCGACCTTTCTCGAGGAGGACTTGACAAGGGTCCCAGTTTCTTATGGACAAGTCCCTATGATGTGGGGCTTCTGAAAGGGATACGAGCAGTGAAGATAAAACTGAAGCCAGAAGCCATTTTACCACGAGTTAAACAATACCCACTCTCAAGTGAGGCAGACAAAGGTATCTCTGAACCATTGCAGCACTAGTGAAGAAAGGCATCCTAGTGCCATCAGAATCACCATGCAACATGGCTGTGTACCCTGTCAAAGAGGAGACGGGGGGGGGGTCATGGCATTTTATACATGACTTGTGCTCTCTTAATCACCTTATAGAAGCAGACTATCCTTTAGTTCCGAATCCAGTGACAATTTTGTGCAGCATTCCTATGGAAGCTGCCTACTTCATGGTCATAGAATTGAACAATGCCTTCTTCTCTATACCATTACATCCAGACCCACAAGACTTAACTTCATTTCAATCTAGAAATAAGAAGTGGAAACATACAAGACTTCCTCATGGGTACTGTGAATCACCTTCCATATTTAATAGGATTTTTCAGATGGACTTAGGCAACATACAGATGAAGAGCACTGTCATACAGTACCTAGATGATATATTGATTTTCAGCAAGACAGAATAGTGTAGAAATGACTCAGTACACATGCTGACGCTGTTAGCATACAAGGGATACCGGGTGGACAAGGCCAAATTACAATATTGTCAGACAGAAGTGTTATACATTGGATAGATGATCTCTCAAAATGGCTGATGAGTGACGCCAGAGAGAGCAGAGGCCATATGCAGGACAGCAAAACCCACAACAGTCAGAGGAATGCAGCAGTTCTTGGGAATATGCAACTACTTCAGAGCATGGGTATTCGATTACAGCAGTTACACCAGGCCCTTCTTGAGTGTGCTAAAGGAAGCACAGAAGGAGGGGGAAAAGATAATTCGATGGACGACAGAAATGACTGAGGCTTTTAACGAGCTGAAGGAATCAGTATGCACAGCTCCAGTATTAGAGATCCCAGACTATAAAAAGGAAATCTGTCTGTTCTCACACTCTGACAGAGTAGTGATGACAGCAGTACTGACACAGAAGACTATCATGGGGCACAAGCCACTGACATTTCTACAGCGGGAAGCTACACCCAGTAATGAGAGGACACTATCCATGCAAACAGGCTTTAGCTGCAGCTGCATTGACAGTGGACAAATCAGCGGGTATTACCATGGGATGCAGCACCACTCTTTATGTGGAGCATGCTCTCTTTGCAATACTGGAAAGGCCAAAGAGCACACTGAGAACAGAAAGAGCCTCTGGGTATGAGGTGTTACTATCGAACCCAGCTCTCAAAATAGTGAGATGTAGACTTGTCAACCGGCAACATTCCTCACCGACATACTGGAGGAGAGTGACTATGCACACGACTGCATAGCAAGCCTAGAAGAATAGAGTGACACATGCAAGGTACAGTAGGGCGCACTTGAGGGGGGAGATGTGCTGTACATTGATGAGTCCTCGACAATTGTCCAGACAAATGGGGAAAGACATACTGGGACAGCAGTAGTGAGAATGAGAGGGGACGGGACAAGTGAGGTAGTGACGAGCGTACGACTACCATCACATTATTCAGCACAAGCAGCAGAATTAGTGGCCTTAATATTGGCATTGGAGCGCAGCTGAGGGAAGGAAGTGACAATTTATTCAGATGTCTCTTATGTTACATCCACAGTGCATTCTGGGCTGTCACGCTGGATGAGGAGGGGCTTCAGATGTGCTGATGGAACACTGGTGCAGCACGCACTCCTATTGGGCAGACTGGTAGGCGTCACAGATCTCCCAGACCAATTAGCAATCATGAAATGCCAAGCACACACAAAACGGGAGGATCCTATCTCAACGGTGAACGAAGCAGCAGATGCAGAGGCAAAATGCACTGCCTATGTTGGGGGCATTCTAGAAATGGAGGCTTCATCGCATGCATGCGATTATGCAAGAACAATGATACTCAAAGAGGGGTACAACATATTACCAGTGATACAAATTATGGAGCTGCAGAGAGCTGCTCCCAGGGATGAAAAGGAATTGTGTCTCAGAAGGGGATATACAATATCCCCAACGGATGCCCTATGTTGGCAGAACAACACAGGGAAAGGGGTTATGCGACTAGCATTATTGCACACAGCACTGACACAGTTACATTATCCAACCCATAACGTGAAGGAGGTGCTTGCCACCCATATTGGAGAAACATGATTCTGTCCTAACTTGGCGGAACACGTGGCCGAATGCATGAGTAATTGTGTGACATGCAAGCAGTTTACAGCAGGTCATACATTGAGGGTAGTGAGAGGAGCCATACTGCGTCCAGTTGGTCCATTCTAACATCTCCACGTCAACTATGTCGACATGACACAAGTGTTCCAAGGATACCGCTACATGACAGTGGCTGTGTGTCAATTTTCCTGTTGAATCGAGGCTGGCCCTTCTTCGTATCCTGACGCCCTTAGAGCAGCGAAATTCCTAGTCCGGGAAATATTCCCACAATGGGGTATTTGTGAGGTCCTGCGGTCTGACAATGGCCCTCACTTCGCCAATGAGATGTTTCAGCACATTACAACCTTGCTGGGAATCCAACACAAATTCTCCTGTGCTTATCACCCACAAGCGAACGGGATGTTTGAACGCCTCAACAGCTTGCTTAAAGAAGCCATAGCCAAGACTAAAAAGAGTCTCAACAAGAATTGATTGCACTGCCTGCCTTTAGCACTTGTTTGTATTGCGCAACAAGCCCAGGTCCAACCACCATCAAACCCCACACAAGGTGGTTACAAGACGGGGCATGTGACTTCCCCTGGCTCCTCCCACTAGAGCAGTAAAAGATGCAGAAAGCACAGCAAATGTATTACGTCAGGAAATGTATGAATATGTGACTTCCTTGATTGCTAATTCCTCTTATCTCAGATACAACAACACCAGGAGGGGCATGAAGTCAGCAAGGAAAGTGACAGCGTCACCAGCCAAGAGGACTTACTTAAGCAGCCACCTGTATTCACAGGAGACCATGTTCTCCTTAGAAATATTTCTAGGCGGTGGGATGCACCCAGGTTTACGGGTCCCCGCACTGTCGAGGCAGTGACTGAAAGAGTGGTTAAGTTAACTGGAAAAAGCATTTGGAACCACTTGGGAGACATCAAGCTCTACAAAGCTGTGGCTTCACCTGGCAACGACATTGACAGGACCAACGATCCTCAGCAAGAAGAGACAATTTGGAATCAGCACCGCTGAGCAGAGGACACCCAATGGTTACTCGCTTACGGGCAGCAGAGTTAGGGCAAGTACTTCCTACACATCAAGAGTGAGGGTACACTGTCTGTTGGTTATCTTTCTTTCAGCACACATTCATCGTGAAAGTGTGACTGTTTTATTTTGCTTTTCTTCCATGCTGCCCCCTGATCCTCTACCGGATACCTTCCAAAGCCAATTTGTCCAATTTATTATAATGTCCAACAGATTACGAGCACATCCTCCTAATGTGTTTTATCACGTCTTCTTAGCATATTTGACCCAAGCTTACCCACAACTTGAACAAGGAAACCCATCTTTCCTCGCAATCCTCAGAGACCCTAGAATTAAGACTGTGTGGGAAAAACTATTTATTTTTGCCAACACGGATTATATGATTAATGGGGCTTAAACTATTACAATATTAACACTCAGTCTTTGTGCATTTTAGGTGGGCAACTGATATCTCCAAGCTGCACAAGGATCCATGCAGCACAGGTAATGGAAGGGGCCAATGTTCCATCTAAGCTGTGCGCATGTGCGCTTGCCCAGCTTCCTTCTGGGTGCCGCTCAGAGGATTTTTAGCAGTGCACACAGACAATTCTCACCTATACAAAAAGATTTAATAAGGCACAAGCCACAGTAGTTACCTGTAATGTTCTTTCTCTTAAAATAAGCAACTAGTCTTGATATTCTGTTCATTTGCATTACACTACTATGCAAGGGTGACCGTAAGCACCTAAAATCTCTAACAGCAAAATACACACACAAGAGGTTAAAAACTAATATGAAAAACTGGCTCCATGAACAGAAGAATCTAACCAAGACATGCCTGCACACATTAACCAAATAGCGTTCCCTCTCCACCCATGACTCCCAAACTTGACTCGACCACACCTTTAACTTATGACTATAACTTCTGCCCCAAAACATGTTAAGATACTACCAAACAACCTTGAATCTTCCTCTCTTGGCTCTGCGAAAGGTTAGCAGACGTGTACGTACATCCACTTTTTTATGTTTGTTGTAATATGATTAACGTTCACGTGCCAGCATTTCTGTTACTCATTGTGCCTTACCAAAAGCGTCACCCACACTATACAATGGAACTACTAGCTCAAATATCGGATAATGACTGTAAGTAAGCAAGCTACTTGGATGTGTAACGTTATTCCATTCTTCCTCTTCTTTGTACATATGTCACACAAGTGCTTTGAAGCAGCCCCCTTGCAAGTTAGGATTTTGAGAAGACAAATGTGATGCTCAGCGTCTTCTACTTTAGCATTACTAATATTACTCTATAAGTGGAGAGCAACATTGCAATATTATTTACTTTGACTACAATGGATAATGGGTATGGACTATGCCTGATATTACTCGTCCATAGTATCACGGCACCAGATATTCAGACGGGAGAATGCTTTTTCACGCAATCCGCAAATTTTCCAAGTGTCCAGAGTTCATTTGGGCTTAGACCGTCATACATTATATGGTAACTCGCTGCTATACATAAATGGTTTCACTGAGCATTGCGTCATCCTACACAATGTTATAAGGGTGGGAATGCTGCCAACAATCTTGTATGCACTGCAACATAATTGTGTACATGCAGAGTTTTGACAAATGCACATAATATGTTGAGGTATTAAATATGCCTTGCTTACAAAGTATTGTGTGTCTGCAATTATCCCAGTGAGTGTTTACTACTACAATCCCTCACTTTTTACAGTGCTCCATCATCTAGTATTGGAGGCTAGCACAGGGGCCGGGGAAGGGTATGGGTGGAAGAGCAGCACATGTCATCCACTCCTTGTGGGTGAGGAACAAAGCAGCACATTTAAAAAACCTAGCCATTTCGGCAGTACACTGAAGAAATGTGTTGCTTGTTTGCTAAAGGATGGGAAAGCCTAGTACCCGTCTTGACAACAGCACCTTCTTTTTCTTTCTATTCTCAGCTGCTGAGGGCTTTACAACATAACCATGCGTTCTGTGTGTATCCTCTCTAGCATCCCCATCCACCTTATTTAACTGATCACAAAGAATTACAGAAGATTACAGAAGAGGGATCCATAGTTACTGAAGAAGGCACTCAATCAGTTGTATCTCTGATGAATTGATGCTATTAACTTAAAAGACATATATATGTTATTTTTTTCAGCAGGACTCCATAATAAACCTCAGTAAGGCTCTTGTTTAATTTTGTCTAGGCACTGGTGCGGAAGGGTGGGCAAAACTATGGACTTTATTATGTGCCCTGTCATTTCACTTCCTATGTCAGGGGTCTAATCAGATTTTGATCCCTACTTGGAGTCAAATGATTTTTCAGAGAGTAAAAAAGTAATTAGCTTTGCAAATAGGGATACTTTCTGTTTATTAAAAGATCGGGTATTAATATTAGAGTTCCTTCCTATGCCAGTGCTTTACTGGCCACGAATTGGAAAAATATCAGTGGAGCTTTGAGGGTTGAAACAAGAATATGTTCATTGTTTCTCGTTTTCGTTAGGCACATTTTCATTTTTTTTAGGGAGTAAAAATTGACGGTGCATATGTCTCTTAGCTGTAGTCTGGTGTTATAACTACCCACAGAAGAAAGTAATGTGGATAGTAAGCAGAGGCACAGGAATTTGTGATCATCATATTCTGAGGTGCAGTCATTCTGATGTAATTATCATCCTTACACAAATGAAAAGAAGCATGTTCTCCTGGCCCTTGCATTACTTCATTAAAGTGGCACTTGAACTCCTATCAGCATGTTTTCGACACATTTATTTTAATTTGCCATTAATCCATCGGCAAATTTTGTATTCTGTCTGAATTTCTTGACAGCCACATCAGTTATGATAAGAGATATTTGTGTCGCAATCAGAGACAAAGCAAGGGAGAACACGTGTCGCTTCTGTCTCCAGACGAACACAGTCGAGACACTAAGACACCTGATTCTGAAATGCATGGGTTTGTCGCCTAATAGAAAGACCCACTTAAGCCATTTGTTTACCCCCTTTTGCAGCTTGGATGAAGATTACTGGTGGACATATCTAATGAATGGTGTAAATAGGAAACTGGTTATTGCAGTAAATAACCTCCTGTAGAGCCCCAACCTGGAAAACAAATGAGCAAGAGGACGTAACAGTGCACTTAGTCCATCTACCTCTTATCCATCCTTGCCTTATGTAAAGTGAAAAAACAAGGTAATGATTAAGAACAGGAATAAGAAGAAAAAGAACAAAAAGTGGAAGAAAAATAGAGCCCGCAAAAAAAGAACGATGGAAAGAACGATGGAAAGAACGATGGAAAGAAAGAAAGAAAGAAAGAAAGAAAGAAAGAAAGAAAGAAAGAAAGAAAGAAAGAAAGAAAGAAAGAAAGAAACATTGAAATATAACAAGGAAAGCAACATATCAGAAAATACAAAAAGTAAATAAGTGACAAAGTGCTAAACTCACACAGGAATCTACTTGTAAAAACTGTGGAAATAGAGTTAAATCAAGAATAATTAAAAAATACATATATATTTGGGTTTTGTGATACTCATGAGTGATTTTCCACTGGCATAAAAGGTTTGAAAGGTACTGTGGCAGATGTTGAAGTATTGGATTGGTTGATGATTTTTCTGTATAATCACATATGCCATATTCTATTTTAGCCTATGTGTTTGGAAAATGTGTTGTAAGATTTGTCAAGAATTGCAGTGTCTGGGAAGAGGAATTTCATTTTCAAACTCTCTTCTGTTACGGTAGTTCTCTAAATAGACATGCTCACAAGTGGCTTACCTCATTAGTCACTTGCACACGTGGAAAATAATGTGCACACTACAGCCAACCAGTTCCGCACATAGAGAACAGTAATTAGAGGGAACATTGGAAGGGGCTATTAAAAAACATGCTCATCCTGTCTTGTCTCTTATTTCCAAGTGGTGTTTTTGCATTTCTCTTTTGGAAAATATCCCTTGTATCTATTGAAATCACGGTATCCTCTACTAACATTACCCCAACTCCAGCAGGTGGAACGACTATGTCAGGTGGACAGGGGAGCACTGTAAGCAAGGTAAGGAGAGGTAAGCTCAGTGCTGACACAGGCATGGGGAGTGGACCTATATCTCACTGACACTCCTCGAGTGTCTAATAATATGTGGTACAAGCACATGACCAAAGTAGGTAAAGAAGCCACTGGACAGAGCTGCTATGTCTGCTGACTGAACCCCTATACCATGAGTGCCCCCAGAATATTTATAGCAGCTGAAATACCAGCAGCAAGAGCACAACGATTTGTGTACCTATCCATGGTCACAATCTGAGGAAGATTCCAAGGGAAAACAGTAACATTGAGATGGATGTCTCAGACAACATTCCCCTATGACGACAGTTATATAAAGACTCTTGACATGATATGATATGATATGGCATTTGTAACACGCCTATACACAAGTGTTTCAAGGCGCGACGAGGCAAGGGAGGGGAACAAAGGGGGACAGACAACGATCCTACTAGGCCAGGTGTCATTCAGATCGCGCAAGTGCAAAGGAAGGGAGGAAGGGAAAGTGCAGTAAAAGGGAATAGATAATAACAATAGTAAAAATATAAATAACGGCCAGCATGTGGCAAGTGCATAAGTAAGAGCGGACATCAGCTATCGAGGTCTGGTAAGGGGACTGCAGGGATACAGAACAGTCCCCAAGTGCGGGGGTTGCCAGGTGGGCAGTGCGTATGTGTGACCTGGGCCCAGGATCAGAGGGTGTCCAGGTAGCCTGTGCAGCACCGGTTTCAGCCAGGAGGTCAGCAGAGGAGATGGGGGAGAAAGCAGAAGCAAAGAGAAAGGTTTTGAGGTGCTTCCGGAACTGGAGATAGTTCTCCTCAAGTTTAAGGGAGGCAGGGAGGCTGTTCCAGAGAGAGGCTCCCGCCGAGGAAAGAGATCTACCACCAACTTGTTTCTTGGAAAAGCGACTGACCCTGAGGGAGTTGGAGGCGGATGAGCGAAGAGCTGGAGAAGGAAGATATTTAGGAAGAGCCAGTTGAAGGTATTGAGGCCCCAGACCCCAGAAGTCCTTGCGAACAATGCAGAGGGTTTTGAAGTTAATCCTCACAGCCACTGGAGCCAGTGTAGAGATGTCAGTCTTGAAGAGATACGATCCCTGGGCTTGAGGCCAAGGACAAGTCTTGCAGTCCTGTTCTGGATGAGTTGCAGAGGGCGGAGAGTAGAAGCAGGCAGATGGAGGAAGAAGCCAAAAGGACAGGAAAAGACCAGAGCTGGTTGTCATACATCTGTTCCAGAATGCCATCATGGCTTGCAGACGGACTAAAGGTATTACTATGGGCACTAATATTAGTACTAGTGGGTCTGTGTGTGGGGAAGATCTGCATTACACAATGCACACATATCATACACATGATGAACAATTACTGGCAATGAAACCAAGCTACACAATACATAACTGATGGCTCACAAAAAGGAGAGACAAAAACAATAGCACTAAAAGAATTACCCTGCCCGAAGAGGGGGGGTCAAGGAAATAGGTGGAGAACCAGGATGTTGGGAAAGACCACAGATGCTCATGTATAGCCATGTGTACATAGCAGAAGGATGGAAAGAGGGAGTAGTAGGAAGCAAAGCACATACCCTAGTACTAGCACCAGTGAACGCAGCGCAAGGAGAAAATGACAAGTCCTTGAAGGAATGGGTTGGGATGCGAGCGCTAAGTTGCTCACTTGGGTAGACAATGAAGCAGGACCGATGCCCAAAATACCACTGAAGAAACCAGCATTATGTTACTAGAATGCCAAAGGGACAGGAAAAGACCAGAGCTGGTTGTCATACATATGTTCCAGGATGCCATCATGGCTTGCAGACAGACTAAAGGTATTACTACGGGCACTAATATTAGTACTAGTGGGACTGTGTGTGGGGAAGATCTGCATTAGACAATGCTGCAAGACTACCGAGAGGACAATAGGGATGAAGGTGATGGTGGAGATGAATATGGAGAAGGAAAAAGAAAGATAGTAGAAGATAGAGATAACCTGAGGACGAGGATAAAGGAATGTCCACTATTCCCGTCCGAGATGATAACATTTGACAATCCCCTCAACAATAATAGGGAAATAGGGAAATGAGAATGGTGCAACCCAGAAGGAGACTGTAGCTATCTGGCCTGGAGTTTCAATGATCATGCAAATTACTTCAGACATCTTGGAGGAGTAATGAAGATATGGCTACCAAAAGCAAGAGTGACTAAGTATGGAGGATTGGTTGACATGTCGACAAGAGGGGGGACTGAAGAAAGGGTCCCAGGAATGACCCCCTTTTCCCTATCAACATGACGGCCCGAAGAGTCAGGAACGCACAAAGTCACTAATTTTTCTGACAACCCCCAGGAGCACCAGTGACTGACACGTATGCAGAGAGATATTCTCTCAGACAGCCATTCCAACCTTATCCAGTGAATGTCTTTATGGATACAGGTTCCCCAACCATTGCCATGGATTCAAATGCCGTGATGAATGACGTTGACTAAATGCTGAGAACCCACTGTGCTGACGACATTATTGACACCACAACATAGCCACGTTAGTCATGAAGCAACTATGCACCACATCACACAAACACACATTTGTATACATGAAGAACATGCTTACACAGTTCTGTAGATAGAGGACAGATACATATACATACTGTCAAAGTTTTTATTATTATTCACATTAGCCAACTGCAGAAATGCTGAACGCAAGGCAACGAAGAGATGCAGATCAAGTTTGCAGATGTTTTTGGCAACTAACCCTATGGAAGTACAAGATCATATAAGGAGCCTGGCAAGACCAAATAGGACTAACCTATAGGAAATATAGCACGTTATAAATGTGTAGAAATCATAGTATAAGTCTAATGAAATTCACACAAGGCCTCAAGCCACAGGACAAGAGATGAGGGGGGAGCAGAACTAGGCGACACGAAGCAGGAGGCCAGGGCTCGCAGCCAAGATCAGAGACAAGCAGCGCATTTCAAACTCAAGGCGACGAGGAGTCACTTGCAGAAAACCAGAATAAATCCTCATAATTGCAGACCCGGAGAGCTCGATTTTGTGGTCCACAACCACATGATGGGGCCGCGATACACAATGGTCATTCACCACAGTGGGAAGATTAACAGTTCTCAGCAACCCAGACGAGAAGTGAAACATGAACAAGTTAACAATGTTACAATGTGAAGAACACTCTCATAGGAAAAAGTGGTGTCGCTATCAGATACATTGGGAACACATAGTAATTTCACATCTCCTTGAAGAGGTGCACAGGCCTGAGGAGACCAGTTCCAGCCAATCAGGGGATAGTAATCCAAGGGTGGATGGCAGGGGGCAAGGGCCAATGGTAATCCTGTGACCCAGCAACAATATAACAGATAGTTTCTTGGGGAAAGGGTAGGCCAGCCACCTGACATGGAAGGACCAATAGGGTAAGATGTATATGGGCAATCTATAGGATCTACCACTCTGAGCACCCAATGAATGCATGTGATAGATTTTTTAGGGCAGGCCCAGTTGCTGACACCATTTTGCACCAAAAAGGGGACACACATTTGTAAGAATTGGTGACTCTGGAGATTTGCGAATGTCCTGTATGATCCCCGTTGGTTTTTGTAATAAATGACAGTTCTAACTTGCGCTTGGTTGAGTCCTCCATTTGTTCTGGGGGAAGGGTTGTTGGGACCTTGGGAGCTGAACGGGTGACCTCATAGTAACCCCCAGACCTCTGGCATACCCTGATCTCACCAACAAAGTAATTCCTGGGTATATCATCAAGCGGAATATTGATATTAATGCAGGGATGTTCAAGATAAAAGGAGAGCGTGATTATTCACAGTCCATTTCTTTGCACTGTTCAAGGTGCCCATCGAAAGAGAGAAAGGTGCATTTTACACAGTAACTGAATAGCAATATCACTGAAGGGAATTTTTCCAACATACCGCTGAACATACGTTTTCTATATTTACAAGCCATTCACATACCGAAAAGGTCCAATAGCTTGTTACAATTGAGTTGGAACTTTGACCTGTCTATTGAGTAAAGGAGGGGTGGTATTTTGAATAAAGGGGAAGTAGCGCGAAGTGGATAGGCCAGGATACTTTAACTCATTTTTGTTTACAAATGAAAGATTCCTCCTGTACTCTCATGCATCCAAGTTATGGTGCTTGTATGCTCAGGGTGAATACAATGCATACAATACGCCCTCCTTCTCTTACTAGAGCACTCTGCTGCCTTTGATTTAGTTGACCACGAAATCTTGTACCACCATCTCACTTCCGCAGCAAATTTCTCAATGGAAGCGACGTCACGGGCCGCCTCATTCCTGGCTCAAAGATCAATAAGAGTCTTCTCAGAATTTGCCTGATCTCCCCCTCCCCCATCTCATGTGGAGTGCCCCAAGGCTCTTGCGTCTCCCCGACCCCTTACAATGTATTCACCACACCACTTTACGACGTCCTGGATTCAATCGGCATCTCCTACACCAACTATGCCGATGATACGCAAATCCTGCTACCCTTCACTTGCAACTATACGGAAGACTCTCGCTCTCTACACACTCTTTAGTTAACCATCCAAGCAGGGGTGGTGGCCAAAGGCCTATGCCTAAATGATGAAAAGACAGATGTTGATGGTCGGGCCCCGATCAGTTATTAAAAGCCTCTTTCCACAATATGCCAATTTCAGCATAGTTGGTCTGTTGATTCCTGTCTCCACATCGGTAAAGACCCCTGGGGTCTACCTGGACTCCTCTCTCTCCCTGACACGCCAGGTGAACACCATCGCCTCATCAGCTGCCTACACAACAAAACTAATTAATGCTGCCAGACCCTTCCCAGCCGCCATCAACTGCCTCACCATTGCCAGAGCCATCATTGGAGCAAAGTTGGACCATTTTAACGCCCTCTTTGCCGGCACATCTGCACATAACATTAATAAACTACAAGTAGTCCAAAACAAGGCAATCCACACAGCTTTCAACATCCCTAAAAGAGAGCATATATCCGAGGCAAGAAGAAACACCCACTGGCTGCCGGTCAAGGAAAGGATCATCTTTAAAACACTATTGATCACGCACCTCTGCTTGTCCAACTCTGCCCCTTCATACCTGACTCAATGCTTCATGAAAGCCCAGTCCTCCAGACCTATCAGGAAGGCCTACACCCACAGACTTGTCCTACCTAAGGCCAAAACGAGCAAAAAGTGGAGGTGCCAGTTTCCCTTCCGTGGCCGCCCACCAATGTCACTTACTCCTGCCTCACCTAAGATCGAACACTCTTATTGGGCCTTCAGAAAAGGTTTCAAAGCTTGGCTCTTTAACTAGAGCCCTAGACACTGATCACTCTCGTCTGCTTCCCCCCTATTTTTTCTCCCTCCTCTCTACAAGTTCAAGTGTACCTGGTTGCAACAGCGCCTCAATGTGCGAAAGTTATGTGTGCGTATTAAATATAAAAATAAATAGGTACTTATGGTGAAGTATGTGTTACTAAAGTTTCTATTTCTGGATCTGTGGCATTGAAAAATGAAGTGCCTAGTCTGTTGATTATTTCTTATCATTGGCCTACTGTGAAGAAACAATGTGTTTATCTGTAATTTGATTTAATTATTTCTATGTGACTAATTAATAGACCTGTGCAACCCTGTGAGTTTCTTGTCCCGAAAGGGGAGGGAATTTGCAAGGAATCAATTCTATTAAATTTGGGTCTGGAATTCACCAAAAGAACTTAATAAATATTAGTACCCATCCAGGGGTGTGTGACGGCCTACCAGCCAATCGGCAGGCTCAGAACAGGGGCTTTCCCACACTGTAAAACCCCTGCCCCAGGCCTCCTCAGAGCTCAAGGCCGCCATCTTCCCTCACTGGCAATCAGGTAAGTGTTCAGCCCTGCATCCCCTTACTCCCACCCCACACCACCCCCTTTCCACATCTACAATCCCCCTACACCAACCTCACTTACCTTGCGTTGCTTTGTCCCTCACTGCCGCAGGGAACACTAGTATCCGGCGCATCACTGACCCGGCAATGGCCACCATGGAAAGGGAGAAGGGGCTACATGTAGGTCCCTTCTCCCCGATCCATGGCAGCCAAATTTATTTGTATATTTTTCTCAAGTTGAGAAACCGTAAACATGCTGTTTCTCAACATGAGAAAAATACACTATAGTACCCTGATATAATGTGCCGGGGTACTAATAGCAATATAACCTGAGCAGGGTGGCATTACTGGTTAGGAAATGCCCTGGGGCCACAGTTAAAGCCCAAGCGAAAAACATATGCCGCAGGGTAATGACTGGTAAAGCCCACCTTCACCGGTTATTACATGGCCTGCGGTAGCGGCCATGTAGTTATGGTTAAGTTGCTAAACCCATAGGAAGAGCACTTTTTGGGCAGCTTATAACTTCGCTCACCCTGGGTGAATCATCACCAAACTTTGCAAAGAAAGTATATGGCCCACTCTGAATTGTTTTGCAAAGTTCGGTGAGGTTTGGTCCAGGGTGGGCAAAGTTATAGGGGGGGGGGGCTCAACATTTCTTTTTTTCCCATAGACTGAATGGAGAAAACATTTATGTCGCGTCTACAGCCCAAACCGCTGGACGGATTTTCACCATATTTGCGGCAGGAGTGGCGGCTTGGTCCCGAAAGCGTGCTTTTGTAAATTTGGTGAAAATCCATCCCGTAGTTTTTTTTTTAAAACGACCAAAAAGTAGGTCTGAAAAAGAATTGTGATATCGGACACACTTCGCGGACACACTTCCCTGTTCGCTCTGCAGACAGGACACCGATTGGCTAATCAGCTTGCATCATGTCCGCGGACACGCAATGTGTTCTCTGATTGGCTGGGATGAAGCGTGAGGTGTGTCACATTGTTTCCAGCGCGGCGTGGAAGTGAGCATAAATCCAATTTTGGGGAGTGTGTTGTTGTGTAGCAGTGCTTGGAGAGAGTGGGGGAGTAAGAGATGGGTCAAATGCTGTATTTGTTTAGGTGGCAAGAGGCCTTGATGTGGTCGCAGTGTGTCTGCGGTCACTGCGGTTGTCCGCGGATATATTAACCACACTCACTTCCTCTCCTGCCTCGCGAAAAGGTGCCCCCAGTCCACTTAAGGAGGATGTAATCACTGTTCCCTGTAAACTGTGCGCATGTGCGCTTGCCCAGCTACCTTCTGGGTGCCGCTCATAAGAGCTTTAGCTGCCGACACAAACCATTCCAACCTTCTCAAGAATGAATAAGCCACAAGCCATAGAAGTTACCTGGTATTTGCTTTCTCTCTTACTAAAGCTAAATTATACCAACTAGTCCTTACCCTTTGGTGCAGCCTATTTGCATTACTCTACTGTACCTAAAACATAATACGCCCTCAGGAAGTTAAATGAATATGAAAAAGTGGCTGCATGAACACAATATCTAAGTAAGATACACTTGGACACATTAGGCAAATAACCTTCCCTCCCCACCAATGACTCCTATACCTGAGTCTACCACATGTATACCTTATTACAAACTTCCGGTACAGGCCACATATCGCTGTTACTGGACAACCTTGACTTTGCCTACCTTGGCTGTGAGAAAGGTTACCAGACCTGTACCTATATCCACTTGTTCTATGTTTGTTGTAATATGAATAACGTTCAAGCACCAGAATGTCTGGGACTCATGGTGCCTTAGCAAAAGTGTCACCCACACTATGGAACCTAACTGTCAGCCGAAATATCGGATATGGACTCTAAGTAAGCAGACTAATTGGATGTGTAATCTCCTCCCATGCTTGCCTGCTGCATGTGTAAACATCTGCGGGGGCAAGGAAAGAAAAAAAGTTAAGGAACCCCAGGCACATGATGCTGTGTGGGGTACTTGCAAACAAAGTAAAAAAGAATCTGGGGCACTGCTCAAGTGGAGCGCCATTGGTGTCAGTTTGAAGTTAGTCCGATGCTCTTGATGGAGGGTCAAGCTGGCAGCACTGCACCCAATGAAATAAGTACCTGGACGTTCATGTTTGGGTCTATTTGACCTAATACATTTGACCTAATCACATTTGATCGAATTTATTTGAACTTTTATTTGGTCTAAATTGCGGGGGGATATCTCCAATAAACCCCCCAAATTCCCCTCAACCTAATCTATACCCTTACCCACCCCATATATATATATATATATTTAATTACATTTGACCGAAAAAAGGTCCCCAAAAAAAATCAATCAAATGCTTTTAGGTCAATTATGCTAATACCCACGATCCTGCCATGGTTTCTCTGCAGTGCCCTATTGCCAAAAGGGGTGTTGCATTCACTGCCATGGCTTGGGCTTAATGATTGGTAATTTTCTCGCGCGTGAGGGGCGCACCCAATGTCACTGCTGCCTCCGAGGGCTGTTTCTGATTACGCACTGCGCTGCGTGAGATCGAGGGGAGTGCCGCGTGAATTCTGCAGGGCCCACCCTCTGTTTGTGGGCCCACAAAGACTCCCCTGGCTGCTGCTGGCTGACACTGCCCAGGTGGAGAGACTTCCTGGGGGTCTTCCATGCTGCAAGCAATGCCAGGCTGCCCTGGGCATACGCAGCCTGGCGTGGACCCCTTCAAGGGACCCCCACTCTACTGCGAACATGCTGGGCTGCCCCTGCTAGTTGCAGCCCTGCTGTAAAGGAACTTTGAGCACCCCCACACACTCTTGCTGCTGCCCTGCTGACCAGCCAGGAGCCCAAGAACAACCGACCTGCAGCAGAACTGAAGGACCTTGGCGGCAGCTCTAGGCCAGGCTGTATCACAAGTAAGGCTTTTGTATACATTTCTTGAAGCATACTTTTGTATTTTTAATGGACTCTTTAGTTTTTACGATGTTGCTTAAGAATACATATAGGATTAGCATTGCATAGTGTCTATGTGATTCCCTCTTTCTGTAAATAAAAGTTTGTTAATATGCTGGTGTACAGAGGCAAGGCATTAATATTCAAATCCATCGCTGAACAAACATGCACATACACCAGCATTACTGTGTCTGCCTTTCCTTGAGTGCAGTTTATACTTAATATAACCTTGTGTTTCTTCTTAGGGAGTTTGGGGAATCCTAGCACCTAGCGCCCTTCCTGACCAAGTCCCTTTCCGACAGAGGTGCACCCAGGATGAACCACACAATTAGGTAAGCAGGGGTTGCCAGAGACAGGTTACTGGCAGGTTAAGTATTTAAAAGTAAGAAAAAAGTGTATTGCTGGGCCCGCCTACACCTGTCTCCCACTAAGTGTGTTAAGTCCATCTCCCCGCAACATATGCTACATAACGTGCATAAAGAATCATGTGCCATCGGCAACAGAGGACCATATTGTGCCAGACAGTGGTAATGGCGATAATAGAGAACAACGAAGATATATGCAGCCAGATGCACTTGATGGGCATTAATCATTTAGCAGGAATAGATTGAGATTTATTTGCAAGGGTAAGGATGAGTTGTCCAACACTGGCCTGCCACCAGGCTGGATGTCATAATGCTGTAAGCGATATTCAATCAACACTACAGCTAAGTCAATGCCTAGTCTGGGATGCTGAGGAAAACCCTTATTGATGTATTTTTATATCCAGTTCAGTACTCTGGATGACAACCCTTGTATAACACCCCCCTCTTAGAATCCCCCTCACCCCACTGAGCCAAGAAGTAGGTTTGTTTTGCAAATTAAAAGGTTTATTTGAAAATTTAAACAATATATATATATATATCACACTTCTATAAATAAATTGATAATGGATATTACACTTGTGAATATGAGCAGTAGTCAGCAAGAGGTAACTTATGAATAGGAACAGAAGAATAAGGTGGGAAAGAATGCTTTATTTGGTTCAAGGAAACACAAGGTGGAATAAAATGCAGTACAGAAATAACTTTTTATGATTTTAGCAAAAGGTAATATGATCACTTTTTCTTTTGACAATTCACTAACCCCCTATGCAATACAAGAAATGGAAGGAGAGCGCACAGTCTTCAAGAATCCCAACAAATCACACTTTATAATGCAATACACAGTTCCAGTTCCCCCAGCAAGCTTAGAGAAAACAGGGATGAGTTTTAAACACAGGCGAATTACTTTAATGTGGTTTGCAAGGAAGTGCAAAGGTGCTAAAATTGCTTTTAATTCCCTCTAGAGCAGTGGTCCTCAAACTTTTTAAACAGGGGGCCATGTTAACGGTCCCTCAGACCGTTGGAGGGCCGGACCATAGTTAAAAAAAAAAACTATGAACAAATACCTATGCACACTGCATATATCTTATTTTGAAGTGAAGAAACAAAACGGGAATAAATACAATAAATACAATATTTAAAATGAAGAACAAGTAAAGTTAAATCAACAAACTTACCAGTATTTCAATGGGAACTATGGGCCTGCTTTTGGCTAACGAGATGGTCAATGTCCGGTTCCATATTTGTCACTGCTAGTCGTAACAAGTGATGCAAGTGTTCATCCGTTAGTCTAGATCTGGTTGGAGATTTCAGATGTTTCATTCTGGAAAAAGTCTGTTCACAGACATAAGTGCTGCCAAAGATGGTTGCCATTTTGAGTGCATGGTTCCTGAGATGAGGATATGTCTCGGAAGGGAGAGATGCATAGAAACTATGAAGGCTGCTTGACTTGAATGCGTCTTTCAGAGAGTCACAATTCTGCAGTTCAGCCAGTTCCATTTGGTAAATTGTATCCACATTTTCAATGTCAATAGAAAATGGGTTACGGAAAAGCTGTATGTCCTGTTCATGGAGATGAAGCTCTTTAAATCTAAATTGGAACTCCTTTTGCAATTTTTCTAGTGAATCCACACATGTTTTGTTTGGGAATGCAACCAATGGTTTTTCCGCTAACAGAGTTTGAGTTGTGGGTAGATGGCAGAAGTTTTCCTCCTTCACTTGTTTGATGAGGAGGCCTAATTTTACTTCAAATGCTTTGACATGTGATTGCATATCACAGATGAGCTTCCCTTTTCCTTGAAGTTGCACATTGAAACTGTTGAGTAGCTCTGTTACATCTGTTAGAAAGGCAAGGTGCCATTTCCATTCTGCATCATTGAGCTCTGGTACTTCTTTGTTTTTTGAAAGAAGAAAAGCTGTAATATGTGGAAGTAAGTCATAGAAACGTTTCAAAACTCTCCCTCGACTCAGCCAACGGGCTTCTGTGTGGTACAGAACATCTCCATAGTCAGCATTTAGCTCAGACAGAAATTCCTGAAATTGTCTGTGCTTTAGTGCATGAACTCTAATGAAGTTAACACAAGATACCACAATTGTCATAACAGAGTCAAACTTCAGTGATTTACTACACAGCGCTTGTTGGTGGATGAGGCAGTGTATGGCTATTGGATGAGAATAATTATGTTTGTCCATCTCTTGGTTAATGCGAGCAATTACTCCTTTCTTAGACCCCACCATGCTAGGAGCACCATCAGTTGTCACACTGGCTAGTTTAGCCCAGTCCAGCTCCAAACCATTCAAAGTTTGGCAAACCTTTTTCATAGATATCCTCTCCTGTAGTTGTTCCTTTGATGCTTTGCAGTGCAGCAAGCTCTTCTGTGACTTCGAAATTGTCATTCGTCCCACGAATAAAAATTAAAAGTTGTGCAGAATCACGAACATCATTGCTTTCGTCAAGTGCCAAGGAAAAATAGGAACGTTTTTTTGTCAGGTTTTGCAAATGCTGATACAGATTGTCTCCCATTTCTTCAATCCTCCGTGTAAGTGTAGGTCCTGAAAGACTCACTGTACTAAATAAATCGGCCTTCTCTGGACACATCTCTTTGGCAACAGAAAGAAGGCATTCTTTAACAAATTCTCCCTCCACGAATGGTCTGCCAGTGCGTGCTATTAGCTTGGCAACTTGAAAACTTGCTCTCAGTGATGAAATATTTAGCTGCTTCTGCTTCACAAAAGTATTTTGCTGAGCTGTCAATGTATTTTTCAGTTTTAATATTTTATCTTTTCTCACTTCTCCGACCAAACAATCATATTTATCTTTATGTTGAGTTTCATAGTGTCGACGCAAATTGTATTCTTTGAACACAGACACTATATTCTGGCATATCAGACACACAGCTCTTTCCTTGTACTGTATGGAAAAGTAATCATAAGTCCACTGTTCTTTGAATATCCTACACTCCGAGTCAATTTTTCTCTTTCTTGACATCATTGTTTCCTAGGGATTCCAAATTGCTATTAGTAAAATACCAATAAAAACAATATACCAGCAACATTCCCCCACATTAGGTGCAATATAGTCCCCCACATTAGGCTGGCAGTATAGTTCCCCCACATTAGGCTGGCAGTATAGTCCCCCACATTAGGTTGGCAGTATAGTTCCCCCCACATTAGGCTGGCAGTATGTTCCCCCACATTACGTTGACAGTATAGTTCCCCCCCACATTACATTGACAGTATAGTTCCCCCCACATTGCGGGGCTTATGTACCGGGCATGGTATCGAGTCCCCGATACCATAAAAATGCCTGGTATCAGTCCCGATACTGGTATCGGGACATCCCTTCTGACCACCGCTCCGGCCATAGCAGGACCGGTGGTCAGAACACCGAAGGGACGCGCCGCTGGTAAACACTTACCTCCAGCGGGCGTCCTTTCTTCTCCGCTTCTCCGCCTCGGTTTCCATGGGCGTGCGCACGCATGGGACGTCAGTGACGTCGCTGCATGCGCCTACTCCCAGCGGTACCCGCGTTTTTAAAGTAAACGCGGGCCGCAGGGACTTCTCAGAGGCATCCTTGTGTTCAGAAAGCATCTTTCGGAAACACAAGGATGTCCTGAGGCTAAAACACCCGGCGGGCCGGGTAAATGCGCTCCGTGGGCCGCATGTGGCCCGCGGGCCGTAGTTTGAGGACCACTGCTCTAGAGGTTCAGGGTAGGTGATGGCTACTTTATATTAGTTCAGGCTCACTTTAACAATACTCTATGAATGATTTGCAGATTGCAAACAAATTTTAGCAAAGGGAAGCAAAAAGCTGCTGATTTCTACAGATGAAGAAATCGGGCCAAATCGCAAATCGCGGTAAATTTCGCGAGTGCGTGTCTCGCGATTACGGAAAAAGTATAGGGAGTAGGAAGTCGGTTCTAGGTTCGTTGGAAAGCCTAGATTCTAGTTCAGATGAAAGTTAAATTTCGTTCCTAGCCCAAGCGGTTCAAGAGATACGGACGATTTAATAAAGGTGGATTTTCGGATTTAAAGTAAAACTCAAAATGACAAGTGACAGCTTGCAGCTGCAGAATTGACAGGTGACAGTGGTGCAGCTTTAAAAATGACAGATGGCACAATTTCTAGGAGGCTGTTCTAATTAGGTTAAAATAGCTTGAATTAGATTATTTTAACTAAGAGATTGGGTTGTGCACAGTTCTGGCGGATACTCACTCCTAATTTTGAAATGAATGGGCCTCGTCACGGATCTGGTCAACTGGACTGGACTGGGCGGTTCTGCTCACAGCTTCTGGGTCAGCTCTGCTCTGCTGCTCTAACCTCTCTGGATACGGCGGGTCAATCAGGCACAGGTTCTGCTCACAGCTGGGTCTGGTCTGCGGTTCCAGCAACAGATCTTGGCAAAGAATTCAAACAGCTCGCCCGGCTGTTGAATAGTTTGGTTAGGTTTGCTGGATTTTGAAGGCCTGCTGAGAATACTTTTGCTTGCAGTGGGCCTTCTAGGTTCAAAGTTCTGTAGTCTATGTTTAGCTTGAAGTCTAAGTGTTGGATCTCTGGATGTGAAGTCGTCGGTCAGCATGCTCCGCAGCAAATGGAATTGAATGTCTCTACCTGTCCCAGCAGTCTCTTTTTATGTGTTTTGGAAAGTGGGTGTGTGCGTTGGTCATAACTAAACCTGCCCCTCTCACTTATCATTGGCCAATTCCTCCTCTCTCCCTTGATTGGGGGAAGGAAATGTAAGTCAGAGTGATGCTGTAGGTTTTATGGTCAGAGGAACCTCCCCTTGTCAGATTGCACACAAATCTATTTCTGACCCAAATACATATTTATCTATGTACCATTTTTCTAATATTATAGGTCCAGTTCACATATTTTCTGTAGCACCAAACCATCCGATCCCTGTCTTTGTACGATGTCGTGTCCACTGATGACAGAATTCTCCCCTTTTCATCCAGATAACGACCTCTAAACCTTTCCAGATTTTACACAAATGTGCACCAGGGATATGGGTTACAGATGATAAAGTGTCAGATTTTTAACATGCATACATTTGGAGTAGCAACCTTTTTTCCGCTACTATCCCCAGGAACATATCACAGGGTCCTAACACCTCTTAAAATGTGCACCGAAAAATCACAAGAATAATGGTATTACTTATATAATTCTGACAAGTCCGCACTATGAGTTATCTATCTTTTTAAAATTATGCCCTGGTCAAACAGGGGTGTGGCTTCCCACATCACATGGTGGAATAACTGGTTTATCCACTTCCCCCAAGCACAGCTGCTAGCAGAGGCACTGCCCCTCCCAGTTTCCCCCAAGAGGAAGCCACTTTACGACGCCCCCAATATAACATTTGCCTGAGTCAAGGAAGTTGCATTGTTCTGTCCCTTCCAGTTCCCAGTTGCTCCACCCCTAATCTAATCAGAGAGATGTCAACTCCTTTTGGTGGGGAGCAGGATGCAGCTAGGCCTGGGAAGAGTGGCTGAGCAGGTTTCAACTCCTGTCGGGGATAGTTGTCAGGCAGAATCCAGTTTCATTAAGCCAGGTTTCAGCTAAATGTCACTTTTTGTTCCCAGTTTAAATCAAACTTACAATTTTTACATATACATTAAATAATTACTTCCTTCAAGTCATTTCAGAATATAGTTTTACATTGTATCCACCTCTTAGCAAGTCTTTCCTTGGCCTGGTTTTCTTTCATTTGTTCAGTTTTACACAAAAGTCTGGTGGTTTTAAAACGCCGGCTTTCTGATAGTGGTGAGTACCGGTATTGCAACCATTTTTGGGATTAAGAAAATGAATTCCCCACAGTTCTGAGTTGCTTTTTGGCAATCAGCATTGCCATTCCCAATGGTTTCAGGCTACTGTGTGTGTAGCCCAATGGTGGTTTTAGGCAGTGCCCTCCTGTGCTCACAACATAGGCAAAAATGGGTGGCAGCCTATTCTTCATGTTTTCCCTGTGCACTCTCTGGGGAGTTCTGGGCATCATGATGTTTTCCATGCCAGTACTGCACAGTTTTATGGTAGGGCTTGGATGCATGGGTAAAAACATCCCACAAGCCCCCCCTCTTGCGATGGCCATTCTGTCCTTTCACTGATGGAACTCGTAAGATCTGGGATGTTCGCCTCCTCTTCTTCCAATTCCATGGATGGCACAGTTCAGCATCTTTTCCTCCCTCCAGTCGATCAATCAGTTCTCCTTGCTGGTCCTGATGGGAGGATTGGGCAGTACCCCGGGCCCCTCGGGTCTCTGCTCCCGGTCCCCGGTCGTCCTCCTTGGTCAGTCTCCAGGTTTTCTTTCTCCTAGGACGACAAAGGAAAGCGGCAATACCTATTCGTAGACATTTCTTCCCCACCATTGATATAGTGGGGTTGCATATACATTTTATAGTCAAAATATTTGCGTTCTTATTTTAACAAAAACAAGATACAATTATAAGACATTTTTTTTTTCAAATCATAATATTTTAGAGACTATATGTGGGATATTTTAGGGTTGGAATTGAATTACTCTGGAGCGGTCCCATCTGGTATTGCAGAGGACTCCTCCAGTTGTTGCAGAGTGTGCCTGGGATGGCAACACTTTAGCTGATTTATATGTACCCACTTGTCTTCCCCTTCCGCCAAACTGCCTTTGGGGATGCGGATCTTGTAGGCAACAGGGGAGATCTTGTCTATAATTTCAAAGGGTCCCTTCCATGTAGGCAAAAACTGTTAGCTGTTTGGCCTGGTTCCTTTGGAAATTGTATAGATAGACCCGATCACCCACCTTATATTCCTTTCGGTTAGTTTTTAAATCATAGTGGGTCTTCATGCTCTCGGCTGATCTTTCTAGATTCCGCTGAGCATAGGCAAAAGCATGCTGAAGGTGTTTCCTTAAATTCTCCACATACTCATGAGTTGTGGAGGCATTTATCAGTGTCTGCTCTTGGGTCCTGTAGAGCAAATGCTGGGGAAGCACCATCTTGCGTCCAGTCATCAACTCAAATGGTGACATTTTAGTTGCAGATGAAGGGGTAGATCTGATGGCCATTAGAACCAGAGTTAATCGGATATCCCAACTTGGCCCAGAATCTGCCACAAACTTTTTAAATATGCTCAGAATGGTTCGGTTGTATCTCTCCACTGCTCCAGAAGAAGCTGGCCTGTAAGCAATGTGTAGCTTCCTTTTAACCCCCAGTATCTCCCACATCTTTGTCATTACTTCACTGGTGAAGTGGCTACCTCTGTCTGACTCAATCCTTTGAGGTAGACCAAAACGGGAAAAGATGTGGTTAATCATCAGGGCATCTGCTTTTTCTGCCTTGCAATGTGGGGCTGGGAGACATTCCACCCAATTGGTAAACAAGCATGTAACGGTCAACATGTACTTGTTTCCTCTAGACGAGCGAATTACAGAGCCTACAAAGTCGATTTGCAAATCTGACCATGGCAGTGTCATCCCCCTCTTTTGGAGAGATGCACGGTGTGTGAGGGATGATGGCTGAAATTGTGCACACGCAAGACACCCCTTCAAGTATTGGTCGAGGTCCTGCCCCATGTGTGGCCAGTATGCAACCTCTCTTAAGATTTCCAGTGTTGTGTGAAACCCCCTATGACCGGCGGTGGCCGCATCATGGGCGTGACTTAACATCAGGCTTCGGAATGAGGTAGGGACCACCCACTGATCATGGCCAGCTTGGGATTTCCTTACCAACAAACCGCCTTGGATTCGGAACCTTTTTGGACATTTCACCAACACTCTTAGGTCCTCTTTCCCAATGTAATCGGTATCCGTCAGGGGAAAGTTCTCAGGGTCCTCAATGTGTTGGTAAAACTTACCAATTATTGGATCCCCCTTCTGAGCTGTAATCAAATCAGCATCAGGGGTCTCCTTACTCCATTGTGCAGTTGAAAGATCATTGTGAGCATTGGTCTGTGACCTAGTGATGGCAGTGACCGGGATTTCCCCCAACAGGGACTCTATTTCTATTCGATCCCCTTGGATGGCCCCGGTTTTGGCCAGCTGATCAGCTAAGTCATTTCCAGTTTTGTCTGGTCCCTCTACTTTGGAATGACCCTTGATCTTTTTCTAGTAGATGGTCATCCCATTCAATGTGACCAGATCATCTATGTTTTGGATTAACTTCCCATGTTTCAGGGGTTTGTTATTAGCACATAACATGCCTCTGGTTTTCCAATTAACTAGGTGCTCCACGAACCCGTTCCGTACATAATCCGAATCTGTGATTATGACCTGTTCGTGGAGTTGATGTTGGACAGCAGTGAGGATGGCCTGATGCACAGCCATCAATTCTGCCACCTGACTACTTCGGGGACCAATTTTGTATCCAGCGGAGGGTTCTGGAAACTCCTTCACCCATGCATTCCCTACGCCGGCCACCAGTTCTTTCTCCCCATTGTTGTCAACATGGTAAGAGCATCCATCCACATAGACAGTGGGCATTCCCTCACACTTGTCTTCTTCAAAGACTTTGTGTGGGGAATTAAGGTATGCCTCCATGTTGTCCTTGATTTTTAGACTTTCGTCCTCGAGACAGTTTTCTCTGGCACAATCATGCAAGTCAGCCAGACCTTGCGCGAGGGGAATCTTCTTGTTTTGGCCATATCTGACCTCCACAGGAAAGCCTTGCGTTGACAGAATCCAGGAAGTAATCCGGGAATTACTCACATTTCCGACCTGGATTCTGTCACTTTGGAGATATTGCAGAGGCTGGTGTGGAGTCTCCACTATGATGTGTTCCCCCTGGATAAACGAGCGGTAATTCTTCAATGCCCACACCGTTGCCAGGAGTGCCTTCTCAGAATCGTTGAATTTTTCCTCCACAGAGGATAAAGTTTTGCTCGCATAGGAGATTACTTTATTGACCTTGTCATGCTTTTGGTATAATACTGCCGTCAAGCAGTATTAGAGAACCCTGTCTCCAGGAAGAACTCCTTGTTTCTGACAGGGTAAGCTAGGCAAGGCGCTTGTGAGAGGCTTCTTTTGAGTTGTCTTACTGCCTCGGATTGTTCTGGACCCCATTCCCACTTGACCCCCCCCTTCAGGAGATGAATCAGGGGTCTAGTGATCTCTGCGTAGCCCTAAATGAACTTTCTGCTGTAATTAATCAGTCCAAGGAGGCTCCTTAGTTCTCGCAGAGTTGTGGGATCCTTCAGTTTCTGGAGTGCTTCCACTTTCTTTTCTTGGGGACAGAGACCCTGAGGAGTAATCTCATGCCCTAAGAAATTAACACGGGTTCTACACCACTGTGCTTTCTGAAAGGAAGGTTTTGCTCCGGCGGCCCTCAACTGTGTCAGAACATAACGAATCTCCAGCCAGGTTACCCCTCGCACCCATGTCGGGCATGGCCTTATGTAAGAAAATGTTGAATTCATTGCCGGAGTTGAGGTATCCGAAGGGAGTACGGGTCCAGGTGTACTGCTGGCCCCCCAAAGGTAAAAGCCAGTTTGTATTGGTCCTCCCTACTGACAGGCACGGTCCAGTATCCATTGGTCAGGTCTATTGCTGTGAATACCTGTGACCCTTGAATCTGGGCCAGCCCTTGGTCAATGTAGGGCAGAGGCCATCGGGAAGTATGGACCCGTTTGTTGAGCTCCCTAAGGTCGGCGCAGAGTCTCCACTGGCCGTTTGGCTTCAATATTCCCAGCACCAGATTATTGAAGGTGCGGTGTACTGGACGGATTATTCCCCGGGACTCAAGGTTCTTAATTATTTCAGTAAGGGACTCCATGGATGCGAGAGGCAAACAATATTGCTTCACAAAAACTGGAGTCATTCCAGGGTCCGTGGGAATTGTTGTGGTGTGGATGTCGGTGCGACCACAGTCATATGAGTCTACCGCAAAGAGATCTTGGAAATCCAAGAAAACTTGTTTCAACTTTTGCTTCTGTTCCAGAGTCACGCAGGCATCAGCTAGGTTGACTCTCTCTTCCACCATCTGCCTGAAGCCTGGAAAGACTTCTGGTTTGGCTATCTCAGCGGCCTCCTCCAGCTGGGTGGAGAAGTCCCTGGTCAGAGTGCTGATTTGGACTGGAGGCTTCAGGTGGGAAAGGCAGCCCTCATGGACCTGGAAAATCACCTCATCCCTCCTGAAGTCACAAGACACATCTTCCTTACCATAAGGGCAAGAAGTGTACACCAGGAAGTTCCCCCCATGCCGGGTGAAGATCCTGTCTGGTGTTGTGTTGTCATCACTGTCACTGTCAAAACAGTCCTTGGGGATTGGTCCTAACAGTTCATTTCCTAGATCAATGGAAAAATGTCGGTCATCAACCGCCATTCGAATAATGGTGCCTGCGGCTAGAGTAATACTCTTTAAGTCGCTGTTATCCACCTCTATTGGAATGGTGTCATGTTCTATGTTGACTAATGGTGTTGGGCTTACCCCCAACCCTTGCTGTTGGAGAGAAGCATTTAGATGTATATAAGCATCAGGGTTTTTCAATTTTTGTCCTCTTAACTTTCACTTCCAGGGAGAATTGTCGGGTCCTTTCTGGGATGGTGACTTCCTTTTTGATCTGAATTTCAACTGCATAAGGTAGCAATTGAGCTGACCTAAATGCTTTTTCTGGATCATCAAAGCCCATGGGATTATCCGCTAATTGGGACCAAGCTTTGAAGTTTATTAGGTCCAAACTAATGGCAAAGCGATTGAGAATGTCACTGCCTAAGTAAAAGGCGGCAGTGACGTCTCGCACGACCCAACAATTATGGACTATGCTCTTGTTGCCAATGGAGATTTTGAGCATACACCTGCTTGGCAGGAGATGTTTGGAATTAGGTGCTTCCAGGTCCATTTCCCATTTGTCTAGCAGTTTGAATGTGGGAATGGCTGGATCTTTTGGGAGTTGGCGGAACATGGCTTCGCTGATGAAGCTCTTACCATTGTTTACACACACTCGAGTGAGAACAGAGTCCTTCCCATCATTTAACTGACCAGGGATGAACAACTGCTCTCCAATTTGCTGAATATCAGCCAGGCTCTGAGCTGATTTCACATTTTTCTGGACTATAGGAGTGGGAGTTTTTGATTGTGGGTTAGTAAAGAATTTCAGGGTGTTTCCTTCCAGTGTGGAATACCACCTTAAACTGGAAGGAAGGTTGATTTTCAGAAATAGAGAGGACCCCCCATCACCAGTCTGTTGTCCTACTGCTATTACTGTCACGTCTGGAATTTGGTTGTTCTGGAAGTGAAATTCTATTTGGTCAGATTTTTGTTCAACCATGTGGCAGGTGCCATTTAAACTAACATGGTTGACACTCTGTTTTAATTTTATTGGTCGGCTAGTCTGGGTCCAGAGGACCTTGTTTATGCAATCTATTAGGGGTGACAACCTTCTCAGGAGGTCATTCCCTAGTAAACGAGGGGTGCCCTCTGGAGTCACTACTATGACCGGGTGTTTCACCTTGTGTCGCCCAATTTTGATGTCCAAATCTGCAGTCCCCTCGACAGGAATTTCCTTCCCGTCAAAGTTCTGCAGTTGTCCAGGAAGAGAGCTGAGAGGAATACGGTAATTCTCCCCCCTTCCTGCATTTAGTTCCTCAAAGGCCCTTTTGGACAGAAGGGTAGCTTGGGATCCAGTGTCCACCAGTGCCAAAATTGTACCCTGCCCCTGTACTTGTACCGGGGCATAGTATCTTCCCTCCTTCTCCTCAAGGGGGCACAGATAATGCACATTTTTGGACAACTGGTGGGCTAACTTTCTGGTTTTGGACATTGCTAGCGAAGAGATTTGGGCAGAATTCTGTGGAGAGCCTGGGGAATCTGAAAGAAAAAGTTGGCAACTGGAAATGGTTTCGGGTTCTGGGCCACCCCACCCTTTTTGGAGGCAGCCATCAGGATGGGTTTGACCCATGGGATTTTGGTATTGTTGGTTCTGGGATGAGATGGTGGGCGGCGGTAGCTCAGTCTCCACATCTCCCCAGTCTGAATTGGCATCCCTTGGGACCCATTTTTCCTTGGGAGGAGTTCCCCCATCTCTGAAGGAGAAGATCCTTTTCCCAGGATCTTCTGAGGATCCCTCTCCCTCAAATTGGAAGACCTGTACCTCCTCCACGAAGTGGGTCTGTTTGGGTCCTTTGTTTCTCCTACCCCCCCTCTGCTCCTTGGGAGGCAGGCTTTCGGGGGCAGGAGATTTTGTTTCCGGTTCCTGGTTTTCCAGGGGCTGTTTACAAGTTGGGAAGGAAGCTTCCTCCAAGGCTTTACACCCCCCTTCCCCTTGTGCCTCCTCCCTGGGAACCGGTGGGTTATCGGGGTGCTGCCCCCGTCATTGTTCTGGAGCACCAGGTCCAGAGTTTGGGGCATTCTGCGGTGGCATGCTCATCTGAGGGTTCTGTTGAGCCCTCAGTATGTGACCCAGATTCCGTGCCATATTTTGTACCTGGCGCTTAAGTTGTGAAACCCGCTCAGGCTGATACGGGGCTCTATTTTCTCCCCTGGGCTGATCCCGGGAAGGGTAGCTATCCCTTCTCTGGTAATACCCCTGGTTGGGAAGATTTTGGTACCCCTCCACCCTTGGCCTCCCCTCTCCCGGATTAGGTTGTCTGGGCTCAGGGAATTGGGGAAAGGAGGATGGATGATTTTGGGGCTGGAAATTGGGTGGATACGTGGGGAAAAAGTTCTGCCCAGGATTTGGTGAATTTCTGCCCTCCTGGGGGAAGTTAGGAGGGACGTTCCCAGGGTCAGGTGCTTGGCTGGATCCCCCCCTTGGGCTGGAGGAGTCCACACATAACCCAGGATTGGTCGGTTTCCCTTGTAGCGGGGACTTACATAGTCAGGGGAGCGGGGGACCCCATTTGTGGAACTACCTCCAAGACTCCCTGTCTGTGACTGGGCCGAGGGCCTTCTGGGCTGTGAATTATTTGGTGCAGGCAGGTTTTTAGGCCCCCCCATCTCCAAATCTAAAACGGAGGCAACCTTTACCTCCGCCACCTTGGCAGCAGCAGGGGTGCTGTTGGTTTTGGGGTTTTTCGGCGCGTTATTTTTATTTTCGATGGGCTTCTGCACCTCATAGATCCGGGTAGCCTGTTCAATGACCCAGTCTAAAGATCTTTTCTCATGAAAATCTCTCACGAGCTGGGTCATTATGTATTTGGGTAAGGCATGGAAAAACGTATTGACGAATTCTCTGCTATCCGTGCGCACCCTTCTGGTGGTCTGCGCAAAAGCACGCTTTAATTCTTGCACAAACTCTTGTGGGGCCTGATCCTCCCCACATTGCAAATTGTAGGCTGCCTTGCAAGCCTCTTGAGGATTTCTGTGCATAGAAAAATGTTTCAAGATGGCCCCCCTGTATGTGGACCACCTTGAATGGTTTTGATCCTCCAGCCCTGCAAAGAAACTGGAGTATTCTGGTGAGAAAGTCCATTTGACGTACTGGATGCAGCTACTGCTGTCCTTCAAATGGAAAGTCTCCATCATTTGCTCATAGAGCTCCAAGTGTTCCCAAACAGAATACTTGGCGTTCTTATGATAAGGCGTGATGACACTCCTTATTGCCTTTATTTGTTTCAATGGGTCCTTAAGCAAGGCCCTTTTTGCCTTATTGGCCTTTTTGGTTCGGGTAACCCTGGTCCATTCATCCTCTGACTCAGAAGCACTGCTCCCAGAGGTGCCCGTCTGATCTTCCAGGTTTTCCCGGATTCTCCGAGCCTGGGAATGGCTGGCAGAATGTGGGGACCTGGTCTCCTGTGTCCTGTAATGCTCAGAGGAGTCTTCAGACCCCTCCTTGCTGCCAGGATTTGATGGGTACCCCCCCACTGACCCAACTGGGCAGAGGTTTTCAGGATGCCCTTAATGGGCCTACTCTCCTGGGGTTCCCCACTAAATTGCACTGTGCTTGATTGCCCATACCCGGATGCCCGCCCCTCCATTCCTGGGTGGTACTGGCCTATGAGCCCCATACTTTTAGCTGGATAGTAATCTGCCATCCCCGTGGCCCTGGGCTCATGTGCGCGAGGGGACATGGGGGTGGCAGAGTCCAGGGACTGGGAGAGATGAAGGCCTCTGGTACCAGGGCTCCTGAGGTTATGCTCAGGCATTTCCCTTTCCCAGCGAACCTCGCCTCTATCAGCCCCTGCTCCCTGTTGCAATGCAAAAAGCCTAGATTCTAAATTTCGTTCCTAGCCCAAACGGTTCAAGAGATACGGACAATTTAATAAAGGTAGATTTTCGGATTTAAAGTAAAACTCAAAATGACAAGTGACTGCTTGCAGCTGCAGAATTGACAGGTGACAGTTGTGCAGCTTTAAAAATGACAGATGACACGATTTCTAGGAGGCTGTTCTAATTAGGTTAAAATAGCTTGAATTAGATTATTTTAACTAAAAGATTGGGTTCTGCACAGTTCTGGCGGATACTCACTCCTAATTTTGAAATGAATGGGCCTCATCACAGATCTGGTCAACTGGACTGGACTGGGCGGTTCTGCTCACAGCGTCTGGGTCAGCTCTGCTCTGCTGGTCTAGCCTCTCTGGATACGGCGGGTCAATCAGGCACCGGTTCTGCTCACAGCGGTCTGGGTCTGGTCTGCGGTTCTGGCAACAGTTCTTGGCAAAGAATTCAAACAGCTCGCCCGGCTGTTGAATAGTTTGGTTAGGTTTGCTGGATTCTGAAGGCCTGCTGAGAATACTTTTGCTTGCAGTGGGCCTTCTAGGTTCAAAGTTCTGTAGTCTATGTTTAGCTTGAAGTCTAAGTGTTGGATCTCTGGATGTGAAGTAGTCGGTCAGCATGCTCCGCAGCAAATGGAATTGAATGTCTCTACCTGTCCCAGCAGTCTCTTTTTATGTGTTTTGGAAAGTGGGTGTGTGTGTTGGTCATAACTAAACCTGCCCCTCTCACTTATCATTGGCCAATTCCTCCTCTCTCCCTTGATTGGGGGAAGGAAATGTGAGTCAGAGTGATGCTGTAGGTTTTATGGTCAGAGGAACCTCCCCTTGTCAGATTGCACACAAATCTATTTCTGACCCAAATACATATTTATCTATGTACCATTTTTCTAATATTATAGGTCCAGTTCACATATTTTCTGTAGCACCAAACCATCCGATCCCTGTCTTTGTACGATGTTGTGTCCACTGATGACAGAATTCTCTCCTTTTCATCCAGATAACGACCTCTAAACCTTTCCAGATTTTACACAAATGTGCACCAGGGATATGGGTTACAGATGATAAAGTGTCAGATTTTTAACATGCATACATTTGGAGTAGCAACCTTTTTTCCGCTACTATCCCCAGGAACATACCACAGGGTCCTAACACCTCTTAAAATGTGCACCGAAAAATCACAAGAATAATGGTATTACTTATATAATTCTGACAAGTCCGCACTATGAGTTATCTATCTTTTTAAAATTATGCCCTGGTCAAACAGGGGTGTGGCTTCCCACATCACATGGTGGAATAACTGGCTTATCCACTTCCCCCAAGCTCAGCTGCTAGCAGAGGCACTGCCCCTCCCAGTTTCCCCCAAGAGGAAGCCACTTTACGACGCCCCGAATATAACATTTGCCTGAGTCAAGGAAGTTGCATTGTTCTGTCCCTTCCAGTTCCCAGTTGCTCCACCCCTAATCTAATCAGAGAGGTGTCAACTCCTTTTGGTGGGGAGCAGGATGCATCTAGGCCTGTGAAGAGTGGCTGAGCAGGTTTCAACTCCTGTCAGGGGTAGTTGTCAGGCAGAATCCAGTTTCATTAAGCCAGGTTTCAGCTAAATGTCACTTTTTGTTCCCAGTTTAAATCAAACTTACAATTTTTACATATTCATTGAATAATGACTTCCTTCAAGTCATTTCAGAATATAGTTTTACATTGTATCCACCTCTTAGCAAGTCTTTCCTTGGCCTGGTTTTGTTTCATTTGTTCAGTTTTACACAAAAGTCTGGTGGTTTTAAAACGCCGGCTTTCTGATAGTGGTGAGTACCGGTATTGCAACCATTTTTGGGATTAAGAAAATGAATTCCCCACAGTTCTGAGTTGCTTTTTGGCAATCAGCATTGCCATTCCCAATGGTTTCAGGCTACTGTGTGTGTAGCCCAATGGTGGTTTTAGGCAGTGCCCTCCTGTGCTCACAACATAGGCAAAAATGGGTGGCAGCCTATTCTTCATGTTTTCCCTGTGCACTCTCTGGGGAGTTCTGGCCATCATGATGTTTTCCATACCAGTAATGCACAGTTTTATGGTAGGGCTTGGATGCATGGGTAAAAACATCCCACAATGTTTACATTAAACATCATCACTTGACAAAGTTTGCTTGAAAGCTTTAAGTCTCCATCGATGGTAGACTTTAGGAACTCTGCAATCAGTTAAATTGGTGCTCTGGTTTCTCGTTATTCTCATTATAACTGCTGCCTGTATCCCTATACTCTGTGAGCTCTTGTGCAATGGTAAGAACTGGAAACATTCTGAATCCCGGCAGTACATTCCACTTATTGAAGAAAAGTTATTAATGGAAGAAAATGAGCAGAAAACAGAAAATAAAGAATGATGGGAAAATAGAGGCGCTTCTAGTGGGGACATGCTCCCGTCTTTAAAAAACTTGGTTTTGACTACAACAAATTTGACATTGCTGCCACTAGCATCGGGGTATCTGATAAATTTAAAACTTTGGGGGTATACCTAGATGCACAGTTGACTATGTCTCCAGCTGCTCATATTACCTCAGACTGCTTGGGCAGATTCATCCTTTTTTATACAAGCACAGCTGTGCCTTGATTGCTGAGGCAATTTTTTGGCTGGAAACTGAACTATGGCTGTAGCCTATTGTGGGGAGCTAGTCAAGAAGATCTAACTAGATTACAAACCATACAGAATGGAGCTGTCCAAATCGTACAGGGTCTGGCTCGTAAGGACCATGTCTCAGCAGCACAGCGACAGCTCCATTGGCTCACCGTTAGATCTTGTGCCCCCTTTAGGACATTGGTCATGACCCATAAGTACCTCTATGATGCCAACCCGAAGAATTTGAAGGACAGGTTGTGCTGGCTACCAGAACGTAGGATTTTGAGGTCAAATAATTCTTGTCTACTGCTTGATCATCGCTTCAGCTTCCAGCTGGTCGGCCAGATGGCCTTTGGCTACTCAGCCACAGCTTTATGGAATAAATTACCTCCTGACCTAAGATGCACTAGATTGCTAAACCAGTTTCAATGTTTGCTGAAACCACACCTTTTCGTATAAAGAATCTGCTTTCTGATCTTGGCTGCATTCTTCTGTTCAATTGATCTTGTCTTTTTGTTTGTCCTGTCACCATTTGATTTTGTCTTTTGTGTATATGTGCGCCCCTATGCTCATGGGCCGCTGGGCACATTATAGATCAAATAAATAAAATCTAAATAAACAATAAAAAACAGACTAACACTGGGAACTCTAGAGAGGACATTAAAAGTGAAGAAAATTGTGATGACACACCTGGCGCACATTGTGATCATGAGGAAAGTCTATAACGTTAGTGGTTTAAATGCATTTCAATGGGCACATTGGTACCTGTTGACAGTTCTATCAAGTATTTCAGTGCATTGCTTTTTGGGAAAGATATTGGCAAATAACCAAGAGCTAACGCACTGATTGTTGAAGCACATTTTAAAGTTGAAGGTGAATCACCAGGGCTATATTCTGCTTCAGTTTGTTATAGGAGTAGACTGTATTTGAAAGTCTGCAGGTGATATGCAGTTTGAGGAACTACTCGTTCAAAAGGACATTTACAAGAAAGCAAAGTAAAACTCTAAGTTGTATTCACTTTTCGGGAAAACCCACATAAACTGATAGATTTATGATAATGACACAACAATTTCCTTCTGTTCTGAGTCTATGGGCCTCATTATGACTCCGGCGGTAGCCGTGCCGGTGAGTCATGTTTTTTCCTGGCGCCTGGTAAAGGGCAATTACGGCGGACCCGGTAATTCCCCAACGCCAGGCGACGGTAAAAATTACTCCCCAATCCCATTCCCATTTGAGTCCCATAGGACTCAATAGGACTCGAATGGGAATGGGGAGGACGGAAGCACCGGCACCATTATCAACGGTGCTGGTGCTTCCGTCAGAGTCTGGGAGCGGGTGCCGTTTCGGCCGCCAGGTCAGGCCTGGCGGGAGGGACCGCTCCCACCGGCAGGACTCTGAGTGTGCCAGTCCGGTAACAACGGTGCCGGTAGCTTACCGGCACCGTTGTTACCGGACCAGCATACTCATAATGAGGCTCAATATGTGTTAAATAGCTGAGCCTTGAGAAATTAAAAAAAAGTATTGTTCATAGAAAATCCTTAAATGGTTACTCAACATCTTGACACAGTATACCACCACGGCTTAATAACATGCATGAAGGAATTTGCCACATTCTCGGATTTAGCGTGTTTCTGGTTTGAAGCCTTTGTAACAGGCAGGTCTTTCAGGGAGAAGATTACAGACCTTTGTTAATTTCTGGAGATCTTGTCCTGTGGTGTACCCCAAGGATCGGGCATTTTTACTCTGTTACTCAAAATTTATGTTAATCCTTTGCACAACCTTTTGATGGTTGTTGGCATAGATTTTCAGAACCATGATGACAATAGCCAAATAGTGTTTCACCTTAAAGGACACCAACCGGATAATGTTAGCTTCATCCAACCCATCTTTCAGAAGATCTCCAAGTCCATGAGATAGAAGAAAATCTCCCAAGGAATTGTGTTTGGCTAACTGTCCTGTTAAGATTTTAGATAAAATGAAATCGCTAGGCATTATCGTGGATGCGACTTTGTCAATGACCTGTCAAATCAGTAGTCTTATTGGTTCAACCAACTATCATCTATTAGTACCCGACAGTGGGTGTGGCAGCCTTTCAGCCAATAAGAAGGCTCGGAACAGGTGGGGGATTACCAGATGGTATCCTGCGACCCTGAGCCTCCTCACAGCTGGAGGCAACCATCCATTTCAGGAGAGTATGTGCTCAGAACACTTTGGTCCCCAGCACATCTGCTCCTGATCTGCGACAGGCCACCATACAAAGGAAGAAGGGACTACACATCCTTTCCATGGTGGCCATTTTTTGTTTACTTTTCTCCTATTTTTTTAATGCCCTACATGTAGTCCCTTCTCCCTTCCCATGGCGGACATTTTGTTTGTTTACTTTTTTAATTATCTTCCATGGTCGCCATGGAAAGCGAAAACGGACTTAGTTTTCCCATCCCCAGTGGGCATTTTGTTTTCATCCTTTGCGAAACGCCAAAGCGTTTTGCTAAGGAAGAAAGAAGCTTTGAGTACACAGGTCCAAAAGGCTGGGGTACTTATAGCAATGATCCCCTCGCTGGGGCGGCATTACCGACTCAGATAACGCCCCAGGGCCTTTGTTACGTGCAGCCCTGTAACTATGGGCCCCAGGCATTACCAGCTCAGGGATTATTGCTTAATTGGTTCCTAGACAACTGGGACTGTCACTGTCAGAAAAGCATTGCACCATGTTGGCCAGTCAGTCTTGGTTCTCAGATTGACTATTGTAACAGTCTCTACATTGACTCAACTAAACAAGAGATCGAATGACTCCCGCTTCTTTCAATCAAACATGGCTGCTCACTTAACTGCTCAGAGCTATAGATGGGATCACATTTCTACAATCTTAAAGTGACTTCACTGGCTTCCTGTTAATGCCTGGATAGATTTTAAACTTCTGGTGATGATCCATAATACATCATATAGCTCTGCTCGATTTATCTGAAGACATGTTTTGTTCAATTTCAACAATCCTGAGATCCTCTACGCCACTGTTATCCAAAGTGCGGGGCAAGCCCCCCCCTTGGAGCCCACAGGAAGAGGGAGGCGAGCGAGGACCGAAGCACCAAATTTTGCAGGCCCCACGGATTCCCTCAGCTACTACATAGAATGGAAGAAATGGATCAGTGGGACCCCACCTAAGGGTCCCAACATGTCCACTTCCTCCACTCGTGAAGGTGGTCAAGGTCTAAGACAAGGCCAAATTCCTATATCTAGCTATGCTGCTGACTTCACATTCTTAAACACTGAGCTCCCAAGTCAGAGTTGGCCACAAACTACAGCATTGCTGTTGAAGCTGGAGTTATAGACAAAGATTATATAAGTGGTGGTAGTGATGGTAATCATTCTGCATAACCCTTTCCCATCCACCAGGGAGATGTGAAGGCTCAACTCATGTGAGGTCATCTTTACCCTCGATGTGAAAGAAGCAAATGGACTCTCTCAGAGGGGCATGAACGCCTTTGGCTCCATCCACCCACAAACACCTTTTTCGCAAGGTGTAGATTTCTTCCTATCCCCAGACTTTGCAGCTGCCAAGCATAATGACGCCTATTTATATATTGGTTTTGATCAGGAGACACCCCCATTGAAAATGGGGCTCAGAAGCAAGGGCCCTTCCTTGCAGAGAAGAATGGATTTCTTTATGAGGAGAAAATAATGTAAAAGGGATGGGACCAGCCAAAATCAAATCCTAGCCCCTATCCCATTTCATCAGAGAGTAGTAGAGTGGCCCACTCACACTTGGCTGTGGGTCACCAGATCATGGCCAAAATTCAGTTAGCTCTTTTGACAAGGTTTTTTCAGCAACTTTAAGAGGTTTAGAGACCTAATAAAAGGTTACTGGCAAATCCCTCTGGCTCTTTAACATGGAATCATACCATAATGCCACCACGACTGCCGCGACACTACTAAAACTGCGCCTGAGCATGGTACAAAAATCCTGACCCCCATTACTGCGCCCATGCAGAGTAGGGGTAGCGGGGGTGTCCCCCGCTCTCCTTGGGTGCAGTAACGGGGGTTAGGGGTTGCAGGGGTGTCCCCCGATTACCATCCCAGTAAGCGAGGGGTAAGATTTATAAAAAAGGGGACCCTGCTGCGTCAGCACCGCCCCACATAGAGGGAGGAGCTGAGGCCGCAGGGGTACAAGGATGTCGGCGGCGCACACAGGAGTGCACCGCAATAAATGTAAGTGGGGTTTTGGGGGTAAGGTTTTCTGGATCACGGGCCGGGGCAGGTGGGCAGAAGTGATCTATCTGATCACTGTGCCGCGGCGTAATTGCAGTCAACATTTTTGTCAGCAGAGTTACGGTTGGCTCATTGATCACATAGATTCCTAACAATAAGGTAAAGACAGCCTTCCCAACGGTACCTCAAATGTACTGTTACATTTTCCAGTGCTATCTTTAGGGTTGCATGGTGCACCCAGCACTTTTCAGTGAGTAATGGACTAAGTCTTACAAACTCACCAGGCCTATTCCGAGGCCTACCTGGTTGACACTATAATCCACAGCTGAACATGGTGCGAGCACATAAGACATTTGTGCCTAGTAGCTCAAACCTTGACGAAGGTTGGATTAACAGCCAACTCATTCATGTGTCATGTGGCCCAATCCACTGTCAGATAGCCGAGCTTCAAAGTGGGTAAGGGCTTCATGCAGCCACAGGAAGAGGAAGTCAAACTGGTACAGACAATTGCACTGCTGACAAAGAGAAGAATTGCAGGCCTTCCTACGACTAGTCGGCTAAACTGGATGATTCATTCTTAGGTTTTGAACCCTCGCTGTACCCATGACAAACCAACTGAAATCTTCAAAGCCCAGCCATCTATGATTCTAAGATTGATGAGACACAGCCAGGAGCATTATCTATGTCATCTACCCCTCCTCAGTATGTCCACCTTCTCCAAACATTTCATCCTTCAAATGGATGCTGACTGCAGTTCTCTATCAAATATGAGTGAATTGCGAATGACAATTCTTTACCCAGGTCATAAGTTGTAGCACAGAGAAAGCAATTACACACCGATCAAATTGGAGTGTCTAGACACTTGTGGACCCACATCTCGGAAGTCCAAGAGCCATGTGGTGCCCATAATGAATCCTGTTTGGTAAGGGACACATTTACGAGTGCTGCCAAGGTCACAGCTCCCAAAAGGGCACTGGGATGCAGGGTTATCAAGTAGAAACTACAAAACATTCCATTGAAGGAATCTAGATGGAAGACCTGGAGGTCTTCACGGGGAACCAGCCGAATGTTTTTGTATTTGTATTTATTTATTTGTAAAGTGCAACCAAGCCCTGAGGCAACTGGGTGCTAATCTTACACAAGTATAGGATATACAAGGAGCATTAGACAGTACATGTTTCATAGATAAAGGACTATACATATATATACACATCAGGTCATACTGCATGGACATGAAATTACATGTATCCCAGAGAGGGTGCGTCATTAACACCGTTTACACTCAGTGTTTTATATGTTAAGCATACTTGAATACATATACATGAATGAACAATCAGTGCAATGATTACATTACATGTGAGGGGATATGTTGAGGGGTGTATGTAGAATAAGTCAGATATAGAAGGCAGATATATACAGTGCTGATTAGATGAGTAAGGAAGTTAGGTAGGGTAATTTGGCTAAGCAGACTGGTTGCTGTCTTGTACATGGAACCAGCTTTTTACCTTTAAGCAAAATTGTGTGAGTGAAGGTTGTTCTCTGATGTGAATGGGGAGGTTAAACCATTTCTTAACTGCGAGGACTGGGAAGCTGACTCTGCCTTCCCGTTGTTAGTTAAAACGTGGGATGGAGACACTATGTGCTTGGGCAGTTCTGGTAGGTCGCATAGGGTTATGGCTTGAAAAGGTGTCCATTAAGTAGGTTGGTGCCTGGTTGTAAAGACACTTGTGAGTGAGAGTGGCTTTAGATTTATCCTTTGCTTAATACTGAGCCACTTTATAGCTTGTCTGGTAGATGTAATGTGACGTTTTCTAGGAATGTTATAAGCCGCTATGACAGCATTATTTTGCATGACTTGCATTTTGTTAATATTCTGCTGAGATGTGCCCAAGTATAGTGCATTACAGTAGTCAAGTTTAGGTAAATCTATTGCTCTTGCTACTGAGGTGCAGTCTGTCAGTGTCAGGTAAGGTCGGCAGGCTGTGATGAGCTTGCAGGTCAGTGCCGTAGAGGAGGCTAAGGCATTAGTTTGTCTTGTAAATGTGAGGGGAGAGTCAATGTAGATTCCTAGTGTTTTTACATCCTTTGCTACTTTTATGAGGTTTCCATCAATGTTAAAAGATGAGAACAAGGGCCCTAACTTGTTCAGTTTGGTGGGAGAGCCAAGAAGGAGTAGCTTGGTCTTTTCGTCATTTAGACAAAGACTGTGCTTCGCCATCCAGATTTGTATGGTACTATAAATGTCATTAAGTGTCTTACTATCTGCAATGTGGTCACCACTGATAGGTATGAGTATCTGGGTATTATCTGCATAATTAGTGTAGATAACACCCAGATGGTCAAGTATATCAAAAAGAGCTTTGGTGAACACATTGTAGAGAGTTGGGGAGTCGCACAATCCCTGTGGTACCTCACAGGTCACAGGAGAAGCTGGGGAGGAGGCGGGCGGAGAAAAGACTCTCATTGACCTATTGCTAAGGAAGGATTCAATCCACGCATTAGCTTGGTCCGAAAAGTGTGCGGCAGATGACAGGTGTTTACATAGGATTTTGTGGTTCACCAGGTCAAAAGCCGCAGAGAGGTTGAGTACTAGAAGTAGGGCTGATTTGCCCTTGTCTTTTAAGATCTGAATTTGAGATTTCAAATCAATGAGTGCTGTCTCTGTCCCGTGTCTAGGTCTGAAACCTGACTGTCTTAGTCCTAGCAGATTGTTTGATTCCAGATGTTGTTGTATCTGAAGATATGCTGCACGGTCCAGAATTTTCAACAGGAAAGGGACTGTGGTGATAGGTCTGTAGTTGGATGGGTAATTGGGGTCAAGTGAGTTTTTTTTTGTAGGGGGAGTACCCAGGCAGCTTTAACATTATTAGGTACAGTGTTTGTGTTAAATGAGTCGTTAATTAACAAAATAATGAATGGAGAAAGTTCTGCAGCTGCCTCTTTGATAAGCGGGGTGGGACAAGTGTCACCCTGGCAGTTCGACGGTTTAAGTTTGAGTATAATTGATTCAACTTCTTTGATGGAGAGAGGTTTGAAGGTGAATTGCGGTATGTTCAGTACCATGTGAAGTAGTATGTCTTGATGGGTAGTAGTATCGATAAAGCTTTTTTAAAATTGGATTTTGTCTAGGAGTAAGCTAATTTTGTCTTGGAGCGCTTTCTGAATGTTTGTGCACCATGAAGTATCTTTGGTGCAAATATCAGGTTCAGGGGCTGGAGTTTCTAATTCTTTCAGTATATTAAATAATTCATTGGTACTGGATGTGGCTTTAGCTATACGATCATTGAAATTATCTTTTTTGGCCTGGTCAGTAGCTGCCTTGTAGATAGTTGAGGCGGCTGTGAAGTCGTCCTTGTTCGACTCTGATGGGGAATTTCACAAGGTGGATTCAGCCGTTCTTTTTACTTTCCTTAAAGTCTTGAGTTGAGGGGTGTACCATTTATTAATGTGCATGCGGGGTTTGGATTTTTGGAGTTTGAGTGAGGCTAAATCATTGATGGCATTGAGTATGGTGTCATAACCACTAGGATAGAAGGGTCTGAGTGCCGGCTGTCTGGTTGGGTGATAGGTTTAAGCAGAGGCAGTACGTTCTCAAGTGTAAGGTTCCGTTTACTTCTCGCCAACATGGCCGGCGCTTGTGTTTGTAGAGTAGGGTGTGCTGTCTTATTGATGGTAAAGGTGATTAAGTGATGATCGGTCCATGCACATGGTGTGTTAGTGAGTATGTTAATGTTACAATTATGGTCTGCTAACCAGTCTAGTATTCTTCCTTTGTTGTGAGTATATAAAAATCCTAACTCAGATATGGGGCCTCATTACACGGTAGGCGGTAAGGGTTTACCGGTACCGGTATTTTACCGGTACCGGTAAATCCTTACCGCCTTACTACGAGGTCCCTTTGCGGGTTGGGGATTTTAACGCCTGCTTTTTGCAGGCGTTAAAAACCAACCCACAAAGGGACCCAGGGAGCTAATTATGGTACCGCAATTTGCGGTGCCGTAATTAGCGCCTTCCCCATTCCCATTATGCCCTATGGGGCAAAAATGGGAATAGGGAAGGGCAATGGTGGAAGGGGGAATTACCGCCCCACCAACCTTGGAATGGGGCGGTAATTCCCCTTTCCACCAAGGCGGTGCCGTTATTTTACCGGCATGAACCATGGCGCTAAAAGCGCCATGGTTCTCCGCCTACCGTGTAATGAGGCCCATGGTGTCCTTACGGGAGGTAGCTTTAGTATGTTTCGGGTCGTGAAGGCCTAAATTGAAGTCTCCTAGGATAATGACTTGGGAGATACTTTTGGTATTCGAGGATAATAGGTGTGATATGTCATTTTCGAATGTGGAGGTTGGTCATGGGGGTCGGTAGATCAGGTGCAAAGTATTGTAGATGTGTTTAAGTTTCACAGATAGTAGTTCCGCAGATGGTAGGTGACACTTGTTAATCATTCTTAAATCAAGTGCAGTTTTGTGAATGATGGCAATTCCTCCTCCTTTTGAGGTGTTGCCCTCCCGGTCTGAGCGTGAAATGAAGTAGTTCTCTGGGATGGCTAGTGATAGGGTGGGGACTGAGGCTGTATTTAGCCACGTTTCTGTGATGGCAATAAAGTCTAGGTCGTGCAATGTTATGATGTCTACTATGTCCAATGCATGTGCTTGGAGCGATCTAGCATTAATGAGTCCAGCTTTAATAGTGTTGGCAATGGGTGTGGGCGATTTCAGCTTCTGGTTCTTAGCCCGTCTAGGAGATGGGGAATTAGACTTGATAGCTGGTGTAGACAGATTTTTGTTAGGGTGTGTTGAATAGTGGGAACAGAATCTAGAACCTAGTCTGAGGTCTTTTAGGGGGAGTGGGCAAGCAATGGAGATACCTCCTAAGGTATGTCTGTGGATCTGGAGCTCGGCAATGGCAGACTAAATCCAAGATGGTGAACAGCCACATTTAAGCTTGATGTGTGGAGCTCAACACAACCAACTCAGAACACTCACGCAGCTGACACTAATGACACATTTCATCTGCCTGGCCCCAGCCCCTCAAGCGAATATAAGGTAAGCCCTGAGGGAAGCCAGGGGAGTTAGCAGTCATACTACAAAGCTGCATGAGGGTTGGAGACAGCAGAGAACAGGAGTGTGAAACAGGTGGAGAGAAAAAAGAGAAAGGGAGGAGGTGGAGAGGAGAGAGAGAGTGGAGAAGAGGTGGTGAATGAGGCAGAGTGGTGCAGAGTGTCAGAGTAGGTAGAGGGAGGATAAAGAGAAATGTGGAGATGGTGAAGGTAGAAAGGAGAATGCAAGTGAGAAGAGTGGTGGAGAAGAAGAGGGGAGAACGTTCTGAAGCTAAAGAAGGAAGTGAAGGAGAGGGAATGATTACTTAGGACCTGGGTCATCAAGAGGTTCTGGAGTAAGAGTCCAATGGAACCAGATCTAGGACAGATTGAGTGATAAGCTGGCTTAGTCCACTGAGGAGGAGAAAGCTGGCAGTATCCTGGGGTCCAAACCATTTCAATATTGTCTATTGTCTGAGTCCAGTTGGAAGACCTAATGGTACTAGATGAGGTACCACTTAGGAGGTCCACCACATGACTCAGGTGACATTGGCCTAAGCCAAGATAGAAACAGACCCAAGAAATACATTTCCGGGACACTATAAAACCCAGAAACTGTGAGTGACTTTTGCCCAGTAACAAGGTGATCATGGACTAGGGGATAGATGGACAGACTGAGGCCCACAGTCCTAAGAAGCCTTGGGGAAGGGAGACCCCATTTGTTGGTTGGTATAAACCCCAAAATTTGTGTGGCTGGAACAAAACTGAAAGTTAAATGTCAACTTGTCTGTTGATCTCTCGGCCGTGAAAACACTCATGGGGATTAGCGAGCAAAGCCAAACATGGACCAATATTTCAAGATAAATTTGGTGTTACTTAAAAAAAGACAACTGAGGTAAACATAACACAGGGAACATACTGTTTAACAGAAGACCAGTATGCTGTAGATTCTAACTGTGACAAACTATATCTAGGAACACACTTGTCCCACAACATGAAATGTTTTGGAAGTAACACCTTTTGATATGGGGACCTAAATGATAACTTGATAAAAGTAAATGTGACCTCTTTGCCTGTTGCAAGAAAGCATGGGAGGTCACTTGAGTGAGCTGGGGGGTCACAATTTCAAAATTAATATTCCCTTGACTTCCCCTTTGCGATGCAAAGTGCCTAGCTCCCCAGGGCACCTACGGGAAAATAGCACAGTATACAGAGAGATAGTTTGTTAGCTTGTCGGTTGAATGATTTATTTAATTTAAATGTTTTTATCAAGGGCAAACATGGGACAAATGTGCCATGGCAGCCACGATTGATCTGCAGAGTTCTATATGTATTCAAGGAACCAAGTACTCATGGACATGGGTGCTAATAACCAAGTCACCCTTTGCTCCCCTTTTCCACCTTACATTAAACCAACCAGCGCGCGCGCACACACACACACACACACACACACACACACACACACACACACCCCCCGCCCCCCCCCGCAGCTGCCTAGAAACTCCGTACTGATCACTCACCAGTCTGAATAGCATCCCGCCATGGTAAATCCCAGACCTATGCATTGTTGCAGGCTGAACCTCAGTGTACAACAGAACATACCAACACTTGGGGCTCCCCTATAGCTACACAAATCCTCACTTGCACAGAAAAAGCAGGTATTTCCGATCTCCATGCATCGCCCCCCCCTCAGGTTTTCCCATCTTGCCTTCACTTCTGCTCCCACAAGCCTGACCGCCCCTCATGCAAAAGCAAGCATCGAAGGCTGCCAAAATGGCAGTGGTTATGCTATACAAGAACCAGTTACAGCAGATTACCTGAGCAGGGTCTAAAAGGGGTTAATAAAAACTCAGTGTAGCATATCCATAGGAGTAGCAATACTCACAAGCACCGCACATTGACAGCTTACCGAAACTGTGTGCAATAAAGTGAGTAGGCCAGAATCATGGTGGCGTACCATGCTTGCACTGAAGAGTGATGTTACAAACCTGGTATAAGAACGCTCTTTTTCACTTATGCTCACGTAATATTCTTGTGAATAACATTCTGTTCAGTTCCAAACAAAGCGTTCTTTATATCTAATCACCATATATACAATGTTAGCTAAATGTACAATTAATACTTAATTGCATCACAGCTGTTCCATAGTCTTACAAGTCTCTTTCATTGTAAAACTCGTCCCATAATGTATTTTCTTAAATACAGAAGTCATCAAGCTTGCATGGCAGTTTTCATGCTGTATTTTTAAGGGACTTAATAAAGCACAACTTTACAGGGAGCATTTATTGTAGTCGTAAAACATCAAAAAGGAGATGCTGTATATACAATGTGGCGTGGGGGCTTCTGATGAGACTGGATTACAAAGCGCCAGATTGACTGTGAGCGAACGTTTAGTTGGGAGAATAGTAGATATCGTCCTGTTCAGTTGAATTTTATTTTTTTTACATATTTACATCATTTACAATTTGAGGCACTAAGAAGGATCAATTCATTTGCTTAGAATGACACCATTGTTTTTGATCGGAGTTATAACACAGATGTCCAGATTCTAAAGTCAGCAAGTTGGCGTCTCCTGCTCTGAAATGGGCCATCTCCTCTTATGAGCCCAGTGCAAATTATGTCCTGAAGAAAGCCCCTCGAAATGTGCAACCCACTTTCCATTCCAAAGTTGATGAAGAAGAAGAGTTGCCTTGGAAACAAACAGCTTCCTTTGAAAATCAAATCCTGATCCAAGTACTGTATACCATCAACAAGCTCTACTCTTGGCAGCATGGCAAAATGATCCATTACAGGTTACGCATAAATCAGTATATGTGGGTGTTGCATATTTTCATACACAATAGACAAAAAAAGAGAGCTACCCACATTATTGTGGCAAGGTTACAGGGGGCAGTCTTTTTACAGACAAGGTTTTGGGGATTTTCATGCCATATTGTCTGGACTACAAAATATGATGGAGATATTGTCCAAACCTATGTAAACGACGCAATGATTTCAAGGTTTGTCACACCAGTGTTGTTAGACTAATGGATGCAATTGCGATACGGGTGGGAAGTCCTCAGTTTTCAGAGCAGCTCTTAAATTGAACCAGAACATGTGCTGCTGTTCTTCATCGAGGGGCCATTCCAGATAGGTTTTTGTGTTCATGAGCTTCCTCAGCTTGCAGAATCGTTTCGGGATCGTTTCCTTCTCAATCGCCTCTAACAGTATCAGGATGGTGGCATCGTTGTTCTCGTCAAAAAGACGGAAGTGGGAGAACTCCAGCTCATATTTGCACCACTCACTCTGGACAAAGTATTCTGACAGCACAAACAGTGTCTTGTGGCTTTTTTCCATAGAGTCGATGATGTTGTCAATGATCCACTTCCCAGGGACAAAGTCCCGTTTATGAAGACACAGTTTCAATGGTGGGTTTGCGTTCTCTAGCTCTTGGGCCATTAGGTTTTCAACCCACTCTGAGTCTCTTTCACTGTAGGAGACAAAAGCATCATAACAGATGTCTTCTTTAAATCTTTTTGTTGGCCCTCTTTTCGCTTTCAGCCATGCCCAAATCATCTTGGCATACCAAATTGTGTGATATTTGTAGCAGAGGACCACAATGAAGACAAGGAGCAGCAATACTACAGTGCATATTAACAAAACAATGAATGTCTGGTAGCATACAATTACAGGTAGATGTGCATCATTAACTTGCTTTCCTCTTAGAGAGGATGGTGAATCACATGCATAGTCTACCGGCCAACCGATTAACATGTCGGAAAGCCCTTTGGGGCTATGGATAAATGCCAAAAATTCACAGGAGCATATGTAGTTGTTGTACCTTCCATCCAATGCCTTAAGGTTCTTAAAAGGTTCCAAGTCCTCTTTTGAGAAGCCATGTAAAGAGTTTGTGCTAATAACCAGCATTATCAAGTTAGGGAGATGATCGGCATACGGTAAAGTAACTAATTTATTTTTTGCAATGTAAAGTTCTTTGAGATCTGGCAGTCTGACCACAAATTCATTCAGTGCATTATTGCTAACATCCAAAACCTCCAGAGTTACAGGAATGCAAGAGGTTAGTTTTGTAATCTGGCAGGATGATAGGTTTAAATATTGAAGTGCTTTTGGCCACTGACATGAAACCGGCATTTGTCTTAAAAAATTATTTTGGCTAATATCAAGGTTTGTAAGATGTTTGTGATCAGACAAAGACACTGCAACAGCTCCCAAATGTTTCAGGAAATTTCGGCTCAGATTTAAAGTTCCCAGTAAGGGCCATGCACCCCCACCCTCCATGTGACAAGTGGAAAATTCCAACATCTGATCAATAAGCAAATTTCTACTAAGATCGAGATATTGCAATGACTTGAAAGACTGTGCAAACCTACAAGGAACTAAGAAAACCTTTGAGCCTACACATGTTACACTTGTCACATTGGCGACCAAGTCATATACAAAACTAAGGTCAGAAAACAAAAAGAAATCTGGGATTAGTAAATTTCTTATTGTTACTACTGTAATGGAGCCGGTCCCTGAAGCTTTTACATGCGGCACCTTCCCTGTTCCATAAAGAGTGCTATCCTCTACGTCCAGTTGTAGCATGTTTATGTAGTTTTCCATAATTTCTATGAATGTAAAAAGGCTTTTATCTGTCATAGAGGCATTTCTAAAAGTGAGTTTCTTCACTACTGAGTGAGTCAAGACATCCATCCCTGCTAGACTCTCTTGACTTTGAAAATCTGCATTTGCAATCTCCAGCCAAGTTACTGAGTTGGCAATATCTTGAAGAACACCGTACAGGGACTCTTGTTTCACACTTACAGTCATGTGAGCTATTTCCCTGACGCTGCTGAAGCTTCCCCTATGGTAGTAACGAAGATTTGTAGCATCAAGCTCCAGTACTTGCAGTTCTCGAATTCCTTCGAGAGTATGATTATCTACAGACAGAAAATAAGGATTTCCAAATTTTAGGAATTGTAAATGTGGAAGATGGGTGAACAGGGGGGTCGTACCAAGTGTTGTGTAGTAGTTTCCCAGAAGGTTCAAGAACTTTAAGGATAAAAGTGGTCTAATCCAAGAAAGCTGTAATGTACTCAAGCTATTGTATGACAAGTCCAAATGTTCTAGATTTATATTGGAATTAAATGTATCATTTTCAATTGTCACAATGTCATTTAATTGTAACAAAAGCATTCTTAGATGCACATAATCCTTTAGGTCACTTCCTTTTACATGTGTAATGATGTTGTTTGACAGATCGAGTTCCTCAACACCTTTTGGCAACCCTGAAGGAAAGTCTTTTAAACCCCTTGATGAACATCCACAAAAACGTCCAGACATGCACAATGATGAACAAGAACGACCTTCAGAAAGGGTAGCAGTTATAATCGCCGGTAAAATACATATCCATGTTAGGCTCGGCATTGTCATACAGTGTGACCTGAAATGAGAGAGGACAGATGGAAAAGTAAGTCATATATGCATTCAAAATGCAGGTCACACAATACAGTAAATTACAGCCTTTTAGCTCTTGAATTACAACTCATCACTATTCTTAAAGAACAAGGGACGAGGGCTAGAGATACTTAAAAATGACACCCTTACCCATAGCCATGTTACACGGAACCGAATAAAATGTACAATCTTGCTGATCTAAAATATTCATGGTAAGGCAGTGGGGGTTGCTTGTAGTTGTACGTGGGGTTTCCCCTTCTGTAATGTCATGCTAGCCTGAAAACCGATGGCCTGGATGTTAGCCCAGAGCAATGCCAGAGGTTAAGGGTCATTCAGAACATTCCAGCTACCACACCTCGGTTTTGTTAGAGACGGTGGTGGGCAACATACAGCCATCCAGATGTTTGGCCTACAATTCCCATCAACCCAACCCAGTATAGTCAATGGAGAGGGATGATAGGAGACTTCGGCCAAAACATCAATACGGCCACAGATTACACACCACTCTATTTCTTACAACCGTAGTACCAAAAGTCTGACACCCCACATTAAGACATTCACTCATGCTTTTGACATTTTATATTTCACAACATGCAAATACATTTTGAACATTAGCAATTCAGATCTCCAATTATAGAAACGGAGATGTGTTCCTAAATGGGTTACAATCTACACATATTCATTTTTGGGAAAATGCAAAGCAATGTCAATCTTAAACTGGAAATAACTCTGATCACCTTATACATTGACAATTATAGCAGTTTAAAAGGCTTCACCTGCTCAAGCCACATACATGGCCAACTGCTGTAGAATTAAAGGTTATTAGACAACCCAAAAATCTCTAAAAATCACATTCATTTTACTGTGTAAAAATTGCATATAAGGGGGATCCTGGATACCAATAACATCCCTGCTGCAGTTGGGCAGGCGCAAGATTTGAGTTCAAGCTAGGCTCTCAAGGGTGGTCATTTATAATGGGTGACTGGGCACCATCCTCCCAACCTATTATGGAGGAGCAAAGACACCCAGCCAAGTGGAAAACTGAATGTCCCTTAAGCTGCCAAAAGCAGCTGAGGACACACTCCTGGGCTGGCTTTCTAATGTGTATTGAAAATGGTTTCTCTTTGACAGTACAGTACCCCAACCATGCAAGCCCAATTGAGTGTGCAGGATTGGGTACTGCAGGACAAAATGCATGTAGGGGCTCTCCTGTGCTTCCCTGTGCACAACAGCGTCCTGGGGTGGTGATATGGTGGCACTACGGCTTCACCACGCATGTCACGAACCTGGAGGCTTTCCCTGCCTCCTGTTTGCATGGTGCGCAGGAGGCAGAGGGCCATCGTGGTGGTTTCTGGAGTAGGGAGCTGGAGCAGGTAACAAAACATTTTTTTTCTAGGTGTATGTAGGTATGCGAGGGTTTGCGTCTGTAAATGTTTCCAGCATTTGAATGAGAGTGTAGGCAGTGTGTATGTTGTAGTATATGGGTGCATATGTGAATGAGAGAGCACTGCATATGTTGTATGGGTGGGTGTCTGGAGGTACATGGAGCAAGTCTCAGATGGGCGGTGTTACATTGGTGCAGTCAGCATGGACAGGTTTTCTTACGTGGGATACACGTTTACTGGAATTATGGGCAAAGCCAACATGGTGTGTTCTTACCTTGGATTGCAGGGAGCTACATTGGGCAGGAAGAATGTTTTCTTTTAGTGGGTGCAGCATTTGATCTGGTATTATGGTCAAAGTCAACATAATGGGTGTTATGTGTGTATACTGGCCTACATTGGTGCAGCCTATGTGGACATGTTTTCTTACAATGGCATGGCATATTTTTTTTTTTTTTACTGGTATTATGGGCACAGCCAAAATAACTGTTTTCATATGTGGGGCTACTGACATATATTGCAATATCCAGATTGAACATTTTTAGTATCATTATTAGCAATACAAGCAAAGAAAAGAAGAGCATTTTACACAGGAAGAGCTGCATATATTTCAGCAGCCAGAATGGACATGTATGGACACAGTCATTACGATTTCTTTTTTTTTACAGCAGCAGAATACTGGCATATATTGTGGCAAAAGGCATAAAAAAAGACATTTGAAAAAGCTCCTGTCCACTTGCCAAAACTCGTGCTTTAAAATATATAATTTCTACCCATGTTATTAAAAAATGTCTCAGGGGTGAACCCACTCACGAATCACATGTGGTTGGCTGGGGCTCCCTACCTACACTCAATTAATGGAAAATGTTTACTCCCCTCCAATAAAAAAAAAAGTATCAGCAACCACTTAAAGTGATAACTTGCCTGATTTTGGTGTAAGTGCAGCCATGCCATACTTTTGGCAATAAGTACAGTATATGTGGTGCTGACATCATCCAGGAAAACATGAAATGACCAGTTATAGGAGGGGTGTTACATTTTTCAGAACATCCCTTGGATAGTAGTACAGCTGTTCGTTTTTGCACTTTGGCTATTCCAGAGACTGTGTTTGTCTGTGGTCTATACTGAGAGCTGGGAAGGAATGGAAAAGCTAGTTGCCTATCAGGTGAAATCTGTAAAATCACTATGTATTCAGGCCTCGTTATGAGTTTGGTATCTCAGTGGTAAATCCGCCGATACCACCAAATGGAATTACCTTTACCACCACTTGGTCCCGTGGTATTACCTCTGGATTACAAGTGGTTGTAGGTGGTGTTAATCCCCATTAATTGGAGGGGATTTTGATGGAACTACTGCTCGTGATAGTTCCTCCGAAACAGCTGTTTTTTGGTGCAAAGGTGGCGGATGGAGATGAATCCTCCTCCTCTCCAACAAACTCTTAGTAAGGCGGTGCTGTAATGCGAGGCGGTAATGCAACAGTAACTCAGCAGTAATTCCATTACCGGCGATTTGTACCACACCACCATGCTCGTAATGAGGCCGTTTGTACCCATTTAGCGCTAGAACATACATTTACTGTACAGTTAGGTTATCAAGGGTTTGAAATAATTATAGTCCACAAATCAGATTTCAAGGTCTTACAAACTTCCTCGGATAGGAAGGAGAGATTGATAATAATTTGATGTATCGAGAGTTCTTAATGTTTATCATTTGTTTTTAAGTAGATCAATCCAAATATCCTATTTACCTGTTTGAGGTCTTAAATATTCTGGTTAATTGAAAGGGTATAGGGCTTGTACATGGAGGATGCAATGTGCCTTTGGGCACGTTGATGCAGAATACAATTGCAATCAAGGTACAGAGTCAGGCACAAATGTGTAAAGCTTTCAAACAATTCATGAATGATTTAGGATTGTTATGTTATGCGTTGTACAAAGCCAAATCCCCACCGTACCGTGCAATATATGGAGACAAAAACATTCCAAAGGGAGGGCATATTAGTTTGATTCCAATAAGCATCAAAATATTTCTTGAAAAGATAAAATATGAATCTGGAGAAATCAGTGGCACTATGTCCACAGGATAGAAATAGGATTACCAAGATGAATCACACAAAATAAAGCTCTTATTGATGACCACAGGCCTTTTAGAGCTAAGCATCTGATATTAGGGCACTAAGCATTGCAGGGGAATCTCCTGAGTACTTAATTGGTTCTCGGTTCCAGAATGCAATGGGACTTCCATATATAGATAGTTATGAAGCAAGGCACTTGGTTAGAGATTTCATGAATAACAGAAATTGGAACTGTGATTAAGAACTTGCCAGGAGGGAAAACACTGTATACATGGGAACATTTAAAAAAAAAAGATTTTATAGATGGGTTCTCTAGTTTCTCTGTTATATGTACCCCTGAATATCTCTGTAGTATCTCAATTATGGGTTGAAGCTTACTGTTGGCATAGTAAAATCAGGAAAATATTTTTAATTGTGTTATCCATATTACCCTGTTTCTCTTATTAATGTTGACACCAAGATGTTTACTAAAGTTCTAATGAACTGCTTCCAAATTGTTTTAATTTAATGGTGGGCATTTTGTTTGTTAACTTTTTTAAGTTATTTTCAGTGGCCGCCATGGAAAGGGAAAACAGACTTCATTTTCCCTTCCCTGGCAGCCATTTCTTTTATCTTCCTTTCCGAAACACTCCGGTCCAACGGGCTGTGGTTCTAATAGAAATAATCCCCTCGCCGGTGGGGGTATTACCGAATCAGGTAATGCCCCAGGGCCTTTGTTACCGTAACTATGAGCCCTGTGGCATTACCTGACCCGGCAATGCCACCCCTCAGCCCCCACCGGCTCAGGAATTATTGCTTAAATGATTCCAAGGCAACTAGGGCTGTTAATTTCAGAAAAGCATTGCACCATGTTGGCCAGTGAGTCTTGGTTCTAAGATTAACTATTGTAACAGTCTGTACATTGACTCAACCAAACAAGAGATTGAGCGACGCCAGCCTTTTCAAAACAAACATGGCTGCTCACTTAATGACACAGAGCCATAGATGGGATCACATTTCTACAATCTTGATGCGAGTTCACTAGCTTCCTGTTAATGCCTGGATAGAGTTTAAACTTCTGGTGATGATCCATAATACATTATATGGGTCTGCTCGATCTATTTGAAGAAACGTTTTGCTCAATATGTCAACAATCCTGAGATCTTCTAGGCCAGCGTTATTCAAAGTGTGGGGTGCGCCCCCTCTTGGAGCCCGTAGGAGGAGAGGAGGCCAGTGGGGACTGGAGCACCACATTGCTGGCCCCTGCTTGCATATCCTCCCCCTGGACTCACTTTGGAGGCCGTGGGCACCATGACTTCCAAGGAGGGTCCGTGGAGGGTGAGTGGCACAGGGGGGGGGTCAGCAAAGTTGTACCCTGGGTCCTGTCCTGAGAGGACCCATGGATTCCCACAGCTACTACATAGAATCAAAGAGATTGGATCAATGGGACCCCACCCAAGGGTCCGAGCATGTCCATCCACTTCCCCCACCTGTAAAGGTGGTGAAGGTCTCAAACAAGGCCAAACTCCTACATCGAGCAATACTGCTGACTTCACATACTTAAACACTGAGCTCCCAAGTCAGGGTTGACTAGAAACCACATCATTGCTGTAGAAGATGGAGTTATAGACAAAGATTATATAAGTGGTGGTGGAGGTGATGGTAATCATTCTGCATACCCCTTTCCCATCCACCTGAGAGATGTGAAGGCTCAACTCATGTGAGGTCACCTTTACCCTCAATGTGAAAGAAGTAAATGGGCTGTCCCATAGGGACATGAAAGCCTTTGGCTCCACCCACCCACAAACAACTTTTTCGCCAGATATAGATTTCTTCCTGTCCTCAGACTTTGCAGCTGCCCATCATAATGATGCCTACTTATGTAACGGTTTCGATCAGGTGATCCCCCCAACCTTCGTTGTAGAGAAGAAGGGATTTCTTTATGGAGGAGAAAATAATGTAAAAGGGATGGGACCAGCCAAAAACAAATCCTAGTGCCTACCCCATTTCATCAGATAGTAGTAGAGTGGTCAACTCACACTTGGCAGAACGCCAGATCATGGCTAAGACTCAGTTGGCTCTTTTGACGAGGCTTTTTCCAGCAACTTCAAGAGGTGCAGTTAAACCTGTCAGATACGGCAAAAGACCTCTAATTCAGATGTGGGTTGAGCCCCTGCCAATTATTGATGCACCGTTGTCTCAGGTGGGGATGTATATTATGGGCCCCTTGGCTGGAAACCGGTACATTGTTACAGTTGATTACGCCACCCTGTACAAAGAAGCGATTCATTTAAAGAAGAACACAATTGATCCTTAAAAATCTGGTCCCCTTCTCCCAAAAGTTATCCTAAGAGATCGAGGAGGTATGTTTGTGTCCCAGCTTTTGGGGAAAGTCAAGATGCTACTCCATAACCGCGTGCTTTACTTTCCTGCACTGCACTGTTACAGTGGAGGCAGACGCTCAAATGCCTTTTGCGGCCTCATATTATAAGAACTTAACACTATCAGCAACTGCAATATACCTGCTTTGACTCTGCAGCCTTGTGCTGTACACAATACATAACCTGTCCAAATGTACCTGCTTTGACAGCGCAGCCGTGTGCTGTACACAATACCCATCTTGTCCAAATGTACCTGCTTTGACTCTGCAGCCTTGTGCTGTACACAATACCCATCTTGTCCAAATTCACCAGCTTTGACTACGCAGCCCTGTGCGGTACTCGATACCTAACATGTCTAACATGATATTTAACCTGTCTAAATGTACCTGATTTGACTCTGCAAGTTCTGTGCTGTACACAAAACCTATCTCGTCTGCTTGCACACCTGATGTAGCCCCTTTACCATGAGGTGAGGCTTTTCCAGTATGTGCTCCCAAATCATTGTCGCTTTTACCTACTTGTACATGCATATCTGATGTAGCCCCCTGCACCATGAAGTGTTGCTTTGCCAGTCTGCGCACCCATACCTATGATCATATTGTTCAGTCCCACAAACCACGACTGTATTATTGCACTTATTCTGTAACTATCGCCTAGATGCCGCTGGATTTTGGGTGCTGCTATAAATGTTAAATAAATACATATTTAGATTCTCCAAACTTTGGTCTACCGTCTCAAATGTATTGCCTAGTTAAACGCTTTAACCAAACCTTAAGGAACCTACCAAGGATGTTGTTGGACAAAGATGGCAAGAATTGGGATGGCCCGGTCCTGTAGGGCCTTGTTTGCTGTCTAGAAAAACCTACAAACCTCTGCAGGATTCTTCCTCTTTCAGCCCTTCCATAGGAGGGGGGCCCTTGGATGTCCTGGATATGCAGAAGGAAAGTTGGGAGTACCAATACGATCCAGGATTGAGCTCTGCCCAGACACTCATCTTTAAGCATGTGGACCAATGTATGTGCCAGGCTCGGGACAAGCAGAAGCAGCAGTATATTCGAGAAGCCTGACTAAGCAGCTTTAAAGTGAAGGACACAGTTTTGGTCCTAGTTGCAACCTCAGACAATAAGTTACTTGCTCAATGGCATGGACCTTACCTTGTCATCAGTCATTTGAAATACAGGGTTCACCAAACACAGTTGAATGCCTTACCAGGTTTATCACATGAAACTAGTTGACAGATTGGAGGGACCCAGATGGTCCTGCTATGGTGGCCACCACCATTGGAAGCAAGACGACACGGAGCAACACAAGTTCGAAATCCGGGTCCGCGCTTAGAAACCTCTGGTTATTAAGCGTGTTATAAATTACCTATCATATCATATCCCCACTCCACATGATGTTCCTGGATAGCTTATGATGCTAGCAACCCCCAGACCTGGGGTCTTTTTCGTCCATTTGCAGGATGTGTTTTCCAAGAAATCGTTATGAGTCAAGGATTCATCATCACAGACACACACCACCCAGGCAGTCAGTTTGGCCCCAGACCTATCACCTCCCTAAAACACAATGGCAGATAGTCAAGGAGGAGAGCCACAAGATACCAAAGTTACGAGCCATTGAACCCTCCCTAAGACAGTGGGCCTCTCCATTCACACCTGTAGGAAAACCCAGATGGAAGTTGGCACTTTGGCATTGACTTTCAAAATGTCAATGAGGTTTCATGAGGTGAGAGAGAACATGTGAATCCATGCACATTTCAACGATGTACCTAATAAACGCTTACTTGCAAATACCTCTGGCTCCTTAAGATAAGTTAAGTACAGCCTTTCCTACTCTACCTCAAAGGGACTGTTACAATTTACAGTGATATCTTTAGGGTTGCATGGTGCACCCAACACTTTTCAGTGAGTAATGGACTAAGTCCTATAACCTCACCAGGCCTATTCCGGGGCCTACCTGGGTGCCACTGTAATCCACAACTGAACTTGGTGCAAGCACATGAGACATTTGTGCTTAGTAGCTGAAACCCTGACGAAGGTGGGATTAACGGCCAACTCAGTTATGTGTAATGTGGCCCAATCCACTGTCAGATAGCTGCGCTTCATAGTGGTTAAAGGCTTCATGCAGCCACAGGAAGAGGAAGCCAAACTGGTACAGACAATTGCACTGCTGACAAAGAGAAGATCTGCAAGCCTCCTAGGACTAGTCGGCTATAATTTATGGCCGACTAGTCCTAGGAAGGCCTGCAATTCTTCTCTTTGTCAGCAGTGCAAATCGATGATTTATTCATTCTTAGGATTTGAACCCTCGCTGTACCCATGACAAACCAATTGAAAACTTCAAAGCCCAGCCATCTATGATGCTATGATGGATGAGACAAAGCCAGGAGCATTCTCTGTCCAACTTCTCCCAACATTTCATCCTCCAAATGGATGGCTCACAAATAGTGCTGGCTGCAGTTCTCTATCAAAAATGAGGGAGTTGCGAATGACAATTCCTTACCCAGAGAAAGCAATTACACACCGATCAAATTGGAGTGTCTAGCCACTTGTGAACCCTCATCTTGGAAGTCCAAGAACCGTGTGGTGCCCATAAAGAATCCTGTTTGGTAGGGGCAAATTTGCGAGGACTGCCAAGGTCCCAGCTCCCAAAAGGATACCGGGATGCACGGTTGTCAGATAGAAGCTAGAAAACATACCATTGGAGGAATCTGGTTGGAAGACCTGGAGGTCTTCATAAGGAACCGGTCAAATGTGAGGCAGTGGCAGATTAAATCCAAGATGGTGAACAGCCACATTTAAGCTCGATGTGTGGAGCTCAACACATCCCACTCTGAACACTCACGCAGTGGACACTAAGGTCACATTCTATCTGCCTGGCCCCAGCCACTCTAGGGAATCTAAGGGAAGCCCTGCAAAGGGAAGCTAGAGTAGTTAGCAGTCAGTCTACACAGATGCATGAGAGTTGGAGAGTGCAGGAGTGTGAAGATGGTGGATAGAAAAAGGAGAGAGGATGGAGAGAAGCAGAAAGGGAAGAGGTGGTAAATGAGGCAGAGAAGAGCAGAGTAGGAAAGGAAGGAGAGAGAGAAAAGTGGAGATGGTGGATGAGAGCAAGAAAGGAGAAGGCAAGCGAGAAAAGTGGTGGAGAAGGAGAAGAGAGAACATTCTGAAGCTAAAGAAGGAAGCGAAGGAGAGGGAATGATTAAGTAGGACCTGGGTCATCAAGAGGTTCTGGAGTAAGAGCCCAATGGAACCAAAGTCCTCAGATCTCTGCCAGATTGAGAGATCAGCTGGCTTAGTACAACCAAAAGGACAAAGCTGACAGTATCCTTGGGGGTCCAAAACATTTCAATATTGTCTGACTCCAGTTGGAAGACCTAATGGTACTAGATGAGGTACCACTTAGGAGGTCTAACATATGACTCTGATGACATTGGCAAAAGCCAAGATAGAGACAGACCCAAGAAATACATTTCCGGGACACTATAAATCTCCAAAACTGTGAGTGACTTTTGCTCAGTAACAAGACGATCATGGACTAGGTGATAGATGGATGGACTAAGGCCCACGGGGGAGGAAGACCCCATTTGTTAGTTGGTACAAACCCCACTCCCTCCTTTGTGTGGGTGGAATAAAACTGATAGTTAAGTGTCAACTTGCCTGTTGATCTCTTGGCTGTGACAACACTCATGGGGATTAGCAAGCAAAGCCAATCGTGAACCAATATTTCAAGGTAAATTTGGTGTTACTTAAAAAAAGACCACTGAGATTAACATAGCACAGGGAACATACTGTCTAACAGTAGACCAGTATGTTGTAGATTTTAACTGTGACAAGTAATATCTAGGTTCGGTTTTCGGCCCTAGGAATGGAACCTTCCTTGCTAAGCTCAGTTGTTTGCTGTAATGTCCTTTTTGTTGTTGCAAGGCCACAGGATTTGTTTTCCTAAGGCGAAGCCCACACCTCCTTTGTAGTATGATCAGGGGGTATCCTGGTTACCTTGCTGTTGGTCTATTTCTCAAATAGATTTTCCACACAGTTAGTTGTTGGTGATAAGTATAAACATAGATTTTATTCATCAAAACAAGGGCTCATGGACCAAATAGTTGTCACCCTTATGAGAAATAGACCAACAGCAAGGTAACCAGGATACCCCCTGATCAAGTCATATCTAGGAACACACTTGTCCCACAAAATGAAAGTCACACCTTTTGATATGGGAACCTAAATGATAACATGACAAAAGTAAATGTTGCCTCTTTGCCTGTTGCAAGAAAGCATGGGTGGTCACTTGAGTGAGCTGAGGGTCAGGACTTGAAAATTAATATTCCCTTGACTTCCCCTTTGCGATGCAAAGTGCCTAGCTCTCCAGGGCACCTAAGGAGAAATAGCACAATATACATAAAGACAGTTTGTTAGCTTGTCTGTCGAATGATTTATTTAATTTAAATGTTGTATCAAGTGCAAACATGGCACAAATGTGCCATTGGCGGCCCACATAAATGCTTGATCTGCAGAGTTCTATATGTGTTGTATTTGTATTCTATTACATTTCGTTATTTATATAGCGCTCTTTCTCCACTTGTCTGGCCTCAATGCACTTTTTTTGGTTGGAACGCCCTCAGTGACCGTAGTCAGTGTGGTGGAAAGTTCTAAGGAGTTTGGCTTAGCAGATGCATGTGTGCATGTTGCCGGTCTAGGGCTTGGGTGGCTGGCAAGGCTTGACTAAGGAGCCCAAAGAGAGGCCAGGCACATGGGTGGGCGCTGTTGAGGGTTAGCAATAGATTGCTATTGTTGAGAGAGTCCTTCTTGTCCTGCTATCACCCAATTTCCATTACTCCCTTTTTGGGTAAGCTCCTGGAAACGCTGGCCATCTCTCAGCTTAACCTTCATTCTGATTCTGTTGGTTCTCTCCATGAGCACCAATCTGGCTTTAGAGCTGCCAGAAGCACGGAAACTGCTCTCTTTAACATCCGTGAAGACCTGCTTTCCAACCATGACTCTAATATTCCCTCTGTCCTCATCCAACTTGATCTCTACTCTGCCTGCGACATGGTCAACCATACAACCCTGCTCAATCGTCTCAGTGATAACCTGGGTATCAGCGACCAGGCTCTGGCCTGGCTGACCTCTTTCCTCTCTGATTGTCCCTCCCAGGTACAACTTGGGACCTTCCTATGTTCTATCTCCCTCTCTACTTGTGGTGTTCCCCAGGGGTCTAACCTCTCGCCTTGGCTCTTCAACCAATACCTGGCAACTCTCACCTATTGCATTTACATTTTCCGCTCAAATTTCCAGTGCTATGCTGATGACACCCAACTCATTTTCAGACTTCCTTCAGCCACCTCCTCTCCTTCCCTCATCTCTGACTGCCTAATCGCCATTCAGAATTGGTGTGCCGCCAACAAACTTTGTCTAAATGCCAACATGACTGAGATCCTCCTCATTGGTGCACCTTCACCATCCTTTCCCCTCACTCTCTGGCCCTCCTCCTACCCCTACCTTCGAAGCTAAGAACCTCAGGGTTATCTTTGACTCCACACTTTCCTTCTCCACATCTCCACACACATCTCTGACATCTCTAAAAAGTCAAATTTCTTACTGCGTCTCCTTAGAGGTACTCCAACTTTCTTCTCCTTCCCACAGAAGCTCACTGTCTCTCAAGCTCTGGTTCTCTCTAAGTTGGACTACTGTAACAGCCTCTTTCTAAATCTACCTGCCTCCACACTCCGCCCTTTACAACTAATACAGAACAGGACTGCAAGACTTGTCCTTGGCCTCAAGCCCTGGGACTTATCTCTTCAGCTCTGAAATCCCTTCATTGGCTCCCAGTGGATGCAAGGATTACATTTAAAACCCTCTGCATTGTCCACAGGGCTTTCTGGGGCCTGGGCCATAATACCTGCAACTATCCCTCTGTAAATGCCTCCCTTCTCGAGCCCTTCGCTCCTCTTCTTCTAACTCCCTCAGGGTCAGTCGTTTTTCAAAGAAACAAGCTGGGGGCAGATCTCGGTCTTCGGCTGGGGCCTCCTTTTGGAACAGCCTCCTTGCCACCTTGAAACTCGAGGAGAACCATCTCTGGTTCCGGGGTCAGCTCAAGACATTCGTCTTCGCTTCTGCCTTTGCCCCTCTTGTTTCCTGCTGATCTGCTTTCTCTCCTGGCACCGTGCACCCGGCCACCCTCTGTTCTTCGGGCCGAATACCTGCTCACCCTGCCTCCATCCTGCGCTGCCTCCGGGCCACTTCTTGCACTGGGGTCTGTATCTGTACCCATACAGTCTCCCACCCACTTTTCCTCTGCACTCATCAGATACATCCTATCCGACTAACCTAGCACTTTGACACTTGCTGGCTGCACTACCACTGCTTGTCACCTTTATTTATTTTTACTTATTATTTATTCTGGTCTCTCCTCTGTTACGCACTTTCCTCTTCTACCCCCTTCCATGCACTTTCCCTCTTTTCCTTCCACATACACTTGCACGCTCTTAATGTCACTAGGCCTATTAAGATCGCTCCTGTTGTTCTCCCCGTTCCCCTCCCTTTTGCCTGGTTGCGCTCTGAAACACTTGTGTATGAGCGCAATATAAATAAAACATCATTTCATTTCAGAGTCAATGTGTGGCCAGCTATACAGAGTTCCTTTCGGATGGTATTCGCTCTATGCTAGTGGGCGAGGTGTTGAGGTACGTCAGGTGTTTCAGTCTGGACGGCTATGTGTGGTGCTAGACCGGATGAGCATACCCATAGCAGCATTCTACCATGCATGGATGCTTGGCCGTGCCTGTGGCCTGTGTCCACACTGGTGGTGTGAGATATTGTTTGGCTGGGGCGATCTTTGTCCAGTGCAGCAGAGGAGCAGGCCCAGATTTGAGAGTCCTATACCATTGGGGAACGCTAGTTTTCGAATAAATTTTGTTTTACAAATTAAAGGCATTTATTGGTGAATAGGATTAGCTTAAGGGATTCTGTATGTAGGACTTCACAATAAAATGTGGGTAAAGAGGCTACACCTAGTTTCACAATGCAGTAGGTTTCACCATATAATAAAGAAAGATGGAGGCTACACGTAGATTTGAGGATTCCGCCTAGTGGGAGAGATGCCTATGTTTTAGAATGCAGTAGGTCTCACCCTAAAATAAACAAAGACGGAGGTTAAACCTAGATTTGAGAATCCTGTATAGTGGGAGAGAGGGCCCAGGTATCACAATGCAGTTGGCTTCGACATGTAATAAACAAGGATGGAGGCTACACCTAGATTACAGAGTCCTGTATAGTGGGGGAGAGGCCTATGTTTCACAATGCAGTAGGTATCACCATATAATAAACAAAGATGGAGGCTACACCTACATTGGAGAGTCCCGTATAGTGGGAGGGGCCTAGGTTTTGCAATGCAGTATGTTTTGCCATGTAATAAACGAAGATGGAGGCTACACCTACATTGGAGAGCCCTGTATAGTGGGGGGCATAGGTTTGGCAATGCAGTAGGTTTCACCATATAATACAGTAGGTTTCCGTAATATAACAAACATAGATTGTTGATATAGCTAGATTTGAGAGTACATTTGTAGTGCGAGATTGCTAATATTGAGAATTCCCTAAGTGAGCGATGGAGGTTAACATTCACAGTGATTCCTTAGTGATGGGAGTGTGCTACCCTGGGCTACTTATCTCATTGTACGTGTTCTCTATTGTGGATGGATCTGGTAGGCTGGGAGCGCAGTGAGAATGTTGCGGGTGAGCCACAGCGAAAGCTGCTGGCTTACCTGTAGTACTTGTCGGGTGGGAGTGTTGTTGTTGGAGGGTTGATAGTGTTTCAGGTGTGCCACAATGAAGGCTGCTGGCTTAACTGGAGTACTTGTCGGGTGGGAGTGTCGTTGTGCAAGTGGTGGTGGGGTGTCAGGTGAAACCGCTGCGAAAGCTGCCGGCCCCTATGTTGTGATTGATGCAGAGGAGTTGTTATTAGTGGTGTATTCTCGGGGTGCAATGGATTAGGAGAGTATTGGGAAAAGCCAGGTTTTAAGGGCCTTCCTGAATTTCAGGTGGTTTTCAGTGTTGCAAATGTGTAGTGTTCGGCAGAATAGCATGCGCTACTCTCTGAGACCACCACACACAATTAGGACTACAGGTGTAAGCCAAAGCAACCTTTGGTATAAATCTGTACCACACCGTTTTTGGTAGCGAGCTGAGCAGCCAGGCGTATCTCAAGAGTGAATGTGAGCAGTACAAGTAATTACACAGAGGACTTTCAATCACAGTGGTACAAGTAGACACTTATACTCAAGGTTTCTTGGTAAAACACGTATTAATTCATTACACAATCATTTAGAAAACATTCACTAGAAGGAGACAACTTAATATTATATACCAATACACTACAATATAAAACACTAAGCTTTTGAGACAGTTTGAGCTCCCCCGAAATAGGAGCCAAATGGCAGTTTAGTTACTTAGAAGTGAGCAAAAGGCAGAAGTTAAGTAGAATAGATCACATATACTTGTTAGCAGTGCAAATAGTTTCAGTTCACCAGAAGAGTTCAATTCAAGTCAATAGGCCTAGGCGAAAGTCAATGGGCTAGTGTGTTCTAGATAGGAAAGAGCAGTTCTGGTATTAAACGGTAAAGTCTTTGCAAATGTTCTCAGAAGTAGTTTAGACGAAAAAGAATCATGTGTTGGGTCACAAGCTGATTAGACCTGTAAATTGGGAAAGTTTCACAAACTTTCACCGCAAGAGTGGCGTTCTCTCAATCGGGTTGGCACAGTATCTTAGAATGAAGAAACAAATGCAGCTGAAGTCGTTGGTTCCTGGCAGTACATGCAGATCTCACTGTTTCTGAGCCTCAGTCGTGGGGACAAGAAGAAGGACGTCGGGGGACTCCTGCACTGCACGGGATTGTCGCAAAATGCAAACACAATGGGGTCACTTCAGTTCCAGTAGCTGTAGATTCAAGCACACAAGCTGTTTCCCCTCCCTGGTTAATCCTAACCAGCCTTGAGAATGGTATCCAGGTGGCTTATGAGTTGATTGGTCCCACCAACTCAAAGGGAGAAGTCATCCTTGAAGGGGCTTCTCTGTCGAGATGAACTTGGCAATTCGGACCTGCAGCAGGGCTGATCGGGCAAACCAACGGTTCAGGAGTTGCAGCTGCCGTCCTTTTCCAGCTCTTCTTCGGTTCTTTCGTTCCTGTGGTCGACTCTGCTTTCCAGTCCAAGAAACTCACCTTTTAAACAGTTATCTCCCTTTCATTCCAGCCTAGCTGTCACTCACCCAGAAGGGTGGCTGTCCTGGCCGGACAGTCAGCCAGCCAATCACGCCAGAGTGTATTTGGGTCTTCTAGGAGACTAAGCACAGGGCGTTTCGGGCACCTCCCCCACTTCCTGCTCACCCCAGACACTCAGACGACAGAGGCGGTCTTCAGTCCTGAAGTCCGCCAAAGGCATACGGACAAAGGGACCAAACCTGGTTTGGCGCGCAGAGGCAAATACTCGAAGGACCTTTCCAAAAAGAAACGGCGAAAAAACAAGACCGGGACCTGTTTAAACAAAGGGGCTTAAGGCGCAATCTTGAAAAACATGGCTCCCGTGATTTTTAGCTACCCTTGTCTGCGGTCAGGAAAAATCATTGTATTTTGTTGTACAACCACTGCCACCAGCCTTTTTAATAGGAAAGTGTTGCATTTGACTGCTACATGAGTATTTAGACACAGGGGATACTATGTAACCCCTCCTGCACTCCATTGTAAGATGGGGTGTGCTCGGTCTAGGAAATTGGAAAGCCTAGTAAAGTCAATTTCACTTTACATTCTGTGGGAAACAGTAGTTTATCCCAGGGAAGGTATTTAAACCTTTGAGAAGTCTAATAAAAGACATCACTGCGTTCCAATTTGTCTTTCCCCCTCTTCCTCAGAAGCGGGCGGGGGGTCAAAGACTTTACAACTGTATGGGCAATGATGGAGCTTGGTTAGGGCTCCCATTTCCCTACTATTCTAGCCTCAGATTTGCCTTGGTTAGAAGTCAACTTACTAACACAAGGGCTTACAGTGGGGGTCTGTGTATAAGGATCCCAGAGGCTCAGAGTGGTCTCTTAAGGTTGCCTCTCTAGCCAATGTGGGTTGGTTCTGCTTCCTCTCACTGGGGGTACTAGATACTACTCCTAGAGTTTTTAAATCATTCCCCAACAGGACTCTTCCAGGCATCTCATTCTGGACATTGACAGGAATCCTCACTGTCATATTATTACACTGAATGAGAGCTGGCAGAATTGGAACCAACTGCACAGGACCTCCAGGAAGTCTAGTGGGGCCTTTGGGTGCCTTACCAACATCCTCAGGCTTGAAAATGTCATCCACAACTGTTCTGCTGGCCCCAGTGTCTCTCCTGGCAGGGGTGTCCTGGCCATTTACAAGAACACTGTCCATATAATACCCTTTTGAGTTCTCTGGAATGGGGTTGTACACATCCATATTCTATTTCCTACGCAGACCCAGGGGCTTTAAGGATACACTGGCTTGAACATCCAAGGGTTCTTCAGCCAATAAGTGAAAGTGGGCACTAGCCATTTTTACTTCTCCCTCAGGGATGAAGGCTAAGGAGGCAGTGCTAACCCCTGCAGTTTTACCCTTGCATCTGGGATCCCCTTTCATATGGTCAGTAGACTCACAGACGTAGCATTTACCAAATGCTCTCTGGAATGGGGGTTTCTGCTGACCTTCCTCTGGTTGGACACCAGAGGACTCACTAGACCTACCAGGTTTCCCATGTGATCTACCCTTATGTTGTTTGGGGGCCTCTTCTGGTGGGTTGGAATTAGAACTATCTTTATTCTCACTTTGGTGCTGCTTCCCCTCATCCTTTTTGTGAGTGGCCACAGAATCCTTATGAGTGACTCTGTTGGCCACCCATGAGTCAGCTGCTCTAGCTAACTTTTTGGGATCCATCTCTTTAGAGTAAGCCACATGCTGTCTCAGCGAAGGAGAGCAGCCATCAAAAATAGTTTCCAATAAAAACAGATCTCATTCCTTCAAACGTGTTGACTCTGTAACCCTTTACCCAACCAAGTTCTTTAAACATTCATACACCCAGGTAGCCCAAGGGGTACCATCAGTCTTTTTGAGGGTCCTAAACCTCCAAAGGTACTGGGAAGGAGTTTTCCCAAATCTAGCTATCAAAGCTAGCTGCATATTTTCATACTCCAATCTTTCAAGTTCCCCCACCTCCATTACAACATCAGTTGCAACCTGGGGGAGCCTAGACACAAGCCAAGGAATCAACTGATTCCCTGTGAAACCCTGAATCCCATAGTTATATTCAGAAGCAGCCAACAGATCTAAAATATCAGGTTTCACATCATACATACTCACAGCTTCTTTAGGCATGCAAAGTCTCTTAGGACTGAAGACCTAGAAGACTCTGCGGTAGAACCACTTTCAAGAGACAATTTCTTCATTTCAAGAGCATGATTCATTTCCATTTCACTGAGTATGATTTCTTGATGTTTACTGTCAGTTTGCATTTGGATTCTTTTGAACTCTAACTCAAGTCTCACTTTTTCAAGAGAGACAAATTCTGGACTCTGGACTGGACCTGGTAGGGTCGCTGTGGCTACAGCTGGAGGACTTAAGGCAAGTAGAGGTGCGGTGGGGCTCACATCCTGAGACTCCTCTGACTCTTCTAACTCATCAATAATATTAGAGTTGGGCTCTGAATCATTATCATCCTCATCAACATTATCCACATTTGCTGAGGGGGTAGGAGTACCTCCCAGTCTTTGATGATTCAACAATTTCTCAATCAATTCATTTTTCTTGCCTTTAACAGAGAGAGACCTGGCTTTATACATATCTTTCAGTTGATCTACTGTAAGAATGACCAGGGCTTCCTGTTTGAAGTTATCCATATTTGGCATTATAAAACAATTGCATTCCTAGTGATGCTTACCTTGTGAGGGTTATTTGAACAAAAGTAAGAGCAGCACTCTCAATGTAACAACTATACTTTATCCTCACCGCTTGCCACCAGTGTTAGGCAGAATTGCATGTAGTACCCTCTGGGACCACCACACACAATTAGGACTACAGGTATAAGTGTCATGGTCATGAAGTCATGGGCACAGGCATGCAGGGGTCGCATGCACCGGAGACCTGGGTGGACACTGTCCTGGAGACTTTGACGCCAAGCTCATGAACAAAAGTAAACAAGAACATCCGTTTAACATCAAAAAGCTTTTCTTATGAACATAGCACTTCCGATGCATTAACCTTGAACATTCCATCCATTAAGCAGCCCCAAGTGTGTACTTGGGTATGGCTGCTAATGGATTGCCTTCGCACATGCTCACTCTCTAGGAGTGGCAGGGTGTGGCTGGTAAACCGGCCTTAATGGGCGTGCCCATGATCTCAGCTATATAAGCTGCCCCGATCCTCAAAACAGACGCTTTGCGTTATTCTGCACTTGCAAGCAGCGTAACGCTCACTGTCGCCTGAGGTCAGACTTACCTTTGAAGATCCTGCTTCCTGGACATCCTGCTTCCTGCCAGCATACTTACCAACTGGGGGAAGCTGTTTTAACCTGTACATCTCTTCGGCGAACCAAGTATTCATCTTTACACTTTCCGAAATGCCGAAATCTTCATCTTGGCACCGCAGCACGACACGCTCCACCGTTGACAGCAGCGCCTGCAAGGAAAAACAGAAGACAAGGTTAGAAATCGAAAAAACAGTCAGTTTAAGGTTGCGCTTCGCCATACTTCGCGCTTTTCCTTAAACCATTACTTGCCTGCTGTCGAACATCGCGTAGCATCCATTTTCCATCCTGCCGCGTCTCGCGTCTCACAGCTGCGTTGAGGCCGCATTTCCATCTAAGGGAAGAAAACAGAAGAGAGACATTATTGCAGGCATAAATAGGAGCAACATATAAAGACATTAAACAGAACCAACAGCATCACAAGAGCTCAAGAAAGACTTACCGATCATAAGGAGAAGCATAGTCGCAGCTGGACTGGACTAATCCTTATCACGGATCAGTGAAGGAACTAGATCCCATTCGACACACCCCTGCCAGAAGTAGCAGGACGGAGAGCTTATCTTCCATAATTCACAGGTGAGCTTTATGGGACGGCGTATGCTCACAGAACCCGTACTTTGGGGTCAAGGGTTCGAGAGGTACAACAATCACAGATTGGTGCACTCACACACTGTCATCTCCACGCAGGATCAGTATCACCACGTACCACCGCTCACAGCTTTTCTACTGAGGGAGAATGCAGCTTGCGTCACATCTGGACAGGATTGTTTAAATGTTAGCAAGTGCCACATTTAGATATATTGCAAATATTAGCTTGTGCCACATCCAGACAGGATAATAAATGTTAGCCAGTGCCATATTTAGATATAACTGCAAATATTAGCTTGTGTCACATCTAGACAGGATTGTGAATGTTAGCCAATGCCATGTTGAGATATAATTGTGTATATTAGCTTGTGTCACATCTAGACAGGATTGTGAAGGCCAGCCAGTGCCACAGTTAGATATAACTGTGAATATCAGCTTGCGTCACATCTAGACAGGATTGTTTAAATGTTAGCCAGTGCCACATTTAGATATATTGCAAATATTAGCTTGTGCCACATCTAGACAGGACTGTGAATGAGGTTAGTTTTCTTCAGTATAGGGCCCCTACTTTTGCCACGAGTAAGCACTCGTATATTAAATTGTTTGTGTGTGCTCTGCTGAACGGGAACTACAGTTCCCAAAAGCACTTGCAGGCTATTTCCTGAAACGTCAGGTGCTTCAGCGCCGGCGCTTCAGAGGCAAGCTGGTCTGCACCGGTCCCGCCGATCCCTCTACTTTAACCCTTCAGTTGTTGCCAGCTACTGAATGAGGTTAGTTTTCTTCAGTTTAGGGCCCCACATTGTTTGTTGGGAAGTACAAGATATTGAAATTGCTTAATTTTGTATTCTCTGTGCCAGATTGACTGAATAACTGAACTGCTTTATCCAAGGGTAAACGTTACTTTCACCACTTGCATATACCCAGTACCTCTTGTGACGTGACTGCCGCTTTGCCTTTGCAACGTGTAACTTGTTTATGAAATTTGAACCTATGTTTGCAACGAGTAAGCACTCGTATATTAAATTGTTTGTGGGTGCTCTGCAGAACAGGAACTACAGTTCCCAAGAGCACTTGCAGGCTATTTCCCGAAACGTCAGGCGCTACCGCTCCGGCGCTTCAGAGGCATGCTGGTCTGCGCCGGTCCTCGCCGATCCCGTCGCCCTCGACCAGAAATCCTGCCCCTCTAAGGTTCTGCCGATTCAAGTCACCAAGCCTTGGTAAGAATGGGAATAGAAAAACTTAATGTACTGTTCTCAAAGCTCCAAGATCGACAAAGGACAGAAGCCATTCACGCACGAGCGCTAGAAACTCTTGACAATGTCCACGGCTTATCGGCATGCCCAAACCAGGACTTTGTCTCTGACGTCACCCGAATGCCCTTATGTACGCTGACAACAGCAGACAAGGCCCAAACACAAGCCACTATTAATGAGACCATAATGATGGAAACCAAACACAAACATAATGAAGAAACTTCTACCCACCCAACCACAAAAGAACTAAAAATATGCCTACTGAATACACGCTCTCTTAATCAACATGCTTTATGTATACATGATCTGATTCTGTCAGACAATATAGACATTGTGGGTCATTATGACCCTGGCGCTAAGTGTTTAACGGCGCCGTAAAAGGCTACGGCGCCGTTAAACACTTAGCGCCTGATTACGAGGTCCCTTTGCGGGACCCGATCTTAACGGCTGGTACAGACCAGCTGTTAAAGTAGGGTGCCGCAAAGGGACCTTGGTGCTAAGTACGGTACCGCAATTAGCGGTACCGTACTTAGCGCCTTCCCCTTTCCCATTGAGCCCTATGGGGCAAAAATGGGAATGGGGAAGGGCCATGGCGACATGGGGAATTACCGCCCCGCCAACCTCGGAATGGGGTGGTAATTCCCCATAGCGCCATGGCAGAGTCGGTAAGTTACCGGCATGGCCCATGGTGCCATTAGCACCATGATCCAACGAATGCTTCGTAATGAGGCCCATTATGTGTATTACAGAGACATGGTTACAGGACCCTATAGGTCCTACATGCACTCTGGCAGTACCTACGGATTATATGATCCATTACACCAATAGAGGTATTGGGAAGGGGGTGGGGTAGCCATAATAACTAGAGACTCGCTGCCCTTCTTTCCTTCGACCTCTCCATGTTCTGGTTGCGAAACATTACATCTAAAATACTGTCCCACGGACAATAATTGCATCCATTTTTTACTCATCTATAGACCACCCTCACTGGAATCTGAGTTCAATGATGAACTTATTCACCTGGCCAATTCATTAATCGGCCAAAATAAATCCACGATCATCCTCGGAGACCTAAATCGATGGCGTGGAGAGCTTAAAGATAAAGAAGCAATCCTCCTTGAAAAGACCCTGCAAAAGATGCAGTTTAATGTAATGAAACATGATCCCACTATGGCCAACGGTCATCAACTGGACTGGGTCATCACTAATTGTATAGAGACAAACAACAATGTGACCACCCCCTGCATATGGACGGGACATTATAAAGTAGTTTTCAACCTACACTTACCTTTACCAGCCAAAAAAAACACTAATGAAGCAAGGAAAGTCTTTTCTAGAAACTTCAAAAACATTAAAAGTTTGGACTTAAAACTCTGCGTAAACGGCATTCTTGCTGACCTTAATTAAAAGGACTCCTGTGACACCATTATCAATACATATGATCAGCAGATGCTCATGTTAATAAATCAGAAAGCTCCAAACTGAGAGAATACAGTTAGGCCCAATCTTAAGCATCAAAAATGGTTCACACCGGAACTAACTATCCTTAAGAAGGAAAAAAAAAATGCAGCGAACCAGAATAGCTAAAGACCCCAACTGACGGCAAATTACTAGAAAAATCCTTTAAGAACAACATCAAATAGGCCAAAAAGAACTACTTTAATAGTCAAATTTAAGCATCCTCTAATTCTGCTAGCAAACTGTTTGATATTCTTAAATCTATAGATAAGCCCCAGGCTCTGGCCCCTGCCTTCTCTCCATCTCAATCAGAATGTGAAAACACTCAGGTAGCCTTATAAAATCATAAAAGCTAGAGAACGCATTGCATCCGCTCAAGCTAATAAACCACAACCCAGTCGCCCTGTAGAATTGACGACCATTAAGGGAAAGGAGAAATTTCAATTTCAACAAATCTCTATCGATGTCATGATGAAAACTCTGGCATCTATGAAACCATCCACCTGCGCCGAAAATAATATACCCCCCAAGATCATTCTTGAACATGCAGACATTTTTGCTCCTTTACTTACTAAAATTGTAAACACATCTTTCCGTGAACAAACAGTACTGAATAACATACAAAAAGTCACCATTACTCCGCTAGTAAAAAAACCTAACTTAGACCCACGTGACCCCAACAACCTAAGACCCATCATGAATTGTAACTTTACACTCAAAGTCATGGATAAGATAGCAACAGCACAACTGCAGGAATATGTAGAAAGGCACGAGATTCTACACCCACAACAATCAGATTTCAGAGCCGTACACAGCACCGAGGCAGCAATGCTGGACCTACAAACTAAGATGCTGGGTATTATGGACAAGGGAAACGTTGGCCTTCTGGTCCTTTTGGATCTCAGTGCCGCATTTGATCTGTTAGACCACCAGCTACTACAACAAGCACTTGATAAAGTCGCAAACTGCTCCAAGGAAGCAATAAATTGGCTAACTTCCTTCCTTGAGAACAGAATATCTCGAGGACATTGGGGTGACAAATTCTTATCTGAATTCAACATCTTTTGTGGGGTACCACAGGGGGCTAGTCTGTCTCCTCTGCTCTTCAACTTATACATCCGTTTCTTATGTGAGCTTCTACAACATCTCCAGGTGTTCTTTACCAACTATGCTGACGACACTCAGCTGGTCCTGGAATTGAGTGGGGACTATGCAAAGAACAGCATGACATTAAACACACTTCATAAGAATATTGAAGAATGGATGGGCAACAACTGGATGTGCCTAAACAGGAATAAGACTGAGCTAATGGTCTTTGGATCCACGCAGGCACGAGCCAAACTAGCCGCTGACTATCAGGCATTTCAAATTAAAGAATCCCGTATCAAAGGGGTGGGCAAGGTTAAAACACTTGGCATGACCCTGGAAGCCTCCCTTAATGCAGATGCTCAAGCCATGTATGTTAGCAAAAATTGCAATTATTACATCATACTCCTTAAAGCAATTAGACCCCTACTTAGTGAAAAGACTGCTACAATAGCCAGAGCAACCATCTTGTCGCGTCTGGACTATGGTAACGCACTTCTCGCAGATGCAAATAAACAAAGCATGCACGCATTTCAACTGGTCCAAAACAATGCGATCAGAATGATCAAACAAAAAGCAAGAAATGAACACATCAGTGAAGCCAGACGGGACTTCCATTGGCTGCAAATGGAGGACTGAGTGCAATTTAAGTCCCTATGCCTAACACACAAGTGTCTTTATGGCAAAGCACCAGCCTATCTGAAGTCTAAATTCACTCTCTACAACCCCTCCAGGGCTCTAAGATCAGAAGCCAAGGGCCTTCTAACAGCCCTGAAACATAAAAAAGAACTCGGTATGGGCATAGCTTTCCCCACCCGAGTGGCAGCTAATTGGAACAAACTGCCGATCTGTCTTAGGCTGGGGGCCAATCTCTCCACCTTTCGTAAAAAGGTTAAAACTGTGCTTTTCAAGCAAGCCAATTTGTAAGATCCTTGGCCTTGAAAATGTCCAAACTCTTTGTGTACTATGAATTGTCCTGTCACACGTTGTGCTACTATTAGTTTGTTCCTGTCTCCATGTATGCGCCTGATGCCTGCGGGCAGTTTGGCACAATATAAATAAACAAATAAATAAAAATAAATAAAATGTGAATGTTAGCCAATGCCATATTAAGATACAATTGTGTATATTAGCTTGCGTCACATCTAGACAGGATTGTAAATGGCAGCTTGTGTCGCTTCTAGACAGGATTGTGAATGTTAGCCAGTGCCACATTTTGATATAATTGTGAATATTAGCTTGTGTCACATAGCATTATGCTTACTAGACTGCATCGTACCACAGACAACTGTTCAATTGCCTCCTTCCCTATTCATTATATAGTGTTCCTACTGCATCGTGAAACCTAGGCCTCTCTCACGCTATACAGGACTCTCAAATCTAGGGGTAGCCTCCATCTTTGTTTAGTACATGGTGAAAACTACTGCATTGTTAAACCTAGGCCTCAATAGCATTCAACTCTCAAATCTAGGCCTGTTTTCTCTGCTGCACTAGACAAAGATCGCCCCCGCCAGAACATTTTCGAAGCTTACGGTACGTATATCTCATACCACCAGTGTGGACACAGGCTGCAGGCACGGCCAAGCATCCATGCACGATAGAATGCTGCTATGGTTAAGCACATCGGGTCTAGCAACACATATAGCCATCCAGACTGAAACACCTGACGTACCTCAAAAACTCTGCCACTAGCATACAGCGACTACCATCCAAAAGGAACTTGGTACAGCTAGCCACAGATCGACTCTCTCAACAATATCAATCTATCGCATAACTTCAACAGCGCCCAACCACATGCCTGACCTCTCTTCAGAATGCTTAGTCGAGTCTTGCCAGCCACCCAAGTCCTACACCGGCAACATGCACACATTCATCTCCTAAGCTAAACTCCTTAGAATTTTCCACCACATTGACTACGGTACTTCACTGCTGAGGGCGTCCCAACCAGAAAAAAAGTGGACTGAGGCCACACAAGTGGGGAAAGAGCGCTATATAAATAAACAAATACAATATAATACTTACAAAAATACTAAAGATGTGTACAGACACATTCTGGGTTTTTAATGGGGATATGCTAACATATACAGGCAAACAAGAGATTCTTCTATGGGGAGACGACTGTACTACATGGGCAATTGGGGTTTTCAATGGGAAATATTGGATGTATTACTACAAACATGAAGGGTTTATGCAATTTAGGGTTGGGGTTATATGCTACTTACATAGCAAGCCTTGGTTTAAGATTCGGGAAAGCCAGCTGCATCTCAGGACACTCTGGAAAGAAAGGGCAGGGGCTCTGGTCACTCCACTCTCAAAGATGGTGAGGTTTAGCAGCCTTCTCTCCGTCCTCCTCCTCCTGTCTCCCTGGTTTGTGTGTGTGTGTGTCCCTGTCCTAGTAAAGTCCCCCTTATATAGCAGAAATGACATCACTACTTTACAATCTAGAGGAAGTACCCTGTAGTTATCCTTGCTGCTAGGATTGGACAGTTACCATCCCTCTCTCTGCCCCCAGTCAGGATTGGATCAGGGGAGGAGAGCACCATCTGTCTTTTGTTTCATGATCCTTTGTTCTCCTTACAACTTTTTGGCAACATAACTTCATATTTGTACTAGCAACTGCCATATGAAACAGATATTTGGTTTGGGCTGGTCATGGGAAATTAGCTAAACCGACTGCCAAATCCGTGCGATGTAGCATGGCCATGTGCCACCTTTTTGTCGTTTTCATAAAATGTACAACAGTTATGAATAAGTACGTTCTCAAGCATGTTCCTAATTTCATTTTCCACCTTTTCATCAAATCTCATAAATGTCACATGTTCAGATCAGCCAGAAACCTAACCTAACTGGCCATTACAGTTCCCAGCGTCACAGGTGCTTAAAACCGCCTGGAAATTATATGAAAAATGGCATGAAATTAAAATCAATCCTCAGTCTGAGGGCCACGCAAAATGCCTAGAATGAAATAGTCTTTTTAAATTAATTGGGAGTGTCTGTCAACATATGGGAGGGCTGTGTCATACCCCACAGCCATCTGTTCCCCTGGCTCAGCCTGTGAACAGAGATTTTTATGAGTCTCTTTGAAATTGGCAGTTTGCTCTTTGAAGTGAATGCAACAAGGACTTGCACCTTTTCGTCATGCTTTAGCCAAGAATTGCCTTCATTGAAATCCCTGCATTCCTATCATCATGTCTGCAGAACAGGGAATTATGACGCCTCCTGCAGCATCACATTTTATTGCAGGGTTGTTAGCTGGGAGGTGCGACCTCCAGCTGGAAGTGGAGCTTTTAATTGTGAAGTTTTGACCTCAGCCAGAACTGGTTTTTCCTGAAGTAGTGTCTTTTCACAGGTTACAGGAGTTTTGTGGGTGAAACCTAATATATATTTGTTTTGGTCACCCCCTACCTCATGTTTCCCTGACATTTTCTGTGTGAGCAGTGATATTTTTTCCACTGTGGCTTTTTAAAGCCATTTTTATTTGCAAACTCCTGTGCAGGCCGTTTTTGCTTTAAATGTTTAAAAGTCCTGTCTTGCAGGTCACAGGATTCTTTGATTCCTCCTTCTGGGGTGAATTACACCAGTGATGATGATGGGTAGGCCCTTTCCACATGGTTCATGGCACAAAAGAAAAAAAACAGGCCGATTTGGGTTGCACTGTTTAAAGGGATGCTGCTCATGTGAAAGAGACTTCTATTTGGGGCCTTTAAATGGACCCCACACACACAAACAAAACCACCAATCAGGGGAGGTGTGTGGGCTGGGAACCGGGAGTGATCGAGAACTAGGAAGCAGCAGAGGTGGTCGCGGGAAGGGGACACACAGCGGGGCTGGGCAACACAAATGAAAACAATACCTGTACAAAGGCCCAGGAGAATCTTTCAGCCAAATGAACTCACCTTGCAAAACAAAGCAAAAGAAGAGTGCAATGAGTTCAGTAGCCTGGTAGGCCTATTAGCACACAAACTAAATCACCAATCAGGGGAAGTGGGCGGGATCGGGAACTATGATTATGTACTCATGGACATGGGTGCTAATAACCAAGTCACCATGCTCCCTCTTTTCACCTTACATTAAACCCAACCAGAACAAACACACACAGCAGCCGTCCGGAAACACAAACAGTGCCCTACTGCTCACTCACAAGTCTGATTAGCATCCCACAATGTTAAATCCCCAGACCTATCCATTGTTGCAGGCTGAACCTCGGTGTACAACAGAACATGCCAACACGTGGTGTTCCCCTACATCTAAACAAATTCTCACTTGCACAGAAATAGCAGATATTTCCGTTATCCATGCATCACCCCCCACAGGTTTTCCCATCTCGCCTTTACTTCCGGTCCCACAAGCCCAACCACCCCTCATGCAAAAGCAAGCATCAAAGGGCTGCCAAAATGGCAGTGGTTGTGCGATTCAAGAACCAGTTACAGTGGATTACCTGAGCAGGGTCTAAAAAGGCTTCATAAAAACTCCATTGTAGCATATCCATTGGCGTAGCAATACACAAAAGCACCGCACATTGACAGCTTACGGAAAATGTGTGCAAAAAAGTGAGTAGGCCAGAATCATGGTGGCGTACCATGCTTGCATTCAAGAGTGATGTTACATACTTGTTGTAAGAAAGCTCTTTCCACTTGTGCTCCCGTGATGTTCTTGTGAATAACATTGTCTTCAGTCCCAAACAAAATTCAATCATACTAGAAACAATTGTGTTAGTGTTCTTTATTTCTGATATCCATATATAAAATGTTAGCTAAAAGTGCAATTAATACTTAATTACATTACAATTGTCCCATACTCTTACAAGTCTCTTTCATTGTAAATTTCGTCCCATAATGTATTTTCTTAAATACAGAAATCATCAAGCTTGCATGGCAGTTTCCATGCTGTATTTGTAAGGGACTTAATAAAGCACAAATTAACAGGGAGCATTTATTGTAGTCATAAAACATCAAAAAGGAGATGCTGTATATACAATGTGGTGTGGGGGCTTCTGATGAGACTCAATTACAAAGCGCCACATTGACTCTGAGCGAACATTTAGTTGGGAGAATAGTAGATATAGCACTGTTCAGTTGATTTTTTTTTTTTACATATTTACAATTCGAGGCATAAGAAGGATCAATTCATTTGCTTAGAATGACGCCACTGTTTTTGTCAGATTTATACCACAGATCCCCAGATTCTAAAGTCATCAATTTGACATCTCCTCCTCTGAAATGTGCCACCTCTTATGAGCCCAGCGCAAATTATGTCCTGAAGAAAGCCCCTTGAAATGTGCAACCCACTTTCCTTTCCAAAGTTGCTGAAGAAGAAAAGTTGCCTTGGAAAAAAACAGCTTCCTTTGAAAATCAAAGCCTGATCCAAGTACTGTATCCCATCAACAAGCTCTACTCTTGGCAGCATGGCACAATGATCCACTACAGGTTAAGCAGAAATCAACCTATGTGGGTGTTGCATATTTTCATACACAATAGACAAAAAGAGAGAGCTACCCACATTATCGTGGCAAGGTTACTCGTGGGGCAGTCTTTTATTGACAAGGTTTTTTTTAATTTTCCTCTGTTGCATATTTGTATGCCATATTTTCTGAACTACAAAATATGATGCAGATATTGTCCAAACCTATATAAAAGATGCAATGATTTCAAGGTTTGTCACACCAGTGTCGTTAGATTAACGGATACAATTGTGATACGGGTGGGAAGTCATTCTTTTTCAGCGCAAATTGGACCAAAACATGTGCTGTTGTTCTTCATCAAGGGGCAACTTCAGATAGGTTTTTGTGATCATGAGCTTCCTCAGCTTGCAGAATCGTTTCGGGACCGTCTCTAACAGTATCAGGATGGTGGCGTTGTTGTTCTCATCAAAAAGACAGAAGTGGGAGAACTCCAGCTCATATTTGCACCACTCACTCTGGACAAAATATTCTGACAGAACAAACAGAGTATTGTGCCTTTTTTCCATAAAGTCGATGATGTTGTCAATGATCCCCTTCCCAGGGACAAAGTCCCGTTTATGAAGACACAGTTTCAATGGTGGGTTTGCGTTCTCTATCTCTTGGGCCATTTGGTTTTCAACCCACTCAGAGTCTCTTTCACTGTAGGAGACAAAAGCATCATAACAGATGACTTCTTTGCATCTTTTTGTTGGACCTCTTTTCGCTTTCAGCCATGCCCAAATCATCTTGGCATACCAAATTGTGTGATATTTGTAGCAGAGGACCACAATGAAGACAAGGAGCAACAACACTACAGTACATATTAACAAAACAATTAATGTCTGGTAGCATACAATTACAGGTAGATATGCATCATTAACTTGGTTGCCTCTTAGAGAGGATGGTGAATTACATGCATAGTCTACCAGCCAACCTATTAACATGTCGGAAAGCCCTTTGGGGCTATGGATAAATGCTAAATATTCACAGGAGCATATGCAGTTGTTCCTTACATCCAATGCCTCAAGGTTCTTAAAAGGTTCCAAGTCCTCTTTTGAGAAGCCATGTAAAGAGTTTGTGTTAATCGACTGCGTGAACAAATAAAGGAGATAAGCATAAAGTAAAGTAATTTATTCGTTTTTTGCAATGTAACATTCTTTGAGATGTGGCAGTCTGACCACAAAATCATTCAGTGCATTACTGCTAACATCCAAAACCTCCAGAGTTACAGGAATGCAGGAAGTTATTTAAGTAATCTGGCAGGATGATATATTTAAATATGTAAGTGCTTTTGTTTTGGCCACTGACATGAAGGCGGCATTTGTCTTAAATAAATATTTTGGCTAATATCAAAGTTTGTAAGATGTTTGTGATCAGAGAAGGATACTGCAACCGCTTCCAAATGTTTCAGAAAATGTCTGCTGAGATTTAAAGTTCCCCGTAAGGGCCATGCATCTCCACCCTCCATGTGACATGTGGAAAATTCCAACATCTGATCAATAAGCAAATTTCTACTGAGATCGAGATATTCCAATTACTTGCAAGACTGTGCAAACCTACAAGGAACTAAGAAAACCTTTGAGCCTACGCTTGTTACACTTGTCACCTTGACAACCAAGTCATAAACAAAACTAAGGTCAGAAAAATGAAAGAAATGTGTGAATAGTCAATTTCTCATCGTTACTGCTGTAATGGAGCCGGTCCCTGAAGCCTTTACTTGTGGCACCTTACCTGTTCAACAAGGATTGCTATCCTCTATGTCCAACTGTAGCATGTTTACATAGTTTTCCATAAAGTCTATAAATGTAAAAAGGCTTTTATCTGTCATCGATGCATTTCTAAAAGTGAGTTTCTTCACTACTGAGTGAATCAAGACCTCCATCCCTGCTAGACTCTCTTGACTTTGATAATCTGCATTTGCATTCTCCAGACAAGTTACTGTGGTGGCAATATTTGGAAGAACACTGTACATGGACTCTTGTTTCACACTCTATGGTAGTAATGGAGATTCATAGCATCACGCTCCAGTACTTTTAGTTCTTGAATTCCTTCGAGAGTATGATCTACAGCCAGAAAATAAGGATTTTCCAATTTTAGGCATTATAAATATGGAAGATGGGTGAACCGGGGGGGGGGGGGTCCTACCAGGTGTTGTGTAGTAGTTTCCCCAGAAGGTTCAAGAACTTTAAGGAAAAAAGTAGTCTAATCTATTGTATGACAAATCCAAGTGTTCTAGATTTATATTGGAATGAAATGTATCATTTTCAATTGTGACAATAGGCCTCATTACGGGTCTGGCGGGTCTGCTGGTGATACCAGCGGGTTTCCGCCAGACCCGAAAGAAATTACTGGCACCTGGCTTGCCGGTAATACCGGGGTATTACAACCCAAGCGGCCCGGAAGTCAGACGCCGGTAATTCTGTTAACCCCCATTCCCATAGAGTCCAGGACCCTATAGGAATGGCAAACACAGAAGCACCGTTAATAACGGTGCAGGTGCTTCCATGATGGTCTGCTTACCGCGGCCGCTGTGTCTGGCAGGGTCAGACCTGCCGGGCCCATTGACTACAAGCAGACCCGTAGTATGCCAGTCTGGAAACAACAGTGCAGGAAGCTTACCAGCACCATTGTTTCCGGACCAGCATGCTTGTAATGAGGCCCAGTGCCATTAAATTGTAACAAAAGCATTCTTAGATGCACATCATTCTTTTGGTAATTTCCTTTTACATGTGTGATGATGTTTTTGACAGATCGGGTTCCTCAACACCTATTGGAAACCCTGAAGGAAAGTCTTTTAAACCCCTCGATGAGCATCCACAAAAACGTCCAGAAATGCACAATGATGAACAAGAACAACCTTCAGAAAGGGTAGCAGTTATAATCACCTGTAAAATACATATTCATGTTAGGCTCGGCATTGTCATACAGTGTGAACCAAAATGATGGAGGACAAATGGCAAAGTAAGTCATCTCTGCATTCAAAATGCAGGTCACACAATACAGAAAATTACATCCTTTTAGCTCTGGAATTACAACTCATCAATATTCTTAAAGAACAAAAGCTAGAGATACTAAAGAATGCCCCTCCCCAATTGCTATGTCACATGGAACCCAAGAAATGGGAAAATATGAATGGTAAGGCAGTGGGGATTGCTTGTAGTTTTGGCTGGACTGCCGTTTTGGGGTTCAACTAAGCCTGATTTTTACGTGGGGTTTCCCCTTCTGTAATATCATGGTGGCCTGAAAACCGATAGCCTAAACATTAACTCAGAGCAACGCCAGAGGTTATGAGTCAATTAGAACCTTCCAGCTACCACACTTCTGTTTTTCTAGTAAGAGGATTGCATACAACACATTGTGAATGCAGCGCCATACCATTAAAAAAAGTGGATGCTTTCATGGGTGATTTGGCAGGCAGGTGAATGTGTCAAACTATGGTAATCACCCTTCCCTGTTTCATTCTTGGCATCCTTTCCATGAGAGGGGGTGGGGTTAGAGAGGTAGCCCAAGGGCTAGGGTTCGATCAAGTACGGTGGAAATGACAAATAAAATCTCCTCCTCCTGAAGGGTAGAGCAACAGGCCGATATGATTGGCCAGAGCCCTTACAGTGTATCGCAGGGCCGATTTAATTGGCCCTTGGCACTTCTTAATGGATCTTTTTTTTGTAACATCTTTTTATTAGATTGCCAACAAAATATAACCCTATCACATAGATTTCAATGAATGACAACAAAATTTAATACAATAACCATTCAATACAATTATTAATAGATATCCAAAATTCCAGTACATCCTCACCCAAATATATCAATATACTTTCCCCCTATGTAAATAGCAAAAAATGTAATAATTATAAAATCCACACCACCACACATAAAACATCACAAAAGACAACAGAAAAAAAGAAAAAAGGGGGAATGGCCAATCACTCCTCTTTCCCACCTTCCCTACATCTCTCTACTTCATCACTCACAAAGCATTGAATGGCCCCCATAATGAGAGATAATCGCCCTCTTTACCTTTATCCTTCATTGAGATCTTTTCGTTCTTGGACAGAATCTGCAGCTCCACCAACCAGTCCTCAACAGTAGGTTTCTTTCTAGTCTTCCAGACCCTAAGGATTAGCCTAATCGCCACTATTACAGCTTTATCTATCCAGATATTATATTTCCTAGTGTTCACACACCTTCCTCTATGTAGAAGCAAGATCACATTTGCTGCTGACCTTTGCATGACAATATCAAAAACCATATCAATCCTATCAATTACATCTCTCCAAAAATCCTGCACTCTTGTGCAGTCCCAAAGTAAATGCAATAGGGTACCTCTGTCTCTTCCACAACTCCAGCACAACTCATCCATCCTCAACTTCAATTTGAACATTTTAACTGGTGTCCAATATATCCGACCAACTATTTTCTGCCCAACTAAACACAAATTCTTATCTTTTCCCAAATGTATGCCTACTCTAAAAATATCCCTCCAATCTTCTTCCGAAATGACCACATTGACATCCACCCATATATTCCTTAGCTCATTCCAGGCAATTATATGTCCCACTTCCATGGGCATGAAATTCATATAGGTACGCACAGTATATTCTTGCCCAATCACCAGCCATACTCTTGCTTTGATTAATCAATCAAATCCAGATAGCTACTCCTTTCTCTATTTCCTAAATTATACTTACCTTGCAGCTCCTCAAGTTGCAGTAGTCTATTTCCATCCAACAAATCACTTAGATTTAATATACATTTTCTGATCCAAATTTGCCAATGCAAACACCTATTGTTGAATTGCAAAATCTCATTATGCCATATAGACGCATCCGGACTGAAACCAAAACTTTGTTCATTTTCTCTAAACCAAGACTATAGAGACTGTCTAGTAGCAACAATTGGTTGCAATTTTAGCCCCTTATTTCACAACTTTCCCATAGTATATAGGTTATCTAAGTGATATGGCGCACAAGTCTCTCTTTCCATACATAACAAAATTGGTCCTTTAACATTCTCTTCTTTAAAATAATACAAACGTTTCTTGAGTAAAAAGGCGTTATAGTATTTTACCAAATGCGGATAGCCAAACCCACCTTCTTCAACTTTTTTGCGTCAATATATATTTTGGGATACAAGGTCTTTTACCAAGTCCCCATAAAAAGGATTTTAAAAGTTTGTCAATCCTCAGCAACTGTTTCTCATAAATCAATAGAGGTAGCGATTGTATAATATATAAAATCTTAGGCAACAGAACCATTTTAATTGCATTAATTTTTGCCCATAGATTCAACTTCAACCTTTCCCATCTTTTAATAGTTAACGCAATTTTGTCTAGTACCTTATCAATACTATCTAGAACAATTTTGTTCAAGTCTCCAATTATATGTATACACAAATATTTAACACCCCCTGGAAACCATTTACAATTCCAGGACCTTAAAATTCCATTATCACATGTCCCAGACAGAGGGAAAATTTCAGTTTTGCCCCAATTTATTTACTGTCCCGAGTCCCGACAGTTTCCTCACTTTTTCAGACATTTGTTTCAACATGGGTCCACATACTTCTGGATTTGATAGAAGAATCATCATATCATGCGCATAGGACAGCATATTAACTTCTGGATTTCCTACACCATGTCCCTTAATTTCCTCACATTGTCTGATGTATGCTGCTAAAGGCTCCAACGCCAAATTAAATAAAAATGGTGACAAGGGGCACGCTTGTCGCGTGTTTTTAGATAGGGGAAAGGATCTAGAAATCAATCCATTAACAAACACCTTTGCCTTAACATCATGATGGATACAATCAATCATTCGTATAAATACTGAACCAAACCCCATTTTCAACAGTGTATATTTCAGGAACTTCCAATTAACTCTATCAAAGGCTTTTTCAGCATCAAAAAACCTATAATCCCACTCGACTCCATGCCATAATGCACTCCAATAACATTCAACACAGTCCTTATGTTATCATAACCAAACCTTCCTGGCGTAAAACCCACCTAAGATTTATCAATCAGATCCCCCATACAAATCATCAGCAGATTTGCCCAAATTTTGGTAAAAATGTTAAGATCCACAGTCAACAAAGAGATTGGCCTATAGCTCCCACATCTTTTATGATCTTTTTCCAGATTCGGAATGACAATGATCAATGCATCCTTCATCGAGTCACACAATGCCCCTGACAATATAAAGTTATTAAATATTCCACATAAAATTTGCCATAGTTGAGTCACAAACATCTTATAGAATTCCAAAACAATACCATCTGGCCCTGGTGACTTTCCCTCCTTCATCTGTAATATAGCATTATAAACTTCAGCAACATCAATCATAGATTCAATTTTAATTTTCTTTTCAGCAGATAACTTCGAAACAGTAATTTTATCAAAGAAGTTACCCAAGTCTTCTTCACTAGGCGAGAGTTCTTCCCTATACAACCGCATATGGAAATCCCGAAAATATTCACAAATATCCATGTTCCTATGCAAAGTGTCCCCTTCTTTGGTTTCTATAGAAGAAACACACATATCAGTCATCATCCCTTTAAGTTTATTGGCCAGCAGCTTTCCATTTTTATCACCAGATTCCCAAAACCTTTATTTAGTATAAAAGTTCTTAATGGACCTAAGGGCGAAGCAGGAACACAATGTAACTAACTAACACAACATTGCTAGTTCCATTTTTAATACAGGGAGCTCTTCGGTGACCTCACCAGCTCCTAGAAAAAAAAAAATGTGCGGCCGGTCCCATGGCCATTTCATACTGTAATCGTCGGCCAGTTGCCATGCTGACGAGAGACTGCTCCTGAACTCCACTTTCTCTCTCTTTTACAGTAGGCAATGTTTTGGCATTAACTTGCCAAAACCAAAAACACAAGTAGAGGACTGGATTACCGAACTTGAAACATTATTGGCATTTGAATGAGTGATGCATGAGAAGCTGGGTAGGCAGGACCACTATTTGGAAATGTGGGCTTTGTTCAACAAGCTTTATGGATGACTAGCAGATACACCCGGCGCTGCCCAGGCTAAAAAGTAACCAAACGTTTCATATGGTTTTCCACCGGTTAACTAATACACATAAGAAATAGCTAAATAGTTCTGCATTCTTTATCAATGCATAGTCATACATGTACACAGTTAGGAACAATTAATATTGTTGCTGGACACCCCAGTACACACACTGTTGCATGTCTTTCTTGCAAAGGCATACACAAAAAGATTACCATAGGTTGCCTGTCCCTTTTACTTTGGAATCTTGTTTGACGTTGATCTGATGTCTCTTGCCATTATTTTGAAGCATGCCTATCTGCATCAAGCTGTTTTCTGATTTCCCTTTGTTGTGGGGGTTCCTGCTGTATTTGTGTTGCCTATCTGGCTGCATCAGCCTGTTGTCTGGCTTGTCTCCGTTCTAGTTTCTCCAAAAGTATATTGTCTGTTGGGTGGCATGATGAATAAATCGCAGTTGGTTTGCCACTGGTGATGTGTACTTCTTGAGTGTCATTAAGAATGAGGCCCTGATTCATGGAATTATTTGCGTGTAAAACAGGGATTTGCATGCCATTCTGCTTGCAAATTCCTGTCTGATGAATGGGGATTTGCGGGCAAAATGGCACGCAAATCCCTGTTTTACACGCAAATAATTCCATGAATCAGGGCCTAAGTGTCTGGATTTTCTTGTCTTCATTTTATCAGATTCCTTGTACTAATCTTTGACCGGTTTTTATTCTGTATTATAGTTGTATACTTAGCTTTTGTTATGGTCGTCTGTTGAGCAAAAGAGTTATGGTCATTTGTTAAGCAGCATGAGCATGAGTTGTCATTTTATCCACCAGGGAGTCATTTCAGCAACTTTAAATTAAGCGAAATAAGAATTAGTTGGCATTTTCTCCACTCAGGGTGCCACTTTAGCATCTTCCCATCAACCATTCGATTCCTTGTAAAAGGTTGCCCCTGTTAAACCCCGTTGGAGCCCTCTAAATAGTTCCTCCTTCCTTTCTGTAGCAGACAAACAGACACACTTTCAAAAATATATATTAGAAAAAGATAACATGATTACATAGCCTCCCCAACGAAGATTTTAAAGATGCTCCTATGCTGTGATCTGACCTTGCATAAGCAAGATAGAACTATAGTAGTGATACATGACTATCACATAAGTGTGCTGTGTGTGCTTTGTCTGGTGGTGTTTTTGTGTCTTGTGTGTTTTAATTCAGGTTTTGAAATTGCTTGGAGATATTTAGCTCCTGCTTCTCGCATAGGAGAGCATGGTTAGTTCGAAACCAACACTACCAGGTGCTACCTTTGGCTCCTTAGCCAGCTGGTGCCTTACACACATGTATGTGTGACATTACCTTTGAGTATTGGTGAATTTTAATAAAGAAGAATTAGAACACATTTAAACACAATGATCATACATGATGGGCAAAACGTTTAGCCATCAACTTCTGGTAGCTCCTGTTTCCCTTGTGGTTGCTCCTGCCTACAGGATGATGTCCGAAACCCAGTAGCTGCTTTTAGCTCCTGCTCATCGAATCTTAATTTCAAGCCCTATAATTTATGTATACAATCAATATAAAACTGTCGTATTACATGGTATAGATCTGACTTGTTATTCATAATCCTGGGGGACGAGGCTTTAATTATTATACACTGTTATGTTACAATGATTTATATAATGTTGACCTCTGTATAACAACCATTGTCTTTATATTTTACATTTCATTCAGATCACAGCTTTACTGTTATGTTAACATATATTATTTGAATTTAAAGAAAATATTGAAAAACATATCTAAAAATAAAAAAAAAGGAGCAGTGCGAGAGGAGTCCCCAGTGGTGGGGCCTATCCTGGTATTTGGAGACATACATCATCAGCACCCAAGTCCTGCAGGAATTCCACCACCACACTAAGGGTGCATTTTCTGTGGCGGGGGAGATCAAGGAGATGACCTCTGCATGGGGTGCAGGGGGTCTGATAGACCTTGTAAGATATCAGAGGACCAGGCTTCAGAACATACAACTGTGTTTGTTATTTTCCATGTGTTCAGAAACAGATCATTGGTTTTCATTTGAGTGCAACCGATTCTAAGAATCATACAATGTTAACTTCTAATGATCACTTTGGGTATATGTTGTATTGAATTGTATTGATATTTTATTTGTATGGCGCTGATACACAGGTGTTTCAGAGAGCGACAAGGCAGGGGAAGAGAACAAGGGAGAATAAAAACAACTATCTTACTAGGCCCACTGACATTGAGAACGTGCAAGTGCAGGGGAGAGGGAAGGGAGGGGGAAAGTGCAAAGTGCTAAGCAAGGGAAAGTAATAACAACAAAGTGGTAGTGCGGCCAGCCAGTGGTAAGTGCTAGGTTTAAGGTGCATACAGGGGGTGTCTGATAAGTGCAGAAAAAGGGGGTGGGGACTGTAGGGCTACAGATACAGACCCAAGTGCAAGGGTTGCCAGGAGGCAGTGCGGGTGTGTGGCAGGGTGAGCAGGTACCTGGGCCTGAAATCAGTGGGTAACCAGTTGCACGATGCCGAAGCAGAACAGATCAAAAGGGGAGAAGTGAAGGCAGAAGCAAAGAGGATGGTCTTGAGGTGCTTCTGGAACCGGAGATGGTTCTCCTCAAGTTTGAGGGTGGCAGGTAGGCTGTTCCAGAGGGAGGCCCCAGTTGAAGACAGAGAGCTATTGTAGCCATAATAAGAATGTTACACTTGTCTTACTCAGCAAAGTACATTAGCCAAACCTAGAACATCCATATAAAATTAGTTTCTGATAAAGGATTCATATTCTAAGATAGACAGTGTGGTACACTCCCATTGTACCTTTGCAGAATATACCAATATGAAAGGAGACATGTGGCAAATAACAACAATCAGGGTTCCTGACTGCTTTGCATGAAATCAATCAACATTTTAGGAACATACAAATGACCACAGATCTTGACATTTGAGAAATATGCTTGTGACAAAAGGGTTAAATGTTTGAATTACTAAGCACAAAATGCAACCTGGGCTTAATGCTCATTTAAATGTCCACAACACTCACCCTAACATTAAATGTTTGTAATCAAAAATCATATTTGTTCATTCTGACAGCATCAACGTTTGGATGTGAAGTGAAAATGGCTGTGACATATGTCACTGCAAGTTGTTAACTTGCCCCCAATCAGGAGCCTTGTCAGAATTTTAGAAGTGGAGGGGAAGTTGGGTCTCAGGGTAAGGATGCCTGTGTATATGCCAGACCCCAATGCAAAGACATCCTTAGATGACATGTATATGCTATGTTTGCAGTTGTATATGCTCCCATTTTGGATAATATCCTGTGCAAAATGAATCTTAGGGTGTGCAGACACAACAGGTTAAGTACATGCCTTGGAATAAAGAAAAAATGACTTCTTTTTTGTGCAAATCACTCAACGTTTTCCATTAGCGTTGAGCACAAGTTCAGCATCTGATTTTGGCAGGATATTTGGTCACTTTCGTTGTGGTGGTCAGGAAAGGTCCCAATGATGAAGAGGGGTTCATGTTGCACGAGCCATATTTGTGATTGGGGGTGAGGCGGAATGGGATATACAGTTTAGCTAAATGTGAATGGGATGTGTTACTTCAAGTATTACTTTGTGTTGAAGTTGATACATATTAGATCTGCACACACGTAGAAAGATAAAAGGCGAAAATCGCCAAATGAAATATAAACACAATCCAGATATGGTGTGCTACGAAGTGCTTAGCAGCTGGGCGACAAGGAGTTTTATAATGAGCATGCAAAGAATGGAGCTTGTCATGAAGAGCCCACTGAAAAGAAGAGATCACGGTTATTAAACATGCATGCCCACTAATAGACATAGACAGGAACCGTATAAATCCACATGTAATATGCTCCCCTTATAAATTGATTAAACTTTGCAGCTAGGAGTTTGTGATGTGAATTCTGAGCATCTGGGAAAAACTCGTTTTGCAGGATTGGAGGCCAAACGAGAAGTAATGATTAAATTAGCAGATGGTGAGCCAACATGCCGGACCATGTTTTTTATGGCCAGGCAGTTTCGCAAAGGCAGATGTAATTTCTTTTAAGTGCATGGGAGCTTGCAGAGGGATCCGGCCATTTGTTTTTACCAGCAATAAATGTGGGGTGAAGTGACGCTCAGGGCCAGAGTGACCGATGCTCTTTGTGTTTCGATTGTTATTCAGGATGTGGCCAAAGGCCATGTGTGTTGAATCAGCAGTTTTAAACATTAGAATGTTCCAGAGACACCAGGAATTTGGGGTAGATTGAATGGTTATCGACAGTTCAAATGGAACCTGTTCATTCGGCTCTTCCGAATGTTGTCTGAAGTGTTTGTGCAAACCATGTGCAATTACATTTAGAGTTAATAGGTCTCAGACCAGCTATGACATGTCATGAATTATTGTTGTATCTGAATGTGTAATTGTGTGATGATGTCATGACCTGCCACGGACGAATCCTAAAAAGGGGTGTACCATGAATGCGATATGAAGATGGTAGTCAAGATAACAGCAACCTATGACAATTGGAGAAAGATTGGATTTCTTTTGTATGGGTCTTGTACAATCACATGTGGGGGGAAGTGGATTGTAACAAAATATATGTGTTTTAACTGTTGCAAAAATGTGTATAATGTGTCAACTTAAATGGTGCGGAGAGACTTAGGCTAGTTTGACTGTAGAGCGTCCTCAAGCTCCTTCCTAGGCGATTCTACAATGTACTTGCTGTACGTACAAAACGTGCACTCTCTTCTTAGGTGGTGGGCCCGCTTTGGGTTCAGGTGGTTAGGGGACCGCTCAGACACTTTCATAGTGCAATCATTGCCTGTCTACTTTTGGACTGAGCACCATTTCTCAAGTGAATTGCTTTAAACACCACACTGTGTCCATGTATGCAAATGCTGCAGGGTCTTTTCCAAAAAGAGGTGCTCGGAAATCATCAAAGCTATTATTCCACAAAATATCCCTTCCAACTTGGTCCATGTAATGATGCAAGGACGGCTCCATTCAGAAATTATTAAATTGTTACTTTAGGCCTAACTTCCAAGTCCCCATAAATTGCAGTGAGAGGACGGCATACAAAAGCATTTTCATGCATGCAGACCCCTACGGTTTATAGTCATAATGGCGACAGTCAAAATGTCGACAGTCAAAATGTCGAAAAAAAAATGTCGAAAAATAAAATGTCGACTTTTTTTTTCAATGCATTTTTTTTTATATGGGGGGGTCCCCCCCTTTTTATATGGGGGGGTCCCCAACCCCCCAACCCCCCTTTTTTAATTTTTTTTTTAATTTTTCCCTTTTTTTTAGCTCCCAAACCCCTAAAATAAATATATAATTAAAAAAGGAGAAAGTCGACATTTTTTTTTCGACATTTTTTTTTCGACATTTTTGTCTGTCGACATTTTCTTTTCGACATTATGACTGCACACCGACCCCTACATTACATTTTAATAGTTTGCTCCTCAAGGTGCAAACAATGCATGGAAATCTGGGCTGCCCCGGGTTTCTGTGTATTCTCCCACCTCGTGCTGCATGCAATCGTAAATGCCTCCCATAACTCACATGCATGGCGATGGAAAATTATGCATGGTTTTCATGCCTCCTTTGTCATACAGGAAAGATCCGAAATGAGGCCCTTTAACCTTTCATGTCTGCATGGAAGATCTATTTTGATTATTCGACGGCGTGGGAAATGCAGGGGTGGGAGGTGCCTTCTCATGTTAAACTCGTCCACTTAAGCCTGTATTCACTAAGAGCAAACAAAATCTTTCCAAGTTCTCATTAATTGCACAGAGTGGACTACAGATAACAGTATTTTGTGTGTGCATGCAGTCCCCTCCATTACATTGTTATTGTTTGCAACAAAATAATGTGCAGAAATCTAGGCTGTCCTGGGTTTTTTCTATTTTCACACCTCATACTGCATGCAATCGTAAAGGCCTCTGATGATCTATGCGCTTGGCGAGCGGCAATTATGCGTGGTTTTCATTCCTGCTTTGCCACTATAGGGCAGATCCACAATGAGGCTATTTAAGTTTTCCTGGCTGCACTGCTGGTCTCTTTTGATTATGTGACAATTAGAGAAATACAGGAGCGGGAGGTGTCTTCTTACCATTCACTCTTCTACTTCAGGCTCTGTTGACTAAGAGCAAACCCAGGTGATTGTGCTCTTCATTTTAGACAAATAAAAAGAAGCAAACATCAGCTGCTGGCAGTTAGAAGCACAATTCTGAGTATCCAGCCCAACATATTGTTGCAGGAGGAAAGTTGTACACATTTGTATCCTCCTGTGGCAGAAAGAAAGAACTCTATTTTTAGAGGAACATTTTGGCTGCCCGGTCAGATGGTGAAATACAATGAGGTTGCAAATAATAAAAAGAATGAGGAAACATGCTAGAAAAGTATAAATGATTTAATATTCATCAGAGAATTCTTCAGGAACTAATTTAAATAGAAAAATACAAAACAATTTTGCAGAAAAACAATTAAAGAAAAGCAGAGCCACATCATATGTCCTTTAGTATTGAACAACATGGTGCCCATCTCAGAACACAAGAAACACACCAAAAGTGCTACCGAGACCACCAAGTAAAGAATAGAAAAGGAAAGATTACCAAAAAGGCAAAAGGCCAAACGCAACTAAAATCCAAGTAGAAATTACACCTGGAGCCCCATTTGTGTGTTGGCTCTGCACAGATATCTTTTATATGTGCAAGGTTCATTCCAAACATATGGGTAGATAATGGTGACTAAGCATCTTTACCACCCGCATGACCGAGAAAATGTACCAACCCAGCCCAGGAGTGGCCTATTCGAGTTTCGACTTCAAAGGCCAAACCTGTTTGAAGGCACAACCTTCTTCAGGGCAGACAAGGGTTCAAGTGAGATGGGCACATTCAGCGCACTTTTTCTGTCTGGAAAAAAAACCTTCAAACAGGAGAAAACATAATTTGAATTTCAATTTGGTTGAGCGATCCATCCTGTAGCCAGTGCCGCGCAACTCACAAGACTGAGGCTCCATGCTATGAGCTCAAAGTGCATATATATGGGCTTGTGACGAGATATGTTCACGGATGTTAGTGCAAACCTTAGCAAACTGATGGCGTGATGCAACGCGTCCTGCACTGAAACCGGAGTATTCGTCCATTTGGCACTGGCCACAGGATGGATCTCTAAACCAAGTTGAAATTCAAATTATGTTTTCTCATGTTTTATTATGTTTCAAGTGTTTTCTTCCAGACAGAAAAAGTGTGCAGACGTTTCACTTGAACCCTTGTTTGCCCTGAAGAAGGCCGGGGCTTCGAACTTGTAATCTTTGCTTTTTTATTCTTTACTTGGTGGTCTTGATAGCACTTTGTGTGTTTCATGTGTTCTGAAATGGGCACAGTATTGTTCAATAGTAAGGGACATACCATTTGACTCTGCTTTTCTCCAATTCTTTTTTCTGCAACATTATTTTTTAACTTTTTCTATTTAAATTAGTTAATAGTTTGAAGAATTGTCTGATACATATTAAATCATGTATACCTTTCTAATGTTTTTCCTCATTCTTTTTATTCTTTGCAGCCTCAAAGTAATTACTGCTAGCATACATCTACCAAAATCATCCTGGCATGGATGGTCCTACATGGACTGTGCCTAAATGATGAAAAAACGGAACTACTCCTCATAGGCTCACAAAACCATCTCAACAAACTAGGCAACTCCTTTAATTATTCCTTCACCATCAATGTCTCCAAAGAAGTAAAACCTTGGGCATATACCTTGACTCAACTCTCACCCTAACGAGACAAGTCAATGCTACAGCATCGGCAGCAGCTTACACCTCTAAGCTCATCACTGCCTGTAGACCTTTCCTATCAAACGACCGCTGCATTACGCTGGCTAGAGCCCTTACATTGTCTAGATTAGACTATTGCAATGCCCTCTATGCTGGCACTAACAGCCACAACATCAGAAAACTACAGGTGATCCGAAATAACGCATTCAGAGCAGTCCTGAACATCCCTAAAAACACACACATCAAAATGATGAGGTGGAACTTCCACTGGTTACGGGTCCAAGAGCGAATGCTATACAAATGTCTGTACAACTCAGCTCCCAAGTACCTATCCAAGAAATTCGTCCTCCACCAATCTAACAGACCCACGCGTTCATCCTACTCCCACTTACCCTCTATCCCCAGATTCAAATTACAGAAAGCTGGGGACAGGAGCTTCCCAGTGCTAGCTGCCAAACATTGGAACGCTCTGCCATCATCAAGATCGGAATCATCATTTTGGTCATTCTGTAAGAACTTAAAACCTTGGCTCTTCACACAAGATTTGCTAAAGTAATTCCCTATCATAGCAAATTCAACTGTAGGCATGACTCAGAACCTAGAACTGTGACCTAATATGCATGATGTATTGCATTGTATTGTATGTACTTTTCTATACTGTTAAGAACCAGCACCCAGATGCCTCAGGGCCCGGTGCACTAATAAATAAATAAAATACCTTGTGTATTATCAGGACCTGGTTTCTTTTGTCTTTGGCTAACCTGGATCCCACTTTTCAGGTTCTTTTTTTAATAACTGCATGTGGGTCGCCTCTCGTTTTTTTGTTTTTCCGCTCGGTCAGATGGAGCGTGAAGCCACCCACCTTTCTAAGGGGCTGTGGAACAGAAGCGTTTCATAATGGCGAAATCCCATAGAAAAACGTTCTGTGAAACAGGCCCTAAATGCTTTATTGTATGCCAAATCAGACAATCTAGTGACTATTTATGATTGGTTTTCTTTCCGGATTTACTTTCCCAAGCAAGATTGTTGTATAAATACAATTCCTATGGGAGACTGGGAGGAGGCATTTGAGTTGCAAAAATGTTCTTTCAAAAAGCGAATTAAACCTATGTGTGTGCCACATCCTGAAGACTTAGGGCAATACAGAGATGGACTGAGCTTCCCCCACCTACATATCTGTGTGGGTGAGTGCATGCAAGAACAGCTCACTCCTGGAAACGTATGTGCTAACAGGCAAGGGCTGGATCAACATAAAATTAGCACCAATATTTGCACTGACCCAAAAGTGCTAAATATGGCTCTTGAACTGTTCAAATAAAGTGCAGATGCCGTTGCTGCATTGGTCACTCACTACAATGCCATTTTAGCACTGGTCGGTCGGTGCAAGTGTCACTTCAAAAGTGCCTGTAAAGTGGTTAAAACTGGTCGTTGAGTCGGTTAGCTTGCTGTCACTATTGCTCTTTTTATGATCGGAGCCCTAATGTTTTGTTTCTAAGAATGTTTGCCACTTTTCTTTTGACGAATAGAATTTTTACTGAATGCATTTTGGGCACATTTTCCTCTTTTTTTAACACAAATAGCTGGGGAGTTGAGACCCCCCGCCACCCTGAGCATGGCCCTTTTCCACCCCCACATCCCCGATTACATAATCCTTTGCCTTTCTTGCCATCTGCAACTTTGTGGGGGAAGAAAGGCAAAAATGCATTCAGTAAAGATGCCATTGGACAAAAGTGCTGTACACAGTGTCTTGATCTAGATCTGAGCCCTACTATCATGGTAAGTATGATAAATTGAAGAGTGAAGAGAGAATTTCCGGAATGCCAGGGTTGTAATCCCCCAGTGTTACCGGCAAGCCAGGCACCGGTAAATCTTGCAAGTCTGGCGGCAACTCGCCGGTAGCACCGGCAGGGTTACTGTCAGACTTGTAATGAGGCCCAGTGAAAGAAAACGCCAAATGCATTTTAAACAACCGCCATTACCTTAATTAATTGTCCCCCACAGCGTGCAGCTTTATTCACCCTCCCCTTTCTAATCATCCGCCGTTCGCACCTTATAAGGGACATGCTAAAGATTAACGACACCCTTCGTACCTACTCATTAACTGCACGTACAGCTGTGCCTGCAGTATTTTCACATTAAGTTGCTTAAATACAAATGAAAAATTCTGATTACTTCGGGAGCAGTGCTATGCTGGGGCTTGGGAACACACCTTCTTACTCTTAACGAAACCATTCTGAGACGATTTATTTTTAAAATAAAAGTTTGGGAATTGAAAACCTTAATTAAACAAGAAGAGGGGCACTGCTCGCAACCGCTCCCGCCCACTTCGGCCACTGGAAAAAACATACGCAAGAGGTCCATGCCAGGGACGTCATTTCACAAAAATGGCATGGGTAGCGGAAGTGACATCACATGACCCTTCACCACTGATGACATCACAAGAAGTGATGTAATTTGGCCCCACCCCAAAGTGACATCACTGGAAGAGATGGAACACGACCTTTAAACCCTTTAATGTTATTTGTTATTCCTAATGTTTCTTATTTAGGGTTACTGCTCAAAGTGTTACACTTGTGGAACCCCCTGTTTTTTTAAGAGGCCTCAACAAAAAAGCCAGCCACTCCAGAAACAAAGAGCTACATGGCACTGGCCACAGCCCAGGAGCTTTAATTAAAAAAAAATGTATATATATATATATACACATATATATATATATATATATAATACAAATGACGTCCCTGGTCCGTGCAGACAGAACTGTTCACTTGCATCCCTTCTGCACGAGACCATCAGACGTGTGTCAGCCTCATTGGAGCCATCGGAAATGTAGCTTAGGAAAATAGGCACAGAAAGCCTCGGAGCCAGGTCTGGGCATACCGATCACACAGGGGTTATGCGTGGATGGCACCTACGCCAGCTACTCTGAGAATTTGCTGATATGCACTAATTCTGCTTTAGGTGCGAGGAGCATCTACATGTCAACAGTCAACAGTCCAATGCAAGAGCAAGCGGGCCCAGTGAAAGACAAATGGGTCAACTTGCTCGACTGTCATGCTCCTGTGTGGTAGAGGCATAATAGAAAAGTAGGTTTTCCCAGAGCAAATTCAAAAGATTCTGATGCCAGTTTTCAGCTAGATGTGACCAGCTGTGCCACCCACCTTTGGATTCTTTGGGGGTGTGAAGAATTAGAGGAATGTGGTTGTTAGGCAGAGCTTGTATGCAGTACCCTGTGGGACCACTACACACAACTATGACTACAGGTGTAAGCAAAACCAACCTTTGGTATAAGTATGTACCACACAGTTTTTGGTACCGAGCTGAGCAGCCAGGCTTATCTCAAGAGGGAATGTGAGCTGTAAGGGTGTTACATAGAGGTCTACAATCACAAGTATTCAGACACTTCTTAATTTATTAGTCAGTTAGAAAACATTCACTACAAGGAGCAAAAAGGCATAAGATAATAAAATGAATATTACAGTTACTCTTAAACAGTAAAACAGTTTGAGTTCACCAGAGGGGTTAATTCAATGCAATAGGTAGGCCAAAGTCAATGGGCTAGAGTCTTGTATAGGTAAAATTGGTTCTGGTAGTTAAACGGAAAAGTCTTCACCACGGTTCTCAGAAGTAGTTCATAAAAGAAAGATTCATATGTCGGGTCACAAGCTGACTAGGCCTGCAAGTTGCCAAAGTTTCACGCACTTTCGCAGTGAGAGGTAAGTTCTCTCGTTCGAGTTTTCACAGTACCTTAGTTTGGAGAAAAAGATGCAGCTGAAGACTTATGTTCCTGGCAGTTCCTGCAGATCTCGCTGTTCCTGAGCCTCAGTCGTGGTGACAAGAGGGAGGACATCGGGGGACTCCTGCACTGCACGGGGACTGGTCACAAAGCTGGCAATCTGGCAAATCTTCGATTACGGTAGCTGTAGCCACGCACACAAACTGGTGTCCTTCTCCCTGGTTATTCGGTTTCCTGCAGCACTCTAAGGAAAATACAACCAGCTCCAAGAATGGTATCCAGGTGGCTTACGAGATGATTGGTCCCACCAACTCAAAGGGAGAAGTCATCCTTGAAGGGCTTCTCTGTTGAGGTGAACTTGGCGATTCAGACCTGCAGCAGGGATTCACCAGGCAAACCAACGGTCCAGGAGTTGCAGCAGCCGTCCTCTTCCAGCTCTTCTTCGAATCTTTCGTTCCAGTGGTCGACTTTGCCTTCCAAGCCAAGAGACTCGCCTTTATCTGGTTTCCTCCCATTCATTACAGCCTATCTGCCACTCACCCAGCAGGGTGGCTGTCCTTGCTGGACAGTCAGCCAGCCAATCACGCCAGAGTGCATTTGGGTCTCCTAGGAGACTAAGCACAGGGAGTTTCGGGCACCTCCCTCACTTCCTGCCCACCTCAGACACTCGGGCGCCAGAGGCGGTCTTCAGTCCTGAAGCCCGCCAAAGTTGTAGGAACAAAGGGACCAAATCAGGTTTGGCACGCAGAGACAAACTCTAGAAGGACCTTTCCAAAAAGAAATGGCAACAAAAAGAAGACTGGGACCGGTTTAAACAAAGGGGTTTAGACGCCATCTTGAAAAACATGGCTCCCGCAATTTTTAGCTACCGGTGTTCACGGTCGGGAAAAATCATGGTAGTTCGTTGTAGAACCACTGCCACCAGCCATTTCGATAGGAGAGGGTAGCATTGGGCTGCTACGTGAGTTTCTAGACCAAGGGGATACTAGGTAACCCATCCAGCAGTCTATTGTAAGATAGTGTGTGCTGGGTCTAGGAATTTGAAGACTAGTAAAGTCAATTTCACTTTACTTTCGCTGGGAAACAGTAGTTTATCCCAGAGAAGGTGTTTAAACCTTGGTACAGCCTAAAAGGCTTCCCTGTGTCACTGCACTGAGGGTGCTGTTTGACACAGATGAAAACATGATGCCGCTGGAGTTGTCTAAAACTCCATAATCAAAGAACACAAGAGTAAAACACACATCAAAATACATGTGAGAGTGGAAAAAAAGGCTCACACTCTCTCCAGGTAAAAAAATCAAGTCCTCAAAATCCAGCAAAGTTGCTGGGGGTCTCTAAGGTGAAGGGAATTAGCACATTTCTGAGAATTCTACCTAACACTGGTTATGCAGAGTTTGCTTGAGTTTCACTTACCTGGCGCATGGGGGAAAGATAGTGTTATCAGCCCTTCTCTGCAATCCATCCAATAGCCAGACTATTCTTTCCATTGAAGACCCGCCGAGAGCTCTGAGTTTTCATGCACACCTTTGCGCTTTCCCTAACTGTATGCAGGTCTCACAGATGTGTATCCAGGATCGCACACTTTCAGAAATCATACATCCATACATTCATCATAATCATAAAAATATCCTCCCAGGACAAAGCTTGTGTTGTTAGGTGAATGTATGGTCATGGATGCTGGTGTGAATGGGAGAGTGCTTGCTTTGTGTATGATGTGTAAATGTGCGTTTGTATGCACATTTTGTGTGTGTGTGTGTGCGCGGGTGTGTGTGTTTTGGTCGGTGGAGCTGATTTTGGCGAGTGGGGTGAGGAGGTTAGTACAACAAAGACATTTTATAAATGCCTTTGTTGCACAATCCCACTCCCCACCTGCCAAAATAAGCTCTCCTTCTGAGGGACTGGGAGGCCCAGGGGACAGGGATGGTCTTTTTTTACTGGACAGCTATCATAGATGTCTTGTAAAAAATACCATACCTTCCACCCTCAGCGCCCTGCATACGCACATAATTACTTCTGTTGTGTGTGTGTGTTTGGCGCTGTGGGGCCCAGGGGGCAGGGATGGCATTTTTTTACTGGACATCTATCACAGATGTCTAGTAAAAAAAATACCATGCCTGCCCCCTGGGCACCCCATAACCTTGCATACACACATAAACACTTTGATTGTGTTCGTCGCACTGTGGGGCCCCGGGTACCGGGGTGGCATTTTTTTACTGGACATCTATGATAGATGTCTAGTGAAAAATAATATACCTGGCCCCCTGATCCCCCAGTGCCTGGCATACACATATAACCACTTTGATTGTGTGCACATGTTTGGCGCTGTGGGGCTCAGGGAACAGTCATGTCATTTTTTTACTAGACATCCATCACAGATGTCTATTCAAAAATACAATGCCTGCCCCCTGGCACTCCAGCACCTCGTAGACACATATATTCACTTTGATTGTGAGCGTTTGTTTGGCGCTGTGGGGCCTAGGGGGCAGGCATGTCCTTTTTTACTGGGCATCTATGAAAGATGTACAGTAAAAACTACCATGCCTGAACCCTGTGCCCCCCAGCGCCTCGCATACCGACAATCACATTCATTGTATGTGTGTGAAGCACTGGGGCCCATTGGGCAGGCATGGCATTTTTTACTAGGTATGCCCAGTAAAGAATGCCAGCCCAGTCCGCTGGGATTCCTAGCGCCTCATGTGCAATGTCATGCCTGACCCCTAAGCCCCCCCAGGACCTTGCATGTACACATAAATGATTATCTGTGCATGTGAGGCACTGGAGGGCAATGAGGGAAGGTATGCCATTTATTAATGGGCATATGATAGATGCCCAGTAAAAAATACCATGACTGGGCTCCCCCAGCCCTTTGCACGCACACAATTAATGTGTGCTTGTGAGGTGCTCTGGGCCTCAGGGGGTGGGCATGGCAGTACCCTGGGACCCAAGCTCCTGACACGCATCTGCCTTCTGGGCCCCCCAGCAACATGCAATTACACATAATCACATTTATGATTAATGTGATTCTGTCTGAGTGCAAGGCACTGGCGCACCATGGAGCAGGCATGGCATTTTTTACTAGACATGGTTGATAAAGCAAGTATGATAAGTGTTATTATGTAGCTAGATTGCCATTTTAATGTAGCCAGTCTAGCCATTACTTATTATCGTATGACATTTTATATCACCCAGCTTGGATGAAGCAAGCATGATCAGTGGTGTTATTCTTTGTGTGGCATGAAATGTTGTACTGGGCATCTTTGATAACGCAAGCATTATAAGTGATATTACGAAGCAAGACTGGCATTTTGTATCTAACCAGTCTAGCCATTTCTTACTGAGGCATGACATTTTGTATTGGGCATCTTTGATAAAACAAGCATAAGTATTTTTATGTAGCTAGAATGGCATTTCAATGCAGTTAGTCTAGTCATTTCTTATTGTGGCATGACATATTGTATTGGGCATCTTTGGTAAAGGAAGCATGATATGCGTTATTATGAAACAACATTGGCACTTTTATATAACCAGTCTATCCATTTCTTATTGCGGTATGACATTATTCATTGGGCATCTTTGATAAAGCAGGTATGATAAGTGTTATTATGTAGCTCAAATGTCATTTTGGTGCAGCCAATTTGGCCATGTTTTCATATTCTGGCATGCATTTTTAATGGTAAAGCCAAATGGAGCATGTTTTTACGTGGGTATACTGCCATATATTGGCAGAACAAACATGGACATTTTTTCTTATAGTGTCATTACCAGCATTCTGCGCAAAACAAACATGAGTATGCTCTTATATGGGAATACTAGGGTATAATGGTGCAAACAGCATGCAAATGTATGGGCACAGCCAGTATGAAAATGTTTTATACTGGCACATATCGTGGGAAAAGGCATCATGAAAATGCATTGGAGAAATGCTCCTGTGCACTGTTGGTGACTTGGATCTATTGAATGTTTTCTTGACTTACCCTAGAAAACCAATTGCAAACTGTTTGACTTTTTACCCAATTTTTCTACAAATGTTGCTCTTAAATGCACCATTTCCATTTTAACCCATTATTTAAAATAATTCTCAGGGGTAGTACTCCCCAAACCACCCTTTGGTGCAGGCTTGCTCGGTCACTGTTGCATATCTGGGACACATATGTACGGCCCCTCCAGTTCCAAAATTCGCCAGTCGCCACTGAGGTTTATATACTTTGTATTTGCATTTATGAAAGCCTGGTCATGGTGCGTACGCTTGAAACTGTGCAATAACATTCCTGTTACAGTATTGGGGGGTGCACGTCGCTGTGGCAATACGAATAGTAAAGGGAGGAGACACTCTGATACACCGAATTGGGAAAATAAACACCAGCAGATAACATAACAAAAAGTAACAGGTGTATTTGCAGAGCCACATTAACCCCAAGGGGGCATCTTGGCACCATGTATGGGGTAAAGTACCCACTACCGTACATTATAAGCAATGCTCCAGATAAGATTTTGAAGTGGGAGCATTTTACTCCCCATTTTTTTAAGTTGCCAGTCAAATTATTTTTTTACACAGTAAAAATGTAAGTCCAATTCCCAATGGGAGTATTTTGCAAGAGAGTAAAAATATTTGTACTGGAAAACAAAACTTGTAATAATAAATGTCTTTGTAGTTATTCATGTACATTAAAAGATACATGTTTACCTCTGTGTATAGAGAAATAATAATAGTCGTTTTTTTTTTCTCTGGAACTACATACACTACTGGTCCAAAAGGATCCATGGAGCAGTGTGGATGAAAGCAGTCACCCACGGTCCGCCTATGTGTCTGTTTCCTATTTTTTGTTGGGTGTATTATTACTCCCTCGTTTTGTTTTTTTAGGAGTATCTGCCTATTTTTAGGGAGTAAAAATGGTCGATAAATTGTAGGAGAGGACGGGTCCAAGAGACCCCTCTCGCCTGCGTTTCTTCCCCAGGTGAGGGCTATGGCCCATTGGGCGTTCCCTCATGCCACCCGGGCCCAGGTGGTGGGGGGGGTTCGCCCACTGGAGACATTGCCCACACGTATCGAATGCCCACATCTATTGATCACAACACAAATTTGGTTAGGCCCAAAAACCATTCTCTGCCCAGTAAAGATGGTGTGAGCTCAGCGCACTGTAGCGCGGCCCCCACCCTTGGAGAACATCCCTGTTGCCGCAGCACCCTGGCAGATCCGCTGCGAGCACGTTCCCACGAAAAAGACGGACATGAGCTAGCGCAATACGCTAACATTGTAACAGTTCACCTCCCGCAGTGTACCATCACTATCAGCATGACCCGGCCAGCAGGCCTGAACAATGGGAAGAACAGTAAAATGGTCCTCTGATGGCAGACAGTCTTTATATATATGTATATAATAATGTCAAGACCTCTTGCATTATTTCCTTCTTCCATAAAATACAAACGCCTGTAGAATGTATTAAAATGAGAGAGTATGCTCCTATGATATAAGATATGGCGAGCTCGCACCATTGCAGGTGGATGCTAATGATAAAGGGACGCTCCAGGGATCTGTTCGTTGCGTGTATCACTGGGCAGCCTACCTCACATGGTTTCGCGCCATAAATAAAACTAATGCTGCTAGAGTACGCGAGAACGCGGATGCAACTATAATATGAACTCATGTCAATAATGCGCAAGCGTGCACTTATCATGTGTGAATGTCTGAGCCCCGCATATGCTACCACCGTCACATACAGGGGCGGATCGTTTTCTATGTACTCCACTGATCTAACCACTACCTCATTTACTGCAAATATATATGCATGTAACTAAAACGCTGTAGCTGCTAGAATGTAATGTACAAAAATGGTGCTCAGACTGGGTATAACGGAAACACACCCAGCCAAGGTTAAATGCATGTTTTGAAGTGATTTTAAATAAGTATTATAGAAAGTATTCAAATGTTTGCGATGTCTTTACTTATATTCAGCAACACACAAGGGAGATACCTTTGTGAAAGCGTACAAGGTCTCGATGCATCCCCCTCCCTCCCTCAGAAGACTGCCAAGACATGAGAACAGAGCCCCGCTCTGTGCTATCACGCCTCCCCCGACCTGACTGGAGCTGCTTCAAAGACTTGTAACCCCACTGCAGCACCCAAGGCCGCGGCCAGCCACCTGCATTATTTACAGCACAGCAGTAAACCTTAGTTTAAAACTCAAGTGCCCCCTCGTAAACCCCACAACCCACCGGACTGTCTCAGACTTATGGCCCTGTGCAATCAGGACACCCAACACTTTGACGACACACAGCGAAACATCTATAACCACTTCTAACAAGACAAAAAGACCTGTACCACCCGCCCCAGTCCCCGAAGCTTAGCCCCACGACCCACGGTCCCGGTCAACAGATCACAAGTAACCAGGCCTCGATATATTATCTCCAGACCCCTCACAAGGTGCATTCCTCCTGTGTTGCATTAACCTATTGAAAGATTTACTAAAGAGAATAGAACTGTAAATGACTGAATGACTGCGGGGTGCATGGCAGAGGGCAAGCAAGTCAGGAAAGGCATTCATCTCTGCCACAGGCCGCCTCAGCACACCAACACCGCCCGGATGAACTCAGCCGACCTGCCAGGCCCAGCCCAACCCACGAGGGTGACCAGTGACGTCCTCCAGCCAAGACCAACCACACCGCAGCAGCACCTATAGTTAGTCGTCGCCACCCAATCCCAATGAACTTGTGCCCCCTATAGTATGTAGGTTTTGATGACGTTTTTTGTAAATATATACGCCTGTCTTTGCTATTGTCAGACAGAGCGCTCTCGGAGTTTGCAGAGTTCTTTGCATGCCCAATTCTGATTGATAAACTCCCATTTACGCTCACCCGCACTCTGTCTTGGCCTTATTCCCATTTTTGGGAGAGTCCTTCATTGTCTCTCAAAATCCCTTATCTGTCAGGTTGTTTATTAGGATATTGCAAGTCACTAAGGAGATTCATGACCAAATAGAGGTGGATGGCTGACTTCCTTTGTAAGGGCATGGAACTTCAAGGTGCTTCCAATATCCTTTTTATGTATAGTAGAGGGGATTTTATTCCTTATAATACATGGCAACACACTGTCATTCCCTTTACATTGGCCCTGATTTACAAACCATTTTCCAATGGGATTTTCCCATTGGCAAACGCTTTTATAAATGAAGCCCCTTGTCTCGTGCATAATGTAATGTAATCTTCCATTTGCTGATCCATATAATCAAAATAGAATCTGTTTGGATTTTAAAAAGCAAAAATGCAGCTCCTAATGCGATGCAGAAAAATAGTTCATGCAGTTTAATAAAATCTATCAAAATAAGTTTTTATTTTGTGCTTTGCAGATTCTTGCTCACATTTGATAAACAGCTGTGCACAAATTAAATATTCTACCACAAACTGTTCAATTAACGGCTGTAAAGTGACAAAGAAAACTATTCTGCAAGCAAAGGAATAGGAAAAGCTTTTAATGGCTTTAAATGCTACAGTGACAGCTGGAATTGTCTCTGCTGGCTCAAGCAGCAGGCATTGTGACATCACAACTGAGTGTAATAACTGCTTACAGAGCAGTTGTGATGTCATTTTCTTTTTGCAGGTCACTGGTGATGTCACAACTAGCCTATAATAAGAACATTGTTTCCATACTTTTATACAGGGATTGCAGGCTGGCATGTATTATAGTGAGATAACAGGTTAACTGTTACTCAACTCAATGGATACATTGTTAGTCATTGTTTAGAATTAGGTGCAGGTGCCATGTGACAGCAGGAAGGGCCATTCGATACAGTCGACCTGTTTTTACGAACCAATTGGAATGCCTCGCCTGTGCCAATTTTTTATTTTTTTATTTCTGGGGGAAAGGAATTCCAGTTGAAGGGTGCAGGGTGTGGAAAAGTGAAACAAGGCAAGCTGGGTAGGTGGCAGGTATGTTAAGTAGTGCTTAGAAGCGTAGAGTGAAGGAAGACAAATAGCAGGGGGTGGAGTTAGCAATATGGGGTGGCGTTCCGCTCTGTGGATAGGTTTATATGAATAATTGTTTATGGCCTGCAAACCAAAAAGGATGCAAAGGTGCTGTCTCCACAAAACCTAGTTTCTTTCCAAGCAACTGGGCATCCCATTCTTTCAATAAATTCAAAGATGCTATACTAACTGTTTCACGTGGAGCCAGAAAATAAGGTTCAATTGAAAGATTTGTCAGAAATTAGGGCTGTGGGTGCATACAAAGTTGACT